>NC_081323.1:56890189-57515189 GCF_026419965.1 Kogia breviceps
TATTTATTTAATGTCTGTCCCCGCACTGAAATGTAAACTCTACGAGGGCAAGGATTTTTTACCTGTTCTGTTCACTGATGACTCTCCAGCTCCTAGAAAGGCCTGACACTTAGCAGGAGCTCTGTAAAAGCAAGCATGTGAGTGAAAAGGTGCAAGTTGGCGGCTTAGGGCAGGGCCAAAAGGGCTCTGGGGCGTAGCCAGTGGAGGGAGTGGACTCAGAGCCCAGGCGGAGGGGGTTGACCCGAGTTCGGGAAGGAGCCAAACGTGAACTGTACTAGGGCCAGCGGGGCTGGGCGGGGCAAGGGTTCTCCTGGGAGCAGAGGTAGACTGGGGTTGGAGCCTTGGGGCGGGGTCTTCCCACGAGGTCTTCCCACGAGGCTGCGTGCTTTAGGGGCGGGACCCTATGGAAGCGTGGCCTGCATGAGGAGTGGCCAGTGCGTAAAATGAAGGGAGGGGCTAAGGCTGGGGTGGGGCCAGTCTGGGGCGGGGCCTGTCCAGGGGGTAAATCTGGGCGGGGCCGGGGCTGAGCGGAGTGGGAGGGCGGGGGCGGGGCCAGGCCAGGCCGGTATCTCCGCTGTCCTGGGTCCTGGAGCGCTCCCCCCTCCCGCAGGCCCCTCCCTGACCGGCCCGGACGCAGGGTGTGCAGGTCAGGACGCCCCACGCTCGGCGGTCGCCGGCCCGACTACAGGGTCCAGCGGTCGCGGTTGCGCTCCGCCCCAGGTGCTGCGCTCTGGGCCAGGCGGCCGCGGGGGATCCCGGCGGGCTCAGCTCCGTGCTGCCGCGGGGCTGCGTCTCGGAGACTCCGAGGGCTAGGGTGAGCGGGGCTTCGGGGCACCTGTGTGTGCATGCGTGTGAGCGCATGCATTAGTGTGTGTGCGTGTGTGTGAACCTCTATGCGCATCCGGGGAGCTGTGTGCGAGCATGGAGTTGAGTAGGTGCGTGCTCCAGGGAGCTGGGCGTGTGTGCAAAGTTGAGTGCGTATGCAAGGGCGGTCCCGTGTGGGAGGGGAGTCGTGCATGTGTGCGCGTGTGTGGCAGAGACAGTGCGTGTGAAATTTGGTGAAGACTGTGTGCTTATGTTAGGGTGTCTTAGAGGAAAATGGGAGGGCAGGTGCAATGATTCTTGGGGGGACCGCAGGGTCGGGACGCCCATGGTAAGCTGTGGGGTGCAGTGGGTGAATGAATTGTGGGAGTGTAAGAATTGCGAATGTGTGTGTTTCCAGGTGGGTGGCTTTATGGGGTTTTCCGGGGGCCCTCTGCATGAGGATGGAGGAACGTCTGGGGGTACTGATTGCTCCTGAGGAGCGAGTGTGGTCCGGGGCATTGAGTAATGGACAGGGCAAGTGTTTGGGGCATGGCCCAACGTAATTTGGGGATCACATCGACCCCTTTGCTTTGAGGGCTGGGGAGATGTGCGGATGGGGCCAGACGGATGGGCCTGCCCCTTGCTGGGGGAGCAGTGGGCAGGGTTCCTGCTTCCTGTGGAGGGAGCTGCTCCCTCACCAGATGCCCTCACCCAGGCTCTGTGCCCATTCCTGCCTGGCTGGCTTCCGCTGGTGGTCCTGCGAGAACATGGTGCAGAAGTACCAGTCTCCTGTCTGCGTCTACAAGTACCCATTTGAGTTGGTCATGGCGGTGAGTGACCCCTGACCCTGGGGCCCCTTGTGTGACAGTTGGAGGGAAACAAGAGGTCAGCTATGATGGGAGGGAGACAGAGACCCTTGGATCCCCAGATCAGAAGGAATTAATGAGCTACTTCACTAACCTGGTTGGTCCAGCTTCTAACCAGGCCATCCCACCTTTCCCCACAACTTCTAGAACCCTTGCCCACTGACCCAAACGCAAGGTCTTTCTTTCTTTTCCTTACTGAAGCTTATCTGTTTGCATCTTGGTCTCCTTTGTCAGAAAACAAGGATATCAAGGGCCAAGCTGTTTGCTGGCTGTCGATTTGTGTACTGATAGTAGTAATAATAATAATGGTACACATTCTAATGAGGATGATGACAGCAGCCATTCACTGAGGGTTTGCTAAGTTTACATACGTTGTTTTGTTTAATTCCCAGAAGCTCTTATTATTCTCATTTTACCTCCATTAAACTAAAGCTTGGGCAGGTGAAGGAATGGCCTTAAGTTCTGTGGCCAGGAAGAGGTAGAGCCGGGCTCGGATCTGCACGGGGTGGGGGGGGAATTCCAGGGCCACAAGACCACCCATGTCCTCCCTCTGCTCACACACCCCCTCCCCTGCCCTTCAAGGAAGCTGAGACCAGGGGGAGAGGGGGCGCGTGTGGGCAGGAAGGGTCTGGGAGCAGTTGTCTAACTATGCAACATAGAATTGTCTCCCAGGCCCTCCTGGATCAGTGGTCTGTGCACCGTGGGGCAGGTGCTGGGGACAGGCAGACGTGGGTTTCCTTCTTCGTGACAATCACTCTGCCTCTCAGAGCTTTCCTCCCCAGTAAAACAGAGGCAATACTATGGGGTTGTGGTGAAGAGTGAATGAAATAGTGCCTGGTGCCTCTGGCTCAGTGCCTGGCACACAGTAGGTGCTCACTAAATGCAGCTGTTCCTGTTATTACACCACATGGTGTTTTAAGTGATTGTACTGAAAGTGTAAGAAACACCAGAATCCACCCCCATCGTCCTCATCCCACCCTTGGTTGCTTAATCCCAGCCTTTTTTCCGAGGACTTTCATATCAGTTGACAGCTCTGTGTGTGTGTCTTCCCCTAACCTATTCTATGAATCTACCTACGTATGTGTTTATAGTCACATAAAAGATGAAAAAGCATCATTGCAGTAATCCATACATGTCGTGCTGTAATGTGTAGGTGGTTCCAGGTCAGGAAAGAAGCAGGAGCAGGCCTGGGCTTGTACTGACAAGCTGGGTGACCTTGGGCAAGTTACTTAATCTCTCTGAGCCTGCACTTTCCATCTCTAAAATGAGGATTACATGGTTTCCAAATCTGGGGGTCTGTTGTGGATTAATTGAGTCAACACATGTAAAGCTCCCAGTACAAGGTCTGGCACAGACCAAATGCTATTACTGTTATTGTTACTGTTATTGTGTTGTTGTCTGTGGCTGTGTGACTTTCCTTCATTTGTAATGGGGGTGGGACACCCCAGAGACTTAGGCATGTGCAGTCAGAAGTGCTGCGTCCCTGCCGTTGCCCGGCTGTGCTCTGGCTGTGTGTCTTTAGAAAGTCACTGAATTTCTCTGAGCCCCCATTTCTTCCTTTGTGAAATAGGACTGGTTATATGCACCTCATAAGGTTGTAATTAGGATTGAAGGTGATTATAGTGCATGTGTGGTGGGGGGTGGGGGAGGGGAGGTGGCCAGCACAGGGCCTGGTCTATACTTAGTGGACAATAAATGGCAGCTAAATATAAATAATCATCCTCTGTCTAAGGCTCCAGACAGCTCACATATTCTGACCCTAGGACGAATTCATTCATTCATTCATTCATTCATTCACTCAATAGAAGAGAGACACTGTCCCCACTTTTCTGGGATAACCTATGGCCCAGAAAGCCATGAAGCCAAGAAGCTGAGACAAACGACTGGAATGGAAAACTAGCAAATTTTTATTATTGCGTGGGCTTAGTAAATGTAAATTTAATTTAGTATGTTTAGGATTCTCCAAAAAATATTTACAATCATTGCATTTTGAAATAAAAATGCCCGCTAAGACTTAGCACTTAAGACTGTATTAATAGGACTGTTGGAATA
The DNA here is from genome assembly GCF_026419965.1 of Kogia breviceps. Lineage (NCBI taxonomy): Eukaryota > Metazoa > Chordata > Mammalia > Artiodactyla > Physeteridae > Kogia > Kogia breviceps. The sequence goes on from NC_081323.1 coordinate 56,893,912, forward strand.
TGTGAAGTGTATTTTGTCAGCTTTGAGTTCCATAATTGACTCAGTTTACTCCCCTAGCTGTTAACAATCTCTAGGGGTTGATGGATAAATGCTTGTGGGTACAACAGGAAACAAAAGTTTTCAGATATTTATTATCTGTATTGTACTGATTTGTCATTTGTATTTTTCAAATACTATGTCACCTTATCTCCATACAGTCCTTGTTGGTGAAAGGGCCCCAAACTGCCGCAACATTGTCGACAAAGCCACTTTGCCGACTGTTTACAAAACATCATTGTCCCCAGAATAGCTGCATAACTCAACATAACTTGCTCACTGTGTGGGCACAAAAGGGTTTTTCTGCACTTAATGTCGGTCTTTGTTTCTCAGCTAAACACTTGCCCTCAGTTTGGGTCAGATGCCAGGGAAGTTTCGGATGAACTCAGCTATTTTGACCACATCCGAGTGACCAGACAAGCTGGCCTTTTGGTTTTTCTGTTTAACAAAACTGACTTGAGAATCAAAGCATCCCTTCACTTCTTCAGAAATCCACCAAACCACTGAAGTTCACAAACCACTGAAACTGGGTTTGTGGAACTGGTTATAAAATAGTACTAAGGCAACCTTTCTAGATCCAGCTTAAAATTTTTAAAAAATGATTTCTCTCTTTCATTTCAAAAAATGTAACTAATCCACTGAATGGGTATCTCTCTCCTTGGGCCAAATTCCTTGACATGAATTCTGTTTCTGAAGGATGGAATTCTAGGGACCTTTGCTTTCTCCTTTCTTGATAGTATTCCGTATTATTGGGTTCAAAACAATGAATACAATTAAGACAATGGAGGCAGCTGCCTATCCAGGGTTGGAGAGAATCCCTTGTCCCTTTGAATGTGGGGTCCCTGAAGGTGGGGGGTCTTTGTGGAGATCCCAGTATGTAGAACACAAAGACCATGTTTTGGACTGTGGACTGTGGTTACTTGAGCCCTGAAGGCCACTCTCTGGTCAGCCTACAGCCCGTTGTGAATGATTTCCAGCTCATCTGGGCTCTTCTCCTGAATGGGTGGAGGTTACGAGCCAGATCCTCCAGGCTGGGTCCCTGCTCCAATTTCTTGCCTGTGAAATGGAGATAATAAAGGCCTCTGCTCCACAGAGAGCTTAAGTGAGGATTAAGTGAAGGGACATGTGGACCCAGACAGAGCCTGGCACGTTGTTTAATGCTCATGAAATATCCCTTAAGTGTATTATTATCATTTATTGTTTTAACAACTTTTTGAGCTATAACTCACCTACTATACAATTCACCCATTTAAAGGGTCCAAATCAAGGGTCTTTAGTATATTCATAGAGTTGTGCAACCATCACCACTGTCAGTTTTAGAACATTTTCATCACCCCAGAAAGAAACCCCATACCCTTTAATCATTATCTCCTAAACTTCCCCATCCCGCCTGGCCCTTGACAACCACTAATCTACTCTCTGTCTATGGTTTTGCCTATTTTGGACATTTCATATAAATGATATCATACACTACATGGCCTTTTGTGACTGACTTCTCTCACTTAGCATAATATTTTCAAGGTTCATCCAGGTTGTAGAATCTATCAGTATTTCAACCCTTTTTGTGGCTGAATAATATTCACGTTATGTGGATAGACCACATTTGTTTATCCATTCACAAGCCTATGGACATTTAGATTGTTTCAAATTTGGGGCTATTATGAATAACGTTGCTGTGAACACTGATGCACAAGTTTTTGTGTGGACCTATTCCTTCCAAAGAAACCCCTGTTGTGAATGGTGGTTGTTATTTAGAATATTTAGGCAGATTCTATTTTAAATTTTATTTAACAAACATGTACACAGCACTTACTAGTTTTGAGTCCATTCAAATATTAACTCATGTGCGTCTCAGAACTACCCCATGAGCTAGGTTCGGTGGGTAACCCCATTTTACAGTTGAGGAGACTGAGGCACAGAAAGGATGAATGGATTATCCAAGGCCACACAGCGAACACATGGCAGGTGTGGACTTAACTGCAGGCAGTTTGGCTCCAGAGTTTACATCTCCAACCATGAGCTCTGCTGTTTCTCAGGGCTGAGGATCTGAAGTTATTGGGGTGGCCTCTGGGCTGAGTAAGCCGTCCCATGGGGCAGTTACCATCAGGATTGTGTCTGGAATGTCCACACCCCATCAGAACCCTGCAAAGGAGAGCAGAGCCAAAACCTACAGTCCCTGGCTTCTTGGAGGGCAGCTGATCACAACAGCCCAGAAAGGTTTAATGAACACTCTGTGTGCCCAACCCCTCAGGCCAGCTCAGAGGCAAGTACTTTAATAGCAGCCTCAGCTGCAGCAGAAGAGGAAACTGAGGCTTAGAGAGGTTAAGGAGACTGTCCCTGTGTCAGTGTATTTGTTTGCTAAGGCCGCGTAACAAAGCATCACAACTGGGTGGCTTAGAACAACGGAAATGTATTGCCTCCCAGACCTCGAGGCCAGAAGTCCAAGATCCAGGTGTCAGCAGGGTCGTGTTCCCTCTGAAGGCACTAGGGAAGGATCTGCTCCAGGCTTCTCTCCTGGCTTCTGGAGCTCCTTGGCTTGTGGTGGCATAACTCCAACTTTCACATGGTATGTTCCCGGTGTATGTGCACCTCTATGTTCAAATTTCTTCTTTTTTTTTTTTTTTTTTGTTATTTTGTTTTTTTGTTTTTTGGTTTTTGGCCATGCCGTGCAGCTAGTGGGAGCCTAGTTCCTTGACCAAGGACTGAACCTGGGCCCTCATCAGTGAGAGTGCAAAGTCCTAACCTCTGGACCGCCAGGGAATTCCCTAAATGTCCCCTTTTTACAAGAACAGCAGTCATCTTGGATTTATAAGGACATCCTAATGACCTCATTTTAACTTGATTACCTATATAAAGACCGTATTTCTAAATGAGGCCACATTCTGATGTACCCAGGGTTAGATATCCAACATAGCTTTTTTGGGGGACACGATTCAGCCCATAACTCTCAGTCAATGGCATCATTAGTAAATGGCAGAGATTTGAATTTAGGGAATCTGACCCCATAGCCTGAGCTCGCAGCCAGACATCCTGGATTCTGTCTCTGACGTTCAGTAAACATCTGTGTGCCAGTGGCTGAGGTGGCTTCAGAAATGACCTGGCTGCGTCTTGTCCGTCCACTGCCCAGGGGTCCCTGTGGGGCTCAAAGCCCTGTGGTTTCAGGTCATCTCAGATTCTGCACACCTAAAGAAGGAAGGCCGCATGGAGTAGAATTTCCTAAGCAATAGGCTGGCTGTTCATCCGGAGGAAAGGTTATAGAGGTGAGGGCTGTTGGTGGCAATTAAGTGTTAAAATATTTAAAGACCTGGACTTTGTATTGATAAACAGCTTGTAATTTAGCAAATGGGTTATTAATAAGGAGCAGCCTCTGAAGGTAAATTCTTAGCAGCCCAGACCAAGGGCAGGCAGTTAAAGTTGGAATCATTGTTATGGATGTAGTTTTAATAAAGCAGCTGGGGCCTTATTTAAATGAGTTTAAATTAGTTCCCTGGAGCCTGTCATCTGATCCCGTTGCTAACAGATTAAGGGAAGCAACATTTTCCACCCTGGATTTCTTACAGGGCCCTCACGGGCTCTGATCTGGGCTGGGAGAACGTAGGTTATCCATTTCCCAGCAAAGTAATCTGATTTCAGAGGGCCCTGAAATCAACTTTAGGCCCTCGTTCATTAGTTTATGCATGCGTTAATTCTTGCACGTATGCATTCCACAAATGTTTACTGAGTTTCCACTGTGTGCCAAGCACCGTGCCAGATTGCAGGGGCTACAGACTAGGTGATTCTTAGCACTTTTCGAAATGCATCATTATTCTGTTAATTTGCTTGCCTACTTGTTTATATGGAATTTGCTTGTTTATTTGTTTATATGGGTCTTTTTCATTACATTAAGCTTCAGAAAGGGGAAGACCTGGTCTGTCTTGTTCTCACTCTGTCTTGACCTGGTTCTCCTGACATGATCCCTTCCTGCCTTCATAGAGCTTGCAGTGTGTGTGTGTGTGTGTGTGTGTGTGTGTGTGTGTGTGTGTGTGTGTGAGAGAGAGAGAGAGAGAGAGAGAGAGAGAGAGAGAGAGAGAGAGAGAGAGAGAGAGTCCAGGCAATGTCATGTAGCAGGATTTGTAATTGGAGCAGAACTTGTTTCTTTGAAGAAATGAATGTGACTTAGTTGGGCCCCTGTGATTTAGAAAGTGGCTGGCGGGGTCAGTTCATTTCCTCAAGGACTTTGGGAGCTTGGGAAGGTGTGGAAAGTGGATTGGAGGCGGGATTTCCATCCCAGACGTGGGGAGAGCTTGGGAAAGCAGAGTTGACCAAGGCTGGGTGCATTTCTGAGACACTTAGAAAACCTAAAATAGCATTTCGGGACTTCCCTCGTGGCGCAGTGGTTAAGAATCTGCCTGCCAATGCAGAGGACGTGGGTTCGAGCCCTGGTCTGGGGAGATCCCACATTCCTCGGAGCAACTAAGCCCGTGTGCCACAACTACTGAGCCTGTGAGCCACAACTATTGAGCCCATGTGCCACAACTACTGACGTCCACGCACCTAGAGCACGTGCTACTGCAACAAGAGAAGTCACTGCAATGAGAAACCCGCGCACCGCAATGAAGAGTAGCCCCTGCTCACCGCTTTCTAGACCCAATGCAGCCACAAATAAATAAATAAATTTATTAAAAAATAAAAATAAAACAGCATTTCCCTCCCATCATGATCCTGACATAGCACTAAGTGTCAAGACACTCTGGGTTGGCCTTGCTGCTGCCTTGCCTCTCTCTGAACCATCAGGGGTACCAACTGATCCCGGAAGTCTGTGGGTGCAGAGCATGTTCAGAGGAGGACTGTTCCTCACTCCGCTCCCCACAAGTGGGTAAGAAGCCACAGCAGGCTTTTGTGCAGTGCCCTGGCCCAGCGGAGGGGCTACACATTCCCACAGGGCCAGAGAGGCCGGATGTTCCCCTGGCATGACCTCACGAGGAGGACACCAGGTCCCAGCCAGGCAAAGGGAGGCTGGCCTCCTTCCTCTTCCTTCCTTCCTTCCTTCCTTCCCTTCCTTTCTTCCCTCCTTCAGCAAATAGTGGCTGGGTGTCTATGGTGTCCCAGGTGTGCTACAGGGCCACTGGGGAATCCAGTGGGGAAGGAAACAGACCTAGAGACAGAGGCATTGACTATAAACAAATAAACACAGACATGATACCTGACTCCTAATCACAATCTGGTAGGGCTATAAACCATCCAGAAGATGGCTTACCCTCTTTAAAAATTGTGGTAAAATATACATAACACAAATTTAACCATTTTTAGGGGTACATTTTAGTGGCATTAAGTGCATTCACATTGTTGTGCAGCCATCACCACCATCCATCGCCACAACTTTTTCATCTTCCTGTACTGAAACTCTGTCCCCATTAAACATTAACTCCCTGTTCTCTCCCTCCCTCAGTCCCTGGCAACCACCATTCTACTTTCTGTCTCGATGAATTTGACGACTCTAGGGACCTCATATAAGTGGAATCATACAGTATTTGTCCTTTTGTGTCTGGCTTCTTTCACTGAGTATTATGTTTTCGAGGTTCATCCATGTTGTAGCGTGTGTCAGTATGTCATTCCTTTTTACGGCTGTATAATATTCTGCTATTTGGCTGGACCATATTTTGTTTCTCCATCTGTCAATGGATATTGGGGTTCTTTCCACTTTTTTGGCTACTGTGAATAATGCTGCTGTGAACGTGGGTGTACAAATATCAATTCAAGAACCTGTTGGTTTACCCTTGTCCATTAAAAAAAAGAAATCTACTATGTGGTCACTGGCACTGTGCTAAATGCCTCACACACCTTATCTCCCTTTAATCTTTTCAGCAATGCTTACAGAGTCGGTATCACTGTCATCATCATCATCCTTTTCTTTCTGAGGAAACTGAGTCTCAGAGAAGCTAAGTTGAGGTCACCCTGCTGGCAGGTGGCAGAGGCAGTGTCTAAACCCCATGCGTTGTCTCAGCCACTTCACCATATCCCAGCCTTGCCCCCTGCAGGGTCCTTCTGACTCTTTGTCTCCATCGTTTTGTCTCCTGAGCTGCCTTTGACTAGAATAGCAGCAGGTTTCTCAGCTACAGGACCATCTGGGTACAGCTGTTTCTATAGATTGTATACAGCAGTCATTTCAAAATGTTCCAGAGTGATGTTGCCCTGGTTCACCCATGTCTGCTTGCCTTCATCAGCGGGGATGTAACTACTGCCATCGGGTGTCTGATGGCTCCTTCAGCAACTCTGAGCAACTCTGCCAAGAGCTGGGGGATCCACACAATGAAATATTATTCAATTGTAAAAAGAAATAAAGCACTGACACAGGCTACAACTTGGATGAACCTCAGAAACATAATGCTCAGTGAAAGAAGCCAGACACAAAAGGCCACGTATTGTATGATTCCATTTGCATGAAATGTCCAGAAAAGGCAAATCCATAGAGACAGAAAGTGGATTAGTGGATGCCTAGGGCTGGGGTTGGGGGAAAGGGGAGTGACTGTGATGGGTGTGGGGTTTCTGTGGGGTGATGAGACGTTTTGGTATTAGAGAGTGGTGATGGTTGCAAAACTCTGTGAATGTTCTAAAATCCACTGAACTGTACATTTTTCTTTAAAAAAAAATATTTATTTATTTATTTAGGCTGCACCAGGTCTTAGTTGAGGCACGCAGGATCTTTGTTGCGGCATGTGGGATCTTTAGTTGTGGCATGCGGCCTCTTAGGTGTGGCATGTGGGATCTAGTTCCCTGACCAGGATCGAACCTGGGCCCCCTGCATTGGGAGTGCAGCATCTTACCCACTTGACCACCAAGGAAGTCCCTGAACTGTACACTTTTTAAGAGTGTATTTTATGGTATGAGAATTATATCACAATATTAAAAAAGAGTTGGGGGAGCTGAGAGGATTGATACGTCTGTCCTGGGGTCTCCCAGGCTTGCAGGGGAAGCTGGGGGTGGGCAAGAAAGTCCCCTGAGTAGTGTGACAGGGAGGGTACACTTTGTGCAATGGTCATGGTTGTCAGTGCCGAATCCAGCCTGCAGCACGGAAAGAGAAGGTGAAGTGTTGGACTAGAATATATTGGTGTGGTTTGGATACTCTTTTCCCACTTTTGGCGGAAGGTTTGGGGTAAGCAGCATTCCCGCTTCCTTTGAATTTGCATGAGGAGGAGCAGGAAGGAAGGAGGGAGGGGGGGAGGAGGGGGCAGCTGTCAAGTGATTTAGCAGAAATAGCTTTTCTGTACTTTATAGAATCTCACTCTTTTTTAAAATTTAAATTTATTGAACAAATGCTTATGTAGAACGAACCATGTGCCAGGCACTGTTCTCAGCACTTAACCAAAACAGACTCCTTTATTCCCCTGATGGCTCAGTAAGGGAGTTACTTTTCTTATTCTCCTTTTAACAAATGAAGGAAGGAGGGAACTGAGAGCTTGATGACTTGGTCAAGGCTACAGAGCTGGTAGTAAGCAGAGCAGAGATTCGAACCCAAGCCCCAGAGTCCACACCCTTCAGGGCTAAGCTACACTGTCATTCACTCCTTTATCATGTAATGTCTATTGAGTGTGGACCGCATGCTAGGCATTTTGCTAAGCACTAGGGATTCAGGGCTGATGATTTTTTACTTCAGCAGTTGTGACACGGGAAAGAAGGAAAGGGGCATAACTGAGCACTCATCGGGAGGTTTCATGATTACTCCCCTTTACAGAGTAATCATGTTATAGACTAATCATGTTCTCAGGGAGAAACAGGAAGTACTGTGCCCAAGGTTACCCAGCCTGGAGATGGGCAAGTCCGGCTAGGAATCCAGGCTCCCCTTTCCACATGCTTAGTGTGTTGATGTGGATTTTTGCAGGATGGGCAGCTTATAGGAGACCTTCATTAGAAGTTTCCACTGGCCTCTGCCTGCCCCAGCCCTGTCCCTGCCTGGGCAGGTTCTGGGCCTTGGAGCAGCTCCCTTTCTGAGCTGGCACGCATGGGTGTCCCTCTCCAATCACTTGGCGGAAGGGCTGAAACCAAATCCTTCTGCTACCCTGTGTCCCCGAGGAGGCCACAGCATGTGTTTGTCCAGCTGAGAGAAGCTCAGGCCTGATTTGTGGGGATAGCGGTCAGCATCTGAGGCTCTCAGGTAGGGATAAAACTAGCTGTGTGAGCTGTTTTCCAATACAGGGAGGGTCCTGTGAACTACCTGATCCGGTAAGACCCTGTCACCTGCCAAAGGCGCAGGGCCCCTGATCTTTGGGTTTTGAGCTAGCAGGATTCAGGATTTCCAAAACACTGACATTTGTGATGTAGCCAATGTCCCCTGAGAGGCAGGACTGGGAGGTTCAGGGTTGGGGGCTGGGTCAGATGGGCCTGCGATCCAACCCCACCACTTACTGGCCCTGTGATGCCAGAGGCAAGTCACTATGCCTTCTCGAGCCTCAACTTGCTCATCTGTAAAATGGGGAAATACTAGTTTCCATCCCAACAGGATGTCATGAGGACAAAATGGTGCAGTCAGCCCTCTGTAAATATCACCGTAACAACGGTGTCCAACACCAGCCCTCACAACCCCAGGGAATCTCTGGCTGACAGCCTCTGACCCTGGAGAATTAGCACTGGGGTAGACTCCTTATTTGGGGGCCCTCTGCCTTCCAGATGGAGCCTGGTCTCTGGGGTCCCCCCAGTGCTTGGGGTGTCACCATTGTTGAAACAGCAGTGTCTTCCCTCACACAGTCAGGGAAAGCTGTGTCCAAGAGCCCGTCAGCTGCTGATCAGCTCCGCTGTTATCTGGGGGTGCCAGATGGGGTTATTCCAACAAGAGGTTTGTAACAACAGGAAGTCGGTGAAGCTCGGTTGGCTGTGTGCACTGAACTAACAGCCTGTCATTCCTCACCCTGGACCCCTTTCTTGGGGCTTTTTTTTTTTTTTTTTTTTTTTTTTTGCGGTACGCGGGCCTCTCACTGTTGTGGCCTCTCCCGTTGAGGAGCACAGGGCTCCGGATGCGCAGGCTCGGCGGCCATGGCTCACAGGTCCAGCCGCTCCGCGGCATGTGGGATCTTCCCAGACCGGGGCACGAACGCATGTCCCCTGCGTAGGCAGGCGGACTCTCAACCACTGCACCACCAGGGAAGCCCTCTTGGGGCTTTTTGGGCCATTGGCAAGTTTGCGTTCTTTCTTACCTTGCCCGTCGGCTTTTCTTTGTTAGCCCTAGTTAGCCCAAGAACTGAGATGCACACAGGTCTGAGTTCAGTGTTGCATAAAAACAAGTAGCCCAGGCCTTGGGTGTGCCATATGCAAGCAAGTATATGGTTAGAAGGTGCCATAAGTGCTACCAAGAAAATGAACAGGACAGAGAACAGTACAGGAGGCAGCCTTGCAGGGATGAAGGTAGGGGAGGATGTCCCGGGAAGCGGGGCTGAAGCCAGAACATCTCTTGAGCCTCCAATCCAGGTCTCCCACCCTCTGGAAGCCCTTGTGACTCAAACCTCTCTCCCCCTTTGATGCCAGGTGGATTGATTAGTGTTCCAAGAAGAGGGAGCAGCAAGTGCAAAGGCCCTGTGGCAGGAGTAAGCTTGGTGGGTATATTTGTTTCCTGTGGCTGCCATAACAAAGTACCACAAACTGGGTGGCTTAAACAGCAGACATTTTTTACCTCATAGTCCTGGAGGCTGGAAGCCTGAGATCAAGGTGTCGGCAGAGTTGGTTCCTATTGAGGGCTGCGAGGGAGAATCTGTTCCATGCCTCTCCCCTAGCTTCTGGTGTGGCTGGAAATCCTTGGTGTTCCTTGGCTTCACCCCAACCTGTGCCTTCATCTTCACATGGCATTCTCTCTGTCTGTGTGTTTGTGTCCAAATTTCCCTGTTTTAAAAGGACGCCAGTCCTATTGGATTAGGGGCCTCCCCCCTACTCCAATATGACTTCGTCTTAATTAATTACATCCACAACAAACCTATTTCCAAATAAGGTCACATCTTGAGGTACTGGGGGGGTTAGGATTTCAACCTATGAATTTTGTTAGGGGTGGATGACACACAATTCAACTTATGGCAGCATGTTCCAAAAACAGCAAGGCTGGAGCAGAGAAAAGGAGGCTGCAGTGGGAGGTGGGATGGTGGAACAGAGTAAGGAGTGTAAGAGTAAGAGTGGGATTTGTTCCGGGCATCCAGGCCTGTTCTGAGTATGTCGTTCCATCTGGGGAGCAGGAGAGAGACTGCAGAACAGAGGAATTGGAGATGCTCAGGGGCAGTGTGGCCACTGCTTGGCAAGAGTTGAAGGGCTGAGGGTAGAGAAATCAAGATCACATGGCCCCGGGGGAAAATGCCTGGGCTGTTTCCAAGCTGCTGTAAGGGGTTCCTGAGGGAGCAGGGGCTGGGCCGGCTTGGGATTTAAATCCAGGTTCACCATTTTGCACTGTGTGACATTGGGTAAGTTACTTAGTGTCTCTGGGCTCCAGTTTCCTCATTTGTCAAATGAGGGCGCCATTCAGAGGAGTAAATGGAAGAAGGCACACAGCTGGAGGAGCAGAGTCGAGGCCTCACTGTGTACCAACTGCTCTGAGACATCCTTACCAGCAGCCCATTTTAATGATGATGAGACAGAGGCTCAGAGAGGGCAAGCGACTTGCCTAAGGTCACACAGTGAGGAGGTAGCAGGAACTCAAACTGAGCCTGACCAGTCCTGACACATGCACCCCTTGCCCTCCATAAACTTTCAAAAAAATGTCAGCATCCCTATGCCCATAATGGAGGTGGGCCACAGCCCAGCTCCTCTGGCTTCCTCTGCTCAGAGGGGCTGGGAGGGTGTTTTCAGTTCTTGCAAATGTGCACTGTGCCACCATTTGAGTCCTGTTGCCTGGAGAATAAAAACCCTGGGTGCCTACTATGCTCCAGGTTCTGCGTGAGATACTCAACCTGGTATATACCCATTTTCCAGATGATGAAACGGCTAAGAGAAAAGAAGGGACTTGCTTCTCCTGGAGGTGGAGCTGGGCTTCATGCCAGGCGACTGACCCCACCCCAAGCTCTGCTTACTTTGCTATGCAGCTCCTTCCTCAGTGGAGAAATGCTTTCCTTTGAAAGAGGGTTCAAGGTGGCCTGAGATGTGTAGGGGAGACACAGTTCTCAGGGGGCCTCCCTTGCCAGCTCTGAGGCTAGACCCCCAGGAGTGCCATTGTGCATTCTCCCCTGAGGAGAGTTATTCTAACCCTGGTGTGTTTGTACAAAGCGACCAGCCTCTACACATGGAGGCAGCCCTGTCCTCCTGACCCTGGCGGACGATGCTCTGGGCTGGCCTCGTGGGGCCTTGAGTGACCCCAAGAGCACCAAGCATCTCTTCCTTGTCACTCCCGCGCCTCTGCCCTTCTGAGCTGGATGGTCCCGCCTCCCTGCCAGGAGTCAGGGGGGATGGGGAAGGAGGTGTGTGTCCTCAGATGCCAGCACTATTTTTGGAGCTCACTTTGAACCTTGATTCTGGGACACGTGGCTGTGACAGGCTCTTGGAGCAAACCCTGCTTGAATACAGTCAGCCACAGAGGCTGGTATGCACCCCATGGCTCTGGCCCTGGCACTTCTGGAATTGAGCTCTCATCCTCCAATCTGGATGCTTTTTCTTTCTTTTACTTGCCTAACTGCCCTGGCTAGAACCTCCAGGACAATGTTGCATGGAAGCAGCCAGAGCACACATCCCTGCCTAGTTCCTGATCTTAGGGGGAAAGTGTCAGTCTTTCACAATTGAGTATGATGTTAGCTGGGGTTTTTGTAGGTGCCCCTTATCAGGCTGAGGAAGTTCCCTTCTATTCAGAGTTTGTTGAGTGTTGTTTTTTATCTTTTTTTAATCATGAAGTGGTGTTGGTTTTGTCGATTGTTTTTTTTCTAAAAGATATCTTCTTTTGGGCTTCCCTGGTGGCGCAGTGGTTGAGAGTCCGCCTGCCGATGCAGGGGACACGGGTTCGGGCCCCGGTCTGGGAAGATCCCACATGCCGCGGAGCGGCTAGGCCCGTGAGCCATGGCCTCTGAGCCTGCGCGTCCGGAGTCTGTGCTCCGCAACGGCAGAGGCCACAACGGTGAGAGGCCCGCGTACCGGAAAAAAAAAAAAAAAAAAAGATATCTTCTTTTAAAATGCTCCAAGCCATATTTAAAATAGATAACCAGGGCTTCCCTGGTGGCGCAGTGGTTGAGAGTCCGCCTGCCGATGCAGGGGACACGGGCTCGTGCCCCGGTCCGGGAAGATCCCACATGCCGCGGAGCGGCTGGGCCCGTGAGCCATGGCCGCTGAGCCTGCGCGTCCGGAGCCTGTGCTCCGCAACGGGAGAGGCCACAACGGTGAGAGGCCCGCGTATCGCAAAAAAACAAAAACAAAAACAAAACCAAAATAATTTAGATAACCAACAAGGACCTATGGTATAGCACAGCGAACTCTGCTCAATATTCTGTGATAACCTAAATGGGAAAAGAATTTGAAAAAGAATAGATACATGTATATGTATAACTGAATCACTTTGCTGTACACCTGAAATTAACACAGCTTTGTTAATCAACTATACTCCAATATAAAATAAAAAATAAAAGACAAAAAAATAAATAAAATGCCCCAAGCTAGCGCACTCTACCTTTCCAGGGCAAAAACTCAAATGTAGAGTCAAAACGTGATTTGCCAAGTCATAACTCCGGCACTCCTGTGTCACTGCTCTAGAACAGATGTTAAGACGGTGGTCTTGGTAATACAGGCAGTGGTCACTGCTCTTTCCACAGGCCAGGACGCTCTTCTCTTCTCTGGAAACCCCCTCTCGGAATTGAGACAATAGCCCAGTGAGGGCTGGAGGGAGAAGTGTTGTGCTCTGGCTGCCCCCAGCCCCCTTGGTGCTCACCCCTGCCCCACTGTCCCCAGGCCTATGAGAAGCGCTTCCCCACCTGCCCGCAGATCCCGGTCTTCCTGGGCAGCGAGGTCCTACGCGAGTCCCGCAGCGCCGACGGGGCGGTGCACTTGGTGGAGCGGAGCTGCCGGCTGCGCGTGGAAGCCCCACGGCTGTTGCGGAAGGTGGGCGCGGAGGGGGTCCTGGAGAACCAGGACCCCGCGGAGGAGGGGACCGGACGGGTGGTGGGGGATGGCGGGTGGGGGACCTGGGACCAGGGGGTGGGTTCAGGCATTGGGGTGAGTGTGTATTGGTACCCGGAGGGCGTTCTGGGCTGGGGGCCTCTCGTGTCCAGGAGAGACGAGGGCCCGGAGGCTGGGCTGAGACTGTAGGAGGACCAGGGCCAAGAGGGAGTCCCGGGGTCCTGGAAGTCGGGGGAATGGGGAAAAGTCGGGGATCCGGGCTCTGGCTGGTGGGCAGGCGCGGGGCAGGGGGCCAGGGGTCCCAGGGTCCGAGGGTGACAGGGGCCAACCCTCTGGGTTCGCGCCCCCAGCCGCCACCTCACGTCCAGCACGCACGTCCCTGCTGCCCTTTGCCTGCAGATTGCAGGCGTCGAGCACGTGGTCTTCGTGCAAAGAAATGTCTTGAACTGGAAGGAGAGGACTCTCCTCATCGAAGCGCACAACGAGACCTTCGCCAGCCGCGTGGTGGTCAGGGAGAACTGCAGCTACACGGTGAGCAGCGGGCTGAAAGTCCCGGGATCCCGGCACCTGAACCGGGCTGGGCGCTGATGTCCGTGCGGTCCTGCCCACTTCCGCCCTCCCAAGGCAATGTCAGCTAGGATGCAGGACGCTCCTACTATCAGCAGTTCACATACACAGCTGATATATATGTATATGTATGAATTAGTTTAAGCAGTCTCAAAAACTTCTTGGGACATACTAAAATATTATTCGTGTTTATCTGAAATTCAAGTGTGACTGGGCATCTTGGATTTTATTGGCTAAACCTGGCAACCCTGCCTCCCCACCCCCTTCATGAAACTGTGCCTCAGTTTCTTCACCTGTAAAATGGGGTTAATGATTGTACCTATCACATAGGTTGTGGTGAGGATTAAATGAAGTAAAATATCTGAACCCCTTAGAGCAGTGCCTGGCATATACTAAGTCCTGTATATGTGTTAACTTTTTATAAAAATTTTTATTGGAGTATAGTTGATTTACAATGTTGTGTTAGTTTCAGGTGTACAGCAAAGTGAATCAGTTATACAAATATCCACTCTTTTTTTTTTAAGACTCTTTCCCATATAGGCCATTACAGAGTAATGAGTAGAGTTCATGTTAACTTTTAATATAATTAATTATAATTATTCTCCAGTACATACTGATTGAGCACCTACTATATGCCAGGAAACCTGACAAGTCCTGGGCACCCAGCAGTGGACCAATCTGCCTGACCATTGCCTTCACGGGTCTTCCATTCCAGTGGGAGACACAGATGAGAAAAAAAACATCAATATATACTTACAACTTTGTCACAGTGCTAAGAAGGGATCCAGAATTATAGAAAATAAGAGGAGGTGACAGTGTCTTAGGTAACAGTGTCCCCCAGGCCTCTCTGAGGACATGCCGTTGAAACTGAGATCAGAAGGATGAGAGGGCTGGGAACAGAGTTCTGGAGGAGGAAACAGCATGTGTGAAGACCCTGAGGTGGTTGAGCGAGGTCTGAGAATGGGGGCTGCGGGGGCCGAGTACTGCTCCTGGCCTTGGGGCTGCAGTGAGGAATTTGGAGGCATTTGCTGGGATGAACCCAGCTCTGCCACTTTCTTGCTGAGTGACACTGGGCAATTGCTTCCCCTGCCCGGGCCACCCTTCCATATCTGTAAAATGGGGACAGCAGCAGAACCCGCCTCACTGGGCATTGGGAGGAGCAAGTGAGGTAATGTAGGTAAAGCCCCTTAGCTGATGCTACATCCCAGATGGTTAGCTCTAGGTGGTAACTCCAGGGTGAAAAATGTGGCCCATTACAGGTGTTTTTTTTTTTTTTTTTTTAATTGGTTGTGCCGCGTGGCTTGCGGGATCTTAATTCCCCGAACAGGAATCAAACCTGCACCCCCTGCAGTGGAAGCGTGGAGTTCCAACCACTGGACCGGCAGGGAAGTCCCCTGGGTGTTTTTGATGTGTCTTTGCCCAGCCTCCTGTATGGGAGACCTTGCCTCATTCATCTGTCTGGTCCCTAGACACTTTTTTTGTGTGTGTGGTACGCGGGCCTCTCCCGTTGCGGAGCACAGGCTCTGGACGCGTAGGCTCAGTGGCCATGGCTCACGGGCGCAGCCGCTCTGCGGCATGTGGGATCCTCCCGGACCGGGGCACGAACCCATGTCCCCTGCATCGGCAGGCGGACTCTCAACCACTGCTCCACCAGGGAAGCCCCTGTCACTTTTAGTATAGTGTTTCTTAGAGTGAGTTCTGCCAACAGCTGATGAGCAGTATCACCAAGGCTGCTTGTAAATACAGATTCTAAGGCCCTACTTTGGACCTGTTCAGCCCAGGCATCTGCATATTTAACAGATGCCCTGCTAATGCTTCTGCCCACGGAAGTTTGAGAGGCACTAAGCCTGGGTCCGCACAGTAGCTCTGTCCATGAAATTTGTCTTTGCTTACGTAGGTATGCATATTTATTTATAATAAAGATATGATATATAAATACATATTTTAAAATATAAAATATAGTATTTATGTATAATTTATTTATAATGGTATATTAAATATGTTATTTAAATATATCACTATGTATGTACAATTTTTAAGGGACGGGAACATTGGTCTCACTTTCTTCTGGTCCCTCTTGAGAAGGCTCTCTGTTCTCTAAGGCTTTAGACCTTGCATTGTTCTGAGCAGGGCCCTTTGGTACTGCTGCTGCCCTTGGGTGTTGCCAGGCTGTGACATGCTGTCCACTGCATGCTCTGGCTGGTCCAGGTCTCCAAGAGAGCCCCGTGGGGAGGGCATGGCATCTCCCACACTGAGACCATGTCATTGCCCCTGCCTGGCTTTCAGGTCCACCCTGAGAATGAAGACTGGACATGCTTTGAACAATCTGCCTCGCTCGACATCCGGTCCTTCTTTGGCTTTGAAAGTGCCTTGGAGAAGATCGCCATGAAGCAGTACACAGCCAATGTCAAGAGGGTAAGAGATGGGTTCCATAGGTCATGCAGAGGAAGGTGCACAGACCTCAGAGCCTGCGGATCCCAATCTGCCACCCCCAAAACCCTTAACCTTCCCCAGCCTCAGTCTCCTCAGCTGTAGAATGGGTATTCTAATCAAAGTCATATCACATGAGATTATGGATGGAAAGCACCCGGTGCATAATGGGGGCACCATAGTCATTGTCCCAAAGCTCCTAGGCTTGGTCAGTGAACTCTCTGGACAGAGGGACATTGTGAGCTTCTTGGTTTAAAGATCTCAGACCAATCACTGAGTGGAAGCCTGTTAGTGTAGTGAAACAGGTGACCTTCATTCTAATAATAATATATTTTATCCACGTGTTGTCAATATAAAACATTCGCGCGCTATTTTACATTCCTCATTTGGTACTGTGTCTTGGAAATCCAGTGTGTATTTAACACTCCCAGCACATGTCCCTTTGGACTGGCTGAATTTCAGCTGCTCAGTAGCCACATGTCAGGCTGACTGGGGCCGGAGCCAGGTGGGGGTGACTCCCAGGCTGAACTCCGCGGTACTGATGTGTCTCTCTGACCTCCAGGGGAAGGAGGTGATCGAGCATTACCTGAACGAGCTCATCTCCCAGGGCACCTCTCACATTCCCCGGTGGACACCTGCCTCAGTCCCAAAGGAGGACACCCACTCCCAGGCTGGGCTGAGGGATCCTGGCTCCTTGGAGGTCTGCAGGCCCGGCAGCGCCCAAGGCCCTGCTCCCGAGATGGTCAGTACTGACGGTAGGTCTCAGCCAGCCAGCCAGGTCTGTTCTGGGGTCTGCAGCGTGTTTGCTCACTCTTGGGGTGAGGAGGTGGGGGTGGGGAGAGTTGCCAAGGGTCCCCTTGGTGTTGGGACTCAGCTTCCTCCCTCTCCCGGCTGCTTTGCCTTCTCTGTGCTCCAGCCCAAGAGCCAGAAGTGACTTATTTCTAGATCAGGAATTGATTGATCTGATGCCTCAGGGCTGCCCTTTCCTCTGTTTTATTAATATTCTATATTAAATGAGTAATGCATGATCATGGTAGAAAAAAAATTGAAACTGCTCAGAAGATGTGAAGTAGGAGGTAAGACTCCTTTCCTCTCACTGGAGGCAGCTACAGTTTTTCCTGAAATTATCTAGGCATATATACATACATAATATGCACACACACGTGTATACACTCATACACACGTGTAACCTACATTGAACAAATGAGAGCATATATACATTCCATTCGATATTTTGCTTTTTTTTCACTTACTAATGTTGCTTGAACAGCTTTTTGTATCAGTGCATGTGTCTTGGCACTTTGCAGTATTTTGTGGTGTGGTTGCACCATTATTTATTTATTAATAAAGATTGATTATTTATTATTTTAGGTTTTTTTAGCTAGTCTCCTATTGATGGACATGTAGATTGTTTCCATTCTTTTTAAAAATGCAAATAATGTGGTACCTCTTTGTACTTAAGGTTTTAAAAAATATTTTCATGAGCATATATATATAGCATATAATTTTGAGTTGATTTGCCGAGTCAAATGTTATATGCAACTAAAATTTTGGTAGATTTACCAGTTAGGCCTGCAAAGAGGTATAGTAGTTAATGTTCCCACCAAAAATGTGTAGCTGCATCTATTCTGGACTTCACCCCAGCTACCCCAAGACTATTTGTAAATGTTTTAATGTAAATGTTCCTGTCCTATGTCCATTCTCCTGTTTTTCCATCAATTTCTTACTGCCTTGTAAGAGCTCTTTGCATATTAAGGCAATTAGCTCTTTGTCATATTTCAGACTCTCATCGACATGGAAAATGTTCACAATATAGTGTTAAAGGAAAAAACCTAGGACACACAATTGCACATGCCCCATGAATCCAGTTTTAACCATGTGCACTAATGCCTGCAATGACTGTTTTCTCTTTGGGGCCACTGAAGTGTAGGCGCTTGCCTGACACAGAGAAATGCCACAAAAATACATCTGGGGCTGTGTTTAGGAAGAACAAAATTCATTTGTTCAACAAGTATTTATTCTGCACCAACTGTGTGCACTAGATGGCTGCTATTGTACGTGTGCTTTTAAAATATTAAAATTTTTTTTTTTTTTTTTTTACTGCACTTCTGCCCTTTTCTGTGCGCACACTCTGCGTGTCGTGCCCTGTTCCCTCCCCATTTTGCACTAGGCCTTCCCTTCCCTTTCTGTCTGTGCTGTCCACCAGCAGAGCCAGTACTCAGGATGGCTGGAGGGAGGCAGGATCATGCCCCTTCCACCCTGCTCTGTGTCACTGAGCCTTTGTGCTCAGAAGGAGAAAGGGGCCTCACATCTGCCTGGAGGCCGGAAGGAAGCTGGCGTCTACTGCCTCCCTCGTGTTTCCTCCCTTATCCCCTCCTTACCCCCTCCCTGTCTTCAGCATTTCTGCTTCTGACCACTCTGAGGTGTTGCAGGGTCTGGGCAGTCCCTCCACAGCGTTCCTCCTGACTCTGTTTACCCAGGTGGCTACTGGTGCAGTTGCCATGACCACCAGCCCTGGGCTTTTTTTTGTTTTGGAGGGAAACGCTGGGTCCTGCTGCTGGATGTGCAGACATTCTGTTTGTTTTCTTATTGTGCCCTCTGCACACAAAGAACAGTCTATGCCCATGAAGGCTGCTCTTTGTGGACCATCTGCATCCAGGGCTGAGATGCTAAGATGCTGAGATGCCTCACCATGCCAGCATCCGCCACCACAGCAGTTCAGAGTGGGCAACAGGACCTCAGCTCCGAGTCCCGGCTCTAAATGCCGGCACATGCTGACCTCAAACAGCCCAATTGTGCAAGACGGGATTGAACAGTGGGCATGATCCATGCAGCTCCCAGGCTGTATTTTGGGGTCAGGGCCTTGTTTACCCAAAACCTCAAACCCCACAAGGGGGCTGGGAGGTGGGAAGGCAAAAAGAACTGGTACTTATCCGCCCCCTCCTTTATGCTGGGCACACCACAGGCATTTACCTGTTTGAGTTATGGAACCTCTCTTGGCCTCAGTTTTGTCTTCTCTAAAGTGGGAACAATAGTGACACCTGCCTCCCAGGGCTGTTGGGAGCTGGCTCAGATGATGCATGTCAGTAGACATGAGCTCATGTTGTCAATAATCTTCAGAGGGTGGGCAGCTCCAGAGGGTGGGAAGTTTTTTTTAATTGAAGTATAGTTGATTTACAATGTTTTACAATGATTTTTTTTAACAACAAAAAATGATTTATTTGCAACACAGCCCAGTCCCCATCATTTCAATACAGCACAGTAGGAAAGAGTCACATGGCATTCATCACACTGCCAAGCTGCTGTACAGCAAAAATGACTCAGTTATACACATATGCATTCTTTTTTTAAATATTCTTTTCCATTATGGTTTATCCTAGGAGACTGGATATATTTCCCTGTGCTGTACAGTAGGACCTTGTTGTTTATCCATTCTAAATGTAATAGTTTGCATCTACCAACCTCAAATTCCCAGTCTATCCCTCTCCCTTTCCCCCTCCCCCTGGCAACCACAAGTCTTTCCTCTATGTCTGTGAGTCTGTTTCTGTTTTGTAGATAGGTTCATTTGGGTTACATTTTAGATTCCACATATAAGTGATATCATATGGTATTTTTCTTTCTCTTTCTGACTCACTTCACTTAGTAAGATAATCTCCAGTTGCATCCATGCTGCTGCAAATGGCATTATTATTATTATTTTGTGTGTGTGTATGTGTGTGTGTGTGTGTGTGTGTGTGTGTGTGTGTGTGTGTGTGTGTGTGTGTGTGTGTGTGGTATGTGGGCCTCTCACTGTTGTGGCCTCTCCCGTTGCGGAGCACAGGCTCCGGACGCGCAGGCCCAGAGGCCATGGCTCACAGGCCTAGCCGCTCCGCAGCACGTGGGATCTTCCCGGACCGGGGCACGAACCCGCGTCCCCTGCATCGGCAGGTGGACTCTCAACCACAGCACCACCAGGGAAGCCCATATCCAACCATCCATTGATGGACATTTAGGTTGTTTCCATGTCTTGGCTATTGTGAATAGTGCTGCTGTGAACATAGGGGTGCATGTATCTTTTTGAATTACAGTTTTGTCTGGGTATATGCCCAGGAGTGGAATTGCTGGATCATATGGTAACTCTATTTTTAGTTTTCTGAGGAACCTCCATACTGTTTTCCATAGTGGCTGTATCAACTTACATTCCCAGAGGGTAGGAATTATCTTGATTTCG
Source organism: Kogia breviceps (assembly GCF_026419965.1). Lineage (NCBI taxonomy): Eukaryota > Metazoa > Chordata > Mammalia > Artiodactyla > Physeteridae > Kogia > Kogia breviceps. The sequence goes on from NC_081323.1 coordinate 56,914,196, forward strand.
GAGGGTCAAAGGGATGCATCACTCAGCACAGTGAGATTCAGGCTTGCCCCAGCATGAGTTTTTAGAATCACCTTGGAAATGGGTTGGAAACACTAGAAGATCTGAAGACCAGTGGCTATTTGGTGAAAGGGTCACCGTGCGCTTGGAACTACGTTTTGGATTCAAGGTGGCCAGTAAGGCAAGGGTTTCAGAAAGGGTAGACCATGCAGCATCTCCTGCTGTCCTGAACCCCCCTTTCTCCTCCAGGGAACAAGCTGGATGTGGACTACATTGAGAGGTGCCTGGGCCATCTCACACCCATGCAGGAGAGCTGCCTGATCCAGCTGCGGCATTGGTTGCAGGAGACCCACAAAGGCAAGGTGGGTCAGGGCTGGGGCTGTAGCAACTCAGCCTCAGGCATGGGGGGAGGAAGGGCCAGGTAAGTAAGTCTGTGTAATTAGCAATGCTGGACACTTCTATTTGGCCTTCTTTTGTTATATCCTGTCTCATGCATTCTGTATGTAGCACTGAAAGCATGGTTTCCCATCCTCGGCATAGTTGACATTTGAGGACGGACGGTTCTTTATGGGGGGCCGTCCTGTGTACCACAGGGTATTGGGCAGTGTCCCTGGACCCCACCCATGAGAGGTCAGGAGCTCTTCTTCCCCAGCTGTGACAACCAAAAGTAGCTCCAGAGATCGCCAATGTCCCCTGGGGAGCACAGTCACAGCACAGTCACCACACAGTCACTGTGTTCACAAAACCATGTATACTGTTCTTTTCTAAGAGATTTAATGATTTGCGAGGGTTGATTTTTTTTTTTTAGCAAATTGTATTTTTATTTATTTATTTATTTATTTATGGCTGTTTTGGGTCTTCGTTTCTATGCGAGGGCTTTCTCTAGTTGCAGCAAGAGGGGGCCACTCCTCATCGTGTTACGCGGGCCTTTCACTGTCATGGCCTCTCTTGCTGCGGAGCACAAGCTCCAGATGCTCAGGCTCAGTAGCCGTGACTCACGGGCCCAGTTGCTCTGCGGCATGTGGGACCTTCCCAGACCAGGGCTCGAACCCGTGTCCCCTGCATTGGCAGGCAGACTCTCAACCACTGCGCCACCAGGGAAGCCCGCGGTGGTTGATTTTTGACTGCATATGGACTTTGCCTTTAGACTCTAAGCCCCACACGTGAGTGTCCACCATGCATGTAGGTCCCAATCATGGGCCTGACCTTCAGCTCTGTTGAATTAGAGCTTCCAGCCTAGTTGTGAGTTGCTTGCCCTTCCTCCCCTACCCCCACCGGGGGGCAGACAAGGGAGTTACTTTAGTGTTGGGCTGGGATGTAACCTGTTTGCCTGTTTCCTCATCTGTAAAATGGGTACAATGTGAGCACACCCCCTGCCCCCGGAGTGAATTACAAGGGACAATCCACTCCGTGTCTGGCTCAGCACAGCACTCAGGAAAGTGCACTTTTTATGGGGGCTGGCTTTCCCTTGACTGTTTATACTTGCCTGAGGGAAGGAAGGAGAGTGGTGGGCTTTAGCTTGTCACCTCTGCATTTTAGTTAGAGTCTGGGTTATATGTGTTAGGAATGCAGATTGAATCAACCAGACCAAAAAAGTGGGGGTAGGGGTTTAATTGGCTCATATAACAAACTGTTAAGTGGGGTGTGTTAGTTTCCTGGGGCTGCTGAAACAAAATACCACAGACTGTGTGGCTCAAAGCAACAGAAAGTTATTCTCACAGTTCTGAAGGCCAGATGTCTGAAATCAATGAGTCGACAGGGTTGGTTCCTTCTGGAGGCTGGATGGGTTGGGGGGAATCCATTCCATTCCTCTCTCCTGGCTTCTGATGGCTTCCAGCAGTCCTTGGCGTGTAGATACGTCACTTCCAGTCTCTGCCTTTGTCTTCACGTGGCCTTCTCCCCTCTTTACATTCAGTGTCTGTGTCCAAATTTCCCTCTTATAATAAGGACAGCAGACATTGGAGTAGGGCACCCCCTAATAGAGTATGACCTCATCTTAACTAATTACTTCTACAAAGAGCCTATCTCCAAATAAAGTCACATTCCGAGGTTCTGGATGGACATGATCTTGGTGGGACACCATTCAGCTGACCACGCAGCCTGTCTCAGGGATGTCCCAAACCAGGACTTTTTTTAAAAAAAAAATATTTATTTATTTATTTGGCTGTGCTGGGTCTTGGTTGCAGCATGCAGGATCTTGTTAGTTGTGGTACAAGGGATCTTTAGTATGTGGGATCTAGTTCCCTGACTCGGATTGAACCCGGGCCCCCTGCATTGGGAGTGAGGAGTCTTAGCCACTGGACCACCAGGGAAGTCCCACGAAACCAGGACTTAAATGCTGTTGGGACCCTTTTGTTCTTGTATCCGTTTATGTCTGCTTCATCCCCTCAGACACGCTTCCTTGTTGAGCTTGGATCTGTGGCTGCTTACAGCTTTCAGTCTCCCCTTTGCCTCCGTAGAGAAAGGGATTCATGCCCCTTTCTTCAGATTTAAAATTGTCTAAATGCTCTGATTGGCCTGGCATGGATTTTGTTCACCAGAGGCCGTGGGAGTGGGGTCCTGTGATTGGCAACGCTAACTAAAACCGCCGTTGGTGTTGGGAAGAGGGCAGGAAAAGCAGTTCCCCAAGAAAAAAGAAATGTCACCCCCGGCACAGGAGGGGGAGGTTAGGAAGCCCAAACTCAGACATTCACTTCAGTCCACGCTTGGCTGCGTCGTGGTCTAGTGTAACGTCCTTTTCCCAGCTAAGTGTTTGTCAGATAAGACAGGAGATTCATTTTCCAGTTTTACCGCCAAGCTTAGGGAATTCCACGCTAAAGCCTTTCTCCTCCTTATCTTCTCAGATCCCCAAAGACGAGCACATCCTTAGGTTCCTGCGGGCTCGAGACTTCCACCTGGACAGGGCCCGGGAGATGCTGTGCCAGTCCTTGAGCTGGCGAAAGCAGCACCAGGTGGACCTCCTCCTTCAGACCTGGCGACCCCCTGCCCTCCTGGAGGAGTTCTACGCAGGGGGCTGGCACTACCAGGACATAGGTGCGTCTCTTTACCTACATAACATGGAGTGTACACTTGGGTCACTGTCGAATGCACGTTGAATGCCCCTTTTCATCTTAGCATCTTATTATTTTTCCTTTTGGCTCTTCTGGGCATCTGGAGATGCCTTTGAGGTGACAACCCAGCCGTGAAGGCAGACCTGGAATAGACGTTTGGGCTGGAGACAAGATGTTTCTCCCAGGAGCTGGGTCAGCCCACCATTACTTTTTGGCTGCATGAATACTGACTGCATTAGTGTCCTGGGACTCCCTTAGCAGATTACCACAAACTGGGTGGCTTAAAGCAATAGCAATTTATCCTCTCATTGTTCTGGAGGCTAGAAGTCCAAAATCAAAGTGTCAGCAAGGCGGTGCTCCCTCCGAAGGCTGTGGGGGAGATCCTTCCTGCCTCTTCCAGCTTCTGGTGGGCTCAGGTGTTCCTTGGCTTGTGGCCACGTCACCCCAATCTCTGCGTCTGTCTTCACACAGCCTCCCCTCTCGGTATGTCTCTGTGTCCTCTCCTCATCTTTTAAAGACCCCGGGTCACTGGATTTAGGGCCCACACTGATCCAGCATGATTTCATCTTGAGATCCTTAAGTAATCACATCAGCAAAGACCCTATTTCCAAATAAGGTCACATTCTGAGGTTCTGGATGGACATGAACTTTGGGGAGGACACTGTTCAACCCACTACAAATATCATCTCTGGATTTTTTTATTAATCTGCCATTGACGCCAGCGCCTGTTATGCTTTTCAATGTCCTTTAGTTAAAAATTCATATGTATTGATTAGGGCAAGTGCTTGAGTCTCCTGAAGAACCGGTTGACACGCTTGCTTTCAATATACAGTCGGTCTGTGTTATTCATGGATTCTGTATTTGTGAATTTGCCTACTCACTAAAATGTATTTGTAACTCCCAAATCGATACTCAGGGCACTTTCACTGTCCTTCAGGGACAGAGTGATGAAAAATCGGAGTCACCCGATGTGCACATCCATCCCCAGCTGAGGTTGAACAAGTGTCCTTCTGCCTCCTTGTTTCAGCTCCTACTGTAAATGAGTATCCTTTCTGCAGCCTATTTAGTGCCATTTCTTTTTCGTATTTTGTGCTTTTTTGCGTTGATTTCGCATCGTGCAGAAGCACTACGTTCCTAAGTGCAAGAAGGCTGTGATGCACCTTATGGAGAAAATTCATGTGAGATAAACTCCATTCAGGCACGAGTTACAGTGCTGCTGGCCATGCGTTCAATGTTAATGAATCAACAATGTAAATTAAACAAGGTGTCCTCAAATAGAAACACACGCAGAACAAAGTTACATACTGATTGATCGACTGACAAAAATGTCACAACCAGAGGCTGGCAGAAACTTAACCTCCTATTCCCCCCTTAGAAGCAGTGGTTCTGAGTTCCTTGATTCAGTGTTTGAGGTGACTTTATAGAAATTAACTACCGCAAATAACAACAATTGATTGTACATATATAATATATATGAAGAATTATGTAAAAGTATGTAATTCTGTTTCCCTTTTGTCCTCCACTTGCTCGGCCCCGCCCCAAAGATGGCCGCCCCCTGTACATCCTGCGTCTGGGCCACATGGACACCAAGGGCTTGATGAAGGCCGTGGGGGAGGAGGTGCTGCTGCAGCATGTGAGTTTGGGTCCCCGCTCCTGGGAGCCCCCGGGGTTGCCTGCGGCTGGAGCAGCCAAGTGAACATTCGCCAGCACCTTCTCTGCTTTCCAGGTTCTTTGCGTCAATGAGGAAGGACAGAAGCGGTGTGAAGGGAACACAAAACAGTTTGGCCATCCCATCAGGCAAGAACCCAGGCAAACTCCCCCAAACAGTAAAAACAGCCAAAGTTCACTGGGCATGGATGCCGTGCCAGGCAGGCTGCTAGATGCTTTACGGAAATGTCCTCACCTAATTCTTACAGTGACCCTACGAGGCAGGGACTCTCAGCATCCCTGTTCTTTATGGAGGGGAAACTGGGGCTCAGAGTGCTGTGGTCATCCAAGGCTGCTGAGCGGGGAAGCGGCAGAGCTGGAGTTTGAACCCGGTCCTATCTGGCTCGGGCTTGCGGACTTTCTCCCCGTGCCATGCAGCCTCCTGGACTTGGCTGTTCAAGACCAGCGCTCCCACCCCGAGAGCCACCCTGCCAGTGTCCCAGGCAGGCGGACCTTGCAGGTGTCATGGCACATCCAGTGACCCACCGCCTCCTCGGGCTGCCCCAAACTCCTGTTCCTGAGCGGAGTTTCCCACACCAGTCCTTACGGTAGCATTGCGCCCAAAGGCACTTAACCTTTCTGAGCTGTGGCTCCCTCTTCTGTAAACCCTTCCTAGGGTTTCTTTATGGCTTTTCAAAAACAGTGACTTAATGGGAATTCCCTGGCAGTCTAGTGGTTAGCACTCGGCGCTTTCACTGCTGGGGCCTGGGTTCAACCCCTGGTCAGGGAACTAAGATCCTGTAAGCCATGACTTTAAGAGGTGATGCAAACACCACATAGCACTTCCTGTGTAGCAGGGACTCTTCCAAGTTCCTTGAGTCATGTCATCCTATCACAGCCTACAAGGGAGGGACAGGCGGGACCTGCTACTGAAGTTTTTATCCTGAAATATCCTGATATTAAGATAATTAAGTTCCTTTGCTATTTAGAGCTTTCCTAAAGGGGCGTCCATTGGGGTTGGAGTGGGGAATCGATCAGTCAGCATCCTGGCCAGAAGCGGAATGCCCCACAGATAGCTCAGATGACAGGGTGTCATGAGGCACTTCTAGGAGTGGGTGGGCAAGGTGAAGGGAATGAAGCTGGATGGACAGGCTCCCAGGGACCACTTGCTGCAGCCAAACAGTCATTTTCCTAATGAACTGGTTCTAATGAAATGGAGGCACAAAAAGGTTAAGTAACTTAGCCAAAGCCACATAGCATATGACAGAGCTGGGATTTGAACCCAGGCCTTCTGGCTCTGGAGTGTGTGCTCTATTTAGCAGTCAGAATCTTTTCAGCAACTAGTAGTAAAAACTGGCTTTTAATGAGCATGTGCTATGTGCCTGTCCTTGCAGAGAGCTTTACATAGACCATCTCATTTAATCCTAACAATGGATGAGATGGGGACTGTTACTGTGATTGCCGCTGTCCTGAGAAGGAAGTGCCCGTGTCACACAGCTCTCAGGCACTTGAATTTGGGTGCTTAGCCTCGGTGTGCACACTCAGAACCTCCATGCCATGTGGCCTCCCCACGGTGGCAGGGTCCACAAGAGTGCCCTGTGGTCCCTGCCCCTTCTCCCCCCAGCGCTGCCTTACTGAGCCTCTCCCTCCATCCCTGTCTGTGGGCCCCCGGGTCCCTGAGGATGGTGTTGGGGGCCCTGGGAGGTGCCCGAGCGAGGTGGAGTGAGGGGGCTTCTTTGCCGCAGCTCCTGGACCTGCCTGGTGGACCTGGAGGGTCTCAGCCTGCGGCACCTGTGGCGGCCGGGTGTAAAGGCCTTGCTGCGCATGATCGAGGTGGTGGAGGACAATTATCCTGAGACCCTGGGCCGGCTGCTCATCGTGCGAGCCCCCCGCATCTTCCCTGTGCTCTGGACACTGGTAAGAAAGAGCAGGAGCCTGAGATGGGAGGGCGTCCCTCTGTGAGCTGCTCCGCCTGATTATCCTGCATTGTTTCCTCTAATTACCAGCTTTATTGAGATATACTTCATTTCCCATAAAGTTCACCCTTTGGGGAGTTCCCTGGTGGACTAGTGGTTAGGATTCCAGGCTTTCACTGCCATGACTCGGGTTCAGTCCCTGGTCGGGTAACTGAGATTTTGTAAGCCGCGTGGCGCAGCCAAAAAAAAAAAAAACGAAAACAAACAAAAAAGTTCACCCTTTTAAAGTATAGAATTCAGTGGTTTTTAGTATACTCACAGAGTTGTGCAACCATTACCACCAGCTAGTTCTAGAACATTTTCATCACCCCAAAAAGGAAGCCCCGTCCCCACTAGCAGTTCCTCCCCATTCCTCCCCCCAGCCCCCTGCAACCACTCATCTACTTTCTGTCTCTGTGGATTTGCCTGTTCTAGCTATTTCATGTAAGTGGAATCATACAATATGAGGTTTTTTGTGTCTGATTTCTCTCACTTAGCATAATAATTTCAGGCTCATCCATGTTGTAGCAAGAATTAGTTCTTCATTACTTTTTATGTCGGGATAATATTCCATTGTATAGGTGGACCACATTTTACATATCCAGTGTCCTGCTTCATGGACGGGAGAGCCACACTTAAAATTGTACAACGTTCCTGGGACTCTTGTGAGCTGATTCCGAACAGCATTGGGATCCTGTGCTATTGGGATTTTAAAACTTTTTGCCCACAACCCACGTTAGCTTGCCACCTGGTCTCCTCGTGTGGCTCGTGCATACACACACACACACACACACACACACACACACGAAACAACAGATTCTCAAGTGATGGTTATCGTAACTATTTACAACATGCTCTTTGCTATTCTTTTCTAGTCCACTCCACTCAAAATAGGCTAGTCACAGTGCTAAATTGGTTTCACAACCACTACCGGATTATCACTTGCTGTTGAAAACCACTGCCCTGAGGTCTTGCTCCCAAAGTGTGGTCTGCAGGCCAGAGCAATGTCAAGTCCCTCTCCATCCTACAGACTCAGGGTCAGCATCTTACCGAATGCCCTCGGGATTCAGTGCCTGGGAAAGACTGAGAATCTCTGCTGTACCTAGAGATTCAATCAGGGTAGATTTGTGAGTTGAAAGTTAAATGGATTCAGTGTTTTACTAAGTGCCTGCTGTGTGCCAGGTACCTCTCCAGGCCCTGGGGATGCAGAGTGTGTACCCCTGTGTCACGGGGTGCGTGTGGGAGAGAAACCCGATAGCCCCACATAAGTAACTGCTTCATGATGCCCTGTGACATGGGCTTGGGGATGTTCAGGGTTCTTGAGGAGACTAAGTCAGGGGGCGATGGGGGTGTATAATTTAGGTTGGGGAGCTGAAGACGCTTCCATTGAGAAGGTGATATGGGTTGAGACCTGAGGAAGGAGTGGGAGTCAAGCAGGAGAAGGGCAGGAGGAAGGGTGTGGTGGGTAACCTGCACAGCACAGACAAAGGCCTGGAGGCAGGGCCTGGCTGGGTGCTTCTGGGGGACTGAAAAACCAGTGGCCAGAGGAGGCTGGGAAGATGATGAGGGCCCAGTGCCTGCAGAGTCCAGGCTGTGGCGAAGATGGGACCTTGTCCTGAGGCAGTAGGGAGCCATAGCAGGACTGTTGGAGGAGAGGACCTGAGCAGACTTCTGGGGCAGAAAGTTCCCTAGCTTCTGGGGCTACTTTACAGCTCTGTTGGGGATGGGCTGGGGAGCAGGAGCTGTGGGAGGGACAGGCAGGATCTGCTACTGTAGCATTTTATCTTGAAATATCCTGATCTTTGTGAAAATTAAGTTTCTTTGCTGTTTGGACATTTCCTAAGAAGATGCATGTCGGGTGGGGGTGGGAGCGGTCGGTCGGGGTCCTGGACAGAAGCAGATTCACCCGGGTGACTCCAGTGGGGGTGTGACACACCAGAACTCCTCACAGGGGTGCGGGCAGGATGGGGAGGCCCCAGGGGCTGGCCACTGCCGTAAGCCCTGACGACCCCAGGGCTGGAGGGACGTGAGGAGGGAATGTCCTTGTTACCGGAGCCCTGAGAGAGCTGCAGCAGGTGAGGGTGTCGGCTTCCAGGGACACTGGAGCAGGGAGGGAGCGGGGAAGATGCACCCACCTCCCATCTCCTGCTGCCCCCGCCCCCCTTCCCCCACTGGCCACACCAGATGAAAGCCAGTGCACAGAGCCAGGTTGCTGAGGCCCACGGGACCACCTCCCGGGATGGGGGCTGAAGGAGTGTGACTCACGCAGGTGGGATTTCTAGTTTCCAAATTATTTTTTTAAAATATTTATTTAGGGCTTCCCTGGTGGAAGAGTGGTTGAGAGTCCGCCTGCCAATGCAGGGAACACGGGTTCGTGCCCCAGTCCGGGAAGATCCCATATGCCGCGGAGCGGCTGGGCCTGTGAGCCATGGCCACTGGGCCTGCGCGTCCGGAGCCTGTGCTCCGCAATGGGAGAGGCCACAGCAGTGAGAGGCCCGCATACCGGAAAAAAAAAAAAAAAAAAAAAAAAAAAAATTTATTTAGGCTGCACCGGGTCTCAGCTGCAGCACACAGGGTCTTTGTTGCAGCATGTTTAGTTGCGGCATGCAGACTTCTCAGTTGCAGTATGCATGTGGAATCTAGTTCCCTGACCAGGGATTGAGCCCAGGCCCCCTGCATTGGGAACATGGAGTCTTACCCACTGGACCACCAGGGAAGTCCCCCAAATGATCTTTTGCCTGTGGCATTCCTTACTGAATTGGCTTGTGCTCTACTGTGCTAAGTGCCTTCCTCCCTCCCCCCTCCCTCCCTCCTTCCCTCCCTTCCTTTCTTCCTTCCTTCCTTCCCCAACTATTTCCTGAGTCAGGCACCACCCCAGTATTGGGATGCCGTGAAAAACCAGACTGACATGCAGCTTAGAGCTTGGTGTTGAAATACTTTCCATCTGGGATAAACAAAACATGGTCATCCACACAATGGAATATTATTCAGCCATGAAAAGGGAGTTCTTTTGTTTTCTTTTTTATGTTTTAAATTAATTTTTATTGGAGTATAGTTGATTTACAGGGTTGTGTTAGTTTCTGCTGTACAGCAAAGTGAATCAGTTGTGCATATACATATATCCACTCTTTTTTAGATTCTTTTCTCATATAGGTCATTACAGAGTATTGAGTAGAGTTCCCTGTGCTGTACAGTAGGTTCTTATTAGTTATCTGTTTTATATTTAGTAGTGTGTATATGTCAATCCCAATCTCCCAATTTATCCCTCCCCCCCATGTCCCCCTTGGTAACCATAAGTTTCTTTTCTACATCTGTGACTCTGTTTCTGTTTTGTAAATAAGTTCATTTGTACCACATTTTTAGATTCCACATACAAGTGATATATTTGTCTTTCCCTCTGACTTACTTCACTCAGTATGACAATCTCTAGGTGAAAAGGGAGTTCTGACTCATGCTACAACATGGTTGAACCTTGAAAACATGACACTCAGTGAAAAAAGCCAGTCACAAAAGGCCACATGATGTGTCATCCCATTTCTATGAAATCTCCAGAATAGGCCAAAAAAAAAAAAAAAAAAAAAAGCATATTTGTGGTTTCCAGGGGCTGAGGGGAGTGACTGCTAACAGGTATGAGTTTTCCTTCTGGGGGAAGAAAATGTCTTGGAATTCGAGGTGATGGTTGCCCAACATAGTGAATGAACTAAAAGCCATCGACTTGTTCACTTTAAAATGGTTAAATCTATGTTCTGTGAATTACACTTCAATTAAAAAAAACAACAACGTTCTGTCTTGCCCCATCTCCCCCTCTTAGATCAGTCCCTTCATCAATGAGAACACCAGGCAGAAGTTCCTCATCTACAGTGGCAGCAATTATCAGGGCCCTGGAGGCCTTGTCGACTACCTGGACAAAGAAGTGATCCCCGACTTCCTCGGGGGAGAGTGCCTGGTGAGGCCCCAGCGGGCCCTGTGCTTACGGCACGGCACAGGGAGGGTCTGTGGCCTCGGAGAGGCAGGGCTGCGGATGGAAGGAGGTGGGAGGAGGGCAGGCCCTTTGTGTGTGCTCTGATCTGGGGGGGTTCTTGCTGCTCTTTGGGGCAGAGCTCGTCCTCTCTGAAGGAGGGGCCTGACCTTGGTTCTTTCAAACATAGTGAGCGAAATAGAAGTTTCCCAAAAGCTCAGAGACCAGGCCAGTCAAAGGCTTACCCCTCTGTATTTCCATCCAGGACGTTGCTAGGCAGCAGTTAGAGTTTAGTTGCTGGCTTTGCATGCTCTGCTGCAAAGGGAGGGGACTCAAATGTCCCAGAGGCCTGAACCCCGAAGCTGGTGTACCCAGCGGGACTTATCCCCAACCCACAGCCTCATGGCAGGGGATGATCAGGAAACTGTTTCCAGGAGAGGCGGCCCCAGACCCCCCATTCCCCCCCCAGACCACTTTTATTGCCTGCCCTGGGGGGGTGAGATGATAGGCAGGGGTGACCCTATCTCATGACTGTGGGAGGGCAGGCCTTTTCCTTTCTCCAACAGAAATCTCAAACAGCAAACTTTCATGATTTCAGGGTAAAGAAAGACGTTTCCTAGGAATTTTGCCAAGCTTACCCAGGTGTCCCCAATTGTCAGGATATGTATGCCTGATATAAGTGTGGTTTCAGGGGTCACAGAATACCTTTCTGTGGGCCAGCCAGGCCTGGCTGGGCCCTGACTGTCTCTGGCTTCTCTGTCCCCCAGTGTAACGTCCCTGAAGGAGGGCTGGTCCCCAAGTCCCTCTATCTGACGGAAGAGGACCAGGAGCACAAAGACCAGCTGCAGCAGTGGAGAGAGACCTACCAGTCGGCCAGTGTGCTCCGTGGGGCCCCCCATGAGGTGCTGGGGTCCCGGCCTGTGAGGGCCTGCTGGGCTGGGTGTCGTCTTAGGTCAGGGACCCCGAAGCGGAGTCTGAGACGAGGGCTCTTTTGCCAGTGATCTGTAGAGAATGAGGGCTCAGGAGAAACCTGTAAGGAGGGCGGGGGCAGAAGCTAAGCCAAGAGCTGGTTTCAGCCATGGTCTAGCCCAGCCTGATCCATGGGGAGAGCATGGCAGGTGGCCAGCCTTTTGTACCCTCACATCAGCCAGTCATTGGCTGTGGGTTGCCCTGTGGTCACAATGCTTCAGGGTGGATCCTCCCAGGCATTTCAGACAGAGGTGGGTCTGTTTGTCCAGAGCAATTCTTGGACTTGGGGTCGGGGCTGAGGGAATGGAGACCGGGGTGGGCACCCACACCCCTGCAGCCAACTTCCCCACCCCAGGCCCCGCCAGGCTGTACGTTCAGACCTCACCTGTCACCTGTCCCCACGTAGGTCGCAGTGGAGATTCTGGAGAGGGAGTCAGTCATCACCTGGGACTTTGACATCCTGCAAGGGGACGTGATGTTCACTCTGTACCACACCAAGCAGGCGCCCAAGCTGGGCCCCCGGGAGCCCGGGGCCAGGGCTGGCGGGCAGCTGACAGACAAAGGTTGGGCCCTGGGTGCAGATTACAGCCGTGTGGAGGTCTCCCTCATCTGCCGGGAAGGGGAGAGCATCCAGGTTCTGTTTCTTTTTTTTTTCTTTTAATTTAATTTATTTATGTATTTATTTTTTTTGCCCGTGTTGGGTCTTCGCTGCTGTGCGCGGCTTGTCTCTAGTTGCGGCGAGCGGGGGCTACTCCTTCGTTGCGGTGCGCGGGCTTCTCATTGAGGTGGCTTCTCTTGTTGCGGAGCACGGGCCCTAGAGTGCGTTGGCTTCAGTAGTTGCAGTGTGCAGGCTCTAGGGTGCATAGGCTTCATTAGCTGTGGCTCGCGGGCTCTAGAGCGCAGGCTCAGTAGTTGTGGAGCACGGGCTTAGTTGCTCCGAGGCATGTGGGATCTTCCCGGACCAGGGATCGAACCCGTGTCCCCTGCACTGGCAGGTGGATTCTTAACCACTGCACCATCAGGGAAGTCCCCAGGTTCTGTTTTTTGGTTCATTTATTCATTCATCACTCAGGAGTGTCCACTGTGTGCTGGGTTCTGGGGATACAGCAATGGACAAACTGGACCTGGTCTCCGGCCTCAGAGACCCTGCAGGACAGTTGGGGAGAAAGACAGATTCTGGCAGGGCCCCATCCTCAGAATTCCAAGACTCTTGTCAAAGATGCAGGTTGCTGGGGCCCACAGCAGGAGGGCCGGCTCAGAACCTCTGGGCCTGGGGCCTGGTGTCTGTATCCCTCACCTCTCACCGTGATTCCTTAGGCACAGTCAAGTTTTCAGAACCCAGGCAACAGAGAAACTGTAGGTCTGGGAACAGCACTCGGACGTGTCACCAGAACATGAGCCATCCCTGCTGACCCCCACATTCTCCATGAGGCCAGTGCTTGCAGGTCAAACATCACCGGCCTCAAACACACAGGCACGCACGCACGCACTGGCGAGCAGTGCAGATCTTACTGGAGGTCTCCTAAGGGAATTGAGCAGACAGATGTCACATCATACACCAGCAGCCCCGCCCCAGGGTCCCACCGAACATCCCAGCCCTTTTTCAAAGTTGCTCTTCTTATAAAAACTAACACCTCCTTTCTTTCTGTCCCTCTGCCCTCAACAAACCCTAAGCACATTTAAGCTCCCTTTCCAGGTCTCCTCAATTTGCAAATCCCACTCAGCAGGACAAGAGCCCAACAAAATCCAAACCACACCTCTGTTGTACTATAGCTTCACCCCCTAGGCCTCGACCCCCGCCCCCCATCCCGATTAAGAGGAAGGCTCTCAGCTGCCAGGGATATGGGGTAACAGCAGAGGGGAAGCAAAGGTGGCTTTGGGACACCCCAAAAGGAAGGATTTGCTGGTGGACTGGTTTAGAAAGGGTCTCCTGTCCCCTGGTGGACCAAGGCCTCAGGTGTGTGGCTGCTGTGTTTCAGGGCTCCCACGTGACCCAGTGGCCTGGCATCTACCTGCTCCAGTGGCAAATGCACAGCACCCCTGGCCACATGGCCTGCAGCCTCCCGGGTGTGGAGGATGTCCTGATGGCCCTGCACAGCCCTGGCCCCAGGTGCAAACTCCTCTACTACTACGAGGTGCTGGCGTCTGAGGACTTCAGGTACGAGGGGCCCTGCACTCCCCTCCAGACCAGGCCCACAGCATGCCTGAGGCCACTTTCTTCTGGGCTAGGGACACTGGATTCACCTTCTCTACTTGCCCTCAAGCTTCTCCAGGGGTGGGGCCCTGGCATGGGTGTTGTTAAACTTGCCATTGGCTCAGCACCTTTTCATGAGCGATCAGATCACTATGCTGCTTCAGCCTCAGCTGCAGAACCTTCCCTTCAAATGAAACCTGGACAGAAGCCTAACATACCAGATTGATTGGTGGGGGATGAAGGGGAGCCTGAGCCCTCCTATTTGTACCTCCCCTCACTCCTAGAATTCCATAAAACTGGGTCTGGACTGCTCTAGAACATTCTAGAATAATGCCTCACAGACAACTCTCCCCAAGTGTTGCTGTCAGAGAGACAGGGAAGTGTAGTGGTTAAGACCTCCAGCACTTCCTGGTTGCTCTGTGACCTCAGGCAAGTCACTTTAGTTCTCTGAGCCCCAACTGTTAAATAGGAGCCCCTACATCACGGGGTTGTCCTGAGGATGAGATAGTTGGGGGAAGCCTGCCCTTCACCTGAGCATATAGTAAGCACTCAGTAGTGGTTTCTTCCATACCTTGTGTTTTATCTTTTAAAAATGTGTGATTTTGCATCCTGCTTCATGATATATCTGTGTAGTTTCCTTCTAAAAATGATGCTTTAAATTGTTTACCAATGAGTAAATTTGAGGCTCCAAGAGGGTATTGAGTCTGGACCCATATCCAAGGCAGAGCTCCGGGGATCCTAGGGGCACATGCAGCTGGCACAGGAAATGCTGGGCCTGGGAATTCCCTGGTGGTCCAGTGGTTAGGACTCTGTGCTTTCACTGCCGAGGACGTGGGTTCAATCCTTGGTCGGGGAACTAAGATCCCACAAGCCGTAAGCACACCCCCCAAAAAAAGAAAAGAAATGCTGGGCCAGCTTCTTTACTCCAAAGGAAGACCTCACAGGGTGTCAGAGGGTGGTGATTCCCTTTGGAAAGCAGCCTGTTTTGGCCATTGGGGCTCAATGTGGGAGAGATAGACTGAGGTCCAGAGGGACTCAGACACACAGACACCTGCATCTGGGGGCTGCTGCCTTTGGAAGGGCAGGTGGAGGTTGAGGGGTGGGCCAGATGCTGCTTGCCAGCCTGTCTTGTCTAGTCAGTGTGGACAGGGAAACTTGCTGCCCTGACCTTCAATAGTGTCAGGAGAGAACCAGTTCAAGGCTGCTCTCAGTGGGCAACCGGTGGCCCTAGGGGGACCAGACAGATAGGGTCTGCCATCATGGAGCAGAAGACCACGTAACCACACTCAAGCACCGATAGATGCCATGAAGTTATTCCAGCCTGGGGTCTATGCTCAAGGTCACACTCCAGGAGGTGCTGCTCAAGGTCACACTCCAGGAGGTGCTAGAGGCCTTAACATAGGGCGCTGTCAGAGCCCAGGACCAGGCCTGGCACAGGGTGGGCAGGGGTGCGGGGGTGTGGGGGAGGTGTCTGGGAAGTGACATTGGAGTTGAGATCTAGGCAGTGTGCACACGATCACCTGGAGGGCTCGTCATAATGCAGACTCTGTGCAGCTCTGGGGCGGGCCGGAGAGTCTGCAGCTCTAACAAGCTCCAGGAGATGCTGGCGCTGCTGGTCCCCAGACCACACTTTGAGTAGCTGGGCCCTAAGGCTGCACTCTCCAACCTGGTAGCTCCTAGCCAAAGGTAACAATTTAAACATAGCAATTAGAACTAAATAAAATTAAAAGTTCAGTTCCTGGTCACACTAGCCACATCTAGAATGCCCAGCAGCCCCATGTGGCCAATGGCAGCCGTGTTGGATGGCGCAGATATCGGACATCTGTTATTTGTCATAGCAGAAAGGTCTCCTGGACAGTGCTGCTCCATAGTCTGGAGTGGGATTTGACTGGACAAACTGGGCAGGAGAAAAAGGCTTTTGGCAGCAGGTGCAGACACACAAGGCCCCAAGATGGGAGGCAGGTGTCAGAGGAGCTGAAAAGAGGCAGAGAGGGGAGGCTGGAGATAACGGGGTCCCCTCTGGGCCATGCTAGACCCCCGGGTCAGGGAAGCCCCTGAATGGTAGGTGGAAGGCTGGGCTCTTCTTGGGGGGAAGGGGGTGCAGGGAAATGGGCTGGGCTTCGTTTCTCATCACAGCTTCACTTGCTTTTCTCTCTGCACTTGCTCTCTGTGCCTGGGGCGGTTACCAGCCTTATGGAAAGGGCTCTGGGGCCTCATTTGCACCCAGGGCTCTGTCACCACCAGAAGGCAACGTGTGTGTGCTTCCTCCCCAGGGGCTCCATGTCCAGCCTGGAATCCTGCACCAGCCGCTTCTCCCAGCTCAGCGCCACCACCTCCTCCTCCGGCCAGTCCCACAGCAGCTCCCTGGTTTCCAGATAGTCAGGACCAAGCCCTGCGGGGCAGCCTGCTCGCCTCCACATCCACAAGTATCCACGAAGCCTGGGACCATGTGGGCTGCAGCCCTGGATCTGAACATAGCCAAAGTCGGGTTGGCTGGAGCCCCGTGGGCTCTTGAAGTGGTGAGAACAGACTCATCTCCGATGGGGCTTCGCGTACGAAAAGCCAAGGGGTGGGCTAACCATGTTCAGGTCTGGGGGCTCAGGGGTGTCATCAGGCTCAGTGCCCCCCGTGCCACCTCTGGCTCTGCTTCCCTGGGGTGGCCTCCTTTTCAGGGGCCTTCTAAGACTACTGGGGTTCCCCCCATAAGAAGCAGGAATGTTGAGTGTTCACCATAGCATCTAAACCCGTAGCGATGCCCTGGGTCCCAGGATATGCTGGTGAGCAGTTATATGAGTTACAGGCTCCACTTTATGGGGGAGCCGCCTACCCTGGACTTGAAATTCATTTTCCCAGCACATGACTGGGCAGGCCTAACCCTGACCACCCGTGACTTGAAGAGGGTGGGAAGGCCCAGCTTTTCTGCTGAGTTCCAGGCAGTGATAAAGCGGCTCTGGCTATCTTTATACCCTCTGGAGGTCCCTTTCTCTCCTGGGAATCTGTTTAATTGTAACTTTTTTGGTGATAAGTCACCTCCCAGTGGCTTAAACAAAAAAGGGTGACCATCCATGGGTGTATGTAACTCGCCAGTGTAGGAGGACTTGCTTCAGGTAAGGCTGGATCCAGGCTCTCAATGTGTCATCAGGACTCCCGTGTGGGGTGGGGGCTATGACTTTGTTGCAGCTGCTCTGGGGCAAATCTGACCCCCAGAAGCAGCTCCAATATTGAAAGACTTTCCCCGAGTTCCTGCATGGGAGGGGTGTGGGTCTCCTTGGGGTCTGAGGACATTTCTCCTTTCATTTCCTGGGCCTGCAAAAGGGCAACAGGTCAGAGGTCACCACTGGCAGCCTGCAGTCTGATCTGGCCTGCTTTTAGTGTTTTTGTTTTTTGCCTAAACAAAAGGTTTAAAAATTGGGGCATTTCACACAGAAATCAGGATTTACAGCTTCACTTAGGCATATAGGAGTGTTGGCCAAACAGAGCTACTATTGCTGTGTAAATACAACACAGCTGTGCCCCTGGATGGGGCCACCCCAGTCCCCACACCTCTCTATCAACTCACCCCTAGCCCACATCACTTACTTGCATTATCTGCCTGGGAGGGACTTCACTGAAATAGCTCCACAGTCTGGGGTGAGAGACTCAGCGTTACTCTCATCTCACAGCTTTGCTTACAGTTGGGGTCGTCTCTGACTGACACCCAGAGTCGCTGGGCCTTGCCCAAGGGGTGAGTTCACAACTACAGGGATGTCACCTCCATTCAAGCTTGTCATGACGGGGCAAGGATCTACTTCCATGCCACCCTCAACCCCATACCTGGAGTAGAGGGAAGGAGCCGTCCTCAGAGACTCCCTCCTCCCTGCAGAGAGGGAGCCTTGCCCACCTCTAAGGTTTTCAGTTCACTTCTCAGATATAGAAACAAAATCCCAAACTCTGCATCCTGCATTAAGGTGTATGTGTACCTGCATGAGGGAGAGAGAGAGAGAGGAAGATTGGAGACATTCTTAAAACTAATTGCTCCCATGTCACCAGGCGTTTATCGCTGGAAGCAATCTGCGATATTTTCAACTATCTTTAGGTGAATTTCTAGCTTGTCTCTACAAACTAGAAGCATTTTGGGGTAAGCTACCCTGGCACTCCCCGCACACTTAGTGTCTAGGACTAGCCCCCAGTGGAGGATGGAGAAGCTTTTCCTTCACTTGAGGTTATAAGTGGTTTTTGACAAGTGGAACCTGGATCTGCTGATTCCAGGGAGGAAGGTCGGCTATCAGCTGTCCAGACTTAGCAGCAGCCATAAGGAGCCTCGGCCCTCTCTTTTTGAGAGCTTGCTCTCCTCCCTCCCTCGGGAAAGCCCCAGCTCAGACAGGTTTAAGCAACAAAGGGAATTCCCTGGCTCCTGTAACTGGGATGGCCGAGGGTGGTGCTTGCTTGCTCCAGGTACGGCTGCATCCAGGAGCCCAGCGTCCTCAGGCTCATGTGCTGATCCTTAGCCTCACCCCAGGCCTCTTGGTTCTGCATCACTTTGCATGCTGCCCTGTCCTCTCCTCCACCCGCCAGGGAAGGTGGCTGCCAGCAGCCCCTAGCCTACAACCACAGGGCTCTCAACCTCTAAGCCAGAAAGAGACTCTTTCCATCTCAGATCCCAGAGAAGGCTCTGACTGGCCCTGGGCAAGTCACGTGCTCACTCTTGTGGACATACTGGCCAAGAGGCTGGGGGGTCCTGTGATCGACATTCCCTCCAGAAGCAACAGTGGAGTAGGGGAGGGCCAGTCACCCAATGGACAAAGGGAGCTGGGCCACAGGAGCAGCAGGTGACCACAGTGGCATCTGCTATTGTTCTGTGCTGGAGGTCCCTGGGGCCCATGTTGGACCATCATTCAGTAGCCATTCTTCTTACCTTTGGGAGGCTTGGGGTTAAAAATCCAAGGAAGTGCTGCCAAGCTCTTGGCTTCTAAATTTCCCCAGACCCCACGGCTGGAAGTTCCTTGGCTCGGTTTCTTTCTCCATCTTGTTCATTAACCTATTGTGGCCAGGACAGAAATGGCCTATTAGCAATAGGACCTGCCCAGGCATTGGGTTTAGGAGCCTGGATCATAAAATCTCGACAAAGTGGGGTTCAAGCCCCAGCCATCCTTTCACTAGCTGTGTGACCTCCAGCAGGTGACTTAACCTCTCTTTGCCTAAATATCCTCATCTGTAAAATAGGGATAGCAGTGCCTACCTCATTCACTGGGTTGTAGTGGGATGAAACAAGAGTGGCTGTGAAGTCCTCAGCCTGGCACATGGAAAGCTCTTGATAAAAGTCAGTGGTTATTCTGATTATTTAATGCTTCTCATCCAAAGACTCCAGACTTCCTGTGAGGACACCCGTCACTGTTTTACACACTGTGCATCTGGAGAAAAGTGGGAGATTGGGACACTAGTTACCTCTGACTTTCCCTTTTTAGAAACTGCTTGTGTTCTCTGGGCACATCCACTCATCTGTAAGAGCACCATTCCAAGTGGTGTTTCCCTCAACAAGCTACACAGTGTTCTCCCCACGGGTTGAGACTTTTTTTCCTACCCTGCGTCTGGAATTTCTCCCCCTGTAAAATGAACCGATCACAGTCTGTTATAGCCAGGAAAACACAATGTTTCTTGTTCACCTGATCGTTTGCTCCAACCAGAAGCATTAAACATTTTAGATTTGGATATACCTCAGTTGTCTACTTCCTAGAACCCTGGAGGTTTCCCTGGGTTTGTTCAAGAATTACTCAGCTGTTGTTTTTTTAAAAGACTCAAGAGCACGGTTCAACAGGGGTGACATCACCCTCAAGGGGTTGCAGATTGGTTCTCGGAGGGAAGAGGGGGGCACAAAAAAAAATCACGTTTTTAACATATAAGGCACAAATATAGTGTATTAGTTTCCTAGGGCTGCCGTACCAAATTACCACAAAGTTGTAGCTTAAAATGGTAGAAATTGATTCCCTCACAGTCTGGAGGGCAGAAGTCTGAGATGAAGGTGTTGGCTGGGTTGCGTTCCCTCCTAAAGCTTTAGGGGAGGATCCTTCCTGCCTCTTCCAGCCTCTGGAGGCTCCTGGTGTTCCTTGGCTTGTGGCCATATCACTCCAGTCTCTGCCTCTGTCTCTACCTGGCCTTCACCTCTTTGTGTCTCCTCTTATATAAGGACACCCAGTCATTGGATTTAGGGCCCATTAAATCCAGGATGATTTCATCTCAAGACCCTTAACCAATTACACTGGCAAGAATGCTACTTCCATGTAAGGTCACATTCTGAGGTTCTGGGTGGACACGAATTCTGGGGTGACACTATTCAACCCACCACATGTGCATACAGTGCGTGAACAGACACACGTGCAGTTTTCAGTGTATTAAATGTGGGCCTCTAGGCCCCACTCATCACTGCCAACACCGAGTCTTGGGAGTGGGCTCCTGGATTCTACTTGCCCGGTATCCAGGTGAAGGTGAGGGCCCTGCTGTCCATCTTCCTGAGCTGCTCTGCCCTCTCCCCTGGGTTTTACCCAAGTCCCAGAGTTGCATCAGAGCACAGCCAAGTCCTGACATCAGGAGGGGGCGGGGGCCTGTCGGGGTGGCCCCTGTCCATCCTGTGAGCTCCCCTGGGACACGGAGTAAGGTGTCACAGGTGTAGTGGGATTCCCTTTTTTTTTGGCCACAGCCGTGCAGCTTGCAGGATCTTATCTCCCCGACCAGGGATTGAACCCGGGTCCCCGGCAGTGAAAGCGCTGAGTCCTAACCACTGGAAGGGTCCCTTGTTTTGGAGCAGGAGGCCAAGGGCTGTCGGAGGAGCAGAGGAGGTGCGGTTCCTGTGGCTGCATTCGGCGCGCCCCCACCCCCCCGGAGAGGAAGGAATCAGCTGCTGCTTTTCCACTGGTTGCCCAGGAGCTGTTGGGCAGGGGCTCTCAGAAGAGCCAGCCACAATGGGTGTGGACAAGAGCTCCCTGCGGCAGGCGAGCTGGGGTCAGGTCTGAGCTGCGGTCAGGTCCCACTGCTGACGTCTGAGAGGCCCCTTGGGGTTTCGGTCCAGAGAGGGCAGAACACAACACACCCAGCCTCCCTGTGACCCAAAGGCTTCCTCTGGGACCAATTCTCCCTCCGAGGCCAGGGGCCTCTGCAGAGGAGGCAGGTCTCAGGGTGCAAGCAGCTCTTGTGGGAGTTTGGGCAGAGCCTGGAAGGAGCTGGAAAGAGCCAGAAGGAAAGGCGCTGGGTGGCTCTCAAACTTCTCCCCAGCCCATTTCCCCTCCCCTCCCTTCAGTGCCCACCAAGGCACTGCTGAGAAATGCGGGTCCCCAAAAGGCACAATTTGAAACCCCTAACCTAAGAGTCCTGGAGCCAGGACACAGACCCTTCGAGAATCTGATGAAAACTGTGGCATCACACTTGAATCCCATGTCCATTTCAGGGCCCCTGAGCCCACCAGTTGACCCCAGGATTGGAAACTTTTTCTGGGGTCTTTCCAGATACTAAAATTAGATAAGGAGCAGCCCAGCAGCTGAGACACATGTCACCATGGCAACTGCCCAACACACAGAACTCTTGGGGTTCCAAGTCAGGCCCCCAGGACTTCTAGTACACATTCTGTGCCCGGGAGTCTTCCATCACTCCCATGGGGTGGGGAGGGGACACTGCACTGCCATAACTAGCCCATGTTAACCCCCAACCAGCAGTACCGATGACTTAGGCTCCTGTATATTCGTGTCACAGGTGTTCCCCCAACACCACAGGTAGGTACTGGAATCTCAGACACTATCTTGCCTCCTGCTCCATGTCCCATCTAAGCTCTGCAAATTCCCGAGTCCAAAATGTGCCCCTGCTTGGGTGGCGTGTCATGAATTTCAGATTCTTGGGGTTGCCAGAGACCCCCAAATCCAACACAAACTCTCTCAAGCAAAATGGGGTTTTACTGGTCCATGTAATTGGGAAATCCAAGAATGCTTCAGGTATAGCTGGATCCAGGGGATCAAACATCCCCCTTTCTTGGTTGGGTTCTTCTCCATATTGGCAACACTCTCCTCCACGTGGCCCACACCCTGGATGCTGGACAATCCTGGCTGAGTTTCTCACCCCCACTTCCAGAAGTTCTAACGTGGGCTCTGATTGGCCAATTGGGACAGATGCCTATCTCTGAACCATCCACTGAGGCCACCTGGGACTTGGAGGGAGGTGACGGTGCCTGCCAAACCACAAGGATGGAGACTGGGGGAGAGGTATTACCTAAAGGCAACATGAGGGAGGCTCTCGGCTGTGGCTCTCGATGCCCTGCCCACCTTCCCTGGGCAGAGGACATCTGGATATATGAACCTGCAACTCTGTCTCTGATGGCTACCTCTCGTGGCTGGAGCATTCCCCTGTCCCTGAGAAGGGCAGACTGGAAGTGCCAGGGAGTTAACCCCCAGGAGCAGTTCTCAACCTGAAGAACGAATGTAGGCTGATAAACACCCCCAGTTCCCCGTGAGCAGGTGGCCAACTCTGAGGTGTTCTCTCCACCCCCCAGAGGTCCCAGGGGCTGAGCCCAGACGCCCACAGTGGGAGCTGCTCACTCAGGCACCGTGTACGGGCTGCCTTCCCTTCCCAGACTCACTTTTCTGTCCCCCAGCAGGGCTTCCTGGGGTCGCCTCCCAAATAAACTACTTGCCCTCACATCCTAGTGTCAGGTTCTGCTGCCAGGGGACCCAGCCTAAGAAGGGAAGTTACTGAAAGAAGAGAGACTGGATGCTGGGCAAAGATAGATACCAGTGGGTCTTCCCCGGTGGCCCAGTGGTTAGGACTCTGCACTTTCACTGCTGTGGCCTGGGTTCAATCCCTGGTTGGGGAACTAAGATCCTGCAAGCTGCACAGCCTGGCCAAAAAAAAAAATAAATAAATAAATAAAATAAAATAAATAAAAAGATAGATACCCACTTGTGACAAATTTTTTAAAAATCCATGGGCCACAGGGAAGGCGAATGTGGGCAGGACTCACATGGCTCAGAGTGTCCTAGGGACCCTCAGGCACGCCACGATGGACCCTCCCCAGGTGCTGCTGTGCTCCCTCTGGCCTGGAGTCCACTAGGCCTGTGCCCAGCACTGTATCTCTCCAGCCAGCTGCCAGCACAGCTGAGAACAAAGATGTCCTCAGTGGACGTCAGACCCTTCAAGACAAAGGTTTCCACAGCTGTGGAAACCTCAGGACCCCCGGGGATGCTCCCTGTAGATTCCTTGACCCCCAACTCCTGCCCCTGAGATTCTGATTCAGTGGGTCATTCTGGGGGAATACATTCAGACCCGCAGCCAGGCTTGGGAGCTGTCTTAAGAATATGCCAAATCCATTCTAAGGTGCCTGGGAACTTGTCAGAGCTCTTGAAACTATTTCTTACCCTTGAACACTGGCGGCAAAACATCAAAGCAGCCCAGGAGTTCATTAAAAGGCAGCAAAATATGGGACTTCCCTGGCAGTCCAGTGGTTAGGACTCTGCGCTGCCACTGCAGTGGGCATAAGTTCAATCCCTGGTCAGGGAACTAAGATCCTGCATGCCACACGGCATGGCCAAAAAATAAGTAAATAAAAGCAAAATACAAAACTAAACTTCCAGGTGGAGATGAAACACAAGGTCCCTGGAGGAACATGTGAACTTGGTTGTTTATATTTCTGGAAGGAGGAATAAAAACCTGCAGCATTCTCCTGGATCTTTGGACAAGTGGCAGTCAAGTTCCTGGACATGCTGCGAAAGCCACTCCCCTCCTTCCTCCAACCTGGTCACAAACTCAGGACGGGGGCTGAGTGAGAAGGGAGAACTTTTGGTGGCTTGGTGGTGGGTATTGTGGGCTGTGGGCTGATGGGTCCACTAGGTGCTTGATGAGATGTACCCCAGGACACCGACAGACCCTGGCCTGTGGCACCTACTGTAGGACCCAGACATCCTGTTCCCTGTAGGAAACGTCGCAGGCTGGCACAGCAGTTCTCCACACGCTGTCTCCAGGGGAGACAAAGACATACAGACCCACAGATGCATCCCTGCAGGAACTTGGAGGCTGGGAGCTGGCCTGTGACATTTCACTTCTCTGAACCGAATACTTCCTTTCTAAAGTGAAACTAGACCCGTGTTACAGTAGCTCAGCTGCAGTGATAGGTTCGGTCAGCCTCCTGCATTCATATTCCTTTGCAGCTTTTCATCGAGGGGTGAGCTTCAAGAGGCTTCACATCTCTCCCTGGACCCCCATCTCCACGTTCATCCCAAGCGTGAGCCAGCCTCCTGGAGGATGACACCACACGGACCAGCGCTATGTCCTCAGCTGTGGCCACTCCAGACCAGGCCCCAGCTGGCCCATTAGCTGAAGGCAGGCACATAAGTGAGCCCAGCTGGACTCACTGATCCTAGCCCAGATCAACAGAATCACCCAGCTGACATCAGAAGCACAAGAAACAATTATTTTTCATGAGAAGCAATGACTGGTTGTTTAAAGCCACCGGTTTTGGGCTCGTTTTCTGCACAGCACTAGGTAACCACTATAGTTACAGTCCAAGATCAAGGTGTTGGCAGATTTCATTCTTGGTGAGGGCCCACTTCCTGGCTTGTAGATGGCCATCCTCTCACCGTGTGTTCTCACAGCCTTGTCCTTTTGTGTGCACGCGGAGATAGTGCTCTCCTGTCTCCTCCTCTTCTTATAAGGGCACCACCCTCATGACCTCATCTAAGCCTAATTTATTTAAACCAAAGGCCCCACCTCCAAATACCATCACATTGGGAGTTAGGGCTTCAACATACAAACCTTGGGGGGATGCAAACATTCAGTCCATCACATGCCTGGATCTATTTGAGGACCTGCTGGAAACAGCAGCACCTCCCCCTCCTCCCCTCCCCGCAAAGCTGCTAAGCACACAGTGTGATATATATTCATGGGGCAGGGTGTCGCCAGGCACTTCCTAAAGACCCTTCGAGGCCACAAGTTACAAACTCTAATACTCACAGGGATGCAGGTCACAGGCGAGGGAAGCCAGCTGCTGGGGCTGTTATGAGCTGGAGAGGACAGATCCAGACGGCACCAGCCATTCTCAGCTCGGACAAGTCATTGCCTCCTGATGCAGGAGGGCATCAGCTGGGGCTTCGAGCTCTCTCTTTCTTTTAAAGAGAAACCAGAGGATTTCCCTCATGGTGCAGGGGTTAAGAATGCCAATGCAGGGGACACGGGTTTGAGCCCTGGTTTGGGAAGATCCCACATGCCACTGAGCAAATAAGCCCATGCACCCCAACTACTGAGCCTGAGCTCTAGAGCCAGCAAGCCATAACTACTGAAGCCCACGTGCCTAGAGCCCGTGCTCCGCAACAAGAGAAGCCACTGAAGTGAGAAGCCTCCGCAACACAACAAAGCATAGCCCCCCATCCCCGGGCTTCCCTGGTGGCGCAGTGGTTGAGAATCCGCCTGCCGATGCAGGGGACACGGGTTCGTGCCCTGGTCCGGGAAGATCCCACATGCCGCAGAGCGGCTGGGCCCGTGAGCCATGGCTGCTGAGCCTGCGCATCCGGAGCCTGTGCTCCGCAACGGGAGAGGCCACAACAGTGAGAGGCCCGCGTACCCCCCCCCCCAAAAAAAGCGTAGCCCCCACTTGCCGCAACAAGAGAAAGCCCGTGCACAGCAACGAAGACCCAACGCTGCCAAAAATAAATAAATAAATTTATTTTTTAAAAAAAGAGAAACTAGAAAACTGGATTTAATCTCTTGACTTTTTTTTTTTTGCAGTACATGGACCTCTCACTGTTGTGGCCTCTCCCGTTGCGGAGCACAGCCTCCGGCCGCGCAGGCTCAGCAGCCATGGCTCACGGGCCCACCCACTCCGCGGTATGTAGGATCTTCCCGGACCGGGGTATGAACCCGTGTTCCCTGCATTGGCAGGCGGACTCTCAACCACTGCACCACCATGGAAGCCCATAATCTCTTGACTTTTAAGCGTTGGTAACTAATTTAAATTCTACTAAAACACGGTGTGGACTAAACTTTCCTTTTTCAAAGTGTGGTCCAGACACCTGCAGCCATCACCTGGGAGCTCAGTGAGACCTGCAGACTCTGAGGCTCCAGCCCAGGCCAGAATCTGCATTTTTAGCGAGCTCTTCCAGGTGATTCAAGTACACTTTAAAGTGAGAACCCCTGGATTAAACAAAATAGATAAAGGAGCTGGACGTGCCCCTGACTCAGGTTAAGCAGCCCCACCTGTCAAAATCTAGAGGTCCCTCAATTCCACGATTCTGCATTCAGATGCCGCTCCAGGGGTCCTTTTATTATATCCATTTATTCAAGTGGTAGAAAAACCCTTTTGGCGGCAGGACAAAATAGAGAGCCTGTAAACATGATTTCACCCCTCTTCCCTTTAAGGAGCTTCCCATGACAGGAAATAGAATTCTAGTCGGCAAGTTCGGTGATGAGTTCTGTAAAAAAGGATCCCTCGATGTGGCCATAGTCTCTTCACCCCATCCGAGGGTGCTGGCTGGACCCTGCCACTCGGCCTCAGTTGGGTCATCATGAGTTCCACTGGCAGCGGCCCCTGCCCCGGGAGGCCAGAGGCTCTTTGGCAGCGGCAGGGCAGGCCCTCGGGGGACAGGCCTTGGGAGCAGCAGGCACAGGCAGGCGGGGAAGAAGGCAGAGTCTCTCCAGGATGCGCTGTATTGCTACGGTTGCATGTGCCACGGCAGGCGGCCAGGTGAGGGGCTGAGGCACAGGTGCTGTCAGAAGCCTGGCTTGGCATGTGGGTCGAGACCACCCAGATGGTCAGTGACCTTGGAATTTCCCCTGCAGAAGCCAGAGCTCATGGCAACGAACCTCCAGAACAGGTCATGATGGGCAGCTGAGGCTTCAGTCCTTGAAGGGGTTACAGGTGTCAGCCGGTTGTTCCCTCTCAGCAGCCAGGAGCTCCCCGTTCATCTCCTGCAGTGGATGGTAGACGTAGGCCCCGTCCAGTTGCCGGCTCCTCGCTGCCCTTGACCCGAGGAATAAGGACACGTTTGCCACCATGCTGATCAGCAGAACGAAAACCAGGGCCAAGGTGATGGCCAGCCAGGTGGTGCTGGGGGCAGGAGAGAAGCCCCAAATGGAGACACTGTTGGGCGATTCGGGCTGGGGGTGCGCTGGAGGGGCTCCCTCCCTCCCCTCACTTGGCTCCTCCTCCCAGAACAAGGGCACAGGGTCGGAGGCCTACAGGGACTGCACGGGAACTGTCGAGGAACCAACAGGCCTGGTGGGGTGGAGGGCACACTCCACGCATGTTCGGGAGCAGCGGGGACAGTTGCTTTGTGGGACTAAGGCCAGTGTGGCCACATCTCTTGATATTTCAAGAGCAGCCGTGGAAAAAAAAAGATTTTTACATGAACGTTACTGAGTTTCAGATGTTGCTAATAAGTGTACATTTCAATGGGTACAGGCCACATATAATACAGCTGATGACCTAATCTGCCCCAGGAGGCAGCAGTTTGCATTCTGTGCTTCCGAGGATGTTGACAACAGAGGCTGGGTTCTCTCCAGGGTCCTCAAAGCACACAGAGCAGGGAGGATCCACACCCCTTCCTCCAAGGCAGGGAGCTGGCGAGGATGGGTGGGGTCCTTCAATGATCTTTTTTCCTTTATGTGAGTCTTTGTCTGAAGCTCTCAACGCAAAAGCAGACTGCTCGGGTGGCAGGGCCTGCAGCCGTGCCCCTCAGCACCCCATGGCTCCCCTTCCCTCACTGCAGGACCACATGGTCTCACACCCGAGGAGGCTGAGCTTGGGGTGCAGGGCTCCCGGGAACCAATGTCCCTGCTCTGCTGCATTTCCCAGCACACTTCCAGGATTTTCCTCCAGGCCCCACCAGACTCACAGGGTCAGGACCTCCAGGAGGGATCTGGGATCTGCGTTTGTGATGAGCTCCCAGGTGCTGCCTCCAGGACAAGGCCAAGGGGCTTTTCATTCACACCTACACCTGCTTCCCACTTTGAGGGTACGGGGCTGGCCCGGGCACCCAGGGGGCTATGGGACGTGAGAACCATGAGAAGAGAGGTTCTCCAAGTGGGGCTCCCAGACCAACAGCATTGGTTCTTGAACCCAACTCTCTTTTAATACACTCTCCTGGAGGTCAAGTTGAAGACCCCCTGCACTAGAAAATAAAGACCCAACACAAGGGGTGAACACCCCCAGGTGTCAGAGAAATGACATGAATTGCTCAGGGCTTCATGCTTCTTGCACCGGAAGCTGAGAAGAAAAGCCCACACCCTGCCCCCTAGATCCCACTGGGGTGGTGGCCAGGGTCCTTCTTAGCATCTCCCTGGACAGCACAGGTGGCTGCGAGCATCACCTAGGACTCTCCCTGTCCTTATGTCAGAGAATTGTCATCTGATGCCCAGCTGCCACTTCCTAGCCCTGCCCAGACCCTGAGCGGAGGCCATGCCTCGAAGGCAGAGGGAGTGGGGATTCCTCCCGCCCCTGCCCCAGCTCCCAGCAAAGCACCTACCTGGTGAAAACAGAGAGTTCTCCTGCCTGCAGGGTGTCCTCGGGTGGCGGGAGACACTGCTTCACTGCAAGATGCCAGGGAGAGGCTGAAGGTTGGGAGAGGAGGGGTCTGCCCCCTGCTGTCCCCGGGAGCCTGGGAGGGGCTGTACCTCGGGAGAGGATGCTGTTCAAGGTGCGTGACCAGGCGAGACTGCAATTGCCGGTCTGGGGGTCGCAGGAACACTGGTGCTCACACTTGCAAGGGCTCTGGCAGCCTGGCCCGTACCAGCCGAGGGGACACTCTGCAGGGAGGAGCCAGAAAGACAGAGGTGGAGGCCTCGGTGGCAGGGCCTCTCTCTGCACTGCCGGGATGGGCCCAGGGGTGTGCTGAGCTGAGCTGATGCAGAAGCATCCCCTGGGCGGGGCTCCCTCCTGGCTGAGTCAGGGGCCCTTCCAGCTTACCCTGCACACAGATGTCTCCAGTGAAGCCAGGGGGACAGGCGCAGGTCCCCCGAACTGGGTCACAGGTGGCTCCGTTATGACACTGGCACTTCTTGGCACAGTCCTCCCCGAAGGAGCCGCTGGTGCACGCTGGGATGGGGGAAGCAGGGCCTTTGCAAAACCTGGTCCTGCCCCCCAACCCCACCCCAGGATGGGGCTAACGGGATTGCAAACGCATCTCCCTTGCCCCAAGTGGCCCTGTAGGTTCACACGTTCTCCCAACAGATAGTTCTGGAGAAGTTGGTATGCGGCAGGCCCCAAGGCTGTGATCTCATGGAGGGCAGGCAGCCAGCAAGCCAGAAAGCAGGTGTCAAAGGACAAGGGAGGACACACGCTGGAGGGACGGAACCGATTGTGGCAGCAGCAAAGCACTGAGGAGGTGGGGTGGGGAGGCCTCTGAGGACCTGACATTGAGGCTTGCAGAGCAGGGCGTGGCTGAAGCCCCCAGGGCCTGGCAGGTCATGCTGAGGAGTTCAAATTTTTCACTCAGAGCCAAAGAAAGCCACTAAGGATTTAAGCTATGGAGGGTTATAAGTGCATTGAGCTGTGTCCTCCCAAAGATATGTTCTAATCCCCAGAACCTGTGAATGTGAGCTTATTTGAAAATAGGGTCTTTGCAGATGCAATTAAGTTAAGGATCTTGAAATGAAAACATCCTGCACTTAAGGTGGACCCAAGTCCAGTGGCCTGGGGTCCTTGTAAGAGGACAGAGCAGGAGACTAGAGACAGACACGGGAGAAGGTTGTGCCTGTGAAGTCAGAGGCAGAGACGGGGGTGATGCAGCCACCAGCCCAGGAATGCATGGGGCCCCCAGAAGCTGGAAGAGGCAGGAAGGACCCTCCCCCAGACCTTTCAGAGCCAGTGCAGCCCTACTGACCCCTTGATTATGGAGTTCTGGCCTCCAGAACTGTGAGAGAATAAAGTAACGTTTTAAATCTGAGTTGATGGAATCTGTTGCAGCAGCCCCAGGACACTAATACAGTGATTTACACGTGAGGCAAAAGCATCGGACAAGAGGGAAGCGACTTGCAGACCAGGAGGCAGGGATAAAGGCAGCTGAGGCTCACAGCTGCCAGGCTCACTCTCTCCCGTGTGCCTGGGGGGCCAGGGAGGAGGCTGGCCTGGTGGCTTTTACCTTCACTGCAGTTGGACCCTGTCCATCCAGCTTCGCAGCGGCAGCCGGCTGCCAAGACAAGACCGAGAAGGTCAGGTGAGGGCCCAGGCAGGGCTGGGGCAGTGAGAGCGGGGAGCCCGGGCTGGAGCTGCCTCCCAAAGAGCCCCACTCACTCTCTGTGCAGAGCCCATGCTGGCTGCAGTTGGCGGGGCCACAGTCCAGCTCGCTGCAGGCGGTGCCCCGCCAGAAGCGCCCCGTGCACTGGCAGCGCCCCTCCACGCAAGTCCCGTGGCCGTTGCAGTCAGATGGCTGGCAGCGGGGCTCGTGCACACACACCACGGTGGACACACGGCGAGGACAGCGCCACATGTTGTCCTGGCTGCAGAGGAAACAGGAGTGTGAAGAGAGGCTGAAGTGCTGGCCACCCCAGCAAACCCTCAAACCCCCCCACTGCAGCCCCTGAGGGCTGCCTTTCCCTGCCTCTCTTCATTGTCCCTTCTCCAGCCTTTTACAGGTTCTCCCCACCCCCAACAATCCCTTCTACCCCAGGGCCTTTGCACATGCTCTTCTGTGCCCAGAAGGCTCTCCCACGCCCACCTAGCCCCTCATCCTCCAGATCTCAGCTCATGCTTCACTATCCTCAGGTCTTTCCTGACCTATCACCCCCTTCCATCGGCCTGGGCAATGTTGGTACGCTACATGTACTGCCTGTAAGCAGCGAGAAGCAGGGGTCTTGGCTCCTCCTGCTCTCTGCTGAATCCCCAAAGCCAGGCACAGAGCAGGTACTCAATATTTGTTGAATGAGACAGTCGGGGACAAGCTTGGCCTTGGAGCTCAACAAGGGTGCTCTGGTATGCTTACCAGTGATCAGATGGGTAACTGGCCAAGGTCCCGTTGAGCACGTAGGTGGCAGAGCCCCCTCCGTCCAGGTTGATGGCATTGACCACGTTCTGTTTCAGCAGGAACTCCGCCATCTCCCACAGGTTAATGCTGTGGGCACAAGACTAGTGCTGCTGACCTTGCCACAGCCGTTTCTGGGTTAATGCATCTTACTTTCCACAGTGGACAGTATTATACACCAGCTATGGCAGGCAAATTTCTAAGTGCCCCCCCAAAGATGTCCTGTCCCAATCCTGGGAAGCTATGACTATAACAAGACATCACTCTCCTGATCATGTTATGATACATGGCACAGCTGTCTGCAAATGGGCACACTGTCCTGGATTATCTGGGTGGCCCCGATGGAATCACAGGAGCCCTTAAAAGCAGAGAGCTTTCTATGGCTGAGACAGAATAGGAAGTGAGAGAGATTGGAAATACAAAGGGATTAGATGGATTTGACACACCTTTTGCAGCTTGAAGATATACAAGGGGAGCGTAGGAATGTGGGCGGCCTCATGAGTGGAGAGGCCCCCAGCCAGCAATGACACAAAGACCTCAGTCCTACAACTCCAAAGAACTGTATTCTGCCAACAACCTGAATAAGCTGGGAAGAGGATTCTTCCCCAGAAGCTCCAGATGAGCACCCTGCCTGGCCAACAGCTGGATTTTGTCTGTGGGACGTCGTGAACAGAGAACTCAGTTGGGCACCCCCACCCACTGACTCCTGACCTACAAAGCTTTGATCTAACAAAGCAGTGCTGCCTGTGTTAGTTTGTTACACAGCAACAGCAGACTAGCACACTCACTTTACAGAGGAGGAAATAGCAGCTCAGAGAGGTCAAATGACTTGTTTATGGCCACACAGCCAGCAGATGGCCAAGCTAGGATTGGAACTGAGGTCTACTCCCAGCTAACTTTGTGATAATTTCATTTCACCCCAATCAGAGCTCAGGAGAGATGAGGCCCTAAGTTGGCGAGACTGAGAGCAAGTGTGTGGAAGATGATGAGTTCTTGGAAGTGGGACAGATCTAGGGACCCTCTGCCTGTGGGAAGACAGGGAACAGATGGGTATGGACATCCCCAGGGAACAGCTGGAGGTCAGAAGGGCAGCTGCTGGTGGGCTGCAGTTCCTCAGAGCAGGACTCAGCCCAGGCCTAGAGGCCATGGCTCACAGCACTCACCCCCGCTGCTCCGTCTGCCCGTCCACGTGCAAGAGCACCAGCTGCCCCTCCCGGTCGTGGCCCACTGCTGTCCTGGCTGACATCACGTTCACAAATTTGCTGAAGGAACCTGAAGGAGAGGCAGCCTGGCTGATCACCTGGCCCTTCGGGAGGCCTACTAAGCTCTGCCTGCCACTTCCCGCCAGTCACTCTCTACAGAGACATCACTTTCCACCTCCAGGTCTATGCATGCAACATCTCTCTTCCCGTGCCCCGCCCCAGTCAGTCTCCAGAGAGTAGCCAAAGGGCTGTTGTTCTTCAATGTAAATCAAGATCAAACTCCAGGTGAAAACGCTCCAACGGCCTCCACTGTCCTTGGAACAAAATCCAAATGCCTTACCAAGGCCTGGCATGACCTCCGTAGCCTGCTTCTTCTACCTCATCTCCTGGGGGCCCACCCCTCTGAACACCCTGCAGCCACTTTCTACTTCTGGCTGGACTGCACTTCTCCCCTGCTCTTCCCATGGCTTATGCTTTCTGATCTAAGTCACCTCCTCCATGAGGCCTTCCCTGACTGCACAGTCTAAAACAGCCCATTTCCACATTAGGACCATGGAGAACCTTCCCTGTCCCAGTATTCCATATCCCAGTGGTTCTCAAAATCGAATTTCAATCAGAATCACACAGGGGGCTCCTTAGAACACACACTTTTGGGCCTCACCCCCAGGGATTCTGATTCTGTAGCATTGAGGCACAGGGGTAGGGGCTGAAGTTCTGCATTTATAACAGGCTCCTTGGTGATGCTGATGCTGCTGGTCCACAAACATTTTAGGAACACTTCTCTATTCTCTTGTCCATAGCTCCTTTCCTCCAACTTTTTCTTTCTTAGCACTTACCACTTCTTTTCAGTATACTTAATATCTATTTCCTTTCTTATACATTCCACAATGCAGGGATCTTATCTCCTTTAATTCCCACTGATCCCCAATACCTAGAATAGTACCTGTTGAAAGACTTCCCCCACCACCCCACCGGTCCTGGTTTTCAAGAGGCTTGTTGCCAATACCCCCACTCATCTCCCACATCTCATCATACTCATTGCCCCTCCCCCACCTGTCTCCTGTGTCTCATCGCACTCAGCCGCCTGACTCTCGTTAATGTAGATGCTTCCGTTTCGAATCAGCCACACGACCCCGCTCAGCAGCTGCACAAACGGATTCTCAGTGTCCAGCACCTCCTCTTCAGACAGGTACCTGGACACAGGGAAGGCATGAGATTCAGTCAACAGCAGTGGCAGCTGCAGGTAGTGCCCCCCCCCACACACTACCCCCGCCCTGCCGCCTGGCTACTTGATTCCTCCTCATGCCCAGGAACCTGCCTGGTCCTGGAAGCAATCTTTGCAAACAGTCTACACATCCCAATCTA
Source organism: Kogia breviceps (assembly GCF_026419965.1). NCBI lineage: Eukaryota > Metazoa > Chordata > Mammalia > Artiodactyla > Physeteridae > Kogia > Kogia breviceps. Next base: position 56,947,494 of record NC_081323.1, read on the forward strand.
CACTTCATTTAACAGAAACAACCATCCCCAACAGATCACAAGTCCACCTATGGCCCTCAATCTCTCAGGCCGTCACCCCAGCCAAACTACCATCTAATGCCTGCAACATCCTCTTAATTGGCCTCCTTGCTTCTACTATGGTCCAACCAGTCTAGTATCCAGCAGGGTCAGAGCAAGCTTTTAAATGACCAAAGTCGGTCCTGTCCTCCTCTGATATTTTGCTCCTTCCTTCAGTCCCTCACACACACCAAGCCCCTCTGCACCTCTGAGCCTTAGTGCTTGCTGTTCCTTCTGACTGCGGTGCTCTTCCTCCAGTTCTGACTCTGGCTGACTTGTGATTAATTTTCATGTCTCAACTCAAAGGTCACGTCCTCAGACAAGTCCTTCCTGATCACCTTCCCCAAACTCAACACTCTATTTACAATCTGTTCAACCTGTTCATTGCTTCACTGCACATACACAACTTAAATTAACTGAATTATCTTCCTGGGTTTTATTTTTCCTAGTAATGGGGGGGGGGGGGTAGTGTCCTTTTTTGAAGGCAAAGACTGTGCTTGTTCACAGCTATATCCCCAGTACGCAGCACATTGACCGACACAAAGCAAGCGCTACACGATACTGGAAAATGAATAAACTCCACAAGGAAGACATTACTTTCCCCATCCTGAAGATGAGAAAACGGAGGCTCAGTTTGGTTAGGGGACTTGAACACGGCGGCACGGCTACACCTCAACTCTCAGGCCCTCTGCTCTAGAATCTAAGGCCTAGACAGTCACGGGACTCCCTGCCTCCTCACCCGGTGACCAGGGTCCCGTCGCGGCGGATCCCGAACTGCGCGTTCTGCAGCCCCCCGGCGCTGCTCACCCGCCGCCCGTCGCTCACAACGTTCCCCAGGCACTCGCCCGTGTCCATGCGGAAGAAGCCGCCATTCTGGGCGACGCTGCAGCCGGCCGCCCGCACCGTCTCCTCCACGGTGGCGCGGCGCCTTGAAGCGCAGCCGCCGGGCCCGCCGGGCTCCAGCACCGAGAAGGTGCGCAGGGGCTCGGCGGCCCGCGTCAGGTGGCCGGCCACCGCGCGGTCTGCGAAGTGCGAGACGAAGATGCGTACGGCGGGGCCGCGGGCGCCGGGGTTTGAGGGGGACGGCGGCCATCTCTCGTGCTCGCGGCTGCCGGCGCGCACCCTTGTGCAGTCCCGGGCAGAGCGCGCCCGCGCGCGGGAGTAAGGCAGCAGCAAGTCATCGTCGCGGGAGGCCCTGCTGGGATGGGGCAGACCTGAGCTCGGAGTGCTGTGCCCAGGTCTGGGCGACCCCCCAACGAGGCTTGCCCCCGGCAGCTGTACTCACCCCAAGCCGAGGTCGCCGGACGCCTCACCGAGGAAGCTGCGCAGTGAAATGAAGAGGAGAAGGCAGCGACCCATGGAGGCCGCCATGTTGGACTCTGGCCTCCGGTCACGTGGGCCCACCCCACATGACTCAGGACTTCTGGTGGCAGCTTTTATGTCTGAATTGCTTATACTTTTTTGGATATCCTGAGATCTCTTCCCGTAATTTACTGTGTTATTTTAGGAGGGGCGGGCGCTGGGGTGGCGGGAAGTTTTCACGTTGATGTGATTTGAAGTCTGGAAAGTTAAGAAAAGTAGTATAAAGAATTCTCGTATACTTTTTACTTATCTTTACCAATTGTTAACGTTTGCGCTTTATTCATAGACATTTTTTTTGAACCATTTGGATCCAAGCTATGGACATCGTGAGCCTTCACCTAAACACTTTTTGTATCCGCTACAGAACATTTTCTTACGTAAGTACAGGTCAAGTAAAATTAGGACATTTCACATTGATAGAGTTCTATTAACTAATGCACAGGTCACGTTCAAATGTTGACAGTTGTCCACATAGCGTCCTTTGTAGCTCGCCCTAGGCAGTGTCCAGGGTTAGGTGGCCTTTTGGTGCTACTGTAATGCATGGGTCACCCAGGCGCCGGCACAAGTCAAGTTGTCCTTCAATGCCAAGAGTACTCAGAGCCAGGCCAACCCCTTTCTTTCCACAGTGAGCACCGTAAGTGCTTGAACTCAGGTCCTTCTTTGAGCACTGCTGATACCGAGCAGGACCCTGTGGGGCTCCTGGGCATGACAACCTTTGTGTCCCCTATTTCTTGATTACAGGAAATAGGCTTCATTCAGCCTCCGTGACCTTCCCTGAGTTCCAAAGAGCAGGTTCAAACATTTGCTAATCAGGGAAGTGAGGGGATTCGGAGATAAGGGAGGAGCAGTCAAGAAACAATAGTGCAGCCTTGGGGCAGGGTCCTGGTTCCCCCTTGAGGGATATTATGTATATCCCTCAAGGGATATACATATTATCTTTGAGCTGTTTTGCAAATACTGAAACCCCCACCAGGTGGGAGAAGTTAACAGTATGCTACCCACCAGCATGTAAACTCCAGACAGGTTAGAATCAGAAGGTTGATGATGCTGACTCCAACTTACCTCACCACCAACCAGTCAGAAGAATGTCCACGAGCTGATCACACGAGCTGATCACACGGTCTTTGAACCATTACTATAAAACTCCTCACTACCCCCTCCAGGTTGGGACACACAGTTTTGAGGGCATTAGCCTGCTGTGGCTCCCTTTCCCTGGTAAAGCAATAAGGCTATTCTTTCCTACTTCACTCAAAACTGTCTCCTAGATTTAATTCAGTGTCAGGGTACAGAGGCTGGATTCGGCTTCAGTGCCCCTTAGAGCCAGTCAGGGTCAATATACTGGGTTAGTGTCTCCCCAAATTTACATCCTTATCAGAGCCTTAGAATGTGATCTTATTTGGAAATAGGATCTTTGCAGATGTGATCAGTTAAGATGAGGTCATACTAGGGTAAGGTGGGCCCTAAGTTCAATCTGACTGCTGTCCTTAGAAGAAAAGAAGAGACAGAGAGAGACACACACAGAGGGAAGAAGACCACGTGAGGACAGAGGCAGAGCCTGGAGTGATGCAGCTACAAACCAAGGGATGCCCAAGATTTCTGGCAACCACCAGAAGTTAGAAGAGAGGCACAGAACATATTCTTCCCTCCAGGCTTCAGAGAGAGAGCAGAGCCCTGCTGACACCTTAATTTTGAAACTAATACTGTCAGAGACCTCAAATGGGCTCCCACCAGTGGCTCTGGGGCCTTGGGGGAACCACAATTAGTTCACTTTAGTGAATCACATTCAAAGTGACTGATCCTCTGGGAGTTAAATGACCTGGCCTGATGCAAATGTATGGATGTGGAGTGACTGTCTTTCTGATCTTTATATCCAGTGCCAAAACTCATCAGCAAACAAGCCAAAGTCTGCCACCAACTTCCCTACCCCTGGAAGCCCTCTGTTCTCAGTCAACTAGGAGTTGCAGGTGGCAGGCAATCTATGGCAAGTTCTGACCTTTATTCTTCTCTCTACTTAGATGTTTTTCACTCCTTTGCCAAGTTGTTGTAAGTGTAAGAGGGAGAACAAATCTGACTCCACATTAGATCTGTTTCTTTAACTTTTGTATTCTATTGCTTTTGCTACAAGTTAAGAATGTTGCCTATAGCCTGAAATATACAGGATAGCCCATTCTCAAGCCTCTAATCTTTAGAGGTATAACACCTTTCCCTTCATATAGAGATAAAAAGTTGCAGAACAGAGGATAACATTTGTCCTGTTGGAGGTTTACATGAACATTGTAACCTGACCTTTGTGGGCAGCTGCAAGAACAAAGGATTCTGGCACCAAGAAGTCTGTAACAACCAACAACACCCCTTTCCCTTTTTAGTATAAAAGAAACCTGAATTCTAATTTGGGTAAGATGGGTCTTTGGGACACTATGTAATAGGGAAGAACCTTTTGTATTCTATTACAAGTTAACCACTATAAGCTTATATAAGCTTAAATTATACATAATAGCCCATCTCTGGGAACCCTGCCTCCCAGGTAATGAGCATTAAGCTAAAATAACTTTGTTTAGTTCACAGGAAACATCCTGACCAGGCCCACCTGTGAATGACTGCAGGGAGGAAGAAATTAACACATCCCCTCCGGAGGCTGATGCAAGCCAGGAAGTGTTTGACTTTGCTCCCTCTTTTTAAAAATTAAATAATTATTTGGCTGTGCCAGTTCTTAGTTGCAGCACACAGGATCTTTGTTGCGGCATGTGGGATCTAGTTCCCTGACCAGGGATCAAACCCAGGCCCCCTGAATTGGGAGTGCACAGTCTTAACCACTGGACCACCAGGGAAATCCCTCTCTCTTTAGTTTTCTTTCTATTTTTAAAAATAGATTTGTTTATTTATTTATTTTGGCTGCATTGGGTCTTCATTGCTGCGTGTGGGCTTTCTCTAGTTGCTGCGAATGGGGGCTACTCTTCGTTGCAGTGCGAGGGCTTCTCATTGTGGTGGCTTCTCTTGTTGCAGAGCACAGGCTCTAGGTGCGCAGGCTTCAGTAGTTGTGGCACACGGGCTTAGTGGCTCTGCAGCATGTGGGATCCTCCAGGACCAGGGATTGAACCCTCGTCCCCTGCGATGTCAGGCAGACTCCCAACCACTGCGCCACCGGGGAAGTCCCTCAGTTTGTCTTTTAACAAGCCCCCAAATACAGTTCTAGCCAAACCAGCTAACTCAGGACTTCTCCTTTGCTCACACCTACTCTTTTTTTAAAAATAGATCTTTATTGGAGTATAATTGCTTCATAATACTGTGCTAGTTTCTGTTGCACAACAAAGCAGATCAGCCACATGCATACACATGTCCCCATACCCCTCCCTCTTGAGCCTCCCTCCCCTTCTCCCTATCCCACCCCTCTAGGTCATCACAAAGCACCGAGCCCATCTCCCTGTGCTATGCTGCTGCTTCCCACCAACCAGCTATTTTATCTTCGATAGTGTATATATGTCGATGCTACTCTCACTTCACCCCAGCTTCCCCCTCCCACCCCATGTCCTCAGGTCCATTTTCTATGTCTATTTCTTTATTCTTGCCCAGCAACTAGGTTCATCAGTAGCATTTTTTTTTGGTTCCATATATATGTGTTAGCATACGGTATTTGTTTTTCTCTTTCTGACTTATTTCACTCTGTATGACAGACTCTAGGTCCATCCACCTCACTACAAATAACTCAATTTCATTTCTTTTTATGGCCGAGTAATAGTCCACATCTTCTTTATCCATTCATCTGTCAATGGACATTTAGATTGGTTCCATGTCCTGGCTATTGTAAATAGTGCTGCAGTGAACATTGTGGTACATGTCTCTTTTTGAATTATGGTTTTCTCAGGGTATATGCCCAGTAGTGGGATTGCTGGGTCATATGGTAGTTCTATTTTTAGTTTTTTAAGGGACTTCCAAACTATTTTCCATAGTGGTTGTATCAATTTACATTCCCACCAACAGTGCAGGAGGGTTCCCTTTTCACCACACCCTTTCCAGCACTTATTGTTTCTAGATTTTTTGATAATGGCCATTCTGACCCGCATGAGGTGCTACCTCATTGTAGTTTTGATTTGCATTTCTCTAATAATTAGTGACGTTGAGCATCTTTTCATGTGCCTCTTGGCCATCTATATGTCTTCCATGGTGAAATGTCTATTTAGTTTTTCCGCCCAATTTTTTTTTTTTTTTTTTTTTTTTTTTTTTTGGTGCATTACGTGGGCCTCTCACTGTTGTGGGCTCTCCCGTTGCAGAGCACAGGCTCCAGACGTGCAGGCTCAGCGGCCATGGCTCACGGGCCCAGCTGCTCCGCGGCATGTGGGATCTTCCTGGACTGGGGCATGAACCCGTGTCCCCTGCATCGGCAGGCAGACTCTCAACCACTGCGCCACCAGGGAAGCCCCTTTCCGTCCATTTTTTAACTGGAATGTTTGTTTTTTCGATATTGAGCTCTATGAGCTGTTTGTATATTTTGGAGATTAATCCTTTGTCTGTTGTTTCATTTGCACATATTTTCTTCCATTCTGAGTGTTGTCTTTTTGTCTTCTTTATGGTTTCCTTTGTTGTGCAAAAGCTTTTAATTTTTTTTTTTTTTTTTTTTCTTTTTAACATCTTTATTGGAGTATAATTGTTTTACAATAGTGTGTTAGTTTTCCCTCTACAACAAACTAAATCAGTTATACATACACACATGCTCCCACATCTCCTCCCTCTTGCATCATCCTCTCTCCCACCCTCCCTATCCCACCCCCGCAGGCGGTCACAAAGCACAGAGGTGATCTCCCTGTGCTATGCAGCAAAAAGCTTTTAATTTTAATTAGTCCCATTTGTTTATTTTTGATTTTATTTCTGTTACTCTAGGAGGTGGGTCAAAAAAGATCTTGCTGGGGCTTCCCTGGCGGCTGGGTACTGGCAGTGGGGCCAGAGTGAGGGAAAGTGGTGGCTAAGAGCTTCATTTCTGGAGGAGGGCCAGGGTTCAAATCCTGACTCTAATGCTTTCTTGTTGGGTGACCAGAGAAAGTCAGTTAATTTCTCTCTGCTTCACTTTCTTCATCTGTAGAATGGAGATAATGATAGTCCTTACTCCTTGGAGAAGGGGGTCATAAGGATTAAATGAGCTAATGCATACAGAGGACTTAACATTGCCCAGAGTGCAAAGGAAGCATTTAATAAAATTTAGCTATTACTATTAGAGAGACTTAGGGTTTGCGATCCAGGAGAAAAAAATGAGGGAGGGACCCAGGTTGCAGAGTGGAGAGCCACTGTGTACAGCTGAGCAGGTTGTACACTGCACAAAGGCAGCACACACTAATATCATGGGTTTGTAACATGTTTTAAGACAAGTTTCCAGCAGATGGCAGTCAAGTGACTTAAGAAAGGTGGCACCTTTTTCTAATTCTCCCAGAGGTGCCCTGCAGACTAGCAGTGGTAGGAGAGGATGGTGGTGGCTGGAAGAGGAGGTCACGAGGTAGCCAGAAAGAGAGGAGATGTGAGGGAGAGCATCAGTGCAGGGCTGAGAGGGTGAGATGATGTAGGGCAGTTGCCTTTAGGTAGGGCACTGTGTGGGGGTGGGTGGACGAGGTTTAAGGAGGGTGCTGAGCTAGTCTTGTGGGGTGATGGGCTCTGTAATACCCTCCCCCAACTTGGCTCCCTCTCTGAACTCGAACCAGGCAGTGTAGTTCTGAAGCCTTGTTCTAGACCATTGGCTCTACCTGTAGATGGAAGGTCCTACAGTGGCACCCAGGAGGGATGCTGAATCATCAAAGAGACCAGGTGAACCCAACCTGACCTCATGGTAATCCTGGGTCCTGAGGCTTGTTTCTGTTTCTTTCTGCATGTGTGGCAGCTGCTGCTACATTCTGGAACCCCCTCATGGCTGACAGATGCAGCTGGAGGGACCCTTTGCTCTCTTAGGTCAATGTCCACCTGTCTAGCTCCAAGCAGAGAGGACCCGGGCGATCAATGGGTATTTTGTGCTACTGGACTCCTTCCAGAATGTGAACCCCTTCTCTCTCTCCTGCGAAGGCTGAGAATGCAGGCAGGACCCTCAGAAGGAGTGCTGTGGTAGGCAGCTAATTTTCACGCCCCTTCAGACCCCTTCCACTTGGAATGGGGCTGACCTGTGAAACCAACAAGAACTTAGGGAAATAGTGCCATGTGACTTCCAAGGCTCAGTTGTAAAAGACATTGAGGCTTCCACCTGGCTCTCTCCTGGGTCATTCGCTCTAGGTGAAGTGGCCGCCACATTGTGAGGATGCTCAAGCAGCCCAGGGAGGAGCCCGTGTTGTGGGGAACTGAGGCCCCCAGCCACTAGCCAGCACCACCGCTCCAGGCCTGTGAGTGAGCAAGGTAGCTCCTCCAGCCCCAGCGAAGCCTTCAGATGATCACAGCTCTGCTGGCCTCTGGATGGCAACCTGAGTCAGCACCACCCAGCTAAGCCTGCTCCTGGATTCCTGACCCATAAAAACCGTGTGATTGTTGTGGTGTCAAGCAGCTAAACCCTGGGCTAATTTGTTGTGCAGCAATCGGTTATTGCAAGGAGAAGGGGCAGCAACCGTGGAGAGGGGAGGAGGGTGTGGCCTTGGTTGAGGCTGTTATGCGGCGCCCACTTGGACCACCACTTCCCTCCTTCCAGCTGCTGCTGCCCTGGAATGACTCAAAGAACAGTGCAGAGTCAGACAGTGTAGGGTTCTAATCTACCTTCTCAGACTCGCTGTGTGACCTTGGACATTTTCTAAAGCCTATCCCCTCCTTGGCAAAAAGGGGATGATAGTAATAATGGACTTATGTCAAGGGTTATGGGGAGAAGTCAGTGAACACCCCACGTGTGCGCTCAGGTCTGCCAGTGCTTAGCAGGTACCCAGTGAACATCAGCTTTTACTGTTGCAGGCACCCCAGAGGGCACGGAGCCCAGGTGGTCACCTGCCCCTCCCCTCCCTCTCCATAATGAAACACAGACCCATGGGGCTGCTACTAAGAGCCTGTCACCACGATCTAGAATGTTCATTCAACCACTCTCCACAACCAGCGCTGTGCTCAGCACCCAGGGGGGACATAAAAGTCAGGACGATGGCCACATTGCTCTCAAGGGGTGTTACAGAAGGTGGATTTGAATCCTAGACCCCCTTGTTATCAGCTGTGAGGTGTCAGGAGGCCACTGAACCTCTCTGTGCCTCAATTTCCCCACCTGTAGAAGGAGCAAAACAGAGCACCCTCTCTGGGTTGTTGGGTGATTACATGTGGCAGGTGCCCAGGCAGCACCCAGTCGTGTTTGTGAGGCTTTGTCGAGGCTTTGTGGGCCAGAGACGCTTTTGCCTTTGTTGGCCCCCTCCTCCATTAAAAAAGTACATTGAAGATTGCTTTACAACTGGGATGGTATAAAGACAGATAAAGATGGAACGTAATATATTAAAGCATTTTCTTTGACCTAGAAGTTCACTTTTTGGGACTTTCCCAGTGGCCTAGCCCAGTGGCCAAGCTTTCACTGCTGTGGCCTGGGTTCAATCCCTGGTCAGGGAACTGAGATCCTGCAAGCCTCGTGGCATCGCCAAAAAAAAAAAAAAAAAAAAAAAAAAAAGTGCACATCTTTCTTCCTATTTTAAGAGAAATTAAAACATTTTCATGGGTCCCTAAAAGTATCGTGCACCTAATGGGGAAACCAGCCCTGCATGTTTATTATGATTAATTTCTAGAGGAGTAAGACAGGGCTGGGGTTAAAAGAAGGAGATCATGGCATCTGTCTTGCCGCACACTGGTCCTGGCCTGGAGGGGAGGGGACTGGGATCTTGAGGGTCTCCAGGATGCAGCCTGGGGGAGGGGGGGTCAGGGGTGTGGGGAGGACACAAGGAGGCCCCGAGGCAGTGAGGCCAAGATGCAGGTGCAGACGGGCCCCAGAGTCCCACCTCCTGTTGGGATCTGGAGTTCTGGTGGGTGGAAAGCAGCCCTGGCAACGCGGAGTGGGTGATACAGGAGTGGGGCCAGCCAGGGTCCCAGGCCGACACCAAGCTGGGTCTTTGTCGCTTGAGTCAGGGAGCGGCTCCCTGTTTTTCTTGGCCTGTCTCCAGCCCCCTCCTTGGGGATCTTATACCCCTCAGAGCTGAACAAACACTTGGCCCTTTTCTAGGAGACTTCAGGCAGTTTTGGCTGGACGTGGTGGGAGCTGAGGCTGCCACCCTCCCGTGACTACCCCTTCACAGGGCACACCTCCTCCTCCTCCCCCTTTCCTTGCAGAGCTGCAGAGTGGCCGGGTAGGGCTGATCCAGCAGCCTGGGGTGGCCTGGGCAGAGAGCTGGCAAAGGGTAGCTTCAGGGGACTGACTATGGGGGTTGCAGCCCTGGATGTGGAGCCAGCTGGCCGAAGGCTGGAGAGAGGGGCCTACCCTTTCCTTCTCACCCCTGACTCTCCAGGCCCACAGGCTACCTTTGATCTAGCAATTGCAAAGTGTTTTTTTTGTTGTTTTTTTTCTTTTAATTTTATTTATTTTTTATGGCTGCATCGGGTCTTAGTTGCAGCATGCGGGATCTTTTGATGCGGGACGTGGACTCTTCATTGTGGCACGTGGGTTTCTCTCTAGTTGTGGCGTGAGGGTTTTCTCTTTCTAGTTGAGGTGCACGAGCTCAGTAGTTGTGGCACGTGGGCTTAGTTGCCCCGTGGCATGTGGGATCTTAGTCCCCGACCAGGGATCGAACCTGCATCCCCTGCATTGCAAGGCGGATTCTTTACCACTGGACCACCAGGGAAGTCCCTTTTTAAAAAATAAGTTTGGAATAAGATCATTTGAGGGCACACCTGCCCCCTGAACTGAACAGAGGATTTCTTAGAGTGGAGCCTGTCCAGTAGGGACAGAATATGAGCTGCAAAGGGCGAGCTTTGTGGGTGCTTCAAAATCGTCTAGTGGCCACATTAAAAAAAAGCAAAGAGAAGCAGGTGAAATGAATTTTAACAACCTATTTTATTTGAACAAATAGATCCCAATATTATTTTTTCAACTTGCTGTCAACATGAAAGAATCAATAAAAATTAATTTTTTGCATTCTTTTTTTAATATCATTTTTCTCCTACAAAGTCTTTGAAATCTGGGGAGTATTACACTCGAGGCACATTTCAGCTCAGGCTGGGTACATTTCAAGAGCCCCACAGCCACGTGTGCTTCTCGTATTGGGACAGTGAGGACTTAGCGCCCTAATGCAGCTCACTCACTGTGAAAGTACATCTGTTTCCCTGCAAAATGTCACTGTTGGGAGTACTGGGTGCTGTCCCGAACCTCACTGGGACTACTACGTGTATGCATGCCATATGCCCTTTCTAAAAAATTCTGAATTCAGAAACATATCTGGTCCCCACGGTTTCAGTTAAGAGATTATAGATCTGTAATAATAATAAAAATACCACCATCAAAATGTGCATCTGATGTTCCTTGTGGGCAGGCTCCAAGGTCAGGGTTTCTCAATCTTTTTATTTTTCATTCTTGCCCTTCTCCAGCCTTTTAAGACATTTCCCCGTGAACATTTAAAAATAATAGCTTTTTTGAGATATAATTTGTTACCGAGTCCAAGCTCGCTCTGCTCGCCGCACGACAGGCCAATGAATGGGGAGACAAGGTGTTGAGGGAAGCAATACGACTTTACTCGGAAAGCTGGCAGGCCGAGAAGATGGCAGACTAGCGTTTCCGGTAAACCATCTTATGGGGTTTGGATGCCAGTTTCTTTTATAGTACAGAGAAGGGGAGGAGATGAGGAAGTAAAGTAAAAAGGCCATGATTGAGAAAATCCCCTGGTGAGGGGATGTGTTAATTTCTTCTTCCTTGAAGCCATCCACAGGTGAGCGGGGGGGGGGGGGGGGGGGGGGGGGGGGGGGGGGGGGGGTGGGTGGTCAGATTGTCTCCCTGTGAGCTCAACAGAGACACTTTAGTTTAACATACAGGCAGAGGGGCAGGGTTCCGTGAGGCAGGCCATTATGTATGATTATAATAACAAAAGCAATGAAAAGCAAAGGTTAAAGTCAAAGAAACATATTGAACACGGAGTCCGATTTTGCTCTTCCCTGTTACAAATTCACATGCCCTTTTAAAGTATACACTTTGGCAGTGTCTCTTAAAGTATATTCACAAAGTTGTGCAAACACCACCACTGTCTAATTCTGAAATATTTTCATCACCCAAAAAAGAAACCCCACATCCATCAGCAATCACTCCCCATCCCCCCTGACCTCAGCCCCTGGCAACCACTACTCTGCTTTCTGGTTCCATGGATTTGCCTACTCTTGACATTTCACACAAATACTCATTCAATATATGACCTTTTGTGTCTGACTTCTTTCACTGAGCATAACGTTTTCAAAGTTCATCTATCTTGTAGCATGAATCAGTGCTTCATTCCTTTTTTATGCCTGAAAAATATTCCATTGTATGGATACATCACATGTTATCCATTCATCAGTTGATGGGCACTTGAGTTGTTTCAATCTTTCTGCTACTGTAAATGATGGTGATATAAACATTCATTTATGGGTTTTTATTTGAAAACCTGTCTTCAGTTCTCTAGGGTATACACCTAAGAGTGCAATTGCTGGGTCACGTGGTAACTGTATGCTTACGTTTAACTTACTGAAGAACTGCCAGACTACTTTCCACAGCAGCTGCACCATTTTCCACAACCACCAGCGATGTGGGAGGGTTCCTCCTGCACAAGTTTTTGTTCAGAACTCCTGTGAAATTTTTGTTTGGCTGCACTGCGCAGCATGTGGGATCTTAGTTCCCCAACCAGAGATTGAACCCATGACTCCTGCATTGGAAGCACAGAGTCTTAACCACTGGACCACCAGGGAAGTCCCCTGTTGAAAAATTTTTTTAAAAAGATTTATTTATTTAATTTATTTTTGGCTGCACCGGGTCTTAGTTGCTGCATGTGGGCTGTTCGTGGTGGTGCTTGGGCTTCTCTCTAGTTGTGGCATGTGGGTTTTCTCTTCTCCAGTTGTGGTGTGCAGGCTCCAGGGCGTGTGGGCTCTGTAGTTTGCGGCACGCGGGCTCTAGTTGAGGCGCGTGAGCTCAGTAGTTGTGACACGAGGGCCTAGCGGCCCTGCAGCATGTGGGATCTTAGTTCCCTGACCCGGAATTGAACCCGCATCCCCTGCATTGTAAGATGGATTCTTTACCACTGGACCACCAGGAAAATCCCCTGGTGAAATTTTAATCCTGCAGATATATTGAATATTTGTTTGTGCGCTGTAACTATATCTGCACTTTATACATAAAAAGAGTACATTTTTCTTTACTCCTTAAGAACCGTTTTTTGCTGGCTTGGGTGTGCCACTGAGAACGACTGTTGCAAGTGAAGCCTGTCACTATCATCACTTCTGTTAACCCCTATAACAACCCCTCAAGTGGGTACTATTCTTATCCCCTTTTGTACCTTAAAATCTGAGGTTCTGGGGGAAAGTGACTTATTTTGACCCCCTGTCTCATAGCTAGGATGAGGTGGTTCAGAGATTCCAACACCTGAGTCCACATCCTTTTTTTTTCTTTTCTTCTTTTTAAATTTTTATTTATTATTATTATTTTTAAATTTATTTTTGGCTGTGTTGGGTCTTCGTTGCTGTGCACGGGGCTTTCTCTAGTTGTGGCAAGCGGGGGCTGCTCTTCGTTGCGATGCGCGGGCTTCTCATTGCAGTGGCTTCTCTTGTTGCGGAGCACAGGCTCTAGGTGCACGGACTTCAGTAATTGTGGCTCACAGGCTCAGTAGTTGTGGAACGCGGGCTCTAGAGCACAGGCTCAGTAGTTATGGTGCACGGGTTTAGTTGCTCCGTAGCATGTGGGATCTTCCCAGACCAGGGCTCAAACCCGTGTCCCCTGCATTGGCAGGTGGATTCTAAACCACTGCACCACCAGGGAAGTCCCCGGAGTCCACTTCTTAATTGTGGAAATTCTGCCAAGGTTCAGCCTCCTGTCTCTGGAAAGGGAAATAGTACCCTCTTGACCTCTGGGAGGACTGAATTTCATGTGTGATGTTGGCCAAGTGGGCAAGCAGTATAAGCAGGACTGGCTTGTGATGCATCCTGCTTCTCTATCTCCCTAGAGAAACGATCCCAACGCCTTCCTCAATCAGGCTTTCATATTCCAGGACGAGGTGTTTACCTCTGGTTTGTCACAACCATGGCACCTGGTCCTTAGCCTCTTTGATCATCAGAACAAGAGGGGCTCTCTGAGATGTGAAGTTCCGCTCCCTTAATTTACAGGTCAGGAAAGCCAACTGATAGAGAGTGACTTGCTCAAGATCAAGGCACACCTGAGGCCAAGGTCTCTGGATCCCAGCCCCGTCCCACCTCAGAGGGTGCCTGGAGTGGGCAGGGCATGTGTTCCAACTTCACACCCCTTGCAGTGTAACTGAACGCAGAGGCCTCCCTGGGAACTGGGGCCTTAATGAGGCTGCCTATGGTATCTGTCTGCCCATCCCTCCATCCGTATGTATGTACTCATCCTTCCTTACCCTCTTCTACCTTCAGGTTTCAAGCCCTGTCTCTGCCACACACTCACTAATGTTGTGACCTTCAATGACCTCATCTGTAAGAAGGGGAGTCACAGGGCTATTGGGAGAAGCAAATGAAATACCTGCCAGGTCCTGAGCTGGGTTCTAGGGTCCCTGGTGTTGCCCCGTGCAGGCTCTCATCAAGGGAGGAGGTGCTGTGTCATTTGTCTAATATGTGGGTGGGTGAGGTGGGGCTGAGGGCTGGTGGTCGCTGTGCCTGACGTGCAGTTTCCAGGGCAGCTCCCAAGGCGAGGGCAGAGGCGATGGCTTCAAGGGGGCCCCTTTCAAAGTCAAAGCGCTGTCACATAGATCCACACAGAACTCTTTATTGTGGTTACTTCGGGAGGTGAGACAGGAGGGTCAGTGGGGAAATTTTCCCTTCTTACTATGGATACTTAAAATCGTTCTGGTTTTTAGTTCCTTCATTGTCCTTCGCTCTCTCTGTCTCTATTTTTTCCTTTCTTTTTTCTTTTTTTTTTTTTTTTTTTTGTCTGTGCCATGCTGCTTGTGGGATCTTCGTTCCCCTGCCAAGGATTGAACTCCAGCTCTCGGCAGTGAAAGTGCAGAGTTCTAACCACTGGACTTCCAGGGAACTCCCTCTTTCTCATTATATTTTATTCAAGTACAACATACATCCTGAAAAATGAATGTTTGCTGCTTGATGAATTTTCCCAAATGGACCACACCCACCTTACCAGCACCCAGACCAAGAAAAAGACCATGACACCCCCACGAACTCCCCACTGCCCCCTCCCACTCACTCCCCGACCCTCCAACGCAGGTCACCCCTCTAACTTCTAACAGTAAAGAGTAGTTTTGATTTATATAATGGAACCAGCCAGTATGCACTCTGGCTGGTCTCTTTTCTCAACATTATGCTTATGCGTTTCATCCAAATTGTTATCTCACTATATTTTAAATTATCTTAGAACTCTGAAGAAAAAAATGTTCCTAGATCCCTACATAGTAACAATTTTACCTTAATACCACTAGACCTCCGCTCCCAGGTTGGAGGTTCGCGGGCCTCGGCTTAGGGAACAGGGAACCACGTCCCGTCCCCACCCCCCGCCCCACGCTCCCTTCTCTCCGCCCACCTAGGAGGCTCGGTCTGCGGCTGCAGACAGCTAGCCCAGCTTGCAGGAGCGCGGTCACGTGACGGTTGCCGGCCCGCCAAGATGGCGGTTTCCTGTGTGGCCCTACTGGTGCTGGCCCTGACGCTGCTGCTGCTGGTGGCGTGGAAGCGCTGGCGGTGGGGGCGCGCGGCCCGCCACGTGATTGTCGTGGTGCTGGGCGACGTGGGCCGCAGTCCCCGCATGCAGTATCACGCACTGTCGTTGGTCAAGCACGGCTTCTCCGTGACCTTCTTGGGGTTCTGCAGTGAGTGACCGGGGGCCTGGGAGAGAGGCTGCTCTCTCAGCCTTTGACCCTCGGCTTTGACCGCCCCACGGGGGCCGAGGCGGGGACGCCCCTTTTCCCTCTCCTCCGTCGGGCAGCTCTCCGAGACTGGAGGAGCTGGGTTGTGGCCTGGGGGTTGTGGCCTGGACAGCGGTTGCCAGGTTTCTGCCCAGCCTCTGCTGGGTGGGTCTCTAGGAACAGTCATTATTAATCGAGCGCCTGCCATATGCCAGGACTGTGTTAAGCTAAGTGAACTCAGTGCATAGTCTCGCTTATTCCTAGTAAGTGGAAAGATGGACTGGAACCCGGGTGGGTGTGACTCCAGGGCAAGTGCTGGTAAGCACATCTCTGAGGCTTCTTTTGTCAGGCAGTGTCTGACACGACAGGCAACTTGTCTCCTCTCTGTTCCTCACCCTCAGCGCAGAACTCTGCAGGCAGGAGATGTTTCATTTTTGCAGGATGTCCAGCGTTTCTCCCTCAGTGTGCAGGAGCAGGGGTGTCTGCTCCTCCATCTTCCCCCACTTTGACATCTTTAGAAGGTAGCTCTATCCCATATCAGGGGAAAAAAGGAATAGCACTGGTTGCCTCTGGTCCCTGTTTAGAGTCTGCTACCCCAGGGTGAGGGGCTGGAGTGAGATTTCCTAGGGATCTCCCTATGGTGTGATAATTCCACCATCCAGGGAATCTAGGTTAGCTTGAGTGCCTACTATGTGCCAGGCATTGTGCTAAGTAAAAATGGATAAGATTCCAGCCCTCCCTCTGTGGGTGGTCTAGTGGAATCTGGACAGAACTGGCCTCATTCTCTGTTCTGGCTACTGAGGAACAGAGAGGTTCCAAAACTCTCCCCTATTCAGCCTGTGGGGTGGGGATAATCTGACTTTAAATTAGATCATCTTCTCCAGCACATTAAAAGGGACATTCTTTTCAGCCTCCAAACCCCACGATGAGTTCTTGCAGAGCGACAGAATTCAGATTGTGAGCCTGACAGAACTTCAGAGACTTGCAGGTAGGAAGCAGTCAACTCCTGATTTCTCTGAATCTCTGTGTGTATGTGTGTGTGTGGGGGGAGGGTGGGGAGCGCGGGGTGGAGGCGATCTGCAAATTGCCAAGAACTCCTTTACTAGTGATGACTGTTTTCTGACTTGCAGTTGGGCCCCACATTCTCCAGTATGGAGTCAAAGTTGTGTTTCAGGCAGTGCACTTGCTGTGGAAGTTGATGTGCAGGAAGCCAGCAGCTTACATCTTTCTCCAGGTACGTGTCAGCTCCACCTCCCGCTGTGAGAACCACTGTTTTAACAGTTTCCTTTACTTTCCAGTTTAAAAAAATGTACAGATTGGTAAATGCATATTCACATGTGTGTGTATAAACTTTTAAAAACATGAGTAGGAGCCTATGGTATGTGTCCATTCTATTTATGGTACTCATCCCTTCTGTTTTTCAGTGTTTTAGAGATAGTCTAATTTTGTATTTGTTACATATCTAAGTGTTTTACATGCATTATCTCATTTAATTCTTCACAACAATCCTGAGAAGTAGGTTCTTGTGTTACCTACACTTAGAGATGAGGGAACCTAGACCCAGAGAGGTTCTGTAAGTAACCCATTGTCACACAGCTAGGAAGTGCTGGAGTCAGGATTTGAACCAGGTTGTCACTTTAGTTCTGGAGTTCCACTCTTAGCCTCTTACCTTCACTGCTTTTTAACGTAGAGAAGCTCCTTCTTTTAATTGACTGTATTGTATCCTGATATGAGATGTAGCCTAATGCATTCATTTAGTCTCATATTAATGAGAACTCAGATTCTTCCTGATTTTTTTACTTAAAAATTAAAAAAAAAATTTATTTATTTATATTTATTTATTTATTTTGGCTGCATTGGGTCTTCATTGCTGCTCGTAGGCTTTCTCTAGTTGCGGTGAGCAGAGGCTACTCTTTGTTGCAGTGTGTGGGCTTCTCATCGCGGTGGCTTCTCTTGTTGTGGAGCATAGGCTCTACGGGCTTTAGAGCGCAGGCTCAGTAGTTGTGGCGCATGGGCTTAGTTGCTCCGTGGCATGTGGGATCTTCCCGGACCAGGGCTCGAACCCTTGTCCCCTGCATTGGCAATTGGCAGGTGGATTCTTAACCACTGCACCACCAGGGAAGCCCTTTACTTTTTTTTTTTTCACTGAACCTTTTTTTTTTTTTTTTCCTTTACTTTTAAAATTGTATGGTGAAGAGTATCAGTGAACATATGTCTTTTGCATGGGTTCAGTTTCTTCCTTGGGATAAATTCCTAGGACGGGAAGTGCTTGGTCAGAGTCCATGCACTTTTAAAATGTTGTGATGTGTTACTGGATAGTCCTCGAGTAAGGTTGGGTCAATTTATCCCCCACCTAACAGGGAAGCCTCTTCCCCCCATCCTCACCACCACCAGGTATCGTTAGGTGTTTTAGAGTTTCCATTCTGATAGGTGAGAAATGGTACCTCCTTGTTCCATTTTTTGTTTCCTTGAGTATCAGTGATCTTGGACTTCTCAGGTTGGTCAATGTTCTTTCATGACTGTTTATACCTCTTGGTGAGGAAGAGGGTCTTTCTTCTGCTTATCGATTATCAAGAACTCTGCAAAGATAATTGACCCTTTGCCACGTACGTTATTTTTACTTGGTTTATTCTCGACCGTGGTCTGGTTTCCTTCTCTTCCTTCAAGTCTCTCTTTCCCAGAACCCTCCGGGCCTGCCCGCCATTGCCGTGTGCTGGTTTGCAGGCTGCCTCTGCGGGAGCAAGCTCGTCATCGACTGGCACAACTATGGCTACTCCATTATGGGTCTGGTGCACGGCCCTGGCCACCCCCTTGTTCTGCTTGCCAAGTGGTGAGAGTCTGGGATGAGGGTGCCGACATCATCCCAAGACTGTGGCGGGAAGAAGAGCGGGTGCGGAGACCCGGGGAAGCTGATTCCCGTGTGCCCTGTGGGGGTGAGGGCAAGGCTGGGGAGTTGGGCTGATGCTGGTGACAAGTGATAGAAACAGGCCTGAGCAAAGGAGGGCATTTGTTGGCCCATGAAACTGAAAAGTCCTGAGATATGGCTGACTTTGAGCTCAAAAAAGGTGTCATTAGGACCCCTCTCACGTCTCTCCACACTTCCTCCTAGAGGTGTTTCTCAGGCTCTGGGAGCCCCTAGCTCTCATGCCCACCCCACCAGGCTCAGTGGAGAGAGCAGGCCTGTGGTTGGCTCCTGCTCACCTGGTGTCCTCTGACCCCCTCTGAGCCTGGGGGGCTTCAGTACCCCGTTGTCTCAGGCTTGGGACAAGTGCTCCACTGGAGAGCTGGGGTCCCAGGTGCACCCATGCCAGATACCCAAATGGAAACTGGGGACTGCTGCTGGCAGACGGGGACGTGGGTCACAGTCTGCTGCAGCTGATGAGACAGGGAGAGGGAAGAAGGGCCTTGGGAGCAGGTTGGACCTGGAGGAGGAAGTAATGTTGTGTTCTGAGTCCGAGTTATACCATCTGCCTCGGTGTGGACATACAGCCTCAAGCCATTGGCTGGCTGTGGCGTTTCCCCTGATGGATCATTTGTGGGTGGTTGTCACAGCAGCAAACAGTGAGTGCTTGCTGCATGCCAGGCCTCAGGCCAAGCCTTTATCCCATTCAGACTCCAGTGCTGTCCAGCAAGGGTGTCCTGTGATTGCTGTCTTTTTACAAACCAGTAAACTGAGGCTGAGAGCCCTCATGTCACTTGCCACACGGCTAATACATGTGAGCTCCAAAATTCCATCCCAGGTAGTCCAGCTCCAGAGCTTTCTCTGCATCCTGAGCGAGGAACAGGCCGTGGTACCTACACACGTGAAATAACCCTGTTCATTTCCAGTTCTTTTTCAGTCCTGCCCTGTCACCAGGGCTCAAGTCTCCATTTGGAGCTAATCTGTTAATAATGCCTTTCTAGCATTTGCTTAACTCCCTTTGTAACACGTTGGGAGTGAGACTCGGCTCCACGGCCTTTGCAGGGAATAGTGCAGTGTGGATGATTTAATAACAAGATTTTATTGTATTTCTCCTTCATTTTATGGCAAGAGAGACTGGATTTTCCATTCTGTAGTTATATATGGTTTCTCTTGAAAGTAATTGTATTTAAGCTGAAAAGCAATCTGATTTAAAGAAAGGTGTGAGGGAAGTAATAGTACATACAGGTGGTAGAACTCAGTGCAAACACGGGGAAGGTGCCTCGTCAGTGACCTGATTTGGGAGATCCCAGCTCTGCGGCCTCTTTTGTATCAGAAGGTGTCGAGTCCCATGGGGTTGGGGTGGTGGTTCCTGGCCCAGAGAGGTCTGGGCTGACCACTGATACGTCTTTTCAGGTATGAGAAGCTCTGCGGACGCCTGTCCCACCTGAACCTGTGTGTGACCAATGCAATGCGGGAAGACCTGGCAGAGAACTGGGGCATCAAGTAGGGGCCACGGGAGGCGAGGGGTCCCTCCCAGCACGGTTGACTCCCAGCTGCTGTGTCATGTTGCAGGGCATTGGGAGCTCCCAGGGTTCCGGGAGGTGGTTACTGGTTTGGGGAGGCTGAGGGAGGAGGAAGCTAGAGTTTCTTTCCCAGCCAGCCAGATGGTCCAGGAAGTGTTCACGTTAGAAATTCTCTCTGTGTTTCTCCAAGTAATCCTAAAGCTTACTGTTGAGACTTGGATACCTAAGCACCCTTCTTCTTCTGGATACTTCTAGGTCTTATGTTCCTTAGGCCTTTCTTCACCCCTTCCTAGAGCCCCCCCAATGATCTCATTGCAGAGCTGTGACTGTCTACGACAAGCCAGCATCTTTCTTTAGAGAGACGCCTTTGGACCTGCAACACCAGCTCTTTATGAAGCTGAGCCGCACCTACTCTGCATTCAGGGCCTGGTAAATCTGCTGTCTTTAGCTTTCAGCTGCCTTGTTTTATGCTCACTGCTGACCTGGAGATCTAATCCAGGGGATGGCAAACTATGGCTGCAGGCCTGCTGCCTGTTTCTGTAAATAAAGTTTTATTGGAACACAGCACGTTCATTCATTTACATGTTGTCTGTGGCTGGTTCCACACTACAAGAGCAGAGCTAGGCTTTGCAACGGAGACCGTATGGCTCCCCAAAGCCTACAGTGTTTACTCTTTGGCCCTTTAAGGAAGTGTTTGCCCTGTACTAGGCTGTGGGTGTTCTTACCCTCCTGCCAGTGGTTCCTGACCGCATGGCAGTGTCTGTGCACCTATGTGTTCTCTGGGCGTCTCCCAGGGGTAAGGAGAGCCCTTCTGAGCAGCTCTCCATACAGCTGGTCTTTGTTCCTCTCAGTAACGTGGGGGCAGTTGGAGGGGTCACAGCGTCTTCATCTTAAGTCTAGGGGATGATTATAACAGTAAGCCCAGTGAAGGCAGGGGCTGAGTCGGCCTTGTCTGCCATTGCGACCTCAGCACCTAGCAACATGTAAATACAGATAAGAGAGAAAGCAAGGTGCAGGTCTATGCCCAAGGACTTGGGTGGTAGGGCCACCTGGTGGCTCTGATGTGGCTGCACCCCAACAACTGGGAGCCTGCGGGCCTCACTCTGGTTGGAGAAAGGCCGTTCTCGGGCCCAAGGGCCTGCTCTGTGGCAGCTCACGGGCTCTCTCTGCTCCTTCAGTTCAGAACCCTCGGACCCGGGCATGGAGAGGTCGGCCTTCACGGAGCGGGATGCCCAGAGTGGAACAGTGACCTGCCTTCCCGGGCGGCCAGCCCTTTTGGTCAGCAGCACAAGCTGGACAGGTCTCAGGACCCGCCCGGGCACTTGGGGCTTGTATGGGCACCTGGCTGAGCCTGTGTTCTCGCCACTGCCAGGCGTGCACCGCACACGTATTTGGGGCCTCGATGAGAAAGGGGAGCACACTGAGCTGGGTAGGGAGGCATCTAGAAGCTGGCCCGTGACACTCGGTTCTCTTTTCCCTTAGAGGATGAAGACTTCTCCATCTTGTTGGCAGCATTAGAAAGTAGGTGTATGGCTGCGATCAGGAGCTGGGCTTGTCGGGGGCTGCTGAGCTGCAGGATGCTCACCTGGCCTTGCGTGACGTCCTCGGCAGAGTGTCCCTGACCCCAGGGCCAGGGCCACTGGGTGGAGGTGGCAGGTGTGAGTCCCCGTTTGGGTCAGTGAGTGACCAGCCTAGCTCTGAATTGCCACCTCCAGGAGAAGGGACTGCATGGTTGGGAGCAGTGCTCCCTCCTCTCCCTTCCCCCATCCCCTCACATCAGCCCCTCACTCACCCGACTGCATGATCTTGGTTATCATATATTTATTTTCCTAAACACAGAGTTCGAACAGCTGATCGACGATGGAGAAAGCCTCCCTCCTCTGGTCTGTGTTATAACAGGTACTCACCTGGGACCATCCCTGTTCCTGTATTAAACGGGGCAGTGGAGGCATGTCAGGCCTGTGATGTTTGTTGTCTCGTTAATTCTCACCCCAACTCTCTGATGTATGGTTTTCTACACCAGCTTGACAGGGGGAGGCTGAGGCTCAGAAGGGCTTCATGGCAGGGCATGGAGTCTAGATTTCAATCTCAGATAGCGTGACCTCAGAGATAACTGAGCTTTCTACTTCACAGTGGTTTCCAAGTATCTTTTTTTTTTTTTTTTTTTAATGAGAGTCTACTGTCCAATGTCAAACTGTTTCCAAAGGAGCCCAGTGAAAAGAGAGAGGCAGAGGAGATTTGGTTGGAGGAGGAGGGTCCTCAGCCAGCTGCCCCACCTGGGACACTCCTCTCCTCCAGGCCCTTGGACGCCCAGGGGCGGCAGGAGCCCACTGCTCATGCTGTGCCACCTGGGGATCTGGGCGGGGCACAGGGGGGTCTGTGTGAGGAGCTGTATTGGTGGGCACTCTGGTGCCCGGCCCAAGGCCTGCTGGGGGAACAGCCCTGGCCTCGGCAGTCAAGGTGCACACCCCTTGGGGGTTGTTTCTGGATGGGGGCCTGGACGGGGCCTGATTGGAGCTGCTGCCTGTGGGCCTCCTGCTCACGCCCTTGCAGGGGCTTCTCAGGCCTGGGGCTGGGGGATGGGGCCAGACGTGGGCCCAGTGCAGTGACTCTGGTCTTCTCTGTAAGGCAAAGGGCCTCTGAAGGAGTATTACAGCCGCCTCATCTGCCAGAAGCATTTCCAGCACATCCAGGTCTGTACCCCATGGCTGGAGGCTGAGGACTACCCCTTGCTTCTAGGTAAGAGGCCTGCAGGGGGAGGGCAGGGGACAGAGTTTTTCTGAAGAGGGCCAGATAGTGAATGTTTTACCAGGTTCTTTTGCATAGTCTTTGTTTTTTTAACCCTTTAATGATTTCAAGCCATTGTCTGCTCAGGGGCCCTACACATGTAGGTCTCAGGCTGGGATGGGCCCTGGCTGGACTCCTGGAGAACGAGGCTGTTTCCTGGTGTGCCACCTCCTCCCTGCCTGTTTGCCAAGGTTACGTCCCAGTGCTCTTGGCCTCCACACCCTCCACTCATCCTGCTCTTCCCAGGGGCAGAAGGGCTGGGCGGGGCTTGGGTTGGGGCCAATTCCCAAGTCTGGGAGGTACAGAGACCATTAAGTAAACCGTGTGGACTCTCCCAGTGAGAAGGGGCTGCCCTCCCTTCTCTTGCTTTGTTGATCCCTCGGGGAGGGCTTATTGGCTCGGTGCTGATAGGTCTCAGCAGCCACTAAGCTGTCTCCGGAGTGGGAGGCGGAGAGCCTTTGTAGGCAGGAGCTCCAGCGGCACTGAGTGATGTGAGGTTGCTTCCTTGGCTTTATCTTCACAGCGACAGCTGCTTTTCTGTTGGGTCTGCTTTGGGTTCTTTTTCTAATTATTGTGATAAAATACACATAACAAAGTTTGCCATTTTAACCATTTTTCCATTTTTAAGTGTATGCAATTCAGTGGCATTAATTACACTCACAGTGTTTTGCAGTCACCGCCACTGTCTCTTGCCAAAACATTTTCATCACCCCAAGCAGAAACTCAGAACCCATTAAGCAATCATTGCTGCGGCTTCTTTTAAAATACAGCGTGGTTAAGGAGACAAAGGGGGTCAGTTTAAAGAAAAACATTGGTGACGAGCAGGTAGTTTTCAGAAAGGGCCAAGAGGCCAGGAGCAGCAGGTGGGAAGCACCTCCGTGTCCCCGCCTCCTTCCAGGCTGCTCAGCCAACCCCAGGCAGTCGAACGTGGGGTTGGGGCCTTTATTACCCCCTTTCCACTCCTCGCCGCAGGCCTTGGTCCACAGTCCTGCAGGATGTGTGGTCACCGGGCCCACAGCCAGAGCTGATGGCCCCCTCACCCTTGCCCTGCAGGGTCTGCGGACCTGGGCGTCTGCCTGCACCGGTCCTCCAGTGGCCTGGACCTGCCCATGAAGGTGGTGGACATGTTCGGGTGCTACCTGCCTGTGTGTGCCGTGAACTTCCAGTGGTAGGAGTGGAAACCCAGTCCTCCCAGGGTTAGGTTCTCAAATCAGTAGCTGGGGGGGGAACCAGCAGAATTGCCCGGGAAAGCTCCCTGGAGGGCTCCACCTCCCCATCTGTGCAGCTCTGCCACCCATAGGGAGCAGGAGCCCTCTGGTCCCTGTGGGTGGGCTGTACCCCACCAGACAGGGTAGCTTCCAGTTAGAGCTCATGTTGAATAAAAATTGGAGTCTTAAGTACTCTACTTGGGGGCTTGTGCTTCCAGAGTGGAATGGTGGCTGGAATTGCCCGCACAACTCACATGGACTTATTTCTCTCTCTGTCCCTTTAGTCTGAGCTCATGTAGTTGGCTTCAAATCAGCTGAATGAGTGTATTTCTGTCTCTGCTCTTCCTGGCAAAGATGGGCAGGAGAGGGCATTTCGAGACGATAGTGCTAGAAAAGGTTCTAGAAACAGTGGCCCCACCGTGAGCTGAGAAGCCAGCTTCTGAATGGGAAATCCAGGATGTTGGACCCCAGGTTCAGATCGTGTTGGGTCAACCCCCTGATCACTTCTGAGCCTGCCTCCAGCAGAGTTGCCTTTTACCTGGTTTCTCTGCTGTGGAATTAAGAAAAAAAAGGCAGAACTTACTAAGAACGTTCTCACTGAAGAGAGCATGTGGCACAAAAAGTCCATATACCCCTTTACTGTCCCTTCTTCCCCAAATTGGTTTGGATTTTAAATATGTATCCTGCCAGGTCTTTTTTCTATTCAGACGCCAAATCTAAGAACAGGCTTCCTGAAACCAGACTGACTGTTCCTGCCTCCAGCTTAGCCTGTGGGTGGGGTGGAGTTGCGGGGGAGCAGGTGGGCACCTTGGGTTCTGTATCTCCTCCAGGCAGCTCTCAGACCTCCCCTGCTTCTCTCTGCAGCTTACACGAGCTTGTGAAACACGAGGAAAATGGCCTGGTCTTCGAGGACTCAGAGGAGCTGGCAGCTCAGCTGCAGGTAGCGTGTCTGCTCCCACACTGTGGCTTGCAGGGTTTTGGAGATTCCATGTTCCTGCAGCTGGGTGGGTGGCCCTGGGCTGTGTCTGGGTGAGCGAGCAGCGGTCTTAGAGGCTGGGCCCCGGAGGGATCAGGGCTCGCCCCACCTGCCATCTGGGTTTATGGAGCTCACACCACACAATGATGCTAGAGCCAGGTGGACTGTGTGCCATTTAGCGGGGGATTGGATCTGAGAAGGGAGAGTGAGGAGCGAGGGGGCTGCCTGGACTGGCCTTATGAGATGGGTGGGCATCTTCAAAGGATACTTATTTCTTACTACAAATTACAAAAAGTAACATGTCATCATTCTTGATCATTGAAACCAAGGGCAACAGACTTTGTAAAGGCCCAGAAAAAAACCATTTTAGACTTTGCCATAGTCTCTGTCAGAACTACTCAACTCTGTTGTAATGTGAAAGCATCCACAATCTGTGGATGAAGGGGTGTGGCTGTGTTCCAATAAAACTTTATTTACAAAGACAGGCGGAGGGCCGCATGTAGCCCACAGGCTGGCGTCTGCAGACACCTTAGTTGAGCAGAGCTGGAAAGAACGCAGGCATCAATTAGTTCTCAGCACGTGGGCAGGACAGTGCTGGGTAGAGGCCAGCTCTTGGTGGAAGGAACAGCAGACATTGCAGAGGCAGAGGCGGGGGGCTGCCGGCAGAGCATAGGGTGTGGATGGTGAACACTGTAGCTTGGCTGTGCCGTCAGGTTGGAGCAGAGCAGGAGATAGAGCACAGCTGGGCCATGAAGGCTCCCCTGCACCTGGTGAGGGAGGGGGCTTGCTGGGTCAGGGACACTGGGGTCAGAGCTGTTGAGAAGGGTTAGTTAGCCAGGCCTGGTGTGGAAGCTGGGCCAGAGCGGGAGTCCCGCTGGAGACCTCAGGACACTGGTGGTGGTTCTGGAAGTGCAGTGAAGGAGGGAGGGTTTTGGCAGATTGGCTGGCCTGGCAGCTGGGCTTGGGGTGCAGCAGGAGCCTGGGCTGCTGGGGAGGAGGAGGGGCAGCTCGGGGTGGAACCTGAGGTGGGGGCAGGAAGCAGTGATGAGGTAAGTTCTGGTCTTCTAGATGCTTTTCTCAAAGTTTCCTGATCCTGCTGGCAAACTGAACCAGTTCTGCAAGAACCTCCGGGAGTCAGAGCAGCTTCGATGGGATGAGAGCTGGAAGCGGACAGTGCTCCCTTTGATTATGGACACGTGACCCCTTGGGCCAACGACTGAAACTCCTGAGGTGTCCTGTGCTGGACATCATGGAGAGACCCTCACGCTGACACCCCTCCTTACCTTTCATCTTCCTCCCCAGGAGCCGGCCCACTTCCCTCCTCACAGCTGCCACTGCTGGCCAGTCCCTGGGCAAACTCTGTAGAGCAGCGCCTCCTGGTGGATGGAAGCTGAAAGGCTGGCAGTGGGCACTGCCTGGGGAATGAAGTTACTTTTAATAATAATCAGTTTTTGTTGCCCAGGAAGCTGACACAGCCTTTCATCTTTGGAGGCTCTGAATCTCTTCTCTCTTTTCTCTTCCTGTTTTATGAGTCTTTCTTTCCCCCAGTTTATGACTTCTCTGTTATTTGTGTCGTCTTGAACATCTCTGCATCCTTGTTTTGTCTCCTGGTGTCCGCCTTTCCCAGCATTGCTTGGTTGTGTCCCTAATATTTTGATTCCTGCCTTGAAAACAGACTTTGCAGCCCACCGCCCTGCAAGGGCAGTCAGATGTGCCATGTGTGCAGCGGGCTTGGCTCCATGAGGGATGTGCGTCGAGGTTGGGGGAACATACTTGGTATGTGTTTTTATTTGTGCAAATGAAATGCTTATCTCTGAGCCAAAAATTTCATTTCTGATTTATGGTGATTTTCTTAAGAACTAAGCCAGCTGGCAGAGAGGGGTCTACACGCTTGAACAGTTTATATTTTATTCGAACAGTTTGTGGTTCCCGATTCAGAATTTAACATTCTTCAAACATTCCAGTCCAGTGGAAGTTTTATCCGATTCTTTCCAGGACAGTGATTTAATTTTCACATTATTCTTCAAAAC
Organism: Kogia breviceps; assembly: GCF_026419965.1. Lineage (NCBI taxonomy): Eukaryota > Metazoa > Chordata > Mammalia > Artiodactyla > Physeteridae > Kogia > Kogia breviceps. The sequence continues at coordinate 56,974,288 of NC_081323.1, forward strand.
CATTTATACATCTACAGCATTAGTTTCAGAATTGCCATCTCCGAGTGCTCTTCGTAGGGAAACAGTTTCTGGTCGTGACGAGGCACTTCTTCCCACGGGATTCCAGCCCGGCCTGGAGACAGAACATATGCGTCTCAGGATGTGGGGTTTGGGGATGGGACACCACCCTATCAGTGTGGGGCTTTGGGACAGGACTGGGGGTGGGGGTGGGGTACAGACTTCAGATTTCCAGGCCCCATCCAGACACCTGGAATCAGCCTCCAGGGGTGGGACCAGGAATCCCATTTGTAAGCAGCTCACAGCAGCCAGGTTTGCTGCGTCTGCCAACTGGGCCGTGTGCATCCCTGGAAAGTCACGGCCCCGTCTGGGTCCTCCATCCTGTTACCGGGCACAGCTCTGTAGGAGCTGAGGTTTGAACCCATGTCTGCCTGACAGTTCAGCCTGGTGCCTTCAGAGGCTGGACCTGCATCAGAGGGGCTCACGTCCTCTGTGTAAGCACAGATGTCTGATGAGCCCCTGGCAAGAACTGTTTTGTCATCAGTTTTTTAGGAATGAAAAATTAGTATTTATAAGAATGAAATAGTAGACATACAGTGTATAAGTGTCATGATACTGCCATCCAGGTATAACATGTTAATAATAATGTTAATTGGTGTGTATGGAGTTTCCCCATATGTGTATTAACATGACAATTATTTTTTTTAAATAAAAATGAGCTTAAAAATGAGTTTATACTGTATATGCTATTTAGCACTCAGCTTTTTTTTTTTTTTTTTTCTGTACGCGGGCCTCTTACTGTTGTGGCCTCTCCCGTTGCGGAGCACAGGCTCCAGACGCGCAGGCTCAGCGGCCATGGCTCACGGGCCCAGCTGCTCTGCAGCATGTGGGATCTTACCGAACAGGGGCACGAACCCGTGTCCCCTGCATTGGCAGGCGGACTCTCAACCACTACACCACCAGGGAAGCCCCCTCTCAGCTTTCTTAAAATATAGCGTGGATATTTTTTCACATAAGCATCTGAAGGACTTTGTTATTTCTCGAGGCCGAACACCCCGTCAGTGGGACATGCTGTACAGGGGTGGGTGCTGGTCCTCTGTTGGCAGAGGCAGCTGTGGGAGAGCTTTGCTTGGGGCGTGGGGGATTGGGGCAAGCGCAGGGCTCTGCACTGCTGCCCGGTCATGTGTGGGAAACCCTGATCAGGCCTGGTTTGTGGTGGGGACTGCAGGGTGGGGGTCATGGGGTTGGGGGTGGAGAGTGGGAGCCGGCTGCCTGGCTTCAGTCCATGGGTGCCTGGGTGATTACTCAGCTGCCCTGCACCCCAGTGTTTTCAAGGGTGGGACAGAGGATGGCAGCACCCCACCCCCGCCCCCAGGTACTAGAGGGGCTGATGTGGGTCAGGTCTGAGAACAGTGCCCACCTGCAGCAGTGCCAACTCAGGCAGACCCCACCTCCTTCTCTAAAGCATTCCTCACTCTTCCATTTACTGTGCGCTTGATCTAGTAACAGCAGCTGCCGTTTTCCCGAGCACACCCTTCATGCCAGCCCTGTTCCACCTCTGAGGTGGATGTTTCTGCTGTACAATGAATGAGGACCTGGAGAGGGGTGGCCCAGCTCCACCTGGGACCCACCTCAGAGCCTGCACCTGACTGCTGTGTGGCCAGAACTCATCTACCCTGATACCAGCTGGCATCCACTATCCTTTCCGTTTTACAGGCAAGAAAACTGAGGCCTGAAGCCTCTCAAAACCTGCCCTAAACACACAGTAGGACTGTTGGTCTCAGACTTCCGAGATCACCATGTCAGCCGTCTCCTCCCCAGAGCACCAACTCCCTGGCCCTGGCTCCTCTGCTGACCTCCTGGGCGGAGGGTGGGGGATTGTTGGCCCAGCACATTGTGGTCTGGGGCTTCCTGGCTTGTCTCCAGGGCCCCATTCTTTTACTTTTCTGATTTCTGCCTCCCTGGAGTCGTGTGTGGCCAGTGCAGTGGCCCTGCAGGCCTGGGTGGCAGCCCCTCAGAGTCAGCAGCCCAGCCAGGGGCCCGGGGCTCACCCAGCTCCACGGTGAACAGCTGACATGTCTCCGGGTTGCGGATGGTGAAGGCAACGTAGGCGTCAGGAGCCCGCTGGTCCTTCTGGCAGGCAGAGAGCTTCTGCAGGACCCCGACCAGGGAGAGGACAGTTTCTGGGCAATATAGCACATCTGTGATGAAAACCCCAGGTTACTGGAAGGGGCTCCTCCAGGACCCCAGGATGGAGGCCTCTGGGTTGTGCCGACATGGGCAGCAGGGTGAAGGCCTGGAAAGCAGCAGTTCTATTAGGTTCATGCTGTTGGACGGTAAGAAAATTACGGGGGTAAAAAGAAAAACCCTTAGCAGAGAAAAAAAGCTGCTGAAAGACACTGCAACACATGAAAAATATCCAGGACTCACTGGTGTTCCTTTAAAAGAAAAAATCAATTCTCTGCCTATGGCCTGTTTAGAAGATGCTTAATGAAGCAAACACTGACTGCCTCAGACTTCTCGTTTCCTTCCTGTGGGGGACAAGGCCCCTCCCGCCCAACAGCTGGGCCTGCAGGGGTGAGCTGCTTAGCCTCTGTGCTCCAGCCGCTCTGGGCCTGGGTCAGGGCCATGGCCAGGCCAGAGCACGGTACCATCGGCCAGATGGGGCTGGGTGAGCGTCGTGGAGGGCGACGGTCCCTTTGGTGCCCACACCATATGCCCCTTCCTTCAAGGGTCCCATCCTTGCACCAGAGTGGGTGGTCCCTCCTTGTGGGACTCGTTTTGAGGACCTAGGACAGAGATACACAGGCAGAGCCCTCGGCCTCAGGGACACACAAGTGTGCACGGAGAAGGAAACAGGTGCCGACAGAGGTGGGGGCACCCAGAGCTCCTTCCCCGACCCTCGACCTGGCCCAGGGCATGCAGAGGAATCATGATCATGCCGTTCTTTGTGGTCCTGAAAGGACAAGGCTGCTGTGGCCACTTCTGCCCCCATCTGAAGACAGGGGGTATAGGTGGGGCCAGCTCGGCTCCCTTGCTTTGTGGGGCTGCTCTGGCCTATTCATTTAGGTTCTGGATGGCAACTGAGAGGCCTCCCTCAGGCTGCTGGAGAGGGACGTGAAGTCTGTCCGCTGGGTTGTGGCCTGGCTAAGACTGGTCACCCTAGTCTGGCGCCCTGGGGCCTGTTCTATTCATCGCAGGCCTTGCTGGGAAGAGCTGGTTCCTTTATAGGATGGACCATTAGTGTGGCAGTAGGCGTGGCCACTGTCTCAAATGGGAGGGCTGTGGCTTTAGGGCACCCAAGAGCCACGCTCTGTGCTTTGATGTCATCCCGGAGGCCCACATGACCCAAATACCATCATTCCTCCCACCAGGCAGTGCTCACCATCACCTTCCCAGCACTGAAAGCCAGGTGGGGCTTCAGGGAGGCTACACTCCAGTGGCCTGAACTGGGCGGTACCTGTGGCAATGACGATGTCCGGCTGGAAGGCAGCAAGCTGAGGGACCGTCACAATGTCCCAGTCCACCCGGGCCACCATCACCCTGGGGCTCTCTGTATCGGCAGTGTCATGTCCTGGGTGCTGGGCCAGGGCGGTGACATTTGGCTCCAATGAGAGGCCGTTGAGAAGGACGTTCCCTTGGAGCTGCTCGAGGACGTGGCTGTGACAGTCACTGAAGACGTATGCTCTGGGCCGGCACATCTTGCAAATGGCCAGGCCCGTGAGGCCGGCTCCACTGCCAAGCTCTAAGACAGTCCTGCATGACAGGGAGAAGCGGCCGTGTCTGTGATACCCCTGTGGCAAACCTCCCTGGTGCCCAACCCTGCACCCCCAGGTCACCTGTGAGCAAAGCCCGCTGGGTTCTCCATGGCCCACTCTGCCAGGTAAAGCGCGGCGTTCCATGTGACCAGGCCCGTGGTGCCATGGGAAATGATGGCCGTGCTCTCGGAGAGTGTGACAGAGTCCCCAGAGGGCTAGGCAGAAACAGGAAGAGAGAATTAATCCAGCAACCAGGGCAGGCGTGGATCACATAAGGAACGAGGATTTGAGTCTAAACGTGATGGGGAGCCACTGGCGGGTTCTGAGCAGGTGACACAACCCTCGTGAGCTCAACGTGTCAATGGAGACAGAAGAGGGAAGCAACAGGGCACATGGTAGACCCGAGGACAGTGACCCCAGAGCCCACCTAGGAGGGAACCTGCCTGCTCTGGTAGTGGGGGTGTGAGGGCCCCGAGGCAAGGCCTGAATGGCTACTAGAAACACTTAGAAATATGTGACAATAATAGAAAACATCATTTCAGAAATAAAGGCTACTCAAAAAAGCATGAGTGGGCTTCCCTGGTGGCGCAGTGGTTGAGAGTCCGCCTGCTGATGCAGGGGACACAGGTTTGTGCCCCAGTCCAGGAGGATCCCATATGCCGCGGAGCGGCTGGGCCTGTGAGCCGTGGCTGCTGAGCCTGCACGTCCGGAGCCTGTGCTCTGCAATGGGAGAGGCCACAGCAGTGAGAGGCCCGCGTACCACAAAAAAAAAAAAAAAAAAAAAAAAAAAAGCATGAGCATAACAACAAACCAAAACATAAAAACAGATAAACCTTAAAGAGAAACAGGAAGTGAAAAAGGAGTGAAATTTTAAAATCAAAAAGAAATTAAGAGATTGTCATGGGTTCAATCGTTTCCCCCCAAAATTCATATGCTGAAGTCCTAAGCCACAGCAACTCAAAATGTGACCTTTTTTGGAGATGAGGTCTTTTTTTCCTCTTTTTTTGGCTGCACCATGCAGCTTGCGGTATCTTAGTTCCCCGACCAGAGATTGAACCCCTGCCTTTGGCAGTGAAAGCACGGAATCCTAATCATTGGACCGCCAGGGAATTCCTGAGGATGGGGTCTTTATAGAGGGAATCAAGTTAAAATAAGGACATAAGGGGACCCTAATCCAATCTGACTGTGTCCTTATAAGAAGAGGACATTAGGACACACACGCGGGGAGAAGATGGCCATCTGCAGGCTGAGGAGAGAGGCCTGCAGCACATCATTTCCTTGCAGCTTCAGAAAGAACCAACTCTGTCGACACCTTGATTTTGCACTTAGAGCTTCCAGAACTGTGAGATAAATTTCTGTGGTTTAAGCCACAAACTTTTAGGTAGTTTTAATGAAACGAAAGCAAAGAACAAATACTAAAAATTATAATTCAAGAAAGCATTCCTGAGAAAACAAACAGATATGAAATGAATATTGAAAGAGTATACACTGTACCCGAGGTCACTGACTCAGAACGATCACAACCTCGAGATGTAGTCTAATAGAATTACTGGATTTTAAAGGAAAAAAATGCTTTGGCTATCTAAGAGAAAAGGGCATATGACATAAAAGGGAAAGAAAATTAAATTATCATCAGGCTTTTGCACAATGATGCTTTATGCCAAAGAAAGTGGAGAAATATATTTAAGAGACTCAGGGAGAGAAGGTGTGAGTCAGATTCAAGTAAAAATGGCTCAATCTGTTATCAACATGCAAGAAGTCTGGGAAGGTCCATCCGACGAGCCCTTCTTAAAGAATCTCCTAGAAAATAAACTTGAGACAACCAAAACAGCTACAGAGACATCAATATACGGACCAATACAGAGACTGAAAAGTAAGAGACTACGGTATGTGCCTGAGGTCGGTAATGTTTCCGCCCGTATCCCTGCACCCTGTGATTGTGCTGTGCTTCTTGGCAAAGGGACTCTGAAGATTTGCATTTAAGGTTACAGAATGTGACATGGGGAAATGATCCTGGATTATCCAGGTGGGCCCGATTTAATCATCAGGGCTGATGTCTGGGAGATGCAGAAGTAAAAGAGGCAGGAGGGATTTGAAGTGGCTGCTGGCTTTGGAATCAAGGGGCCATGAGTCAGGGGGACAGGGCGGCTCCTAGAAGCTGAGAACACCCCCCGGCCAAGAGCCAGGAAGGAAATGGAATTTCATTCCTGCAGCTGCAGAAAACGCAATTGTGCCAATGACCTGAAGGGCCTGGAATGGTCCTCCCCCCGGGACCAGTCCTACAGACACCCTGATTTTAGCTCTGTGAGATTCAAAGAAGAGTAAGCAGCTGAGCCCAGCAGACTTCTGACCTATAGAACTGGAAGATAGCACATTTATGTTGCTCTGAGCTGCTGAGTTTGTGGTAATACTATGTAATGGCTCTATGATGACTATGTAGGGAGAATGAGGATGGCACATATAAAAAGTTACGCTGTTTTCAGTAACCACAGTTGGTGTGAGGGATTAGTGCTGTTGTTCTGAGATCGCTGCACGCACGAATAATAAGGGATAAGCCAAAGGCAGTTGGGGGATATCCTAACATCATCCCCATGCTCTTGAGAACCAAAATTTCCAGAGCAGAAGAAAGGAGATAGGGATCCAATGCAGAAGAGGCTGAGTGAAAACCCTTCTGATTCTGAATCAGAAACATCAATATGGACTCATGAGGTATTTTCTCTTAAAAAGTATGGATATGTATCTCCACCCATATCCTAGCTCTGTCCACGGCAAGGCCTAGACAGCAGCAATGATCACTCCTAATGCCCAGACTGTGGTCTACAAATATCATTTCCCACTAAAAGAAACTAGGGCTTCTTGAAGACATGGCTGATTCCAGGTCTGGGGCAGGAAACATACAAGATGGGTCTGGAAAGGCTTGACATAAACTAAAGTAAGAAAACTATGAGGTGATGTCAAAGGACTCAGAATCCTATTTGAGGGGACTTCCCTGGTGGCTCAATGGTTAAGAATCTGCCTGCCAGTGCAGGGGATATGGGTTTGAGCCGTGGTCTGGGAAGATCCCACATGCCGTGGAGCAACTAAGTGCATGCGCCACAACTACTGAGCCTGTGCTCTAGAGCCAGCAGGCCATAGCTACTGAGCCCATGTGCCACAACTACTGAAGCCTGCGCGCCTAGAGCCTGTGCTTCACAACAAGAGAAGCCACTGCAATGAGAAGCCTGCGCACCGCAACGAAGAGTTGCCCCTGCTCGCCGCAACTACAGAAAGCCAATGCGTAGCAGTGAAGACCCAATGCAGCCCAAAATAAATAAAATAAAATTACTTAAAAAAAAAAAGAAGCCTATTTGAAGTGACTCAAAATAGCACATTTTGAGCTTCAGTAATGACACGATTTGCAATGGTTTGAACCCCTACTGTGAATGACAGGAAACCAATTCACTATCTTGAAAATCAAAGAAGTCTGTATTCTGCCTTTCCTCTACTAGCTGTACCAGTAGGTAACCAAATACTGATGAAAGGAGCCATTTCCTTATAAAATTTCTCCAGCTAATGAATGAAAACAAAATGATAGAAAAATCACCGGGACTTCCCTGGTTGCGCAGTGGTTAGGAATCTGCCTGCCAATGCAGGGGACACGGGTTTGAGCCCTGGTCCAGGAAGATCCCACATGCCATGGAGCAACTGAGACTGTGTGCCACAACTACTGAGCCCATGTGCCACAACTACTGAAGCCTGTGTGCCTAAAGCCTGTGCTCCGCAACAAGAGAAGCCACCACAATGAGAAGACCATGCACGGCAATGAAGAGTAGCCCCTGCTCACTGCAACTAGAGAAAAGCCCGCAAGCAGCAACGAAGACCCAACGCAGCCATAAATAAATAAATAAATAAGAAGAATCACCTTTTTGCATCCTTCAATGAATTAATGAGTCTAAGCTTTAAGCACCCACAAGTGCTACCATGAAGAGAATAAAAAATAGATGATGTGCCTTCTAGGACCCAGGCTGTTTTCTTGCCAAAGGGGTCAAACAGACAAGAGTCCGAGTGGGCCTGTGAATCCAGCCGCCAATTTTTGGGGAACAGAGGAACAAGCTGAACAGCACCATGTGTGTGCGACCAAAAGCCAGCCTGTGGAAAGCTGTCCAGGCCAAACTGCCAGGAAGAGAAGGAGCTGGGGGGACCTGTGGATGAAGGGAAATTTTGAGCCAGACCTAGTTAATGGGCAAGACGATGTCCAGAGGTGCACATGGCAGTGGTACGATCTCAGAGTGATTACTCTGAAAGAGAGGGAGGGCTGGGATGGGTCAAATGAGGGCTTTGTGGGCTGGCTGCCAATGTCCTTCGCTAGATTGGCAGTTACCATGGTGGCCGCCTTGTGATAATTCGATAATCTAATTCTTTTGCATGGTTTTCTGTATCTTTGTTTTACAATAAAAGGTTAAAGAAGAAAGAAAACAAAAACTGTTGTGTGTAGAATGGACTTCTGTGGGGTAAGAAGCCAGGTGACCAGTGAGAAGGCCAAGCACCAGGTCAGCCTGGTGATGGTGGCAGTGGAGAGCGGGGAGAGACTGCTGTCCTGTAACATCCATCCATCAAATATTTATTGAGGTCTGAGCGCCAGGTCGCTGCTGTGCAATTCATGTGTGTTACCTAGTTTAACGCCAGTCACCCCATAAGACAGGTGTTATTTGTTGAAGTGCTTGGTTTACAGGTGGGAAAACCGAGGCTCAGGAAGGTTAACTGACCTCGTCTAAGACTACAGAGCTGAGGAGTCAGGGTTGAAGCCACATGAGGCTGACTGGGGCCTGAATCAACTGTGTGTGTGGAGGAGGGCGCATGTCTCCTACCAGCAAGTAGCTCCGGTGGCACCGGGTGGGCTCCTTGGCCGTCAGGATCTCCGCCAACGCCTCGTACAGCTTGTCCAAAGGCTCCGTGTGGATAGCCTCGTGCTGGGGGCGGGCAGGGCGAGAGCTTCAGCAAGAGGATTAAGCTGACCCTCGTGAATCAAACCAAGGTTCCACCTGCTTGCTTTTACTATGACTTGTAAAAATGGCTGGAGGATTTTCACCAAATTTGGAGGGGAGACTTGGGATGTGATTGACTTAATACAGATCACTTGGTGGGGGGACCGGGGGACCTCAAAGAGAGGTGTAGAGAGGGTGAGGTGTAGTGCAGGGCAGGAGAAATGGGATATGTGAGAGCTGGCAGGACAGAGGGAGAAGGTGGCATTTCCCACACTCAGGGGCTCCTGGTAGGAGTGGGAAGGTTCCATGGGGGACCAGGACCACAGAGGACATACAGCCACTGCTGGGATGCACCCTGGCCCCTCCTTTCCTCCCCCCCTCCATGGCTTCTCATTGGTGGAACCCAGCTGGGAGCAGTTGCCCAGGGAGCCCCCTGCTATACGGGGGTCTGTACAGCAGGCAAAGAGTATGGGATGGATCTGAGCTCCAACAGGCAAAGCCCACGTCTGGAGAGCCAGCCAAGTCCTAGATGCTGCCTGGTTACCAGATGGACAATGCCCATCACTGACCTTTCTGATGAGCTCTGAGAGAAAGCTCCAGGCATACTTCACTGACGGTGGATGCTTCATGCACAGAGGATGCTTCACGGTCTGTGACGAGGAACACAGTGTGGGTTGCTGGAGAGACTCTGCCTTAAGTCTCCCATGAGCTTCAAGTGAATACAGGGCAAACCCCAGTTATCCGATTCCTGGAATTCTGGCCCTGGGTGACCCATATGCATCTGAAAGAGTTTAAGATACAAGCCCTTTCCTAAAAATTTTTCTCCACTACAGTGGCACAGACCATGGCAGTGTTTCTAATGCCCTTTCTGGGCAGGAACATAGGGCATACAGACTCAAGCTAACACCCTGCTGTAGACTGAATATTTGTGTCCACCCTACATTCACGTGTTGACTCTAACACCCACTGAGATGATATCAGGAGGTAAGGCCTTTGGGGCGTGATTAGGTTATGAGGGTAAAGCCCCCATAAATGGGATTAGTGTCCTTATAAGAGACCCCAGAGAGCTCTCTTGCCCCTTCTGTCATCTGAAGACACAGCCAAGAAGACAGTGTCTTTGGACCAGGAAGTGGGCCCACACAAGACACTGAATCTGCTGGCACCTTGATCTTGGACTTCACAGCCTTCAGAACTGTGAGAAATAAATTCCTGTTGTTCACAAGCCACCCAGTCTGTGGGGTTCTGTTATAGCAGGACTAAGACATGCCCCTTTCCAGAGCAGCCAGCAGGAACTAGAGTTTGTAGTGAGAACAAATGTGGGACTGTCTGGCTCCATGGAAGGGATGAGTGCTCTAAATGGTATGACAAGGTAGATTCAGCACCTGCCCTCCTGGAGCTCACACCCCCCGGGTGGAGTGCTGCGCTGGCCAGGACAGAGGAAGGTAGGGGCTCTGCCTGGGATGTAGTGGAGAGGGATGGGGGCTCTGAGGGCAACACTTCAGCTGAAGCCGAGAGAAGCAGAGAGCAGGGGAACGAGTTCCAGGCAGCTGGGTAGCTTGTGCAGGCCCCCACCTGGCATTTTGGGAGGGAGGGCAGGGGACAGGAACAGTGAGAGTAGGGGCTGTGTCACATGGGACCTGCTGGCTGGAGGGACATGATTTTACTCAAGGGCAACAAAATGCCCACACAACTCTTCAGGGGCTTGGCGGGTGTTAGGTTTTAACCTTGGGGTGAAAAATCAGAGCAGACTGCATGACAACAGCCTCAGAGAGGTCTGAGCTCACAGTTTTGAACTCCTGGATCTCCTGGGAATCTTCCCTAGCTTGGCTGCATCTTCTCGACACGGTGGTCAGATGGATACTCTTGGTTCACCCTCCAGACAGGAATTCTGACCCTGGGCTCTTTGGACAGGACCAGTGGTTGGAGGGGTATGTATGACTCCCATGCATTTGTACACAAAAGGTACTCTTCTGGAGCATTTTTTCCTTGGGGTAGTGTCCACACCTTTGGGTTTTCAAAAGGATTCATGACCCTTAAGAGGGTAGAGAGCCTGGAGGCAGTGTGACGTACACCTGACCCACATGACCAGGGGCAGGCAGAGTGGGACAGGCCAGGCAGAGTGGTGGTCCCTCCTCTACCTGCACCCAGATGCACCTTAGAGTCCAAACCCCACCTACAAAAAGCAGGGGCCCATCCACAACTAGAAAAGACACACGGGTGGGCAAGACTTGCCTGCTTCTTTTCCCCTTAAACGTAAAGAAAAAAAGTCTCTGAGCAGCTAGCAATGCTAGAAGATGTTCCTACAGCTGTCATCTCCACTTTCTCTGCAGACAGTTTAAAAAAACATCCCCCAGCTTCCCTCCTCTCATGCAGCTTGTTGTATATTCTGATGTCTTTATCTAAGAAAACAAAAGAGCTGGAGCTGTCTGAGGTGCTCACACCCAAATGCAGCGTCTTTCTTTTTAAAGGATACGTGTGCACCTGTTACGTCTTCATGGGCAAATGAGGCCACTGATGCGTTCCAGTGATTCTGTGATTCTTACCTTCTGCAAAATATCCAGCAGCAGCTCAGAACCTGACGAGTCCCTTAATTTCTCTTCTAGGCTCTATTCAAAGAGAGAGGGGGAAGAGAAAGAAATCTCAAGGGCATTATCACAGGAACATTAAACATGCAATGGGGCATGTTGGCAAAGTGCTAAGTGATCTCTCCCCAGGGACCTGGGGCCAAATGATGTGGAAGGCACAGGCAGCTGAAAGCCTGACCTTGAGAAGTTCTGGGTTACACCTGGATGAGTCAGATAAAGAACATCAGAAGACAGATTCTTGGTTTGCATTAGCCCTGGCAGCTTAGCCTTGCCTGGGTCACAGACCAGCTCCCTGGCTGAATTGGAATTACAAGGGGAGCTACAGCATTAACACCTGGTGGGCAACCTGAAACCTTCCCACGGCAGGTTGGCTGCTTCACTGTTCAGGTCCCGGCTCCTATGCCACTTCCTTGGAAGGCCTTCCCGACTCTCCTAAATTGATACATTTCCCTGTTCCATTGACTTTCCAGCCACCATCATCTCCCTGTTTTCTTGCTTATTCATTTACTTGTTTATTCTCTGGCTCTCCCATCTAATCAGGGCTTTGTCTGTATTCTGCTGATCCTGGTGCCTGGCTTGTGGAAGGCATTCTGTAAACATTTGTTAACAGAATAAAAATACTAGCTAACACATATTCATGTAATCCCAACAACAGCCCTATGAGGTTAAGCATCATTAGACCCCCATTTTACTAATAAGAATATGAAGGCACAGAGAGATGAGGTCACTTGCCCAAGGTCACACAGCTTGTGTTGGGTGGGGCAGGGCCAGAATTCAAAGCAGGGTGTCTGTCTCCCAGGTCTGAGTGCTCCAATGCTGCTCTCAACTTCTTTTCTAGTCAAAACAATGGTAAGAATAGTTCTCACCACATGGGTGCTGTGGGTGAGCCTAAGTGAACACTTAGCATGGGACTGGTGCAGAGTAAGCACTCACTCATGAACAATTATAGTCGATATGAATTGGGCCCAATGGATGCTGTCATGAAGGTTTAAATTTGGGGTTAAAAAATGTACACATTCCTTTCTGACAGGAAATGATCTCCCAGAATGCTAAATGGTTTATGTCAATGAAACACAAATGACTAACCTCCGCTCTTAAGATGGGGCAGACCTGGGGAGGAACATATGTCCAAACTGAGTCATCCCAGTGAGTTCACTGCACTTGAATTATGGATTATAAAGGACGCAGTGTCATTAGAGCCCTGGCCTTGGCAGAAAAAAGCTGCTGCCTCGGCCATGTGCCTCTGTGTGAATGGCAGATCCCCAGGACAGAGAAGTGAGCTTTTTCGTCTCTTTCCTGGACTGTTTTGTACCTCCCTGTCTCTTCCATCAGCTGCCTCTGAGAGGGCTTTGTCCAATGCTGCTGACACAGGTGAGAACACCCAGGCCCGAGGGGTCTGCGACCTGGTCGCTGAGTTCAACGCAGCGTGGTCTCCCGCTGCCCTGAGGACGTGGGCTGTTTAAATGAGCAGCAGCAGCTGTTACCCAATGGCCAGGATAATAACTGGCTAAAAAAGGGCACAAACTGTCCATAACCCTAAAAACCCAGCGAAAAAAGGAGTTGGGAGGAAACCCCGCATTCCTTAAATTCGTGGGATTCGGTCTGCAGAGACAGCGGAGGGCGGGAAGGGCCCAGGGGGGGAGGGAGCTGGGGGCTGAGCGCAGGGTGGGCCCAAGGGTGCTTAGGTGGACCTCCTGCTCCCCGCCGCCAGTCCACGCGGGCCCCAGCAATGCCCGGGTAACCGGACGTGATGCCGGGACCCGCGAGGGAGCAGAGGCCGCCGCGTGGCGGGGCGAGCAGGGGTGTGAGGCCGGAGCCCCGCCCCACCGCGACCCCGGCGCCCCCCACCCGCCTTCCGCGCTCCCCACCGCCCACCTGCCAGGGGAAAGAGCTCAGGGCGCGCGCCGCCAGGAAGCGGCGCTCGAAACTTCGCAGCAGGGCTGCAGCCTCAGCGCTTTCCTCAGGCGCCATGGCGGGGCAGGGCAGCGGCCTTGCCCGAGAGACTAGGGGAACGGAGCTACGCCGGGAGGCGGCCCGAGGCAACGCACGGAGCCGGGGTGGGACTTGGGGCGGGGCCAGGCGCCGCTCGGGTCCTGGGAGGCGGGGCTTAGGGAGGGAGCGGGTTCAGGAGGCGGTGCCAGCCGGAGGAGTGTGCGGAGGTGAGCGGGGGTGGGTCGAGGCGTTGCAGGGGTCCTGGGAGGCGAGACTTGGGGAAATAGGAGGCGGGCCCTGAAGGCGGGCTCTGGGGCAGATTTGGGGCCTGGGAGGCGGGACCAGGGTCGAAAGGGGCGGGGCCAGGGCTTCGGTGGGGCGGAGTCAGGGTTTGGCGCCAGGTTCCGCTGGGCGGGGCGGCGAGGGCTTCCAGTCAGGCCAAGGGCCAGGTAACCATTTTCGCTCTTGCAGCGCCTTCTCGAGGGTCTTTTTTGGCAGGGCCCCTCTGGGCAGACGCGTCGTCCCTTGGGCTTAATCCTAGCCCTCCCTCGACCCCTCTGGAACTGCGCCTTCAAGCTCAGCCTCGGGTGCGGGCGTCTCCTCAGGTCTGTGGGCTCAGGGTTTTGCAGACTTTTCTCGCCTTGGTAAAAGGCACCGAGGCAAAGGTGTTGGTTGGCAAACTGCCGCGTACACGGGGGAAAGGGGAGACTGAAGAAAGCAGCAGGCCCCTCCAGGTTGGTAGGTGGCAGTTTTAATGAGTGAGGGAACTTACGAGGGCACCGCAAGGTGAATAGATAGGTGGGTCGGTGGTCCTAACCAGTCTTAACCAGCTTGAACTAGAGACAGCTGATTCCAAGTTCCTGGAAAACAACTTGGGCAAACATCTTATTGTTTAGGCTACATCTTTTGTTTAGGCTTAGAGGACCTGCCAGTCTTTTATAGCAAAAACTAAAGCAAGCTTGAGCAGTGAAGGTAGGCGACAGGTGTGATGGATTTAACAATGATTACCCTCGATTTCATTGACCTCTCAATGACCTCCAGCCTCTCCACACCCTCCTGCCAGAATCTTAACGGTTTATAGCAAGGCCTTAACGGAGTCAGTACACAGTCCAGTATCTCCACAGAACATTGCTCTCTCAAGGCTGCATTTTTTTCTTTCTTTCTTTTTGGCTGAGCTGTGCGGCATGCAGGATCTTAGTTCCCCCACCAGGGATTGAACCCAGGGCCCAGCAGTGAAAGAGCCAAGCCCTAACCACTGCAGTAACAGAGAATTCTCCAGGCTACATTCTTGAAACAGCTTCTGTTGTGGGAACAGGGGGCAGAGTGTACTTGTGAGGGCGTTGTGGGGTGAGGAGACCCTGGTTGACCGGGACCAGCTCGGAGGGTCAACCGGCGGTCACATTGTTACCCAACAGGTTCGTTTGCCAGAGGCGCAGCAAGCCAAACGCTAAGGTGCAGACGTTTGCAGCAGAGAAAGGGTTTATTCACAAGTCAGCCACGTGAGGAGACGAGAAAACAAATCTCAAACCTGCTTCCCTGTGGGTGAGGGCCTGGAGTATTTATGGGCTAAAGAAGCAGGGCAGTCTAGGATATGGAGGGTGTAGTTACTAAGGTGATTGGAAATAGGAAAAATGTTAAGTTATCGTCGTTTCACGCAGGTGCAAATGAGCTACAGGCATCTTCATGGGACGCTCGTTCAGAAAATGTTTAGCAGGTTCTGAGGGTGGGGTTTTTGGCCCTCTGACGTCGAAACGTCAACGAACGGATACTCGCGCATGCCCAGTTGGAGGGTCGGTGGTCCTAACCAGTCTTAACCAGCTTGAACTAGAGACAGCTGATTCCAAGTTCCTGGAAAACAACTTGGGCAAACATCTTACTGTTTGGGCTACATCTTATTGTTTAGGCTTAGAGGACCTGCCAGTCTTCTATAGCAAAAACTAGAGCGAGCTTGAGCAGTGAAGGCAGGCTGCAGGTGTGATGGATTTAACAATGATTACCCTCGATTTCATTGACCTCTCAATGACGTCCTCCAACACAAGGTAGGAGTCCCTGATCCCCCAGCCCCAGACCCCAGTTAGGGTCTGTTTCTAACCCATAGAGTCTTTTGTTCACTAAATACTTATTAAGCGCCAACTATGTGCCTGGCACTATCAGCCCTTGAGGATGCAGCAGTAAGAAGAACCAGGAGTGGTTCCTGCTCTCCAGGGGCTCAGGGTCTCGTGCGGGAAGTAGGTACTGAACTAAGTATCACACAAACAAAGAAGTACAATGGCAATATATACCGCGCTGGTGAGCACATGGAACTATGAGGGCTTAGAGTAGTAGCTTTGACTTTGCAGGGAAAGGAATCCGGAGGAAGAGTAAGAGTGGTACAGAGGTGGGGATGGGGAAGAAAAGAAAAAAATTTACTTTCATTTGACCTTATTATGTCTTGAGTGAAAAGCAGAACAGTGAAAGGCACTGGTGCTGCCTCTGGAGTTTGAACTGTGTTGAAAGTCTAATACATTTATCTTCACAAATCTCTCATAAAACTCCATTTGGAAGTGTCTTGGGAGCTAATTTGTTAAATGTGCTTGCACAAGGTAGATGAGGGGGACAGATGAAATCTTATTACCACTTTCAGATGAGAAACACTTGAGCCCTGCTCAGCTATGAGAACGAGAGAGGAGAATTAATTCTAATTGAATGCATTTATTCTCTTATATCTGGTTCTTCTTCCACCAGAGCCACGTGAGCACAGCATCTGACACAAAAATTGTTTGTCTTATTCCGTCAACACTTGATTTATAAAGAGGGTGGACTGTGGTTACTGCTGTTTTTACACGGAATTAAAGGTTTCTGGGTCTGAGATGTTGCATAAATCCTTTGAATCACAGCGTCCTGGGGTAGAAACACCTGACATATGATATGGTTGCATCCTGTCTTGAAGGAACGATGTCAGAGCTTGGTCAGGCGTACTGGTTCACCTGTGCTGTTTTGATCAGCCTTCTGCCTGCAGTAGACAGTGAACACCAAGAGGAATGGGTCAGTTAAACTCACAAATACCACACTTTCTATTAACACACATAATAGCTATTAATTACCTTTCCTCTGAGGAACAAAAGGGCATGCACAGTTAACACCAGAGTAAGTGATACTGCATAATGTTATACTAAGATAATCTAGGCTGGTCCAGCCTTCCTGATGCCAAAGATGGCTAGCAGATTGGGGAAGAACCCTGAGTAGGCCACACCACTGACCTGCACACAGAAGATACCTTTATCTTTGTGTGCGGGCTCTTGGTGTGGGGACAAAGATCATAAGGTAATATATCTCAGATCTGAACTTGGAAGGATCAAGGCATTGAAGGGATTTGTAATGTCCCATGGACCTCACAGGTGTGGTGTGTTCAGGTGTAAGTGAAGATTAGGACTGCTGTTTAACATAAAAAGTGAAAATTCCAGGTGGTGTTGATGTTTCAAGAAGCATTAGGGTATATCCAATCAGTCCTGTCAGTGGCAGAGGAGATGTGTATGTGCACATGTTATAGTAAAGATTCAGCCTCTGGATTTGAGGCTTCCTTTAATGATGATGATAAAAAGCTAATGCATTTTAACTGTATGGAACGGTTGCCTTTTAGAAATTATGCTGTGGGACTGGCCATTCAATCAGTACCTTGAGGTTTTTCCTTTATCTCTCCTATGGTTAATGGTTTCTGTAGAAAAGGACCAACTGATTACTTTCTAAAATGTTTCTTTAGGGTGTAGAGACCTTTATAGGTCATGTTTCAACTTACAGGAAAATTTTATAGTTCAAATATAAATTACGTTAAATGTGGGCTTTGTAATGGAGTTAAGGTTTAGTGAAGTTCTGACTTTCCTTAGGCTGTTTACAGTGTTCAGGAGGCCCCCTTGCTGTTGAGTCAGGGGCTCTTTGAACGTAGAGGAATGGTCAGGATTGGGTGTAATAAGGGTTGCGGGAGGCTCAATCTCCTAATATAACTATGGAAATGTAGAAAGAGGTGCAACAGGTCCATAGAATGCTTTGGTTGGTGGCAGGACGAGTGTTATGGGTTGAATTGTGTTCCCCCAAAAGGATATGTTGGAAGTCCTGACCCCGGTTACATAGGAGTGTGACCTTATTTGGAAATAAGGTCTCTGCAGGTATTATTAAGATGGGAGGAGGTCATACTGGAATACAGGGGGCCGTAAATCCTGGGACTGGTGTCCTTATAAGGGGAGAGAACGGCATGTGAGGACAGAGACACAGGGAGAAGTTGGCCGTGTGATGGTGGAGGCAGATATTGTGTCTACAAGCCAAGGAATGCTGAGGATCGCTGGCAACCACCAGAAGCTAGGAGAAGCAAGGAAGGATTCTCCCCTACAGATTTCAGAGGGATCATGTGGATACCTTGATCTCAGACTTTTAGCCTCCAGTTCTGTGAAACAACAAATTTCTGTTGTTATAAGCCACCCAGTGTGTGGTATTTTGTTACGGAGGCCCTGGGAAATGCATGCAACTGGAACATAATTTTTGGGGCCCAGTGCAAAATGAAAATGGGGCCTTTGTTAAAAAAAAATCAAGATTTTTGAGATCAGACGAAGCTGGGGGCTGTTCTGAGTCCTGGGCCCTGTACGACTGTCCAGGATGCAAGCCCACGAGGATATCCCTGGTTACTGGATTGTCAAAGTGCTGGACCCCTAGGCACTCAGGAAGTGGTTGAAATGGATTATTACTATGTGCACTGACCAACCACAGAAAACCTGCAGAGACTACTCACTTTTTTCCCAGCCAAAGGCCATGAATGTCACACCAGCAACAAACAGAACCACAAGAACTCCTGCGACAATCCCGAGACCGGTAGCTGTGTTTTGGAGAGCAGATGCCCTCTGCATGTCCTGTTAATAAAAAATCAGATGGCTTTAAATGATCTGATTAAGAGGCTGCTCCTGGGTCCCTGGGAAGTTTCCCATCGAGGTGCTAGTGAATATTAATTATGGAAACAAAATGTACATTTAACCCAAGAAAGTGCTCACTGTAGAGAAATCTCTTAGGGCAAGTCGTTGAAAGCCGATTTACTAAACAACCTATTCGCCAAATGACCCATTTGCCTGGTGACCACTTTGCCAAAAGCCAATTCGCTGAAAATCAGTTGGTGGGATGTCCTGCTTATCAGTAACTGGTGGTCAAACACACCTTACGTCAGGCTCCCAGGACTATGGGATAGGCGGTAGGGGCCAAAGAGTTGTAGCAAAACTCTAATGTAAAACTTAAAAAAAATTTTCTCAATAACTTAGAGAATTGCCATTCATTCACTTAGTTTTCTGCAAAACAGCCTGCTTCCAGTAAATTCAGAAGAAGATTGTGGGCAGTGGCTTGGAAGAAAGGAAAAGGGTGCAGGAAGCTGTTCTTTGTACTCCGTTTCAATTAAGTGTGGTTGCTCTAAGCATCTGATAAATCATCCGGCAGTGTTCGAAGTCTCTCCCCACAAAAGAAAAGCTGGCCAGTGTTTGTAAACAAATGAATTCCCAGAGATGCTTCCTTTCTTCCTTTATATCACCCAGATTTAGGATTTTGAAGTCTTCAGAATTCGCAACCTCATTTACAGGAACCCCTACCCCTCCTTTTTTTTTATTTTTTAATGTCTTTATTTGAGTATAACTGTTTTACAATAGGGTGTTAGTTTCTCCTTTACAATAAAGTGAATCAGTTATACATATACATATGTTCCCATATCTCTTCCTTCTTGCGTCATCCTCCCTCCCACTCTCCCTATCCCACCCCTCTAGGTGGTCACAAAGCACAGAGGTGAACTCCCTGTGCTATGCGGCAGCTTCCCACTAGCTATCTAATTTACATTTGGTAGTGTGTGTATGTCCCTGCCACTCTCTCACTTCGTCACAGCTTACCCTTCCCCTTCCCCATATCCTCAAGTCCATGCTCTAGTAGGTCTGTGTTTTATTCCCGTCCTACCACTAATCTCTTCATGACATTTTTTTTTCTTAGATTCCATATATATGTGTTAGCATATGGTATTTGTTTTTCTCCTTCTGACTTACTTCAATCTGTATGACAGACTCCAGGTCTATCCACCTCATTACAAATAACTCAGTTTCATTTCTTTTTATGGCTGAGTAATATTCCATTGTATATATGTGCCACATCTTCTTTATCCATTCATCTGTTGATGGACACTTAGGTTGCTTCCATGTCCTGGCTATCGTAAATAGAGCTGCAATAAACATTTTGGTACATGACTCTTTTTGAATTATGGTTTTCTCAGGGTATATGCCTAGTAGTGGGATTGTGGGGTCATATGGTAGTTCTATTTGTAGTTTTTTAAGGAACCTCCATACTGTTCTCCATAGTGGCTGTATCAATTTATATTCCCACCAGCAGTGCAAGAGTGTTCCCTTTTCTCCACACCCTCTCCAGCATTTATTGTTTCTAGAGTTTTTGATGATGGCCAATCTGACCGGTGTGAGATGATATCTCATTGTAGTTTTGATTTGCATTTCTCTAATGATTAATGATGTTGAGCATTCTTTCATGTGTTTGTTGGCAATCTGTATATCTTCTTTGGAGAAATGTCTATTTAGTTCTTCTGCCCATTTTTGGATTGGGTTGTTTGTTTTTTTGTTATTGAGCTGCATGAGTTGCTTATAAATTTTGGAGATTAATCCTTTGTCAGTTGCTTCATTTGCAAATATTTTCTCCCATTCTGAGGGTTGTCTTTTGGTCTTGTTTATGGTATCCTTTGCTGTGCAAAAGCTTTTAGGTTTCATTAGATCCCATTTGTTTATTTTTGTTTTTATTTCCATTTCTCTAGGAGGTGGGTCAAAAAGGATCTTGCTGTGATTTATGTCATAGAGTGTTCTGCCTACGTTTTCCTCTAAGAGTTTGATAGTGTCTGGCCTTACATTTAGGTCTTTAACCCATTTTGAGTTTATTTTTGTGTGTGGTGTTAGGGAGTGTTCTACTTTCATACTTTACAGGTAGCTGTCCAGTTTTCCCAGCACCACTTATTGAAGAGGCTGTCTTTTCTCCACTGTATATTCTTCCCTCCTTTATCAAAGATAAAGTGACCATATGTGTGTGGGTTTATCTCTGGGCTTTCTATCCTGTTCCATTGATCTATATTTCTGTTTTTGTGCCAGTACCATACTGTCTTGATTACTGTAGCCTTGTAGTAGAGTCTGAAGTCAGGGAGCCTGATTCCTCCAGCTCCATTTTTCGTTCTCAAGATTGCTTTGGCTATTCGGGGTCTTTTGTGTTTCCATACAAATTGTGAAATTTTTTGTTCTAGTTCTGTAAAAAACGCCAGTGGTAATTTGATAGGGATTGCATTGAATCTGTAGATTGCTTTGGGTAATAGAGTCATTTTCACAATGTTGATTCTTCCAATCCAGGAACATAGTATATTTCTCCACCTATTTGTATCATCTTTAATTTCTTTCATCAGTGTCTTATAGTTTTCTGCATACAAGTCTTTTGTCTCCTTAGGTAGGTTTATTCCTAGATATTTTATTCTTTTTGTTGCATTGGTAAATGGGAGTGTTTTCTTATCCATGAATAGAGTGCTAAGGCTTCGTTCCTCCCCTGTGAGCAGCTTTCTTTCCTCCAGGCACCTGCATGCACAGAGTTGCTGAAGGAAGGCTGCTGTTCAGAATCTACAAGGGGTATCTGGGGGCAGACTACGCATACTTGCTGAGGCTCTGAAGGATTATCGCCTGACTTCCTCTATGGAGAGCCTTCCTTTTTGCCCCAAAGGCACTAAATAAAATGTCACCAACACAGCGAGGGATTTCCTACTTCTGCTACCTGTTCAGAGCTGCTGATGATAATCTTGTGCTGGGGGCACTGAAGCTGCCAGGAGACAGGATTATTCTGCTTGACTTTTCCCCCATTCAGGAAACCCCCTTTTGAATATTTTCTGTCTCAGGACACACTACCAATCTCTTAGTGGTGGCTTTTTTATCTCATCTGGTTGCTGGTCATAAGCATCTATAAGCATTTTCTGGGTGACTGCCAGGGAGCCGTTGTGGGGCGCAGGGGTAACCCCCAGGAGCTTACACATGAGGGGGTAGATGTGGATGCTGTCAAAAGGCTCAGCCAGGTGATTCTTCTTTAGATCTGGCCCAAAAGCTCTGAATATGATCTTCATGTCCACGTAGACATTATCAAAGCCATGATCTCCTTTGTTGAAATATAATTTGCTAAAAAATAATAACAAAAGAGCCACTTTAGATTCCAGTCCCCTGAAAGAAAACTGCCCTTTAGTTAACGTCATGCTTGTTGGATCCAGGAAATCTTTGAAAACTTAAATGACAAGGAAGGACACTGCTGTCTGCAGTGGCAGAAAGAGGAAGGAATGGAAGATCTTTAAGGAAGAGAATAAAGAAAAACATACCCATTAGAAACAGCATTAAGATAGTAATACTGACAGTTATAATAGGCTTAAACATAGAGGGCTTACTGTGTACTGTGAATTGTTATGAATGCTTTATAAAGTGAGGGCACTATCATTATCATCCCCATTTTACAGCTGAGGAAATTGCCCTGAGTCATGTAGTAGCCAGTGTTGGAGCAGGTATCTGAACCCAGACTGGTTCTAGAGCCAGGTATGTTTCTTAAGGCACAGAAGTGCATCTATCTATCTGTATCACTTTGGGGTCAGGGAGAGGATTAGAGAGGAGGGAGTAAGGACTGTAGGTAATTGTTTAATGAATGCTGGGTAGGTTTTTGTCTGTCCTCCTTTTCAAATGACTAGGTAACATCAGTCACAGCACAGCACTGTTTATATTTTCTTAGGACCAACATATATTCTGGCATGTAAGACATGTGATGCTCTGTATATTGACAAATTGGTCTCCTAGTTGGCTTGTTCAGTATAGAAAGCGCTTGTCTGTTCAGCTTAGGCTCCATCACCTGTCTAAAGAAACTGGTCCAACGGCCTTTGAGGCCATGGAGCAGCCTGTTAAGAACTGTTAAGTGCCCCCCCAGTGATGGCCTCATGTGCTGTGCAAGCTCCTCAGTCCTGAAGTGAGAAGAGTCACGCTCATCAAGGCAGGCAGGTGGGTGGAAATCTGAGAAGTAGATTCAACATTTAATTTAATTTAATTTAATTTAAATGGAATCATACAATATGTGGTCTTTTGCATCTGACTTCTTTCACTGAGCATAATGTTCTCAAGGTTGATTCAAATTATAACATGTATCGTACTTCGTTTCCTTTTAATTGTTACATGATGTTCCACTGTATGGATAGACCCTAATTTGTTTACGCATTCATCAGTTGATGGGCATTTGGGTTATTTCCGCCTTTTGTTTATTATGAATAATGCTGCTGTGGGCATCAGTGTATAAATTTTTAAGTGAACAGGATTGCCTTTTTCTGGATATATGCAAATGGGAACCAGAAGGTGTTTTTTTGGGTCAATCTCCTGGTGATCTGTGCATAATGATCAAACACATAGGCTTGGGTTCAGACATCAGCCTTACACTTCTAATCCCCAATCACTTCTCTCTAGCTTCTCTCTAGCGTTAAAATGGGGAGATAAGAGTACCTATCTTTAGGGTTGTTGGGAAGACAAAAATGAAATAACTCATGTTAAATTTTTAACATAGCTTTGGACACTTTACCTTGGTCAGGGATGTGTGTCATTATCATTGCATAATGGTAACATGAGGCAGGATGGGTTGTCTGGGATGTGGGGTGGGGGTTGGGGAACACTTGGGAAACAGTGGGTTGCAACTCATCATGCATGCACTTATGTTTTAATTTTTTTCAGAACGGTCCTTCCCTAGTGACTGCCTTCCAAATTCAAGATGGAATTTGTTCATTTTAGAATCTACTCACCCCATTGATGTTATAACCAGAGTCAGCATACATCACGATTAGCAAGACCTGCTCGTGTTTGGCAAAATGGAAGCGTTCTGGAAATTCCTCCCTCTTGTAGACATTGAGGTGAAGGTGTGCATTTTTCAGCGCTTGGTAAACGGCTTCCTCTTGCCCTGGTTTGGGCAGGAGCATCCCAAAGCTGCCATAGTCCACCATATCAAACTAGACCAAGTCCCTGAAGCTGATGTAGTTGGTCAGGAGGACCTCAGTGACTTTGGGCTTCTTTTTCACAGTGATCATGCCGTGGTCAGATGTGATGATGACATTGAGGTGCTCAGTCAAGCTGTGTCTCTCAATGGCTTCCAACAGGTACCTGATGGTTCTGTCGATTTGCTGAGTCATCACCCTCCTGTTCTCTGTCTCAGGCCCAAAGCGGTGTCGCACATTATCCGGCTGTCTGTAGTACAGAGTCACGAAGTCACAGTCTTCCTTACTGAACCAGTTCATGATGGTATCGATGTTCTCCCTCCACTCCATCTCATTGCTGTCCGGGTTGGTGTACGGCTCCACCAGGGACTGCTGGAGGGCCTCCCCTTTGTACTTGGCGCCTCCCCCAGGATAGTGGAATGACACTGTTTTCCTCCCCTGCAAGTGCAAGAAGAAAAGTCCATCAGGGCCATTTCTCCTATCTTTCTCATAATGTGCAAAGTCCAACGTGTCAGCATCCCTGTCCCAGTCCAAAGGCATGGAAAACATGTGGCTTTAGAGTCAGACAGGATTGGGCTTTGTTCCTGGCATCACCAGGATCTCGTGGAATCTAAAACACTGTTAATTGTGAGAACTGCCTTTATGTTATGTGCTCCTACGAAGAAAAATGCTGCCTATGAAACCACGACACTCCAGTGACTGGCATATGCGTTCCAATTTGGGACTGCAAAATGAAAAAAGCAGTTCCTTAGAATGGAAGAAAAATGGCACTTTCTAAGTTGGTGATGGTGAGTGAGTTTAATCTCTTAGTGCTTCAATGTTCCTACCTGTAAAATGCCAAAAAATTGATGGGATTTTTGTGAGGGTTAATCCAGGTAACTTTAAGATAAATTATTGGGCATTGTGTTTTGGCCATAGTAGGCACTCTTTTCTTTGCCTCTAGACCTAAGAAGCCACCACAAGGCTTCCCCGGTGTGTGCAGTGGATAGCTATTATGATTGCCTGCCCAGCACCCCCTCCCCCATCTGCTGCTTTGGAGCATCTGACATCCCCTAGTGGCTCTCCTCCCTACTCTTGCTCCATGCAAGATGTGTTGGGTCCACATCAGGCTCCAGAGGTGGGATGTGGCTCTGGCTTGGCCAGTCAGAGGACGCTGCATCCCCTGGCCACAGCAATTGGTTCAGCCTTGGGCCCAGGTCCCAGTCAGAGCCAATGAGATAAGATCTGTGGATTTCCTCTGGGGCTGTTGGAGAGGGGAGAATCTGCCTAACTGGTTCCCATGTATAATGTTTATAAAATTTG
Source organism: Kogia breviceps (assembly GCF_026419965.1). Lineage (NCBI taxonomy): Eukaryota > Metazoa > Chordata > Mammalia > Artiodactyla > Physeteridae > Kogia > Kogia breviceps. The sequence goes on from NC_081323.1 coordinate 56,998,853, forward strand.
GGGGTGTTTGCGTGAAGGGGAGACTGTCATCTTGTTCCCTGTGCAGATGTCTGCTCAGCCACTGGGCTTGACGCCCAACCCAGAGGCAGACAATAGGGCAGTTAAAGGTGTGCTTGATGCTGGATTGCCTGGGTTTATCTTTTCTCTCCCACTTGGATGCATGCCACTCAGATGCTCTCCACCTCTGTTTCCTCATCTGTAAAACGGGGATGTTAATGCCACCTCGTGGGGGGTTGTGAGGACTAAATGCATGTGGAGCATGTTAGTTAGTGTTCAATGAGCTCAGCTTTTAGTTTCCTGGAGAGGAACAAAGAGCAATGGGCCAGACTGCATGGTTAGACGAAGAGGGGGCAATTATTATCTCCTCCAGTTTCTGTCTCCTGAGAGGTCCTGAAGGTGGATCTGAAATGTGCCTGTAGACCCCAAGGTTGGAGTCTGCAGAAGGAAAATGAGATTGGAGCCTCCAGTCATGGCAGAAATGTCTGCAGCATGGGATTCCTTATGTCAGAGGAATGGGGTGGGTCAGCCATGAAATGCAGCTGAGTCTTATAAGGCCCGGGCAGGGCCTGGGGTTGCTGCTTGACGCTGAAGCCCTTGTCAGTGGGGCCCACTGAACATTACCTTCTATGTCAGGCCATGGGCAACTACACAGGGCAGTAGATTACAGCCAACAGGAAAAGGGCCCTGGCCTACCACCAAGCCATCATGGGGGGAGCTGCCATCTCTTCCCTCTCCTTGTCAACAGTGGGTAAACCAGGGAAAGAGGTGTGGGGGGCCTGAGAGGAGTAGACCATACTCCTTCTACCCCGGGCTGCTGGGGCCACCAGAGGGTTTACGGTGAGGGTAGGGAGCATGCGGGGGAGCAGAGCTTTGAGTTGGTTACAAGATGAAGGATTTACTCTGAGCCAAACTGAGTCTTCAGACCGAAAATGAGGCTGTGTTAACAACACAAGTGATTTCAAAGTCATGAAAATATTAAGTGATTTGCTCCTCTGCAGAAAGCTAGATTTTGACAAAGCTTGGTAAAATTGTTAGGAAAATAAAATAATTTTATGTACACGCACCAATGAGTTAACAATAAGATGGACCCATCTCACTAAATAGTTTCTGTTGTAAAGCAGCTCCTCAACCAGGACTGGGCACATAGTATGAGCTTGATAGATTTCTGGTTCCATGAAAGACTGACCTGCTTATTTAGGGAGCAAGTATTTTCCTTCATCTTGGCTATTAACTTGAGGGCTGTTCTGGGACACTTCTTGTATCACCCAAGATTTGGATTTTCTGAAAAACACTGTAAAGTTCATTGGCTTTAAAAGAACCAAGAGAGGGTGCTGGTGTAACGGTGTCAATTTGGTATAGAGAACAAATTACAGGGAAGAATTGTGGGATAATGGCACCTGGGTTGTGGCTATCTGGTTTAAAATGGGCGGAAAAGTATGACTAAGCATAATGCCAAAACTTCCCATGTACCATTTGAGAGAGAAGCAGGAAACAAGTTTGGAAGTTGTAGGGGATGCTGTTGGTACCCCACCTAGATCCCCTTACTGGGCCTGCACCCACACCCATTTCTGTGAGGGTGGCTGCTAATGTCTCTCAGTTCCCCCATGTTCTGGAAAGTTCCCTTGCCAAGTGGCCAAGTCCTGCCTCACCTGGGCAGGTATCCTATACTGCTCCTCTATCCCCAGCAGCTCATGGCCAGTGATTGACGTCAGGACATAAAACCAGCTCCCTGGCTTCAGGGTGGGATGACTTGGGGGTGCAATTCATGTTCCATTGCTCCCCATGAGATCAGGCTGAAGCTGGTCTCCAGCTGAGGCCACGTCTCACTTAGGTCCTCCTCCTGCCCTGTCAGTTTTTCTCACTCCCATCTCCTGAGAACTTTCCCTCAATACATTATGAGCACCACATCCCTGCCTCAGGCTCTGCTTTTAGGAATCTTGACTTAAGACAGAAGTCTTAATACTAAGTACTTTGCAAGGTTCCAGTAGCTCTGCTATCCATAGCTGTAGGTGAAATATTGTCCTCTCTGCCCTCCAGCATTCATTTCCTATTTTGAGATCAAGTTTTATTTTCTCTAAAGCACTTTTCCCAACCTGAAATTACCTTAATTTGCTTACTTTTTTACTATGTAGTTCCCTCCTCTAGAATGTGAGCTCTGGGAAATCAGAGGCTGTGCTGATCTTGTTGAACGTACTTTTCCTGGGACCTAGAACAGGCCTGGCTCAGAGTAAGTGCTGACTGCTGATTAAATGTGTGTTGAATGAATGCATGAATCATGTCTCCTTTTAGGGGTGGAAAACCCATCCTTTTCTCACTCTTGATTAACTTATGGAAATAGTTACAGAAATGCTTTTGCTTTTGGGTTCTAGCATCTTATTTGTAACCTCTACAGGTAACACATTTTCCTTTCTGATAATAGAATTTCTATGGTTGCTTTAACTTGCAAATCCTCTAATATTTATTGCATTTCTGATTGGCATTAGACATAATTCTCAGTTTTTAGCAATGGTACTTTAACATCCATGTAAATTGACTTTGCTGTCAAGTATGGAATTGACTGGAAGGATGAAGCTTCTAACGTTTTGTAGAACATAGTTTGACTGGCTATTTTATTATTTAGAATAAGCTGACATTGACAATGTGAGGGTCTTAGGCAGCCCTGCATATCCAGTTAAGTATTTGCATGTTAAATCGCAGATGTTCCCAACTTGCAATTGTTTTCTTGTGCTGTGTTCTCAACACATATTGTTTCTTTCTTTCTTTATTTTTTAAAAAATTTATTTATTTGGCTGAGTTGGGTCTCCGCTGCTGCATGTGGGCTTTCTCTAGTTGCAGCGAGCGGGGGCTGCTCTTTGCTGAGGTGTGTGGGCTTCTCATTGTGGTGGCTTCTCTTGTTGTGGGGCATGGGCTCTTGGCACGTGGGCTTCAGTAGTTGTGGCATGTGCGCTCAGTAGTTGTGGCTCGTGGGCTCTAGATCACAGGCTCAGTAGTTGTGGCGTAGGGACCCAGTTGTTCCGTGGCATGTGGGATCCTCCCGGACCAGGGATTGAACGAGTGTGCCCTGCATTGGCAGGTGGATTCTTAACCAGTGTGCCACCAGGGAAGTCCCTCAACACATACTCTTTCTTTAAAGGTATCCCAAGCTGTAGTCTTAGGAAACTATGATTTTTCTCACTTGGTCCATAGGAATTTGAGGATTTATTCTGCTTTGTGAAATGAGCTTCAGAGAGAAATGTGTGTGTGAGCATGTGTACATACAGACACAGACACAGACACACTTGACTCTGTTTATTTGGGACCTATGATAAGCAAAAGTGCTATTTTCTACAGATACTTCTGAGAAACAATCTCAGCACTTAATTGGATGCAAAGGAGTGGGTATTTACTATTCTACCCTTTAATTAGCATAATCAGTGTTTCCAGTAGCAATAGCAGTGGGAAAATCGCTAGTTTTACTGGGTGCATTATCCTTCCTTAGTGTAGTGTTGCATCAGTGTGACTATTACTCTTAAGTTGCTTCTTTAAAACAAGAGTTGGTACTTCTTATGGCAAAGCCTGACTGTTGGGTTTTGTACAGAATCTACCAAAACTCTTCAGAACCAGTCATTAAGGAAAGAGTTTTAGTTTTTTTTTTTCTGTCTTGTCTCCTTTTTTAGGGGACTGAATTAATGTCAAAAAGCGCACGGGTTTTAGGAAGGCTTGTGAAGTGTTCATTACAGTTGTGCTTTGGTGGAGAGTATGTTTAGTGGTTTAGGGAAAGGAGTTAGTTACTTGTTCTAGGGAATGGCTGAGAGGAAAGAGATGGACTCCATGTTTTTGAAATTCAGAAGTTGAGGTTGGTTCTGAGTGCTTTCATTGCTTTTCTGTATTCTGGAGGCGTCACTGAACAGAAGGAAGATAGATGGCCAAGATTCTGTGTTTTCTCCCCCTCCCACACATTTTCGGAGGTAGGATTATTATTCTCAGAATCTTTATGATGCGTGATAGACACGGCTTGAGCCAATACTGGGATGCATTATGTTTCTATTAATACTTTTCTAAGCAGAAGCTGATGGCACCCTCTTTCTCACACCTCTTCCAAGTTTGGAAGATATTGTTTGGAGACCTGGCTGACACCGAGAACCGTAGCTGCCCTCCCCACCCTCTCTCCAAATCCCCTCCTGGTGGTAGCCCACCATGGTCCTGTCTTGGAAGACATGAGAATCTCACCCACATCATCCCTTTGCCATTTCACATCTTAATATCATCTGTGGCTCTTCCATAGAGAGGAGAAACATGCTCCTAGGTTTTTGTGGTTTTCCTGGGTCTTACAGTCATGGCTGTCTGCCTTTCTCTGAGAATTAGGACTTACTGAACTTGGTGAAACACCTCAGCCATTGATCAGGTTCCGTTATCCCAGGAGCTCATTTAAAATCCCAGCCTGCTCTCATTGGAGCCTCTCTGTTCATAGCCTGACCATTAGGGAAGTCCTGATGAAGTGGATACACTCGTGGACCGTGGATGGTGGAGACAAAGGTGGTTGGGAATCCCATCTCCTAGGCATCATCTGCCAAGGGTATGCCGATTCTCCTGAATCATGATGGACTCTGGCGGTATAATGTCACTGACGGAAAACATTTTAGTCCTATTAAAGGTTAACGTTATCAGTCTCCACAAAGCCTGCCTAGAAGAGACTCAGAAGAAGGATGGAATTTTCCAGTGATGGGTACAGGGCAGGCCGCCCTCCTGCAGCCCTGCCCGACAATGCAGGTGTGCCCCTGAATGGCATTTGGCACTTGTCCCCCTGTTTCCGGGGCGGGAGGAGTTGACCTGGGGCCGCAGGTTTGCTCTGATTACAGGAGCTTTTGCACCACCTCCTCAGGGAGCTGGCTGATGGCCCTGTCCTGGGCAGGAGCTGCTAATGGCAGAACGCGATGCACCAACTTGACATTCGCTTGCCAAACAAGTGGTGTGTTGTCAGTCGCCTGGCCCTGCACCAGACCCTCTTTTTGCACAACTGCTTATGAATTCAGCAAAGAAGAAAAGCACTCTGATTATGAATTGAACAGGAGGAAACAAAGTCCTGCAAATAAATGACAGAGACAAGAACCATGTGTAAGAAAAAACCAAGAAGGGAGAATGCCACCAGAAGCTTCATGCCAGTGAACAAATTCCTTAGCAAGAGAGGCCCTGGGTTTTGAATAGTGAATTAAGGAAGACTATCCAGACCTTCTTAGCACCTAGGCAGACACAAGATTCACTCCGAAATCCATGACTAAATGCTTTGGCCACTGAAGAAATATTATGACATGGTTGAGTTAAGAGTTGCTGAACCCAGAGTGAGTTCAAATCCTGGCTCTGCCTCTCACTAACTTTGTGACTGTGAGAAGTTATGGTATCACCTGGTGCCTCAGTTTACTCATCTGTTAAAGTGGCATAACCTTAGCACCCACCTCAGGGTTGTGATAAATTAATATACGTAAAGCACTTCAATCAGGGCCTGGTGCATAGGGAGTGTTATGGTTGTTATTTTTCTTGTATGGACAGAGTTTATTTGCATGGTCTATGCCTCAAAGTTTAAAAATGTGACAGAAGAGGAAGGACTCTAGAGCCCAACACTTAGGGGGAGAAAATGAACCTGAGGTAGAATAGGGTCATTGACAGCCCCCTGTGATTCTTCTAGAGCTGTGTTGTCCAATATGGTAGCCCCTCGCCTGTGTAGTATTTAGATTTAAATTGAAATTAATTAAAATGAAATACAATTAAACATCAGTTCCTCAGTCTTACTAGTCACATTTCAAGGGCTCAATTATCACCTGTGGCTTGTGGCTTCCACATTGAACCATGCAGAATAGAACATGTCCATTATCACAGAATGTTCCATTGAATAGTTCTGGCCTAGAGCTGTAGTGACCTGTAGCTGAAGTCCTGCTAAAATGGTTCAGCCTCCGTTCATAAGAATGACTGATCATTTCGAGCAGTTAGTGCCAAACAACTTACATGCGATATCACAGTTAATCCTCCCAACAAGCCGATGAAGCAGGGATTCTGGCCATCCTCATTCTGCGGGTTGGGCAAATCAAGCACAGAGTGGAGGTCATTGCTGAAGGTCACATAGCTGGAGAAGGGTGGAGCTGGTTGGACCCTGCTGTGGGAGTATAAGTCCACAGACTGTTCTGAGCTGCTGCAGTTACACCCCCTTGCAATGTAATATGAACGGCATGGGCTGGGAGCACAGAGATGAAGTGTCAGGACCCGAGGAAGCTTTGGAGCCAAGGCTGGTGTCTTGGGGGAAGAGGAGGAGGATCTGTTCTGAAGTGATGACTCTGGAAGCTCATTGAGAAAATGCAAAAGCTGGCAACAGGTTTGGGGCTGGGAGTTCAACACACAAATCTGATTTCTGCCTTTTCAAAGCAATAATGAATGGCTGCTGGGATACTTTCAAGCAAATGTTCTCATCAGAGCTTTTCATGCCTTGAGTGGTCAACTTTGTTCCTAAGGGCTTTTATGCCTAAGGTAGAGGCAAGTGTATGAAGAGATATTTATTAAAGAACTGCTGGGTCCAGACCCTATGATGAGCCCTGGAGGTACAATCATGATTAAGCCAACTCTGCCCTCATGGAACCTCATCCATCCATAACAGCTAAAACTTACTGAGATGTGCATTAAGTGCACATCTTATTTAATCCTTACATTAACTCTATTAAATAAGAGCATCATCATGATCCCTATACCACATTTAGGGAAACAGACGCTTAGAGAGGTTAAGTCATTTGCCCAAGGCCACACAACGTCTAACCGCCACCCCCACCCCCCCCCACCGCCACCCCACGTACGTAGGAATGAGAGACGATGTCCCAGGAAGTCAGCCCAGGGTTTCTGGTGATACCTGTCTCTGGGCTCTGATCCAGAGGGGGAGACTGCCATTGTCCCACCACTCAGTCTTGTTCTGTGTGGTCTTGAAGGAATACTTCCAGAGTGTCTCTGTGTTAAACATCATGTTGTGAATGACTCCGTGGTCTTCGATCCAGCAATCTTGGGAATAAAGGAGAAAAGGTACTGGTAAGTTCTGTGAACGAATGCTGCCAGGGGTGTCCATGTGTTCTTAAGACCACCACCCCCAGTATCCTTCTGGTTGGCCTACTTAATCCTGGGGCTGTCCCTCTGGGCTTCAGACTTGTTTCTCTGGGATGCAAACATTGGCGGCCACAAAGGAAGGGTCATCACATCTCACGCCTGTCAGATTGGATCTGCTCCCTGGAACAGACCTCACAGCCCTGGGAGAAGTTAGTGTTGGCTGTGGAAGCTGATGAGGGAGTGGGGAAGGCAGGGGGTAGGGAGGCCAAGTTCCTCATGTTTTTCTGTGTCCAGAAGCTGAGAACCTGGGATTTGGACACTTCCTGTGGGATGAGTTTCCTCATTTGCTTGTGACGATCTGATTCTTTATGGCACATCCAGTGGGCCTGAGTCTCGACAAACATCCCAGGGTTTCTCCTAAGACTCCCGTGGGCTGTGCTGTTTGAGGCAACCAAGGGAATCAGGAAGGATCCCTCCCCTCCCCTCCCCTCCCCTCCCTTCCCCTCCCCTCCCCTCCCCTCCCCTCCCCTCCCCTCCCCTCCCCTCCCCTCCCCTCCCCTCCCCTCCCCTCCCCTCCCCTCCCCTCCCCTCCCCTCCCCTCCCCTCCCCTCCGTTCCCTTCCCCTCCCCTCCCCTCCCCTCCCCTCCCCTCCCCACATGGCATGTGGGATCCTTATTCCCTGACAAGGGATCAAACCCGCCCCCCCCTGCCCCCGCCCCACATTGGAAGTGTGTAGTCTTAACCACTGGACCACCAGGGAAGTGCCAGGAAGGATTTCTAGACATAGATGGGTGCAGACTTATTTCTTTCTGCTTAGGGAAAGAAGACAGATACTGGGGGAATGTAAGCTAGATTGTTCTTGAGAACATAGCAATTGAACCAGATATGGAAAAAACCCCTGTGATCTTACATTGCACCAGGGAAAAGGGGACTGCACGTGGAGGCCAGTCTAAAGAGGGAGCTGAAAGATCCAAGGAGAGAGCTGAGTGTCCACTACCTCGCCTCCTGGGAGTGAAGCCTCTGGGTGACCCTACTAACTGTAATAAGATAGTGATGATGTCTCCAATGTCCATGGTAAGAGGGACATTCTGTGACTAGAACTTGATGGTCATGGGCACAGAGAAGGGAAAAGCTCTCCACTGGGTCAGAGTTGCTGCCAGACTGCTGGTGGGTAAAGTCCCCCTAGGGTGGCCAAAGCTTTCAATGGGGAAGAAGCAAACACAGTTGTAGTTTTATTGTTTCTGCCTTGCCGGCAGGCCTGACAGCCAACCACGAGTGGGGTCACCAGGAAGAAGTTGTGCTGCTGCCAGGGATTGGGACCTCGAGGTGTCAAGATTTGGTCAGGGATCAAGTCAGACGGTTGACAGGGGAAGAGCATGGACTTCGAGTCCATGAGAGCTGGGTGCCAACCCTGACTTGGCTTCTGAACTTGCTGTGTGAACTTGAACAAGCCTTGGTTTGCATGTGTAATGGGGGGTAGGGTCTGTGTGATGGAATCATGGCACACATTTACCATCATGCCATACGCCAACGCCTTTTTCTGAGTTACTTTGGGAACATTAACTCATCTAAAGCTCCCAATAGCCCTGTAAGGTGGGAACTATTATAGCCCCTTTAGAGCTTTATCTTTTTGCAGGAAACAGAGGCACAGAGTTTGCTCAAGGTCATGAGGCAGAGTTGGGTGTGGAACCTGGGAAATTTGATTACAGCCCCTGCTCCTCCCCACCCCAGGTAAAATTAACATAAAATTAACCATTACCTTTTTTTTTGGGCCACACGGTGTGGCATGTGGGATCTTAGTCCCCAACCAGGGATTGAACCCTACAGTGGAAGTAAGGAGTCTTAACTACTGGACCTCTAGGGAAGTCCCAACCATTAACATTTTATTTTTAAAAAAAATTATTTATTTATTTTTTGGGCTGCGTTGGGTCTTTGTTGCTGTGCGTGGGCTTTTCTCTGGTTGCAGCGAGTGGGAGCTACTCTTCCTTGCGCTGCGTGGGCTTCTCATTGCGATGGCTTCTTGTTGCAGAGCATGGACTCTAGGTGTGCGGGCTTCAGTAGTTGTGGCACGTGGTCTCAGTAGTTGTGGCTTGTGGGCTCTTGAGTGCAGACTCAGTAGTTGTGGTGCACAAACTTAGTTGCTTCGCAGCATGTGGGATCTTCCCAGACCAGGGCTCGAACCCGTGTCCCCTGCATTGACAGGTGGATTCTTAAACACTGTGCCACCAGGGAAGCCCCATTAACATTTTAAAGTGAACAATTCTGTGACATTTAGTACATTCACAGTGTTGTGCAACCACTACCTCTTTCTAGTTCTAGTACATTTTCATCACCCCCAAATGAGACTCTACCTGCTAGCAGTCACTCCACAGCCTTCCGTTCCCATGGCCTCTGGCAGCCACTAATCTGTTTTCTGTCTCTATGGATTTACTTATTCTGGACATTTCATAGAAATGGACTCATACAATATGTGGCCTTTTGTGTCTGGCTTCTTTCACTGAGAATCATGTTTCCCAGCTTCATCCCCATCATAGCATGAATCTATACTTCATTCCTTTTTATGGCTGCATAATATTCCATTGTCTGGATAGACCAGAATTTGTTTATCCATCCATCAATTGATAGACATTTGGGTTGTTTCCATTTCTTGGCTGCTATGGATAATGCTTCTATGAACATTCATGTGCAAGTATCTGTTTGAGTCCCTGCTTTAAATTTTCTTGGGTCTAAACCTAGGAGTAGAATTGCTGGGTCATATGGTAACTCTATGTTTAACTTTTTGAGGAACTACCAAACTATTTTCCACAGTGGCTGCATCATTTTACATTTCCACTACCAATGTTCAAGGGTTCCAGTTTCCCCACATCCTTGCCAACACTTGCTGTTTTCCTTTTTTTGATTATGGGTGACTTAGCAGGTGTCAGTATCTCATTGTGGTTTTTAGTTGCATTTCCGAAATGCCTGATGATGTTGAGCATTGCATCCTCTGAATACCATGAGTGAGAGTACTTTTTTAGGGGTAGGTAGAAGCCAAATGGGCAAGAATCTTTGGAGCCTCACAAATGAATAATGGAAGGCTCTTGAAATCTACAAGAAACCCTCTTGTTGTTACAGCTTCCTGATGGCTGAGCCATGCCATCACAGCAGACAACATGGAAGCACAGAGATAATTCACCCAGGGAGAGTGCTCCTTTGCCTTTTTTTTTTTTTTTTTTTTAAAACCTGTAGTGTCCTGAATCCCGGTCTATGTGACTCTCCACCCAGTAAAGAGAAAAAAAAATCCCTCCGAAATTATGAACACCTGCCATTTCACCTGTTCTAGTGTTTCTCCATGGTCTTTTCTACCATCAACATTAGAATCAATTGAGTAGCTTGTTAAAAACACAGATTCCTGGGTCCCCACTGTAGCCCTTGCTGAATTTACAGTCATGGGGTGGGGTCCAGGAGTCTGCATTTTAACAACCTCTCCAGGTGGTTTTAGTGCCCGCTGACATGTCAGAACCACTGGTTCAGGGGCTGTGTGTCATTCACACTTGCATGTGGATTAGTTCTAGCAGACTGCCCTTTGCTCCAAAATCTGGGTTAACAGTAGCCCACTGCCCCCCCTTCTTAAGGGACCAGGGGGAGGGCAGGCAGCCATCAGAACCTGGATCACTCTGGTATCTGGGGAAATATGGGGGGGAGTCCAGAGCCACTGGGAGGACGTGGCAGGAGGGATTGGAGGAAGCCACAGGCAAAGAAACTTCCTCTTCCTGCACCGTATGGATTCTGGCTTCCATGCCCTGGGACCCAGAGATCAATTATAACATCAGTTAAGTAGGCTAGCCTGGGAACCGATCATAGAATCCATTTTCCCCTCAAACCGATATTACCCAAGTTTCAAACAACTAACCTAAAATGAGCTCAGGGAGCATGACCCTTCCATCCTGTGGCATGGCACATCCCAGTAATTGTACAAAAGGAACTGTCTCCATGGTGTTTGGGTTATTTCCACGCTGACACTTAAAGGCATATTCTACTGATTTTTTTTTTTTTTTTTTTTTTTTTGTGTGTGGTACGCGGGCCTCTCACCGCTGCGGCCTCCCCTGCTGCGGGGCACAGGCTCCGGACGCGCAGGCCCAGCGGCCATGGCCCACGGGCCCAGCCGGTCCGCGGCACGTGGGATCCTCCCGGACCGGGGCACGAACCCGCATCCCCTGCATCGGCAGGCGGACTCCCAACCACTGCACCACCAGGGAAGCCCTTAAAGGCATATTCTAAATCCAACTGGTGGCTGGGGACCACTCATGAGACCCAGCGGAGTTTCCACTGCCCTGTCAGTTCTTCCTTCCCGCCTCTTAGGCCTCTTTATCCTGGTCAAGGGCCAGTTATGGAACGTGGGCAAAAGAAGACAGAAGAGAGGGGAAGCTAAGAAACACGCAGCTGCAGGGAGCAGCTATCATGGTTTTACTTGAATTGCATTTTCTGTTCTGGAGACAATGGGGGGACCTGGCTGGAAAGACTACGTGAAGGCGATAGTGTTGGCTGTGCCTGGAGTTCCAGAGACTGCAAAGGAGCTGGTTTCGCTTGGGTCACATGATGCTGCACAAGTGGAGCTGGGCTTGGAGGCAGGACACCTGACCTTGGCTCCTGTAAGCCCTTGCTCTCTCTCTGGGCCTCAGTTTCCCCGTATGTAGAATGAGTGTGGTTAATGGTTTCCAAGGGCCTTTCTGGCTGTATCATTCTGAGAGTCTGTCATTCCTGTCATTTCAGTGTCTGGCGATGTGGGTAATTATGCAAGTGAAACAGGAAGTAGGATGAGCTCTCCTAGTGAATGGGATTCCTGCTGCTTGCTAATTATGCTTTAATCAGGGTACAATGCATACTTCCACACTGTATCAGTTATGGCAAGGTACAGGTATTTCACCCAGCCAAGCATTTCAGGTCTGGGAAAGAACCCAGCTAGATTCAACTCCTTCCCCAGGTTCTCAGGGACTGATGTTTATTTATTTCCAAATACTTGTACAGTGAATTTAGGAAACCAGGAAGTCTAGAGTTTGATCCAACCCCTTCCTTTCTCCCTCCCTTTCTCAAATATTTTGAGCCAAGTTCTATCGTAAACTGTCTCATGGTATTTACACTCTAGGGGGTGGGAGAGAGTTAAAAAATAGAGTGTGTTGGTGCCTGCAGTACTCACAGGTATTTTCTCTTGGAATTCCCCTACCCCTACTCATATGCCCTGCTGAAAGGCAGGTTTAGGCACCGTATGTGTACCAAGTCTCCTCCCTATGTTCAGTTGGTTGGCCGGAAACCCAATTCTGTCTTTCTCAAGACTTGAACCAAGAGACACAGTAACTAACCAGCTGGTGGTGGGCTCTGCTGTCTCCCATGAGGAACCAGTAGTGAAAAGAGAAAGGTGGTCACGAGCGAGGGAAGCAGAGACAAGAAAGCCCATGGGGCTGATAAGAAAGACCACAGGGCTTCTGAGAGCCAGAGGAGGAAGTTTGATTTCTATAATTGCAGTTTCTATTCCCTGATTCCCTCTAATTTGGTTCCTGTGCTCATGAGTTTGCCTGTTAGAGCCTTGCCTTCTGTTTCTTACAACTGTTGCTCCCTGACATGGCTGAGAGTAGGGCTGTGCCTTATTTATTTTGGTGTCTCCCTGGCACAAAGCAGAGACCTTTGCCCTTAGTAGGCATTCAACAAATTTTTGTTGGATTTAATTGAACAAATTCCCTCCCATCCTCTGCCCCATATGTAGGCGGCCAGGTACAAACTGAAGAAGTAGGAAGCAGACCTTGATTTAGTCCAAAGTCAACTTGGGAAAAAAATACTGTAGTGGGATGAAAATAAACCTATACATAATAGTTAAATCATTAAATAAACCTATAAAATAAACCTTTAGTGGAATTAAAATAAAATTCATAACCTAATATACTCAATAAGAGCATCTCCTTTCCCCCCACCAAACATTTGCTCAATTCCTACCTACTAATTTTCAGGTGGAACAGTAACTATTTGCCAACAGACCATTTGGGCATAGACACACTTTATCATGCATTCAGTTGTTTAACAATATTTTAAGGACCTACTTGTTTCATTCAGTAGTTCCTTTGAACCAACCTACCATATTAAGCTGTAAACATGTCTTCATTTTCCTCCCGATTTGTGGGGTCCAGTGCTTCATTAAGTTTACATTCCCCAAACCAAAGAAGAAAGGTTTTATTAACCAGCTAGTATGAAATGAATGAGGAAGAACAGCTGCTAAATCAAGTCAACCAACCATCTTAAATCAAATCAACCCAGTGCTCCAATCTCAAGCAGACAAGCTCATTCAGACCTACAGCCAAGACACTGGTGGAAAAACAGCCCCCACTGGGGCTCAAAACCACACTTACCCAAGTCTACACATCCAGAGTGCCACCCACTGATGATCCACTAGACCTGTAATAAAAGTGCTGGGGATGAGAACAGGTAGCTCAGTGCACCAGTTGAAACTTAAAACCTTATCAACTCCTGCTGCAGACATGAGGCTTGACCCCAACAGGATACCCCACGATGAGAGCCCTTTTCTGGATGGGGAAATAAGACCCTAGTGCCCATTTTACCAAACCGCTCTTGCTCATGTGTAAGTGCAGATGTAAAGTGCTGACTGCTTCTTTTTTGGCATTGCTTTTTAATTATGGCCATCAATAAATCATTCTGTCCTAGAACAAGACTTGAGAATGGTCCTAAGGCAGAGGCACGATTCCTCAGGAACTAGGCCAACAGAGAATGGCTTCCTTACTCCCCACCTCTTCCTTTAATCCGCTGTCAGGAACAGAAATGTTCTCTCTTCAAGAAGCCGGAAGCAGACGGCTGCACTTGCGTTCTATCTGGGAACTCTGTTAACACACAGTTCTACCCTTGGCCTGCCTTACTGGCCACTGTCACAGAAACGGGGTCTCCCCTCTCTTCTGCATTTTTTTCTCACTTGATTTCCCCCTCTTACTGGTGTAGTGGGCTGAATGGTGCCTCCCACCCCTCCCCAAGGATATGTCCATATTCGTATTCTCAGAACCTGTGAGTGTTGCCTTATTTGGAAACAGGGTCTTTGCAGTTGTAATTCAGTTAAGGATTTTGAGATGAGGAGATTATCCTAGATTATCTGTGTGGGCTCTAAGTGCAAGATAAGTGTCCTTACAAGAGGCAGAAGAGGAGAAGGCACAGACAGAAAAGGCAATGTGACCACAGAAGCAGAGATTGGAGTGATGTGGCCACAAGCCCAGGAATGCCGGCAGCCATCAGAATTGGAAGAGGCAAGGAAGGCTTCTTCCGTGGAGCCTCTGGAGGGAGCACAGCCTCCCGATACCTTGATTTTGGACTGGACTACTGGCCTCCAGACTTTTTGTTGCTTTAAGCCACCCAGTTTATGGTACTTTGTTACAGCAGCTGCAAGAAACGAATACACCTGAGCCCTCAGTCTCCAGTGGTTCCAGTTTCTCCTCTCATTCAAGGCCTTGGAATCCTGAGCAGTCATGATTTTTTGCTCTGCTGCTCTGGTGTTTTGGGCCAACCCTTCCTCTGTGTGATGCGTGGACTTGCAGCACTGGCATCACCTGGGAGCTTGTTGGAAATGTTGACTCTCAGGCCCCACCCCAGACCCACTGAACCAGAGTCTGCATTTTAACAAGATCCCCGGGTGATTCATATACACGTTCAAATTTGAGAAGCACTAGTAGGAGAAACTCTAAGGTGTCAATCAGATCTTTTCTCCAAGTATCCTAGTTTCTTCATGTCAAATCTGTTTAACACGACATGGAGGTTTTGTAAAAACAGACCAAACCCTTAGGTTAGAACTGCATGCTGATGTGTTATGCATAATATGACATGATGTCTGAAATTTGCTGTAAGAGATTCAAGGAAGGAAAGAAGGAAGGAAGGAAGGAAACGAAGGAGGAAAGACAGGGCCTTGGGTGAGGACAATGGAACAAGACTGGCAAAATGTGGGCACATTTTTGCAGCTCAGTGCTAGGTACGCGCGGCTTCATTGTGCAATTTTCTCTGCTTTTTTCTGCAAGGTGGAAATTTCCATAGTGAAAAGTTAGGGAATATCCTGGTTTCCCAGCCTTCCTTATTTTCAGTTTTTTTCCATGAATCCATTTTTATCCCTTCGTGGAAATGGCTGGTGTTGGAGGGACATCTTTTCTATCCCAGTCTATGGTTTTCTTTGGCCTGTTTGTTCATGTTTGTGGTTTTGCTGGCTTTCAGGACCTTTTCAGCAGAAAGTTGTTTCTGGGGGAGCAGGATGGGAGCTGATTAAGGTTTATGGCATCTTCTAACTGGGTTTCCAACAACATCTGCTGGGCTTGTGTTGTTACCAGCAGCAGGAATTTAATTTCCTTTCTCTTTCCCTACCTCTCTTACCTCTTTCAGATTTTTTGTCCACTGGCTAGAGTATCAGGTATGTGACCTTCAGCTCTCTGATTTACATGTGATTTGTATATTACACATCTAGTCCAGAGGTTCTCAATTAGGGTGATTTTTACCTCCCAAGGAACATGGGGCAGTGTCTGGAGACATTTTTGATAGGCACATCTAGGAGAGGGATGCTGCTGGAATCTAGTGAGTAGAGGCCAGGGATGCTGCTAAACACTCCACAATGCACAGGACAGCCCCCCCAAGACAAAGATCTGGCCCCAAATATCAATAGCGGGACGTTGAGAAACGCTGATCTAGTCTTAAAGATCATCCAAGCGTATTTCGCCACACTTTCTTTGCTCTGTCCCATGAAGGAGAGGTGGACTCATGACTGATTACAACATCTCTGAGGAATTTTTACTTCTTGTAAGTTAATTTTGGGATAGAATATAAGTGACTGCTCATTTGTGCAAGTTGTGCCCTGCACACCTTCAGGGGACACCATCCACCTAGTATTCATGAGAACAACCCTTTCAGAATTGCGCAGTACATGGTCTATACAGGTATAAGTGGTTGCTCCAATTTTGGGGTTGCCCTGGGGGTTCTGGAACTGGGAGAGACTTTATTTCTGGCCACCATGAGCCCTGAGCATGCCAGCGAGTGTCCTTTCAAGAAAAGAGGAAATGTGGAACTGTGAGGACCTCACTTGCATTATTCTAGACCATCGTCTTGTTATGGAACGTCTCCTTTTCACCCCTGGGCCATATCCATTTGACTAGATCTAAAATTGTCAGATTATAATATCATGGCTTTTGTTTGAAACATGGTGGTGATAGCTTCTTATTTTCAATCAGTTCCTTGGGGGAGGAAATACACGCTGCTGCCATAAGACTTCCTATCCACCCACTATTTGCTTGGCGAGATTTCCTTAGTTTCAGCAGCATAACTTATTCTTTCTGGTCTTCAGTAACTTTGCAATAAAAACTGTGATTGCAAAAATGTTCATTGTCATTACCAATGATGGAGCAGTAAGTACAGGCCTCTGTAGAGAGAGAGGGAATTGCGTGACTTAAACTAGCAGAATGAGCTGCTCACCCTCAGAGAATGGCTTTTCATTTCGGCAAGGTCTGAGGGAAATTATGACAGAGTTCAGGGACACAGAGGGACAGTGCTGGGAGGTTTGGTCACTGAATCCACTGGGAGCCCATGCCCTGTGGGCAGCCCCATGGTTGGAGTTGGGATTTCTTGGGACTCAGTAGTACTATGGGTCATCGACTGCTCCTCACCCCATCCCCACACTGTTGGGCTCAGGCTGGCTGATAGATCACTAGCTTTCTGCCAGTCCTTCCTCCATTGTTCCTCCCTCTGATAACAGTCCCTGACTTTCCACTTGGGACCTACTACCATCCCCCGACAATGGGTGACGTGGTTTGTGTGGGACTTGCCATTCCCCACCCTGACCTGGGGGTGGACATGTGGTCCCAGCTTGGGTGGTCAGCATCATTCCATCCTCCCACAGAGATTGGTTCTGAGAAGCAAACTGGTCCAATGAGAGTCAATCTTGGGAATTTTGTGGTCATTCTTAGGAAAGAGAAATAGAGAGGAGGAGAGGGAGAAGTAGAGAGCTCGATTGTTCTGATGATATAATTTGAGGATCTGGATGTAGCCATACCTGTAACTATCAATTAATTATGTGTTATGGTTTGAACTGTGCTCCTCAAAAAAGATATGTTGGAGTCCTAAACCCCAGAGCCTCAGAATGTGACCTTATTTGGAAACAGGGTCATTGTAGAGGTGAGGTCCTACTAGAGTAGGGTGGGCCCCTAATCTGAGTTACTGGTGTTCTTATAGTAAGATGGTCATGTGAAGACAGAGACACAGGGAGAACTCCATGGTTTGGATGGAGGGTTGGAGGGAATGCATCTACAAGCCAAGGAATGCCACAGATCACCAGCGAACCACAAGAAGCTAGGAAGAGACAAAGGATCCCCTACAGCTTTCAGAGGGAGTATTGCTCTATCGACACCTTTATTTCAAACTTCTGGCCTCTAGACTGTGAGATAATAAATTTCTGTTGTTTTAAGCCACATAGTTTGTGGTGCTTTGTTATGGCAGCCCTAGGAGATTAGTATAAGTACTTTCAAATTAATAATCTTCCTCTTCCTCCTCCTCCTCCTTCAAAATCATCATCATTATCATCGCCTTTGCCTAAGCAATAGAGAGGGTCTCCTATGGATGTGGAGACTGTGATGTGAGGTGTCCAGCCTCCATGGTCAGTCAGTGCCCCTCTTGCATCGGCCCCTGGGCCTCCAGGGTTAGACTATAATTCTGGGGCTTTCTGGAGCTCCATGCTGGGGGATCATCCTGTTACCTGTTGCCTTTACACAAAGACTGATGCTCACCCCCTGGTCGTCTGAGCCCCATCCAAGACCTATTCATGGTAGGCAGAATTGAGATAGCCCCAAGATTCCTGCCTTGGATATATACGCCTTGTATAATTCCCTCCCCTTGCACATGGGTGGACCTGTGGCTGGCTTCTAACTAGTAGACATGGACAACTTGAAGGGATTTTGCAGATGTAACTAAGGGCCCTAATCAGTTCACTTTGAGTTAATCCAAAGGGAGATTATCCCAGGTGGGCCTGACCTCCTCAGGTGTGCTCTTAGTAGAGGGTCTGGACCCAAGATGCCATGGGTTCTACAGCTGCAAGGAAATGAAGTCTTCCAACAGTTGCGTGAGCTTGGGAGAGGACTCCAAGCCTCAGATGAGACACCACCTCAGCCAGCACCTTGATTGCAGCCTTGTGAGACACTGAGCAGAGGACTAAATTCAGCTATGCTCAGACTCCTGATGACAGAGAGATAATAAATGGGTGTTGTTCTAAGTTGCGAAGTTTGTGGTAAATTTTTATGCAGCCATAGAAAATGAATACAGCATTCCATTTTAAGGAACTACCAGGTGCTGTGGCCAAGACCCCTGTGTGTGTGTGTTTGTGTGTGTGTGTGTGTGTGTGTGTGTGTGTGTGTGTGTGTGTGTGTGTACGTGGAGGTGGGGGATGATGAAGGGTGGGGGATAGAGCCAGGTGGGAAGAAGAAAACTACCTTGGAGGAAGTAATTGCCCTTATGAGAGAGAAGAGCAGTTTGAGCAACATGCAGACCTGCCCAGTGCCCAGCCCTGGGAGCTGGAGGGAGAACATCGCCCCCAGTGTCAGGTCTTGGGAGCCTCCACCCTAGACAGAGACTCCACTTCCACTGTCTTGCAAGTGGTGCTGGGGGGCAAATACTTGGAGGAAAAACACACCCTTTATAAAGATGCAAAGATTTTCTCACGTGAAGAGATGATGAGGTGGGATATTTTGAATTAATAGTCAGCTTTATTTTTAAAATCCTCTCTCCCTTATTCTTTCCTTCATTCACACAGTCAGGATTTTTGTTTTTCATGCTTCGAGGAAAGGATGCCATGGGAGAAAGTGGAGAACGCAGAGACTCCTTCTGGCTTTGGGGTGTCACACGCTCAGCCCATTGTGGGAGCCATGGAGGAGTTCGGGTGTAGAGGAAGGTTTGGGGGGGACCCAGGGGAGTAAGAGCAAATCTCTCCTGTCTGATTCCCTGAGAGAGGAAGCAAAGAGGTGGAGGGATCCCCAAGAAAGGGGCTGTTTGTCCTTTACTCTGGTGGAACTCCAGAGAGAAGGAAACAACCCCCCGAAAAGATGTGTGGGATTTGGGAGCAGAGGGGGGCGGGAGCCCGAGCTGTGCGTCAAGCCCTAGAAAGATGGCCAGACCCCAGAGACATGTAAGTGTGTAGCTGGCCACCGTCTACGCTGCCTGGCCCAACAGAGATGCTCAGACAATATTTGTCAACTGAAAGGATGAATACATTGTAAGCCTGCTAACAAATTCTCCGGGAAGACTTTCTTCACCAGCATCAGGAAAGCTGATGAGGGTCCGTGTGATTCTAGCTCTGGGGTGAGGGCTCAGATATTCACACACCTGACAGCCCCCAGGCACAGAGAGGCCCTGCTGCCCAGATGTGGACCCAGAGGGCCCAGAGTTCTGACCCAACGAGCCAAGTCAGCTAAGTCTTATGCCTAGGGCATGGCCTCTCCCTGCCGTGCTCCCTGCCTGGGACCACCTGGTCCCTGGCCCCTTGGACTCTGTCTAGGAAGCTTGGAGGGGTGGTTACGTGGCTTCTCAGGCCTGAGCCCTTATGGGAGCCACCTCCTTGTGCTGCTGAGCTGAGAATCAGGGAAGCAACATCATTTCCTCACCTCTCCTCCGAGTTAACTTGCCCCGAAGTGTTTGTAAGAACTCCATTTAATTAGTCATTTGGCCCAGAGAGCCCCTTTTATCATACTTTGTGTCAGACCTACCCTTGGAATCTGAAGAGGTCTTTGGGTGCTGGTAGCGCCAATTTTTATCCATTATTTTTTCTATTACAGATGATGCTTTTCCACACTGGAGTCAGACAGAGGTTGGCTTGAGCCCAGCTCATGAAGACAAGTGCTGGTGCTTTTGCTGGTTCTAGGGTGGCATCTGTGTCATTAATACAACATATTCAGGGTGTCTACCCATTGCCTGGGAGCTCTGAGGATGTGCAACATTTAAAGGTATTTGCAATACCTTTGGACTACTTAATTAGAAGGAAGGACACTGGAGGGCTGTAGGCATTCTAGAGGCAAGGATTGAGGACCAGTGTCTGGAACCATCCAGGGCTGAGTTCAAATCCTGCTCCTACCCCTCAGCTGCTGTGGGACCTTGGGAGAGATTTGTACATTCATGGACCTTGGATATCTCAGCTGTTCTGACTTCTTATCACTGTTACGAGAATTGAAGGATATGATGATTGTGGTACTTGCTGAGCATTTTTGTAAGCCAGGTAGTGGTTCAACCACTCAAAACAGGGGTTTTCAGGACTTCCCTAATGGTGCAGTGGTTAAGAATCTGCCTGCCAATGCAGGAGACACAGATTCAAGCCCTGGTCCGGGAAGATCCCACATGCTGTGGAGCAACTAAGCTTGTGTACCATAACTACTGAGACTGTGCTCAAGAGCCCGTGAGCCACAACTACTGAGCCCTTGTGCCACAGCTACTGAAGCCCACGCGCCTAGAGCCTGTGCTCTGCAACAAGAGAAGCCACCGCAATGAGAAGCACTCTTATCGCAATGAAGAGTAGCCCCTGCTCGCCTCAACTAGAGAAAGCCTGAGTGCAGCAATGAAGACCCAATGCAGCCAATAAATAAATAAATAAATAAAACATATATATTAACTAAAGACAGGTTTTTAGCTGGGGGCCAATTTGTCTCCCAGGTGGCTTTGGGCAATGTCTGGGGACATTCTTGGTTGTCACGTGGGAGGAGGGGGCACTCCTGGCACCTAGAGGATAGAGACCAGGGATGCTGTCCAACATCCCACAGTGCACAAGATGGCCCCCACCACAGAGAACCATCTGGTCCCAAATGTCAGTAGTGCTGAGGCTGTAAAACCCATTTTAAAGCAGTGACTCTTCACCAACTCAATAAATGGCAGTTCGGTTATAAATAAGAGGGACAGAGGAACATTTTTTCTATAAGGGGTGAATTAAAACAAGTATCTTATGTATATAAATATTGTTATTTATAGGCAATACATCCACATGGTCCAAGATCTAAAAGGTACACAGGATGTACAATCCAAAGTCTCCCTTCTACCTCATCCTCTTCCTGGAGGAATCAGTGTTACCAATTTCTTCTTTATTTCTTTAGAGGTCCTCTGTGCATCTATAAGCAATTGTATGCACATATATACACACATGTTATACACACACATATATGCATGCTACACATATTCTTTGCATCTTTTGTCACTTAATCCATCTTGGAGATAACTTCCTCCTGGACACAAAAAGCTTCCTCAGTTTTTCTTTAAAAGGTGACAGAGTATGCCATTCTATGCATGTCCAGTATTTTACTTAGCCACTCCCCTCTGGATGGATAGTCACGTTGTTTCTATTTTCTTTTGCTCTTACAAACACTAATGTAATGAATATCTTTGTATGTACATCATTTTCCACCAAGCAACTGTGTAATGGTAGGATAGAGTCCTACAAGTGGAATTGCCAAATAAGAAAGTTTGTACATTTGTAATTGTATGGGATGTTGCCAAATTACGCTCCACTGAAGCTGTACCGGTTTCCATTCCCTGCTGGTAGTGAATGTAAGAGAGGTGTTGGGGTGATTTTGTAATTTAAAAAATTTGCTCTCACTGTTTGTATCTTCTCATCAGAAGCCTTCTGGGAATAAATAAAAGGTGAGCGTGCCTTACCTTACAATATTTTGTGCCCATTGTATTTTCAGCATTCAGGGACCCAGAGTCTGCCCATGGGAGATCTTTATGAAGTTAATGCCGCTGGGAAGTGGCGTTAGCTTTCTCCAGAAAAGGGCTCTTTAGTTCCTGCTTCCTGGTGCTAATAGTTCCCAAATGACTTGCCTCTTGAAGAGTTTACATGTAGGAAAATCTCTCTCAGCAAATCTCTCTCTAAGCGGTTGCTCAGCTTTATTTTTTGAGTTTCTGTTTCAAACGCACCTTTGAGAGTCAGGTGGAAGTGATGAAAACCTCTTCCATCAAAAAGGCACCAGCAGTTTGCCCATCATGTCAGAGGGTCCCAGAGCTGCCCTCGGAGCCCAGTGAGTGGCTCTCTGGGTGGGGGTGAGGTTCATGCTTACCAGTACCCCTCCTTGCCCTGCGAGAGGGGTCTGCAGGTTCCCAGCTCAGAACTGGGCAGAACCAGTTCTGTGTGGCCAGGGGCACCCTTGTTCCTGGGCTGGCTTCTCCTTTCCCACTTTCTTACCGAGTGACTGGTCAGTTACTCAGCCTTGCTGAGTCATCGTTTTCTCACCTGTAGACCGGGGACAACGCTTGCTTTGAAGTATCGTACTGGTGATAATGGAGGCAAAGCACCTGGCACAGAGCCCTGCATCAGGCTCACATTTGAGAAATGGAAGCTAATGTTAGTCTTATAGTGGAATCCTTTGCATCCTGACTGCCTCCTTTTCTTATTTTTTTTCCTTTTCTTCCCCCATCCTCAAAGATTTTTATTTAATTGTTATGTGGTAGGGCCAAGTATTTTTATTTTTTTAAAAATTAATTAATTAATTATTTTTTTGGCTGCGTTGGGTCTTTTTTCTTGTGCACAGGCTTTCTCTAGTTGCAACGAGCCGGGGCTACTGTTCCTTGCAGTGCATGGGCTTCTCATTGCGGTCGCTTCTCTTGTTGCAGAGTATGGGATCCAGGTGCGTGGGCTCAGCAGTTGTGGCTTGAGGGCTCTAGAGTGCGGGCTCAGTAGTTGTGGCGCACGGGCTTAGTTGCTCTGAGGTATGTTGGATCTTCCTGGACCAGGGCTCGAACCCGTGTCCCCTGCATTGGCAGGCGGATTCTTAACCACTGCACCACCAGGGAAGTCCCTATTCTCAAATTTTTATTGGAGTGTAGTTGATTTACAGTGTTGTGTTAGTTTCAGGTGTACAGCAAAGTGAATCAATTACACATATACATATATCCACTCTTTTTTTTTAAGATTCTTTTCCCATATAGGCCATTACAGAGTATTGAGTAGAGTTCCCTGTGCTATACAGCAGGTTCTTATTAGTTATCTGTTTTATGTATAGTAATTTGTAAATGTCTTTCTGCCTCTCTTTTAGATTGGAATCTCTTTATTTGCTTAGTGGCAACTGAGATTCTGGAACAATCACATTCCTTCCTGTCACAAAGACCTTGTACATGCTCTTCCCTCTGCCTGGAATGCTTTTCCTTTCTCTGGACTCCTGAGGTCTCTTTCACTCACAGCTCAACCTCTCCTTCCTCAGAGAACCCTTCCCTGCCTCTCCGAGTTCAAGTCAATTTGCCCTTGCTGTCTTCTCCTGGAGAAGCTCTTCTCTTCCTTCTTGGTGCCTCTCTGACTTGTAATGACATCTGTTGGTGTGTTTACTTGTCTAATGTCTGTCTCCCCCGTTGGACCACATGCTCCAGGTGAGCTGGAGGGACCAGTTTAGGCAAAGGCCCTGAGGCCGGTGGGAGCTGGTTGGAGGCCCAGGCAGGGGACCTTTGTGATCTGGAGGGAAGCTTGTGAGGGGAAGAGAGATGAGAAAGGTCAGGAGAGAGCAGGTCGGGGGCCAGGCCATGTGGACCTTCTGGATCACTGAAAGACAAAATTTGAATTCTCTTCAAAGATCATACGTGTCCCTCCAATGCACCAGTATTAAGTAGGGGAGTAACCTGATCTAACCGATTACTTTAAACTTTAATATTTTATTACTTTTATAAAATTCTTTTAATGATTTACTTTTTAAAAAGATCACCGGCCATGATGTGAAAGGCGGGGTGGAGGGTAGGGTGGGCCCGGGCACTGGGGAGATCCCTTAGAGGCTGCAGCCGTGGTCCCCATTCTGCCTGCAGGCCATGGGTTCTAGAAACAGCCCTGTGAATCCCTTAGTATTCTAAGCTAGTGCTTCTTCCAGGGGTTGACTCCAAGTGGCATTGGCTGCCTCAGTCTCCCCAGAGATGACTGAGAATCAGCTCTGTTTCAGGGAACTATGGATGCGGGGTTTCCGCCTGCATCATGGCCTGGCTGCAGGGCGGAGCTTACCTGAGGTGGTGGTGAAGTGAGATGGGGAGGTCATTGTCATGAAGGGCGGTGTGAGGTACCTGGCCTTCACGCCCTCCTGGCCAGGTGGTCCATGTTGGGGGTGTCCACATCCTGGTCGTAGTCCCAGCGGAACCCATCAAAGGAGGTCAGCAGCGGCTTGTGGAAGCTCTTCCTCCTGGGACGGGGTGGCAGCTGGCCCAGCCTAACAGGACAGGCAGCAGCAGCGCGAGGGCCTTGGGGCCCGTTATGTCCCCAGTGCCTCACACGCTCACATCGCTGAGTTCACGGCCTGCTTCCATTTTCTCCCTTTTTTTAAATCTGCAGTTGATCAAAGTCCACATTGATAATTCTGCTCCAGCTCCGCTGTGGACCAGAACACCTGGAGCATAACAAGTTGGCACATTCGACGTGATGGAAAAGTTCTGGAGGTGGATGGTGGTGGCGGCTGCACACCACTGTGAATGCACTTCATGCCGTTACACTCTGCACTTTAAAATGGTAAAAAGTGCTAAATATTATGTGTATTTTACCACGATAAAGAAAGACAAACTGTGAAATATTTTGGACTCTTACATGAATTCCACTGTTTGGAACATTTGGAGAACAAATTAGATTGAAGCTTTCCTTTACTCAATATAGGCTGTTTTTATAGGGAGAACAAATTACTGTTCATTATGACTATGGAAACAGCTACTGTGGATTGAGCGCCCAGAGGGCTGGGAACTGTATATACATCATCTATTCTATCCCATTTAATTTTTTTGAAATCCTAGAAAGGTTATTAGTTGAAAATTCCCTAAAAGAATTACAGAAAATCATTGTGGTCCAATAACAATAAAATTTACCATTTTTTATAGGTCAGAAACTTGGTTCTATATAAAGAAAGGAAGAACATCAAAGAAGGAATAAGTAAAGGTAAATGTAAAATTAAAACTTTTGTTTTCCTTCTTTTTAGTTGATCTAACAGGTAATAGTTTGTTCACACTAGTAATAACAACAATGTGTTTAATTATGTATATATCATATATATGTGTATATATGTAAGTAGAGAAACACTTAACGTAAACCTAACAAAATATGTATGAGATCTATATGAGGAAAACTAGAAAACTCTGTTGAATGAAATCAAAGAACTAAGTAAATGGAGAGATGTTTCATGTTCATGGATGGGTAGGCTTAGTAGCATCAGAATGTCAGTTCTTCCCAACTTAATCTATAGATTCAATGCAGTCCCAATCAAAGTTCCAACAAGTTATTTCATGGCTATTAAACTGATTCTAAAGTTCATATGGGGAGGCAAAAGACCCTTCTACTCTTGTTTGTATGAGTTCAACTTGCCATTTCTTTTTTCAGGTTCCACATATAACTGATATCATGCAGTATTTGTCTTTCTCTGGTTTATTTCATTTAGCATAATGCCCTCCATGTTCATTTATGTTGTTGCAATTGACAAGATTTCCTTCTTTTTTAAGGCTGAATCATATTTCAGTGTTTTGTGTGTGTGTGTGTGTGTGTGTGTGTGTGTGTGTGTGTGTGAGAGAGAGAGAGAGAGAGAGAGAGAAAGAGAGAGTATCACATTTTCTTTATCGATTCATCCATTGACAGGCCCTTAGGTTGTTTCCATACCTTAGCTATTGTGAATAATGCTGCAATAAACGTGGGAGTTCAGATTTCTCTTTGAGATTAAAAAACATTACCATTTTAATCATTTGCAAGTGGACAAATTTAGTGACATTCAGTACATTCACAGTGCTGTGCCACCATTACCACTATCTAGTTTCAGACTATTTTCATCACCCAAAAGGAAACTTCATACCCATTAGCAGTCACTCCTCATTCCTCCCTCCCCCAGCCCCTAGCAACCACTAATCTGCTTTCTGTCTGTTTGGATTTACCTATTCTGGACATTTCATATAAATGGAATCACATAATATTTGGCCTTTTGTGTCTGGCTTCTTATACTGAGCACCATGTTTTCAAGGTTCATTCATGTTGTAGCATGTGTCAGCACTTCATTCCATTTCATGGCTGAATAATATTTTTATATATCCATTCACCAGCTGATGGACAGTTGGGTTGTTTCCACCTTTTGACTATTGTGAATAATCTGGCTGTGAACATTTGTGTATGAGCTTTTGTTTCAATACCCTCTGCTTTCCACTTAAGTTTTTCAACATATTTATGAGGTGGTTTTTACTTTGTAGCTGAATATACAGCTCAGAGAGGCTATAGAACCTCTCCAAGGTCATACAGCAGAAGTTAGGCTGGGACTGTAATTTTAATACTTGGCTACAAATTTGCTACACATAGGGGTTTAAATTCCCCAAGGGAACAGGCTTAAGCATCCACCCATCCACCCCACATTTATTGAGCACACACTATGTGTCAGGTGCCAGAGGCACAGCAGTATAGATGCTGAGGTTGCCTGTGGGTGGCTCAGAGTCCAGGGGACAGGCAGACAAATAAGAGGGGTCCTGCCAGAGGTGTGAATGGGAGGTGACACAGGAGAACAGGGAGAGGGTCCTAACTTGGAGAAGCCACGAGGAGGAGGGCTCCCTGGAGGAGGTGGTGCTAGAATTGAGTTTTGCAGGCTGGGAAGAATTAGCCTGTTGGAAGCATCTTCACTCAGCCGCTCATCCAGATATGACAACAGTCTCTTAACCAATCTGCCTGTGGCTGCTTTCTACAGGTACATGGATGACATTTACCTTTGCAGCTTTGGAAAGATCTGTGAATTGTATAAAGATGTCACCAGTGGGTTTTCTAGTGACAGGAGGTGACAGTCTGCCTAGTTTTTCAGAAGGTTTTTATTTTGATGTGGGTGGACTGTGGGCTGGATATCAGACCCAGATGAGATGACCCATTTCCCTCTTCCTGAAATTGCCTGAGAATTCTGTTCCAAGTATTTGCTTAGGTTGAATTTTTGGGGTGAGGAGGTGGTGTGTCAGGGGTGCTCCATTTTGTATTTGCATAACTTGGCCTCTCTTATTAATTAGCACGGTGTTTTGCTATACAAGGGAATTTTGTAGAATTTTGTGATGAGTGTGCAGCAAAGCAGTTGAGGGTATTTTGCAGCTTGCAGGCCTGGGCTCACATCTCTTCTCTGGGCTTACATTTTACACTTGGGGCAAATCTCATAACCTCTCTGTGCCTCTGTTTCTTTCTCTGTAAAAAGGAATAATGATATATTTCCTGAGGTTGTGAGGCTCCAATGAGATGATGCATGTTGGCAGGAATGCTTACTGCTCATGGGATATCCACATGCACCCCCTTACTTCCCAGTCCCCTTGTAATCGTGGGCCATGTGTTTTGAGTGGAAGCCACATCTATGACTTCCAGCCTGAAGCTTTCAAGGGCTGGTGTATAACCATCTCACCCTCTCATCCTCTGCCATAGTAAGTGTGGAAGCCTTGCATTGAGATGGTAGAGTGCCATCATTCTGGGTCTCTGAGTGACCAAATAGATCATAGTCCCCAGCTAACCCGTGGTGGACATGGAATGTGAGAAGTCAGCCTCTGTTGCCAAGCCACTGAGATTTTGGGGTTAATTTGTTATTGTGGCATAACATAGTCTATCCTGGCTAATGCAGCAGGTAAGCACTTACATGGGTCCTTAGTACTGGTAAGTGCTCAACAAATGTTAGTTACTTTCAGTACAATAATAAGTTGCTACTGATACTTTCTTTATCTGATCTAATGATGCCAATATGCTATTTTGTGCTTGGACAAATTGGACTTGGCACTCTTTTCAACACGTGGAAAAGACAGATGATGGAGGGCCAATAAAGCATTATTATCTTTAGTTTGCATCCCTGGATACCCTTGGTGGCAAAGAACAACGTATGCTACTCTGGGGAAGCCAGGCCTGGAAGGGAGATGTTGTTACCAGGATCAGGACTGTCCAAGGCCAGGCGTTCTTTGGTCAGGAAAGAACTCTGAGTCCCTGGTATGTAGATTCTCCAAGGGAATGTGAATACTGGTACTAAGTAGTTTGGCTCTTTGGGAATTGTATATTAATCACTTAGGCCCTTTTAGGGACAACACATATATATCTCAATATTCTGGAAAAACATAAAAACACATAAAACACATAAAAAACAGCCAGCAGTAATGCAGCAATCCACCATGTCCACTGAAACTTCCCCAAAGTGCAACATTTTGTGTAATCAGCAGAGCTTAGTTGATTACTAAGTTGATTACTAGCCAGGTGGCTGGCTAGAGAGAATTCTAATTGTAGTCACTATGATGCTTGTCGTCACAGCATTGCACTATATCTTGGTTTCTCTTTGGTGAGCTCTGGTTTGGAAGGTATAAATCCATCATCTGTTTTAGCAAATATTTATTGAGCACATTGGATGGGGTGGCAGATGAAATATGGAGGAGAGAGTAAATCTCTTCCTGGCCACTATGTTTTCAAGCTGTCCTTGTACTCAGATGTGGGTAATGCAGGCTTGAGGGTCCCACAGTTCCAGAAGCATCTCCCACCCATGCCATTCTGGACTAGATTCTTCTTTGCCAGTCCAGTAGAACCATCTCTGACTCTTACTTTCTTTTTCATGGCAGTTATATCAGTCACTGGGAATTGTTACAGAAGTGCAGTGCATTTTGTGGAAGTTACAGTTAATCAAGAATCCCATTAAACTTTGTTAAGAAATCTATGTATTTATGACATAGTTACTAGAGTGGAGATGGAGAAATTTCCAAACACATTATAGGAATCATCCCAACAGAAGGTAATAGTCAGAACTCTTGGTTGTAAGTGACAGAAACCCACATCTTACTAGTGTAGGTAAGAAAAGGGACTATGCTTTAGTCTGGTTTTCCCTCAAAGCTGACCCTGAGGGACTTCCCTGGTGGCACAGTGGTTAAGAATCCACCTGCCAATGCAGGGGACACAGGTTCGATGCCTGGTCTGGGAAGATCCCACATGCCATGGAGCAACTAAGCCCTTGCGCCACAACTACTGAGCCTGCACTCTAGAGCCTGTGAGCCACAACTACTAAAGCCCACATGCCTAGAGCCCGTGCTCCGCAACAAGAGAAGCCAGCGCAATGAGAAGCCCGCGCACTGCAATGAAGAGTAGCCCCTGCTCTCCACAACTAGAGAAAGCCTGTGTGCAGCAATGATGATCCAACACAGCCAAAAATAAATAAATAAAACAAATAAATTTATATATATTAAAAAAGCAGACCCTAAAACAATGATGGGAGTGCAAGTGGTTTATTTGAGAGGTGACTCCAGGGGGCACCCATAAGGGAGTGGGGAAGTGATTCAAGGAAGGGAAGAAGGCCAACATGGCGAGTTTTAGTCTGGGGTGCATGCAGTACTAGAATGGTGAGTACCAGTGGGCTATGGGCGTGGCATCTGCAAGAGGCCTTTTGAGGCATGATTTCCCATGTCACTGAAGTCATTCTGCAGAAAGGCAGGGCTGCAGCTGGGCTCTAGGAACCAGGGACTCACCCATTACCAGATCTCTCTCTCCATCTCTGTGTCTGCCTTTGTCTGCATATCACCTCAATTTTCTCTCATTGGGGACTGGCTTTTTCTATAAGGTGAGGAGTGTGGCCACAAACACTCCCTTTGTCTCACTCCAAAGTTCCTGTCATCATAGAGCATGTCTATATTTTCCCAGTTCCAGCTAGGAAAAACAAACCTGAGGGAAGAACTCTGATTGACCTGTTTGGGTTAGATGCCCATCCCTGAACCAATCAACTGTGGACAGGGGGGCGGAGTCATGTAAGAACATAGCAGCCCCCACCAGAGCCATGTGACTGGGGTAGGAAAAGGTGCAAGTCTCAACAGAAGGGAGGGGCCCATAGGCTAAAAAAAAAAAAAAAAAGGTGTCTGATGAGAGGAAAGGATTAGGAGATGCGTCCTGTTAAACCTGTTACTGATTGGGGCTTTGAACATTTTTTTGAATATAAAGTTTCACTGTGGTTCTTTCAGCATGATTTAGCAGAAAGGGAAAATCCTAGCATGAGCTGAACATTTCCTATGGACAGGCTGTTGCTGTGGATTCAAATACTTATTGATTGATCCAAAGATCAATTACAATGCTTCTCAAGGGATGTAAACTCTGATAGGGTCTGCTTATGATGGGGCTGAAGTCAAGCAAGAGTAGAAGTGGGATGTAGGACACTCTAATTTCTTTCTTCCATTGAGTACTGTCAAGTTTAGGTTCTGGCTGGCAGTGGATGCACCTGGAGGGATGGTTGCATATAAAGGATTGTGTGTGTGTTTGTGTGTATGTATGTTAGGTATTTTCCAAAGATGAGAGCAGCATCCCACAAATGCCCTTTTGCAGTGTGATTGCAAACTCTTCATTAAGAGGTGGAGTTTATTTCCCTCCTCTTGAACCTGGGCTGGCCTACGACTTGCTTGGACCAATAGAATGCGGCTGAAGTGAGGGTGTCTGATGTTTGGTCCTATTCCTTGAGAGCCCTTGTAGCTTCTCTTATTTTTGCTCTCTTGGAAGCCAGCACCAAGTAAGCCCTGGATCTCCTGCTCAAGGGGCCATGTGGAGAAGGGCTCTGGAGGACGAGAGGGCACATGAAGAAAAACCAAGCTCCCAGCCACCAGCAGCACCATCTGCCAAGAATGTGCGTGAGGCCATGTTGACCTTCCAGCCCAGCTGAGCCTCCAGCGGCATGTAGACACACAAGTGAGCCCACGTGAAACCAGCAGAGGAAATGCCCAGCCATAGCACAGAATCATGGGAAATAACAAATTATTGTGGTTCAAAGCTACTAAGTTTTGAGTGTAATAGAAATAGCCCATGAGAGTGTGAGCATGTGGGGTACACAATTCCCATCTGCTGAAGATCCATGAGTTCCTAGGATCCAACCCAGAGCCAACTTATGTCCTCAATGTCCTTCTTGTTTGAAACTTTTATGAAAATTTTCTTTAAAGACAATATTTTTTAAGATTTTAGTTTTAGGTTCACAGCAAAATCAAAAGAAGGTACAGAGATTTCCCATATATCCTCTGCCCTGCACATGCACAGCCTCCCCCATTATCAACATCCCCACCTGAGTGGGACATTTGTTACAATTGATGGACCTAACACTGGCACATCATAGTCACCCAAATTCCATAGTTTTACAGTTCACTCTTAGCGTTGTACATTGTATGGGTTTGGAGAATTCCTATGAAATTTTCACAGATTTGGACCATCCTCAGGGAAATCCCAAGGCTCAGAAATTATTTTGCCTCCTGGAATCTTCCACATGTGGTTGAGCCTTAGCAATTCTTAAGAAGGATCTGAAATGAAAGAAAAATTAAAAAAAT
Organism: Kogia breviceps; assembly: GCF_026419965.1. NCBI lineage: Eukaryota > Metazoa > Chordata > Mammalia > Artiodactyla > Physeteridae > Kogia > Kogia breviceps. Next base: position 57,030,194 of record NC_081323.1, read on the forward strand.
GTATCCTGTGGCTTCACTTCAGCAAGATTCATGTTGAGTGTTCAGCTAAGTGCTCGTGTTAAGCCAGATAATGTTTTCAAAGACTTGCTATGGCCTCAGGGTTGGCAGGATTGGAAAGGCCTCCCAACATCTCTGACATACCTATAAGGGTTGGATTCAGCTGGAATGGACCCAGGTCTCTTTGGGCTAATATGCTATTTCCTTAAGGCAAATGCCACGTCACATCCCCTCCTAGAAATCTCCACAAATACAACCCCAGAAGCATTGACAGAATATTGCTTTAACTGAAGATTTCAGGAGAACATAGAAGAGATAATGTCACACATCACATCGTTAAACCTCCATCTTTTGTAAAGTACCTCACTATATTGCCACATCACTCTGTTCTTCCTCCCCATAATTTCTCCTCTCTGCTCTCTTTAGCCACAGCCCTTTCTCCAACCACACCGTGCCTTTCAAAACCTCTTCAACTTTCATGCTTCCTTTAGCAAAATCTTTAGCAAACCTGCATGCCTCTGGGGGACCTTAGTCCACTTGACACGTGGACATCCAGCGACATCATCTTCACTGCTCCAGGCAGCTCTTCTGGTGCAGATTCCATGCCTGCTGGAGAGCTCATCCTATCTTCAGCTGAACTCTTGTCTTGTAACTTCAAATCTATTGCTCCTTGTTTGATATCTTGGGCCATGCTAAACAAATCGAATTCCTCTTTCTTACAATAGATATTTGGAATACAGCCATATTTCCTCTCTTCCCTTCTTTCCCTCCCTTCCTCCCTCCCTCATTCCCTTTTCTTTCCAGAGCAAGGGTTGGCAAACCTTTTCTGTGATGAGCCAGATAGACCTTGTGTGCCTTACTGTCTCTGTCACAACTACTCAGCTCTGCCACTGTAGTATGATAAGCAGCCATAGACAATATGTAAACAAAAGGACATGGCTGAGTTCCAATAAAACTTTATTTGCAAAAACACACCGCAGGTCTAATTTTTCCTGACCCCTTGCACTGGCATGTTCTCTCTAGACTGAATATCTCTAACTCTTTTGACCATTGCTTATTTGTTGTGGCTTTGATTTTCTTCTCCATCGTGGCAGCCATTTTCTGAATGCCTGTTAGTTTGTCTATCTCTCTTAAAATGTGGCCCTGAGAACAAGATGCATACTCAGCAAATGTGATGATGTAACACTCTCCTGCTGCATTTTGAGCAGGAGAAAGAGAGCAGGAGTGACTGTCACACTTGGAAACTCCAACTTTGTGAAAATTTGGTGGGACATCTCTGTGAAGGATGTAAACCTATTCATCCACAGGCTGGCAGGAAAGAAACCAGAAGCGTGATCTGTCGAGCGTGAATTTAATATTTGATGTACAGAGATCTCTGGCTTGTCTGATTGAGATTAGAAGGGGAGGTCTTGTCCACAGAAAATAACTTCTATCCCCAGGTGAGGAACCAGCAGATAATCGTGTGAGCAGAACTTCCTGAGAACAAAGATGAGGGGTGACAGTGGTGTTAGAAGAGTGAAAAGGTCAATAATTAAGGCTAAGACTGTGCTGGGAGAGGAGAAAGAAGAAAGTTAGACTGCCAGGTATGAATAATGAGAAATCTGATGGAATTAGCAGTGCAGGACAGACACTGAAGGCTTCTTTATTCCTCTCATAGTCAAAAGTTTTTGCTTAGGCTGGGTGGGGGAGGAAAAGGCACGTATTTGAGAATCCTGTTTCACTAAGTATGGAAGGAGGATTTTGGAAAATATCTCAGAAGAAAGACATGTGGGAGTTCATTGGAAGTCCCCAGAGGCTGAGCCCCCTCTTGGCATGATGCAGGGTTGGGAGGGAGGGGGATGGCATTCAATCAGGTCTTTGCTTGTCCAACACAATCACCTCTTAAACGTTGGCTGTTCTCACAGCCTAGTCCAGACACTGTCCTCTGCTCTCTCTGGACTTGCTCCTAGGTTGGCCCTTCCACTTCCGTAGCTTTAGCTGCCGCTCCTTGGCTGATGACCCTCAAAGGTCCATCTCTTTCTTCTTTGAACACCAGCTTACACATCCAATGTTTTTCTTTCTTTTTTCCACTTGTCAGCAAAGTCAACATCTCATGCTTCACACGTCCAAAGCCAGCAAAGGCAAACTCTTTCTTTTCGTCCTCCTCCCTTTCTGTGCCCCAGCCATGCCTTCCCCATTCTTTAAATAGCGCACTGGCTACCCAGCTGTTCAAGGCAGTAAACCAGGCAATCTCCTCTTTTCTCCTCTCCCATCAGCAAGTCCTGTGATTCTGAACTTTATCTCAACTTGTCTGTTTTCTCCATCTTTGCTGCCAGGACAGGACATCATATCTCAGCCGGGCTACGGCAGTGGTCTCCTAACCGGTTTTCCTGCTTCTGCTCTCAACCCTTAACAACCCATTTCCTGCCTGGAAGCTAAAGGGATCTTAGAGTCCCTGCTTTGGCTTCCCACTGCATGGAGAAAAAAATCCAGACCTTGGGTCTCCTTCAGGCTCCTGCCCACCTCTCCACCTCCTTCCTGCTTCCTCTTCTTTGCCTACTCTGCTTTAGTCACCCTGGCCTCCTTTTGGGTCTTTGGACTCAACAATCTTTTTCCCACCCCAGAACCTGTTATTCTAGCCTGGAATGATTTTCCTTTGCTCCTCCCCAAACTAGCCTCTGATCATCCTTTAAGTGTTAGCTTAAATGTCCACTCCAGAGAGAGGTCTTTCCTGACCCCTTTTATAAAGAGGACTCTTTGTTATTCTCCACTTCAGTCTCTTGCTACTCTCTTCATGGACTTTATTATTTTTTCTTTGTCTCCCCCAATAGCAATAAGCTCCTCAAGGGCCAAGGCACACCTACCTTGTTCATTGTTGTGTCACCAGCACCCAGCCCAGTGCCTGACACATTGCTGGATAAATAAATCCAGAGTGAAGGGGTAAAAAAATGGAGAGTTACTTCTCTGAACTATAGATGATGAGATTAAACACCTTTTGTTTTCCTTAGTCAGAAATTACGTGCAATTAGGCATTCAATAAATGATGATGATGACAACATCTGTGTCTTGCCTGATGTTCATCGCCAATCGCTAAATTAGTCAGTTGTGCCTCTTTTGACAGTTCTGTTTTCAATATAATGATTTGTTTCTTTTAACTTATGTCTGTTGGCTTTGTTTGGGCTCATTAGCCTAACAAAGTGGCAGATTGTGTTGGTATTTGCTCTATTATTTACAATGTCATTAACTTTAAAACTGCCTTTGCTTTGGGTAAGAAGTGCTAATTAGGACAGTGTATTAGTCAGGATGGTTTGGGTTATGCTGTTGTAACAACAATCCCCAAATCATATCCCCAAACCTTGCTCAATACAGCAAGGTTTATTCTTGGTCATGTTGTATGTCTAGTGTATATCTGGGCAGTTTTGGGGTAGTGTGTCCATGCTTAGTCACTCAGGAGTCCAGGCTTTTGAAAGTTCCATCTGCATGTGTCTCCTTGATAACCAGCACAGGGGAATCCCACAGTCTCTTAAGTGTTCTACCTGGAAATGACATGAGTTACCTCTGCTCATGTTTCATTGGACAAAATAGATTACATGGTCATGCCTAACTTCCATGTGCCTGGAAGGAGAGCCAAAATATTTGTGAACAGCCTCATTGGCTGCTCCCATCAGTTACACAGAAGAACTCACTTAAATACAGTTACTTATTTGTGATTCCTCCCAAGTTCTGAAGTGAATTCTAATCCATTAGCCTTCAGAAGATATGTTCATTTCCAAGCTCTTATTGGGCACTGTTTTGTTTCAGAATGTCAGACTTAAGACTGTTCTTGGAGGACAGTATGGTGTAATGGTTAAAAGCAGGGCTCTGATGTTAGTTTGCTTGGGTTCAAGTGCTATTTCTACTGCTTGTTGGTTGTGTGATCTTTGGAAAGTTTCTTTACCTTTTTATGCTTCATCAGTAAAATGGAGATAACAACAACAACAACAATAATATTATCATCTATCCCTATGGGGATAGCCCAGTGATTGAAACATATGGGCTCAAAGTACTATTTATTATTATTATTGGTTTGGGGGGTTAGTTACTAAATTTTGTCAAAATTAGGAGTTCAACAGCTTTGAACACTTGGTTGGGATTTATCAAAGGAACAGGTTTCTGAAGAGAAAGGATTACGGAGAGGGGCAAAACTTAGTTGGTGTTTTAAAGATTGTGGGTTTTATTTGTACAGTCTTGGGGCTGAGTTCTATCTCAAGTGCCAGATAGTGAGGCAGCCTTTGCTAAATTCCATTGCTTTCCTGGGCTTTAGCCGCATCTATAACAAATGGAGTTAAGAGCATCCGTTTTTCAGAGTGGAGATAAAGATGATTAAGTCAGAGGGAATGGAAGTAACTTCCATCGATGATCAGAAGTGTTAGTTTACTTCCATATTAAATTTCTATTACTGGGTAACAAATTACCACAAACTTAGCTGCTTAAAATAGCACCCGTTTATTATCTCACCGTTTCCATGGGTCAAGAGTCTGGGCAGAGCCTAGCTGGTTCTCACAGGCTGTATCAAGTTGTCAGTCAGGGCTGGGGTCTCATATGAGGCTTGGGGTATTCCTCTAAGCTTATTCAGTTTGTTGGCCAAATTCAGTTTCTTGTGGTTGTGGGGCTGAGGCCCTCAACTCCTAGAGGCTGCCCCTCTCCACAGGCAGCTTACAGCATCACCCTCTGTTTCTCCTTGGAGGCCAAGTGGTGAATCTCTCTGAAACTTCACTTTCTTTAAAGGACTCCCCTGATTAGGTCAGGCCCACCCTGGATGATCCTAGCTCTTCTATTCCCTAGGAGTAGCTGTGTGATCCGGAAAAAGATATTTAATCTCTTTAAACCTCAGTGGCCTCATCTGTAAAACTGAGAATAATAGCACCCACTAGGGTTAATGTGAATATTAATTTAATTGAGATGTTGTATGTAAAATGCTTAGCACACTGTGTAGCACTTAATAAACAGTGAGAGCTATTAGAATACAGAAGAGTATGAATGTCACTAAATGTGATACATGAAAGTCTGTTCTTGTCTGGACTCTATCTCCTACTAAGTAGAATAAAGTGGTTTAAAGCGGGGAAAAAAAAAAAAAAAAAAAGGACTCCCCTGATTAGGTCAGGCCCACCCTGGATGATCTGTCTTTTAACTCCTGGTAGACTGATTAGGGACCTTAATTACATCAGAAAATCCCTTCCCCTTTGCCACGTAACCTAATCACAGATTCTGACCATACTCAAGGAGAGATTATACAGGACATGGACAACAGAGGGTGGGAATCTTGGGGACCATCTTAGAATTCTGCCTACTGAAACTTCCTTCCTCCAAGATGAGCAGGTATTGGTGGGGGAGGAGGGGTTATCACAGATGAGCGCGTCCCAGAGGTTGAGAGAGCCTGGTGTTGGCCTAGGAGGGAGGAGGCTGAGAGGTAAGTGTGAAAAACTTTGTCCAATTTGTGCTTTGTTGGGGCTGTGCTTTCCTAACCAGCCACAATCAAGCTAAGACCCGGTTGTTTAGATTCCTTTTCTCTCTTCCTCCTGAGGCAATGTCTGTTGTCCCCCAGCCCTCCCCCTCCCAACCTAGGACCCACGAGTCATGAGCTGGAATCACGAGGTGCCATGATCAGAGATGCAGGTGAGCAACAGGTGGGACCACAGGAACAGAGCAACACCCTTGATGCTTCTTCCCAATGGCTCCGCAGACTGCCAGCCAAGGAAAACAAGTCTCAGATGAAATAAAATCCAGAGAGAAGACGAATTTTAAGTGGTGATTTTTTTTGGAATCTACCAGATGTCAGAGGCTCTTTGAAACAACACAAATGCTGTCTCAGTTCCGCAAGAGGCCCAGAGAAGCTGGTGTGAGGTTCTGAGAACCAAATTACCAACCACCTGTGCAGAAAAACAGTCTCTTCTTGCTCATGGGGCCATGGGGTACATTTGATAACAAGTGATATAGAAGTCAAGGTCGGCTAGACATAAAAGCCACTAACCCTGAGGTCTCTAGGTTCTTCTCAGCCAAAGCTTGAGTGTAACGAGGTCATTGCCAGGGAGCAAGCTGAGAGGGTCACTTTGAGACCACTTTGGGCTGGCCTGTTACAGATGCCCACAGCTTCCCTAATGGAACTGCAGGGAAGGAAACACCTGGTGACGTCTTGATCAGCCCCAGAGCCCCCTTCCCTTGCTCTGCAAATGCAGCTCCTTCTGGGCTTTGAAACACACTCAGTACTTGTCAATAGCTGCCCCACAGAAGGGACGGAAATTGCTTGCTTGTACATCACTGCCAGGCAGGATGGGGAAGGACCCACCTCTCTCAACAAAAAGGGTGGCATGATAGAGTAAGGCGGAAGGTCAGTTTGGATTATGAAGTATTCTTAGAATTGATGCAGCTCCAAAGGAGGAGGGAGGGCCCCAGCCGGCCTGGGTTGGGAATGACATTGATAAAGCCGGTGTCACCCATGGGATACAGATTAGAAGAAGCCTTTGTCCTCACCCAATGCTAAATGGGCTGCCTGTGTGATGAACTAATATTCAGAGTGGGGAAACAATTGCAAAAGCGCACGTATCATAGAGCTTGTTGTTAAATGTTAATGAGACAGGAGCAAGCACTGAGATGGGGCAGTGTTGATTAAGAAAGGAAATAAGAAGTGCCGAGCAGTTCCTGACATTTTGTTTAAAGTGTCTCTTGCCACAGCATACAATCCTTGTAAACTTTTGCTGTGATACATGTTATTGTCTCCCCCCTTCTTCCCCGCTCTCTGCCTTCCATTCATTCTGTTGCTCATTCATTCATTCATTCAACAAATATCTGAGTTCCTACATACATATCCACATATCTGCATAGTGCTACATACTAGAGTTAAAATAGTGGACAAACTCCCTCTGGGAGTTTACGGACAGTGGTAGGAAAGATACTCTAAAAGGCAACTTCAAGGCATGGCATATAGCTTGGGAAAAGACAAGGGCCCCTTAATGGGGGACTTGGGGTAAGAAGGCTTCCCAGGGGAAGCGATGGCTGGGCTGAGACTGGGATGGGGGCCTGGAGGAGGAATGCTGAAAAGCATCCCTGCAAAGGGTCAGGGGACAAAGCTTCCCAAGGTTATGGTGGGCAGCTGGGATGGGCAGGGAGAAGGGTAAGAAATGAGGCAGAGGGAAGTGTGGTTAGTGGTGTACACAGTGGGTTAAATTGTGCCCCCTGAAAAGATATGTCCGAGTCCTAACACCTGGCACCCTTGAATGTGGCCTTATTTGGAAATGGGGTCTTTGCAGATGCAATCAAGTTAAGGTGAGATCATACTGGATTGGGAGCAGGGAGTTCTAATCCAGTGACTAGAATCTTCACAAGACAAAGAAGAGGGAGATGTAGATCTAGAGACACAAAGATACAGGGAGAAGGGAATGTGTGATAAAGGCAGAGACTGGAGTGATGCAGCTACAAGCCAAGGATGTCAAGGCTCGCCAGGAGCCACCAGCAGCTGGAAGAGGGGGGAAGGAGGCTTTCCTAGAGTCTTCAGAGGGAGCATAGCCCTGTTGGCACCTTGATTTTGGACTTCTGCATCCAGAACTGTGATAGAATTAATTTCTGTTGTCTTAAGCCAACTTGTTTTCTATAGCAGCAATGGGAAACCAACACAGAGGGGTGGAACATGTGTGGGGAACATACCTGTTCCTCCAGTTTCTACGAGGAGGAAAGCCGCGTAAATACCAGAAATGTGATATCGGGAGTTGCTGACTCCATTGCCCACAGGGCTGGATGGGGCTGGGGGCAAACAGAGGCCCCACCAGGAGGTACAGCCACCCCTCTGCTTCGGTTGACTGTGCCGTGTGGTATGATTTTTTAGTAGAAGTTAGAAATCGTATTTTTAATAATACGTGGAAATCCTCATTTAAAAATATTGGCAGCTAGTTAACAAAAATGTAAAAACAGTGTGCAGGCAAAACCAAACAGGTGTGCAGCTCTGATTTGGACTGTGGTCTAACCACCTGAGACCTCATGAGAGAAGTTTAAAAATAAGTGAAATTATCTATGTAAATTGCCAAACACAATTCTGTTTGTTTCGGGACAGTATAAAATTGACCAATTTCCCATTAATATGGAAAAAAACGTATACTGGAGAAGAGCTGGGTGCTATCTCCAGGGAGACCTGGAATGAGCCTCGCAGAGACAGCAGAGGTCTGTTATCCCCCCACCCCCAAACTTTCTGAGGCAGGGTCCCTCCATATGAAGAGGATTTCAGGCCCTATTCTGAGGACAGTGGGACCTCAGACTTTAATGTGTACATATAAATCACATAAGGATCTTACTAAAATGCAGATTCCGATTCACTGGGTCTTGGCGGGGGGAGGGGGCTGAGGTTCTGCATTTCTGACGAGATCCTGAGTAGGTGCTGATGACAATGCTGCTGGCCAGAGGACCTTGCTTTGAGCAATAAAGTTTTCAAGGCACTGTGCACATCAGAGGAGAAATTCCTCAGCTCTGGCATGCACTGAATGTAGCCTGTCTGCCCACTGTCTGGAGACAGATGGGGGGATAAGCAGAAAAGATGGGAACTACCTTCACTTTCAGATGCAGGGGGGAGGGAGAGTCACTCAAGGTGACAGAAAGGTTTGGGAGAGGTTCTTCTTGCTGCCTTTGGCTCAGGAGATGGAGCAGGAAAAGAGTGAGTCTGATAGAGAGGAAGCAAAAGCATCTGGGGAACCAGCTGCCCTCCCGGACCAAATTACGTGTTCTGGTGGAACACTGCTCTCTCTCTCTCTCACCCAGGCCTGTGGCGTCTGGCCTCTCTTCTCGTGCAAACATTTTTCTTTGCATTCCTGGAAAAATTGGAGCCACAGACTGAATCCACCTTCAGGCAGTTTAACTTGGGTGACCAGCACTTCCTCAGCAGATAATCACCAGCCTCATTAACCTTGGCTCATTCTCGAGGGTTTTTTTTTTATTATGGGGGATGGGGGGAGAGTTGGTAGTTGTGGTGGTGGTGGAACTTATGAATTATTCTTTGATAATTTCTGGAGTATATCGGGAGCAGGGTCATTAATTTTGCTGAGTCAACACAGCTGGTGTTCCAAGACCTGTTTGTTGGTGGTGTTGATGTGTGCATGTATGTGTATCATGTGAGGTCACATGTACACATTCGTGGTTTTTTTTTTTTTTTTTTTTTTTTTTTGCGTTACGCGGGCTTCTCACTGTTGTGGTCTCTCCCGTTGCTCCGGAAGCGCAGGCTCAGCGGCCCTGGCTTACAGGCCCAGCCGCTCCGTTCCATATGGGGTCTTCCCGTACCGAGCCACGAACCCGCGTCCCCTGCATCGGCAGGCGGGTTCTCAACCACTGCACCACCAGGGAAGCCCTACACATTCGTTTTAAAAGCTGACTAGTGACCTCTCCCTGGAGGCGTCTCTTACCCACCTGGTGTTGCCAGGAGATGTGAAAACTAATGCCTTGGGTTCTATTAGCATTGTGTTTCTCGAAACAGGGTCCTTTGTCCACCTGCATCAAATCACCTGGAGAGTGTGCTAAGGTGCAGATTCCTGGGCACCACGAGGGACCTGCTATATTAGAATCTTTGGTGCTGGAGCCCAGGAATCTGCATTTTTTCCAACCCTCCCTGGTGACTGATGTACAGAATCTGGAGAATCACTGCTATAGGTGAGACTCACAGGGTTCTTTCTGCATGTCTGGTGGGCCATCCCACCTACCTTTGGGTGGTTGTCTTGATTATACTTGTATTTTATATTACAAAGCACTTGTGTTTCTCCCGGGTCACTGGGTTGACGTTCTAAATGAACACTGTGGCCCAGTGGAGTGACCTTTGCTGCTCACCTTCATGTCATTGTGTTCTGTCAACAGCCCTGGTTATCAGCTGGGTACTCCCTCAAGACCCCACAGCTTGTAGGTGGTGGAGTCAGGATTCCACCCCCGGCAGCCTGGCTTCGAAGTCTGCTCTCTTGTCCACTACAGCATGTGGCTGTTGCAGACACTCCTGTGTACACAGAGCTTCTTCTTGCACCCATGGCCACCTGCTTGCTTAGCTGTACGAGGGGTAGACCAGATGTACCAGGAAGTTACCACACCGGGAACATCCTCAGCCAACCACAGGCAGCTTCCTTCCAGAACCCATCTTCCTTCCACTTCAGGAGACAAGGTTCTGAGACTCGCTCCAGGTCATTTCCCTGAGTTTCCCAGTGTGACTGAGCCCCAGTTGCCCATAGTCGGGACCTGCTCATCACACCTCCTATATTGGCTTCCTCACTGTCTCACATCCCTACTCCCCAGTTGTGCTTCTTAGGATCACCTCCCAGATCAACTACTTGTACCCAAACCCTTATCTCAAGGGGTCTGCTTCTGGGACATCGTCTGCTTAAACTGCCTTAAGCATATCATCTCATTTAATCTTCACATCAGCCTTGCCCAGTAGGAACCATCATGCCCTACTTTATAGATGAAGACATGGAGGCTTAGTGAATTGAAGCCACTTGGCCAAGCCAGGACTGGAACCCAGGTCTGTCGGCACCAATGCCCAAACTCTCAGCCTGTACTTTGTACGGTGTTTTTAGGTAAGTGGTGGGTGGTATGTGGCGTGTGTTCGGTTGGGCGAGTTCTGATCTTCTGTTGCCACATCCGCCCCCCTCCGAGCCGAGAGGGCATTCATGGTGCACCTCTTTAAACTTACAGTATGAGTAGAGAAGGCAAGAATCCTGACATCAGGCACCACACCCCGTGTTGAGCCAGTGTGCCTACCTTGGGCCCAGCTTACTTGTGTCCAAGCCTTTTGATAACTATGTGGGCTGAACTTGGCAGAGCGAACCCTAGGCAAGATAGACTCTTTCTGGTGGGGACTCCTGCTCCCCACTGCCCTTGGCCTAACCACTGCTGCCAACCCCCAACCCCTGTGAGCAGACCTCTGGGTCCCAGCAAAATCCTTCTGTCAAAACCGACTTTTCCTGGTTGGAAGGCTTGCAGGGTTTTTGTGTTGATCGATTTCAAGTCTGTGATCTTGTTTGTGGCTGACTGGGTGGATCCCAAGGTCTGCCTTCATGTTATAATTTTGCACTTGAGTCCACAGGCTACTCTGCCAAGAGCAGAATTTCTATTTTAAAAGAAGTAAATAATAAACCGCTCTGGAATGGTAATAAACTTCCAGAGTCTCCTGGGGTCCAGTCTCTCACTTGCTCATTTGGTGAATTCAGCAAGTTCTCATGCACCAGAGGTATGAGGCAGTGAAGTCACACAATCACCGGGCAAATATCTATGGAGTATTAATATTTGCAAGCCTGTGAATGTGTAATCACATTGGCGAGAAGTGCTGTTGTGGAAAAGAAATGGTGATTAGAGAGAGAATAAGAGTGGGCCAAATTTTATCACCATTACTGGGTTTGTTGTTTAGATTATTACAGAATTTATAGATTTCATAATTAAATCTTTATAGATCTTGTAATTTATGCATAATAATAAGTATAGATGATTCTCCATGCTTAGTAATATAAAGCACACATACAAATAAGTGGGATTATACTGTATATATTATTCTTCAATTTGCTGCTTCTTTTAACATAGAATATATCATGAACATCTTTCCAAGACAGTGCAGAAAGACTGCCTCATTAAAAAAAACTCCTTGTGACAGAAACTTTCAAACATAAACAAAAGTAGAATAGTAAGATGAATCCCCCTTTACCCAACTCAACAATGATCAACTCTTGACCAAACATGTTTCATCTAGATGCCCCCTCGTCCGCTTCCCCCTTACTACATTATTTTAAAGAAAATCCCAAATGTTGTATCACTGAATTTATAAATATCTCAGTATACCTTATTCCTTTTTAACTATTATTTAATATTCACTGATAAACATACCATAACTTATTTATCCTGTCTCCTATTGATGGGCATTTCAGCTGTGTTTAATCTAGGAAAAGGCACATTTTCGAGTTGCAAAGTGAATTAAATGAAAGTATTTTTTCCTCCTCTGAAGGGGACCTTACACTGAGGACGCAGACTGTGTAGACTTGTAAAATGACAGCTCACTTCGTTGTTGCCTCTTGCCATCCCAGACCCAGTGGAGAGGAAGGAACAGGTCTCTGAGCCAGGAAGGAAGGGAGGAGGTGTGCTGGCCATGGTGTGGGGGTGAGGTGGTCATCCCCACAGCCTGGTCAGGGAGGCACAGCAGTTTCCCCAGTGAGTCCCAGCAAGTGTTAAGGCCATGGAATAGACTTGAGTGTTGTAGATTCCTGGGGCTGCTGCAACAAATCACCATAACTGGGTGGCTTAAAACAGCAGAAATCTATTCTCTCACAGTTCTGAAGTCCAGAAATACAGAATTAAGGTGTTGGCAAGGAACAGGATAGAAAGCCCAGAGATAAACCCACGCACACATGGTCACCTTATCTTTGACAAAGGAGGCAGGAATATACAATGGAGAAAAGACAGCCTCTTCAATAAGCTGTGCTGGCAAAATTGGACAGCTACATGTAAAAGAATGAAATTAGAATATTTCCTAACACCATACACAAAAATAAACTCAAAATTGATTAAAGACCTAAATGTAAGGCGAGACGCTATCAAACTCGTAGAGGAAAACATAGGCAGAACACTCTATGACATAAATCACAGCAAGATCTTTTTTGACCCACCTCCTAGAGTAGTGGAAATAAAAACAAAAATAAACAAATGAAACAATGAAAACTAATGAAACTTAAAAGCTTTGCACAACAAAAGAAACCTTAAACAGAATGAAAAGACAACGCTCAGAATGGGAGAAAATATTTGCAAATGAAGCAACTGACAAAGGATTAATCTCCAAAATATACAAGTAGCTCTTGCAGCTCAATATCAAAAAAACAACCCAATCCAAAAATGGGCAGAAGACTTAAATAGACATTACTCCAAAGTAGACGTACAGATTGCCAGCAAACACATGAAAAGTTGCTCAACATCACTAATCATTAGAGAAATGCAAATCAAAACTACAATGAGGTATCATCTCACACTGGTCAGAATGGCCATCATCAAAAAATCTACAAACAATAAATGCTGGAGAGGGTGTGGTGAAAAGGGAACCCTCCTGCACTGTTGGTGGGAATGTAAATTGGTGCAGCCACTATGGGGAACAGTATGGAGGTTCCTTAAAAAACTAAAAATAGAACTACCATACGACCCAGCAATCCCACTACTGGGCATATACCCTGAGAAAACCATAATTCAAAAAGAGTCATATACCACAATGTTCATTGCTGCACTATTTACAATAGCCAGGAGATGGAAGCAACCTAAATGTCCATCGACAGATGAATGGATAAAGAAGCTGTGGCATATATACACAATGGAATATTACTCAGCCATAAAAAGGAACGAAATTGAGTTATTTGTAATGAGGTGGATGGACCTAGAGTCTGGCATACTGAGTGAAGTAAGTCAGAAAGAGAAAAACAAATACTGTTTGCTAATGCACATATATGGAATCTAATAAAAAGCTGCTGATGAACCTAGTAGCAGGGCAGGAATAAAGATGCAGATGTAGAGAACAGACTTGAGGACACAGAGTGGGAAGGGGAAGCTGGGATGAAGTGAGAGAGTTGCCTTGACATATATACACTACCAAAAGTAAAATGGATGGCTAGTGGGAAGCAGCCACATAGCACAGGGAGATCAGCTTGATGCTTTGTGACCACCTAGAGGGTTGGGATAGGGAGGATGGGAGGGAGGCTCAGGAGGGAGGGGATATGGGGTTATATGTATACATATAGCTGATTCACTTTGTTGTACAGCAGAAACTAATTCAACATTGTAAAGCAATTATACTCCAATAAAGATATTAAAAAAAATCTACATGCATCAACACATGTCAGGGATTGTCTCATTATGAGGCAGCTTCTGTTTGGAGGGCTCCTGCCCCAAGAGGGGGACTTTCTGGAGAAACCCTACTATATCAGTATCTTTAGTTTCTCCCCCCCCCACAATTCAGACTGTGCTGAAATGAACATCCTTGTCCATAAATATTTGTACATCCATGATTGTATTTTTGTGGGTTGCATTTCCAGATGTGGGATTGCTGTGTTGGAATACATACCTTGTGCATTCTTTTTTTAAAAAAATAAATTATTTATTTTTGGCTGCATTGGGTCTTTGTTGCTGTGTACGGGCTTTCTCTAGTTGCGGTGAGCGGGGGCTACTCTTTGTTGCAGTGTGCGGGCTTCTCATTGTGGTGGCTTCTCTTTGTTGTGGAGCACAGGCTCTAGGCACACGGGCTGCAGTAGTTGTGGCACGTGGGCTTAGTAATTGTGGCTCGTGAGCTCTAGAGCGCAGGCTCAGTAGTTGTGGCACACGGGCTTAGTTGCTCCATGGCATGTGGTATCTTCCTGGACCAGGGCTCGAGCCCCTGTCCCCTGCATTGGCAGGTGGATTCTTAACTACTACACCACCAGGGAAGTCTCATACCCTGTGCATTCTTGATGGGAGCTTTCTCTAGGGCCAGATGCAGATCCCACTTGCTCATCTTCAAGCTGACAGTAGCCCACGGTTTTCAGGGAAAGCTGAGCAGGAATATGCATGTCCCTCGCTTCCCTCTCAAATCCATTATCTCTGCCCGCCGTGCCTTCCCTGTTTTGGCAGCTAGGTTCTCTGATGACTCTGGAGCTGTTGTATACATTATTCATACATCTTTTTATATCACCTACTGTGGCACCAGCTGGGGACAGCAAATACTACAAACATGGCACCAATAAAAAAGAATGTGTAATCAGTCTTTAAAAATTCCTTCTTCTCTGCCAAGGGCAGCACGTGAGGGTGGAAAGTGAACAGCTGGCTGGTCCTTGCTAATTTTGAGGCAGCTTCACTCCGAAAATGATTTCTGCTTCACCATCATTCTCTCCCTGACCTCTGGAAGAGGCAGATCCCAGGAACCCAGCAGATTTTATGGGGAGGGTGTACATATCTGATCCCATGAGGGGAAAAATAACTTTTAAAAACACATTATACCTTCACCATAAGTGGGGGGTATTATTACTGGCTCTGTGTCTCAGATGTTGACAAAGAAGTGGGGCTTTTTGGTTATTGCTTATTTATTTCTTTCCTTCCTTTTTAAAAAAAATTATTAATTTTATTTATTTATTTTTGCTGTGCTGGGTCTTCATTTCTGTGCGAGGGCTTTCTCTAGTTGTGGCAAGTGGGGGCCACTCTTCATCGCTGTGCGCGGGCCTCTCACTATCGCAGCCTCTCTTGTGTAGCACAGGCTCCAGACGCGCAGGCTCAGCGGCCATGGCTCATGGGCCTAGTTGCTCCGTGGCATGTGGGATCTCCCCAGACCAGGACTCGAACCTGTGTCCCCTGCATTAGCAGGCAGATTCTCAACTACTGCGCCACCAGGGAAGCCCTCATTTTGTTTTATCAAGACATAATATTTACACAGTAAAGTGCACTCGTCTTAAATGTGCAATTTGATGACTTTTTTTACACATGTGTACACCGTTGTTGTGGGTTGAATTGTGTCCCCACAAAAGCTATGTTGAAATCCTAACCCACAGGACCTCAGCATGTGACCCGATTTGGTAGCAGGGTTGTTGCAGATATAATTAGTTAGGATGAGATCATAGTGGATTGGGGGTGGGCCCTTAGTCCAATATGATTGGTGTCCCTGTAAGAAGAGAGAAATTTGGGCACACACACAAACACACACACACACATGGAGAAGGCTATGTGAAGATGAAAGCACAGAGTGAGATGATGCCTCTATGAACTAAGAAGTCAAGATTGCTGGCAACCACCAGAAGCTTGAAGGGAGGCATGGAAAGATTTCTCCCCTAGGGCCGCTGGAGAGAGAGCACGGCCCTGCTGACATCTTTATCTCAGACTTCTGGCCTCCAGAACTCTGAGACCACAAATTTCTGTTGTCTTAGGCTGCCCGCTTTGCGGTACTTTGTTGTGGCAGCTTAGCAAACTGATATCCCTTGTAACCACCAGGGAGATACAGATACAGTATCTTTTCAGCACCCAGACATTTCTCTTGGGCTCCTGCCCAGATCATCACCTCCTACTCCACTGAGGTAACCATCTATTCTGATTTCTATGGTCATTGATCTGTTTTGCCTATTCTTTTTTTTGCCTATTCTTAAACTTTGTATAACTGAAATCATCCAGTAGTAACTCTTCTGTGTCTGGCTTCTTTCACTCAATGTCATGTCTGTGAGATTCCTCGTCCTGCTGTATGTGGAGATTACTGCTGATTCTTTCCATAAACATTTACTGATCACCTACAGTGTGCTGGGTGCTGTGTTGGGCCCTGAGGATAGGTGGACCATAGGGCTTCCTTGTCCAGTATGGAAGAGAGAATTAGAATTGTAAACCACTCACCATGAGATGGTATGGATGCTCGTTGATTGGGGGTATGGGCTAGGAGAGCCTGCAGAGTGCAGGGAAGCCAGGCAAGTATCCACGAAAAGGGTAGGATGCTCATGCTGGACATTCTGGGATTGTGGACTGGCTGGAGTGGAGGCGTGGAGTAGGGGTGCAGCGTTGTGGGCAGGGAGCTGTGAGGAGTCTGATGTGGCTCAGGAATAAAGTGTTGTAGGAGAACGAGAGAGATTTATTGACTAGCAAACTACAGTCCAAACAAGCTGACAACTTGCTTTTGTAAATATAGTTTTATTGGAACACAGTCACGTCCATTCCTTTACATATGGTGTTTGGTTGCTTTTGTGCTACAAAGTGCAGCCTTGAGTAATTGTGATAGGCTGTATGGCCCACAAAACGTAAAATATTTACTATTTGGTCCTTTACAAAAAAAATACATGAGCTCTGGTCTAGTGTATGTCAGGAGCGATACAGTTTTGCTTCAATTATATCCCTGTTTAATAACCACAGCAGCTCTGCAAGGAAGCCATTGTTGCTCCCTCATCTTAAAGACAAGGATCCTTTGGCTCAGAGAGGTAAAGTGATTAAAAAAAATTTTTTTTCATTGAAGTATAGTTGATTTACAATGTTGTGTTAGTTTCTGCTGTACAGCAGAGTGATTCAGTTATACATACATATATATCCACTCTTTCTAATATTCTTTTCCCATATAGGTCATTAGAGAGTATTGAGTAGAGTTCCCTATGCTATATGGCAGGTCCTTATTGGTTATCTATTTTATATATAGTAACGTGTATATGTCAATCCCAATCTCCCAATTTATCCCTCCCCTCCCTTTTCCCCCCTGGTAACCATAAGTTTGTTTTCTACATAACATCTGTGACTCTATTTCTGTTTTGTAAGTAAGTTCTTTTGTGTAGTTTTTTTTAGATTCCACATATAAGTGATATCATATGGTATTTGTCTTTCTCTGTCTGACTTACTTCACTTAGTATGATAATCTCTAGGTCCATCCATGTTGCGGCAAATGGCATTATTTCATTCCTTTTTATGGCTGAGTAATATTCCACTGTATATAAGTGCCACATCTTCTTTAGGTAAAGTGATTTTTTTTTTAAGGTCACAAATGAGCAATAGGAGGGACCCGAGTTCCAAGGAGCTTTTCCAGAGTAACTGGAATCTCTCCAACATTCAGCGATTGTTGGAGGAAGTAGGTGGAGGCCAGATTGTGGAGAGTCAGGAATGCATTTTTTATCTTTGGAGAATGGGGAGACACTGAAGGTTCTTAAGAAAGGGAATGGTGTGATCAGACAGTCTGAGACTGTCACATCCAAGCCGTTTGCTGGGTGTGAGGTCCAGGACTCAAAAGGCAGGGTTTGCACTCATCCATGAAAGTCTTCTCAGAACGGTCATTTATTTGGGAAAGGAGAGAACGTGCTGACCAATATCCCACATTTCTGAGTTAGGCCTTGGGGCTGGGTGTCTCTCTTGACACAGCCTTGATGATAGCGGGTAGAGAGGAGAGGCATTTATCACCCCAGTGCCTGGATTTAGATCCCAGCATATGTTGTATGCCATTCACTGCATAGTGTGTTACTACACACCATCTCATCTCATCCTCATCACAGACCAATAGGCAGGTGCTGTTACCAGCCCTTCTGTGCAGATGGAGAGGAAGAGAGTCTGGTCCCTCAGAACCTAGATTAGTGGCTTCAGGGCATGCAGGGAGGCGGGCATGGGGAGTGACTGCTATAGGTATGGGGTTTCTTTTGAGGTGAAGAAAACATTCTGGAATTAGATAGGGGCGATGGTTGCATAACTTTGTGAATATACTAAAAACTACTGAAGTGTATACCTTAAGAGGGTGAATTTTCACTACTATATTTAAAATAGATAACTAACAAGGACCTACTGTATAGCACAGGGAACTCAGCTCAATATTCTGTAATTGCCTAAATGGGAAAAGAATTTGAAAAAGAATGGATACTTGCATGGGTATAACTGAATCACGTTGCTGTAACTAACACATCATTGTTAATCAACTACACTCCAGTGTCAGCTATACTCCAGTGTAAAATAAAAATTAAAAAAAGAAAACTACTTATAAAAAGAGGTTGATTATTACAGTAAGAGTCATATCTTAATATTAATAAGAAGAACAACAACACTAATAAAAGACTCTCAACCATGATGACACAAGGAGTATTGTCAGGGCCAAGATTGAACTCAGACTGTTTCCAGGGTCCAATACCATCCTTTCCAGATCCTTGTCCACCCATGTCATACTTAAGAAACCCCAAATTACTAGTTTTATATGCTTCAGAGGGAAAACATACATTGATCCAGGAGATGGTGGGGCAGAGTGGTTGAATCGCTGGATGGAAGCCCAGCTTTGCCATGCATCAGCGGTGCCTCCGTTTCCCCATTTGGCAAAGTGGTTGGTAGTAACAATACCGATCTTATAGGGTTGCTGAGAGGAGTAAATGAGTTAATACAAGTGATATATTCTGAAGTGTGTCTGACTGGTAGCAAGTGCTGAGTAAATGTTCTCCCGTCTCTTTCTGGCTTGTCAGGAATCTCAGTCTGGACCTGGCTCATAGTCTTTGAACTTGGGCATGCCTGCAGCTGCCTCCTCTCGGTTGTCCAAGAGATCAGGCTGATGCTGTGGTCCAGGTACAAAAGTGAGAGGAGAGAAATGCCTCCTGGGACTGATAACACTAGACCAACCTTTGTTCTTGGGTCAGTTCTCCACAGCCCTGATTTTGAGCACGATAGAAGTAAGGCTTAAAAAATCTGATGGTACGGGTGTGTGTGGGGGGGTCACATAGTAATTGTAGTGAGCTTTAATATTCAAATTAGAATTTGAGTGAACTTGGATAATCAAAAACTTTTGAATTCCTCTCGACTCCCTATTCTCTTCTAGGTCTTTGCAAGGCTGAATAACTTTGAAATGGCCATACATTTGCATAATAGCTCCCATAAAGCTAATCATTTTAGGTCTGAAAGCATTTTTGCCTAGGGCTATTACAGTCTTCCACTGGTTCCCTAGCTGATATATAAAATCAGGGGAATTGAGGATTTTTTTTAGGTGGAGCAAGGGGTGTGAAGGGCCTAGCTGTGGCCCATGTGGAGCATGGAAGGACAGACCAGGCGCCAGGAAAGGTGGCATTGGCTGTGTTCCTTTTGCCATTTTGGGGTGTGTTCGGGGAGGGAGAAGAACCCAGCAGAGACTGGAGAAGGTCTATAGTATCGGCTTATTTATTATTTGGGAGAAACTTCCCAAGTCAGTCCTGAAAGGGACCACTGCCCAACTCCCTTTGAGTTGATGAATGCCATGTAGGCAATGAAATCTGGTAAGATTTTCCTCCCATTTTTGTCTCTGCTTCCCAGATACCCAGGAGCCCCAGCCACTGGGTAGTGATCACTCTGTTTCCATGCTTCTTGAGTTTACACGTTTAAAATAATCTGAACCTTGAAAATCTGTACATCATGGTAATGGAGGGAGGTTTATTTTAATTGAAATTTTATTGTTTTTTCTAGACAAACCATTCAAATGGTACAAAACTCAAAAGGTACAAAGGCCTCCTACAGACTGAATGTCTGTGTCCCCCGCCTCCCAACCCCAACCCCATCAAATTCATAAGTTGAAATCCTACCCCCCAATGTGATGGTACTAGGAGGTGGGGCCTTTGAGAGGTGATTAGGTCATGAGGGTGGAGCCCTCATGAATGGGATTAGTGCTGTTATGAAAGAGACCCCAGAGAGCTCCCTCACCCCTTCTGCCATGTGAGGACACAGCAAGAAGACACCGCCTGTGAACCAGGAGACACCAAATCTGCTGACACCTTGATCGTGGACTTTCTAGCCTCCAGAATTGTGAGGAAGAAATTTCTGTCGTTTGTAAGCCACTCGGTCTATGATATTCTGTTATAGCAGCCCGAATGGACTAAGACAGGGATACACATTGAAAAGTCACCCTTCCATCCCTTTCCTCTGCCTCCATTTCTCCCCACAGGCAATCAGTGTTATCAGTTTCTTGTCTCCTTCCAGAAAGTATACTTACATCTATAACTATATCTATACCTATACCTATCCATCTCCTATAAATGATAGCTTACTATAAACACTGTTTTTCATCTTATTTTTTCCATTTAAATGGTGTATTGGTTCCCTATTTGCTGCTATAACAAATTACCACAAACTTAGTACTTAAAACAGCATTAATTAATTTTTGTACAATCTAGAGGTCAGAAATCCCAAATGGGTCTCTCTGGGCTAAAACCAAGTTTGCTACCTTGCCTTGTCTAGCATCTAAAGGCTGCCTGTAGTCCTTGGCTTGTGGCCCCTTCCTCCCTCCATCTTCAAAGCCAGCAGCATAACATCTTCAAATCCCTCTCTGACTCTGACCCTCCTTTCTCCCTATTATAATTATTGTGATTGCACTGGACTCACCTGGATAATCCAGAATAATCTCCTGATTGCAAAATCCTTAACTTAATCCTACCTGTAAAATCCCTTTTGCCATGTGAGGGGACATATTCTCAGGTTTCAGGGATAAAACATAGACTCTTTTGGGGTCATTATTCTGCCCATTATATTTTATCTTAGAGTTTGTCCCATGTTAGGGCATAGAGTGTTCTTTTCCTTTTATCGGCTGCACAGATCTATTCCATTGTGTGATGTGCCATAATTTATTTAACCAATCCCCTCTTGATGAACACTTAGCTTCTTTCCAGCCTCTTGCTCTTAGAACCGGTACTGCAAGGAATAACACTTTATTTGGCATTTTTGCTAGTATATCTGATGAATTTCAAGAGGTGGAATTGCTGTGTGAAAGGGAATGTAATTTTATTAGATATTGCCAAATTGCTCTAAGGTGGTTAAAAATTTATTACAGAAAATTTTAAATATATTAAAAGTAGAGAGAGTAGTTTAATGCATGCTGTGTACCCATGACGCCATTCAACAATTCCCAGCTCATGGCCAATCTTGTTTCATCTACACCCCTCATACACTCTCTACCCCCGCCCCCAATACCTCTGTACTAAAGAAGCAAAATCCAGACATTTCATATTCCAAAGGAGAGACTTTAACGTTTTAAACACAGTAGCATCTGTTAATGAGATTCTTGTGGTGGGACTGAACAGAGAGGAGAATCCTTCACAGATGTTACATTTGGAACACCTGTGTTCCTAGGACAGTGACCACCCCACCGCCAACCTGGGAAAGCCTGGGCATCTGCCATCTGCTATCATTGCTGCTTATTGTGGAGACAGTGGCCCATCCCACCCAACCTCCCCAGAGCATGATCTCAGAAATCAGCATTGCACTGCACATTTGCAGAGATGATGTTCTGGAAGGTTGAGTGGCTGGGAACGAGCTGACTCAGCCCGCTGTTTTGGAACTCTGATACTGAGCGGCCCCAGAGCAATAAAAAAGTACTTCTGACCTGCCGTGTCTGCACGTCATCAGCAAGTGAGAGCCCTCTCTGTCACACACCAGAACTTCAAATTTTTGCACCATTTTTCTGAGAGTAAAAATAGAGGATCTCAGTGGGGATGGGCTTTTGGGGAGATTGGCTCTCTGTGTGTGGGGTGTGGTTTTCTCCACCACTCCTATCTTGACGGAGGATGGACTCTAGCTTGGCGAGTTTGAGGGTGTTACATTTATGACAGCATAACCGGGAAGGTAAGTTATCCTCCCATTAGTGTCATGAGTGTTGGCTCCTTTCTGAGTCACCGAATCTAACTAAACATCCCAGGGAAGCAGGCAAGGTGACGTTATGCCCAATTTCAAGATGGGGAAAAAGAAGACACAGAAATGTGAAAGGACATAGGAATAAAATCACTCCCGAGATTTGCATCCCCTTCCCATTCCAGCAGTGATTCCCAGCAGCGATTCCCAAGGGCTTCTCCCTGCCTCTGCTTCCATAGGTGCCTCCCTGCTCCAGGCCCACTGCATCTCTCCTCTTGGGCATTAAAGTGCCTCTGACTGGCTCTTTGGCTCCTGTCCTTCCTCCTGCAGCAGCCAGAATATGTCATCCCCATGCTCACATCACCTCCTGCAGCTCCATCTCACTGGGCAAAGCCAAGCCCCCCACCTCCTGCTGCTCTACGCACGCCCTCCTCACCTGCTCTGGGTGATTCCTGCAACCAGCCAAGTTGCAGGTCACTCATTCTTGCTGTGCTCTCCACCTGGAATACTCTTCTCATAAGAGAGCTGCAGGACTTGACCCTGGCCTTCAGGGTCATTTTCCCTGGCCACTCAGCTGAGGCTGCAACCCACGCCCCGCACTTATTCCCTTTCTTGCTTTACTTTACCCTTTAGCACTTAGAACTCAGTCACTCGCTTTCTAACTGTACCTATATATGTATATGTAATGTGCATGTATTATACATGTAATGTCTTAATATATCGTTACATATACTAATATTATTACATTACTATATATTAATTAGCTATAACTCTATATTAATATATTCCATACATGATACATTAATAACACATTTAAAAATTATTTATTTAATTTATTTATTTTTGGCTCTGTTGGGTCTTCATTGCTGTACACGGGCTTTCTCTAGTTGCGGCGAGCGGGGGCTACTCTTCGTTGCAGTGCTCAGCCTTCTCATTGTGGTGGCTTCTCTCATTGTGCAGCACAGGCTCTAGGTGCGTGGGCTTCAGTAGTTGCAGCACGCGGGCTCGGTAGTTGTGGCTCACGGGCTCTAGAGCTGGGCTCAGTAGTTGTGGCGCATGGGCTTAGTGTCTCTGCGGCATGTGGGATCTTCTTGGACCAGGGCTCGAACCTGTGTCCCCTGCATTGTCAGGTGGATTCTCAACCACTGCGCCACCAGGGAAGCCCTGATAACACATGTTAATATATTAATTTTTTTACTGTCTGTCTCCCTCACCTAGACTGTCGGCCCCATGAGATCCATGATTTTTGTACCATTTTGCTGTACCCTCAGTGTCTGAAGCAATGCCTGGCACACAGTAGGTGCTCAATAACCATTTTTTGAGTGATGACTGGATCCAGGGCTGATCAGGGATCTCTGATTACAGCAACCCTGTCTTGGAGGGGACAGGCTGTCCATTATCTAGAGAGCAGTGGTTTAATTTTTTTTTTTTTTTAGATGTGTAGTAGTACAGTAGTATTGTAGAATTTAGAAGGATTTTTGTTTCCTTGATTGACAAGATTTTCCTGGTTGTTGCATCTGGGGCCTCAGCCTTAAACTTTTTGTTTCTACTCCCACCCCCTGAGCCCTGGGCAGAATAGGGAGGGTTTGGCTGCCCTGCTGCTGGGCCCTGAACCACGTACCACCATAGTAAGGAAACTTCATCAGAAATCCAACTGGTACCTAAAAGACAAAAAGAAACAAACAAACTAACAAACAAAGTGTAAGTGAATGACTGGTTTTAGGCTAGAATTTAATTATAAAACCTGCAGAGAAACATTCCACTTTAGGCTGAAATTTGTGATGAACTTTGGTGTTTCAGATGTGGGAGGGGAAAGCACTTAACCATTTGGGGTCTGCTGGTGCCCAAGATGGATCTGAAAATGTTCCAGGATCATTCCCAGAGCCTTGAAGTGTTGATACAAGATGGGGCTAAAGGCACCTTTCTCCCAAATCAGGGCGGAGAATGAGTGGGTGTAGGGGGTGCAAGGGGGCCTCCATTCGAGGGCACGTGGGTGTGCTGCTGTGGCATCCCTCAGTGGGGGAAGTGGGGCTGCTGTCCTGGTCCTTCCAGGACCACATTTTTTTTTTTTTGGTGGTGGTACGTGGGCCTCTCACTGCTGTGGCCTCTCCCGTTGCGGAGCACAGGCTCCGGACGCGCAGGCCCAGCGGCCATGGCTCACGGGCCCAGCCGCTCCGCGGCATGTGGGAACTTCCCGGACCGGGGCACGAACCCGTGTCCCCTGCATCCGCAGGCGGATTCTCAACCACTGCGCCACCAGGGAAGCCCCCAGGACCACATTTTATACCCCATCTGCTGTTACATCTGTGGTTATAACATCAACCTTGGAGTTCACAAAGGCACATCAAGCCAGACACTCAGGAATCAAACTCCATTCTAGTATTTAGCTCTTGGCCAGATGTAGGACTCTTAGGCTCTGGGTGAACCTGCAGTGGGACAGGCAGGGCCGCATAAGACATCTCTTTGGGAGACCCTCCTTTGAGGCTTTCTCAGACCAATTCTCAGTCACTTTTCCAGCTAGATTTGCTTTTATCTTTCCAGCAATTTCAAGTCAGTTGGGATGTTGCCTCAAAGGAAGTTTAGGTGTTTCTCTAAGTTCTTTTCTCTTGTAGTTTATTATTTTCTTTTAAATTGTGCAACATTTCCAACATGCAGAAAAAAACAGACAACAAGGAAATAATACCCCCATTAACAACATAATTTTGCCATATAGGCTTGAGACCGTTTTTGGTTTCTTAAGAAACAACATCACAGATACAGCATAGCCACCCCACCCAATCCCATATCCCTCCTTCCCAGAGGGAAGCACTGTCTGAAGCTCCTTCCTACACATGATTCCCCGAGTGCACACTTGCCCCACATGCTAACCTGCACTGTGGCTCCTGGAAAGGGCCTCATATGTCTGGGACACTACCCCAGGAAAAAGTTTGTAGGTGGCCACGTAGTATATGATGAGACAAATGGCCTGAAGAGGTAAAGAGAGATAAATATACAATTGGTTTCATCATTTTTTTTTACACATGTGTGTACATTATTTTACACTCTTGTCACTTTTCTCTCTCTCAATTGCAACCTGCTGCCAAAAGTTAAAGTGAGTGTTGAGATGGTTCACTGATTGGCTTTTAGTTTCTGCCTAGATGCTCAACATGGCAGAAGGGGGATGCCCAGGGGATTATTCTGTCACTGCACAGGTTTGCAAGTGTGTGCATGCTCACCGTCCCTTGCCCCCACTGTCTGCCCCACCAGTAACACACAGTTGCTTCTACCATGGTTGTGTTGCTGCACAATTCAGCTCAGTGTTTAGCTCTCTGGAAGAAAGAAGTATGTTCTTATCCATTACAGGTCACCATAAAAGTAGGTAGGGGGTGGAATAAGCAACCACTGCCTCCTAGAATAACGTGATGAAAGTGAAAGCCAAGTAGCTGAATGAATCCATGTGAAAAAAGGCATAAAATATACAGTTTTGTTGTCATTCAATTGTAAATATTTAGTAATTTCTATTGTGATTTCTCCTTTAACTCATGGATTGTTCAGAAGGGTATTTTTAATTTTCCAAATGTATGCTTGCGTTTAGCTGTCTTTTTACTGTCAATTTCTTTTCTTTTTTTAAACATCTTTATTGGAGTATAACTGTTTTACAATAGTGTGTTAGTTTCTCCTTTACAACAAAGTGAATCAGTTATACATATACATATGTTCCCATATCTCTTCCCTCTTGCGTCATCCTCCCTCCCACCCTCCCTATCCCATCCCTCTAGGTGGTCACAAAGCACAGAGGTGATCTCCCCGTGCTATGCGGCAGCTTCCCACTAGCTATCTAATTTACATTTGGTAGTGTATATATGTCTCTGCCACTCTCTCACTTCATCACATCTTACCTTTCCCCCTCCCCATATCCTCAAGTCCATGCACATATATATGGAATCTAAGAAATGTCATGAAGAGATTAGTGATAGGACAGGAATAAAACAGACTTACTGTCAATTTCTAATTTTGCTGCATTATAGTGAGAAAATGTCATCTGTATAATGACAATTATGTGGGTGTTGTTGAGATTTTCCTTATGGCCTATATATGTGGTCAATATTTTGCATTCGTGCCATGTATACTTAAAAGGAATGTGGATGATCTGCTTTGTAGGATGATCTGTTTAATTTTTAAATATATAATCAAAATTAGCAGTGTGATTGAAGTCTAACTTCTTTCTCTGTCTGCTATATCTCGCAGAACCTTATATGTTAATCAGGGTAACACTAGACAGTGCTGTTGTGACAGAGAAACCATGGAGTCTCAGAGGTTTCACACAATAACCATTTACTTATCACCCACATAATAGTCCAGGGCAAGTCAGGAGCTCTCTTGGTGGCCCTCCTCCAACAGTGTTTCAGAGGTCTTGGAGGTTTCCATCTTGTAATTCTGCCAACTCCTGTAGCCATGTGGATGGGAAAGAGAGGAAGCATGGAGAACCCACACTTGCTTTTAATTGCCTTGGACCAGAAGTGACATGTGATTTCTTACATTCCTATTGGTGGAAATGCGGTCACATGGTAACCACAAGAGAGGCTGGAAAAGGTAGCCTTCCTACATGTTCAGGATGTGCTCATGGAATGGTAGTACTTTGAGGGGGCCTTGAAGACCCTTCTACTCCTCCATTTCACAGACAAGAACAACTGAGTTCTAGAGCGGGAAATCATTGGTCCCACCAATTAGTGGCAAGATTGAGATCCACACTGCAATATCTTTGCCTCTCCGCCATCATGTTATTCCTCTATCTCCACTCTACTGATTTCTTCACTTTCTCTCTACAAACCTCCCAGTGCTGAGTATGTAAAAGATAGTGATTAATCTGAGCTTCTCAAGAAAGTGCTTTCCTGGTTGGCATTGGGAACAAGAAATCTCAGTGGATAAAAAACATCAAGTAGTAGCACTTCTGTGAATGGCTCCCAAATTAGTCCCTTTACTGTTTTTCCCCTACGAAGTGCAGTTGCAGGAAACACATGTAACCTGAGATGAAGCACATATTAGAGCAAGGTTCTCTCCATAGCATTATCTATTACTCTAATGAGCACGAAAAAGGGGAGAGAGGATGCTCTCTCTCTAGCTATTATTACCTCCACTATAGAGTTGACATACACAAGCTCATAATTGCATTATGTTTTATTCAACAAAATAACTTTAATGTTGTAGCTTAAATTGAATTCGCTAAAACATCTTCATCTCCAGCATAATGTGCCTCAAGTGTCTTCTTGGTGCCTGCGTTTTCTCCAGAATTATAGTGCTGAAGCTATGGAAATGGAGAGATTATATGCAATCTGAAAAACAATCTGGCTATAACGTGGTAATTGGCCTTCCACATAATTAAAGGAACATTTCCTCATCAGAGCTGTATCATCAGAGATCCAAAGGCTATCGTTGTAAAAATCATCCACTTAGGAAACCTTTATTCCCAGTAGCCTATAAAAATCTGGTTATGCAAACAGATTTGCTTACTCCATAACATTAATGGCTACTCACAGTTAAAAAAAAAATCAAGGTTATTGACCTATAATCTGCCTCCTTCGTGACCAACTGTCATTTTTTTTTTTTTTTTTTTTTTTTTTTTTGCGGTATGCGGGCCTCTCACTGTTGTGGCCTCTCCCGTTGCGGAGCACAGGCTCCGGACACGCAGGCCTAGCGGCCATGGCTCACGGGCTTAGCTGCTCCGCGGCATGTGGGATCTTCCCGGACCAGGGCACGAACCCGTGTCTCCTGCATTGGCAGGCGGATTCTCAACCACTGCGCCACCAGGGAAGCCCCAACTGTCATTTTTATTTTGATGGTTGGGAGCTTTTTGACTCTGTGAAAATTATTCACAGGTGGCATCAAGACCCAGGGAAGGAACCTCAAAAACCAACAATCTGTGTATTCCCAACCTGTTAATCAATAGAAAATCAGTTCAACTGGATTAGGGTCTTGTACCTGGCAGAAGGCTCTTATAGACAATGGAATTGGATTCTTACACTTGATGTGACACCCTCTTGAGTCAGATCAGATTTTTGTTTGATAGACACTTGCTGGAAAATTGCTTTAGGGTCTGTGTAATAATGGAAGTCCTGTTTTTTAGATTTAATCTTAAAAAAGCAATATTAAATGTTTTGAGTTATTTTGAATATGATCTTTAAATATGGTTCTGAATAACGCATATTGAAGAAACAATCAATCAGTGTTTTTGGGGAAGATGTCTGAGGGTTGGAAGATCTCTTCCCTTCATCCGTCCCCCAGGTTCTATTCTTATTCCTCTGAACCTTCTTTTGGGGGATCACCTACTCCCAGGATCCTTCTGTTGCAGGAAAGGGGACCCCTTCCAAGTCCTGAGAGTGGGCTCTTGTCTAACACTCGGAAATGAATTGTCTGAGGAGACACATGTACTGACAAAGCAAAAGACTTTATTGGGAAGGGGTACCTGGGCGGAGAGCAGCAGGGTGAGGAAACCGAGGAGAACTGCTCTGTGACATAGCTTGCAGTCTCAGGTTTCATGGTAATGGGGTTAGTTTCTGGGGCTTCTCTGGCCAGTTGTCTTGCTTGGCCCATATTTGGTCTGACTCAGGGTCCTTCCTGGTGGCATGTGCATCTCTCAGCCAAGATGGATTCCAGTGAGGAGGATTCTGGGAATTTGGTAGGACATATGGACTGGCGTCTCCTCCCTCCTTTTGTTCCTTCCCGAATTCTCCTGGTTAGTTTTCACGGCAGCACCACGTTCCTTATCTGGATCTCTCGCGAGACAACTCATGTAAGTGGTTATCATTGTGCCTGACCAAGGTGGGTGGTTTCAGTCAATGGTTCCCTAACACTTCAATCTTTATTTACATTCCAGAACTCTCTGCATGACTCCACTCTGGCATATCAAACTGTACACAGGTCACTTTCACTTGTATGTCCCTCTTGCACTGACCTCAGCTTACCCTTCCTTTCCTGACTTCTTCTTCTGCTTGGGTCCATCAGGTCCAACTCACCCCACCATCCATCATGCTTCCAAAAAACTTAGATGCCATCCTGCATTCTCCCCCCGCCCCCACCTCAATCAAGTTAGTCCATCTTCTCCCCTCCATCCACATGGCCACAACCTTGGTTCAGACAACTATCTTGTCTCATTTGGCTTATAGCAGCCACCCACCTCCCTCCCATCCATCCTCCAGCACCAGATTTCTCTTTTTATAGCACAAAGAGGATTGTTACTCCTCTGCTTAAAGACACCTACTGGCTCCCTTTGTCCACACGATAAACATGGCTGATAAAAAACTTTATGGTTTGGCTCCAACTTACTTGTACATTCCTCATCCCTTACTCTAATGATTAAATGAACTTCTTTCAGCTCCTTGAACACACTTTCTTTTTCTTTTTCTTTTTTTTGAAAGGATAAGGGGACTTTCTAAATCCACTCATTTTATTTTATTTTAATTATTTTTTAAATTAAATTTTTATTTTTGGCTGTGTTGGGTCTTCGTTGCTGGGTGCGGGCTTTCTCTAGTTGCAGCAAGCAGGGGCTACTCTTCGTTGCGGTGTGCGGGCTTCTCACTGAGGTGGCTTCTCTTGTTATGGGGAGCATGGGCTCTAGGTGCACGGGCTTCAGTAGTTGTGGCACGTGGGCTCAGTAGTTGTGGCTCGCAGGCTCTAGAGCACAGGCTCAGTAGTTGTGGCACACAGGATTAGTTGCTCCGCGGCATGTGGGATCCTCCTGGACAGGGGCACGAACCCATATCCCCTGCATTGGCAGGCGGACTCTCAACCACTGTGCCACCAGGGAAGTCCCTCGAACACTCTTTCATCTCTAATTTTTTGCATATGCTGGTCCTCTGCTTGGAACAATCTTCCACCATCTTCCTTATTTACTAGATAACTCTTATCACCTTCTAGTCTTCAGCTTAAGGGTTGTCTGATGGGGAAGTATTTCTGACCATCTGACACTCGGTTAGGTGCCCCTTCCACTACCCATGCAGACCCTTATCCTGGCATTTTCCAAAAACCAAAGCAGATTATAAACAACCGTTTGTCCCAGAGCTTGGGAAAAAAATATTTCCTCCCACACCGAGATTCTTTCTCTTTTTTCTTTTAACATTTTTATTGGAATATAATTGCTTTACAATGCTGTGTTAGTTTCTGCTGTATAACAAAGTGAATCAGCTATTCGTATACATATATCCTCATATCCCCTCCCTCTTACACCTCCCTCCCACCTTCCCTATCCCACCCCTCTAGGTCGTCACAAAGCACGGAGCTCCCTGTGCTATGTGGTTGCTTCCCACTAACTGTCTATTTTACATTGGGTAGTGTATATATATGTCCACGCCACTCTTTCACTTCGTCCCAGCTTACCATTCCCCCTCCCCGTGTCCTCAAGTCCATTCTCTACATCTGTGTCTTTATTCCTGTCCTGCCCCTCGGTTCTTCAGAACCTTTTTTTTTTTTTTTTTAAGATTCCATATGTATGTGTTAGCATATGGTGTTTGTTTTTCTCTTTCTGAATTACTTCACTCTGTATGACAGTCTCTAGGTCCATCCAACTCACTACAAATAACTCAATTTACTTTCTTTTTATGGCTGAGTAATATTCCATTGTATATATGTGACACATCTTCTTTATCCATTCACCTGTTGATGGACATTTAGGTTGCTTCCATCTCCTGGCTATTGTAAATAGTGCTGCAGTGAACATTGTGGTACATGACTCTTTTTGAATTATGGTTTTCTGAGGGTATATGACCAGTAGTGGGATTGCTTGATCATATGGTAGTTCTATTTTTAGTTTTTTAAGGAAACTCCATACTGTTCTCCATAGTGGCTGTATCAATTTACATTCTCACCAACAGTGCAAGAGGGTTCCCTTTTCTCCACACCCTCTCCAGCATTTATTGTTTGTAAATTTTTTGACGATGGCCATTCTAACCGGTATGAGGTGATATCTCACTGTAGTTTTGATTTGCATTTCTCTAATGATTAGTGATGTTGAGCATCCTTTTTGTGTTTGTTGGCCATCTGTATATCTTCTTTGGAGAAATATCTATTTAGGTCTTCTGCCCATTTTTGGATTGGGTTGTTTGTTTTTTTGTTATTGAGCTGCATGAGCTACTTGTATATTTTGGAGATTAATCCTTTGTCAGTTGCTGCATTTGCAAATATTTTCTCCCATTTTGAGGGTTGTCTTTTCGTCTTATTTATGGTATCCTTTGCTGTGCAAAAGCTTTTAAGTTTCACTAGGTCCCATTTATTTATTTTTGTTTTTATTTCCATTTCTCTAGGAGGTGGGTCAAAAAAGATCTTGCTGTGATTTATGTCGTAGAGTGTTCTGCCTATGTTTTCCTCTAAGAGTTTGATAGTGTCTGGCCTTACATTTAGGTGTTTAATCCATTTTGAGTTTATTTTTGTGTATCGTGTTAGGGAGTGTTCTAATTTCATTCTTTTACATGTAGCTGTCCAGTTTTCCCAGCACCATTTATTGAAGTGGCTGTCTTTTCTCCACTGTATATTCTTGCCTACTTTGTCAAAGATAAGGTGACCATGTGTGCGTGGGTTTATCTCTGGGTTTTCTTTCCTGTTCCATTGATATATATTTCTGTTTTTGTGCCAGTAGCATGTTGTTTTGATTACTGTAGCCTTGTAATACAGTCTGAAGTCAGGGAGCCTGACTTCAGCCTGATTCCTCCAGCTCCATTTTTCTTTCTCAAGATTGCTTTGGCTGTTTGGGGTCTTTTGTGTTTCCATACAAATTGTGAAATCTTTTGTTCTAGTTCTGTGAAAAATGCCATTGGTATTTTGATAGGGATTGCATTGAATTTGTAGATTGCTTTGGGTAGTATAGTCATTTTCACAGTGTTGATTCTTCCACTCCGAGAACATGGTATGTCTCTCCATCTGTTTGTATCATCTTTAATTTCTTTCATCATTGTTTTACAGTTTTCTGCATACACGTCTTTTGTCTTCTTAGGTAGGTTTATTCCTAGGTGTTTTATTCTTTTTGTGCAATGGTAAATGGGAATGTTTCCTTAATTTCTCTTTCAGATTTTTCATCATTAGTGTACAGGAATGCCAGAGATTTCTGTGCATTAATTTTGTATCCTGCTACTTTACCAAATTCATTGATTAGCTCTAGTAGTTTTCTGGTAGCATCTTTAGGGTTCTGTATGTATAGTATCATGTCATCTGCAAGCAGTGACAGCTTTACTTCTTTTCCGATTTGGATTCCTTTTATTTCTTTTTCTTCTCTGATTGCTGTGGCTAAAACTTCCAAAACTATATTGAATAATAGTGGTGAGAGTGGGCAACCTTGTCTTGTTCCTGATCTTAGCAATGGTTTCTGTTTTTTACCCTTGAGAACAATGCTGGCTGTGGATTTGTCATATTTGGCTTTTGTTGAGGTAAGTTCCCTCTATGCCTACTTTCTGGAGGATTTTTATCATAAATGGGTGTTGAATTCTGTCAAAAGCTTTTTCTGCATTTATTGAGATGATCATATGGTTTTTCTCCTTCAATTCGTTAATATGCACACCGAGATTCTAAGATGCTGAACTGGAATTCTCCTGAAATCTCCTGCTTTCTCACCTAAGTTCAGTGTCATCTGGGGGCTTGCAGGGCAGGGCTGGTGACCATTTAGGGAGGAGCAGTGCTTTGAAAAGTCAACTGGAGAACAGTGTTATTGACAGATGACACCTCAGAGTGCAGGTTAAGTCTGAGAGAGAAACTAACCCCATGGAGAAAATTTGCCCAGCCTAACGGCCGTACCAGAATAAAGGACTTTTCCTGTGGGCTCTCATAGGTGCAAACAGCTGGAAGGTTTTGATTTCAGCTGGAACCATGTTCCTCTGTGGCACATGCCACTCGGCAGCAAGTGTTCACTCCTGTTTCATTGATTCAAAATGCTTACAGAAGAGGTTTAAGGGGAGTGGTGACAGTGTGCGTTATGGCTCTGCCAGCGGCCAGTGGAGCTGGCCACTCTGCACAGCTGCATAAGGGTATTTTGAAAAGTGGCTTGGCCCAACAGGAGCAACTGATCTTGAAGCCTGATTGGGGCTATTTTTGCAGAGCCCCAAACCAGGGCACTTGTTGAGATGCATAAAAAAGCTTACCTCTCTACCTTCTCTGCTGAACTCCATTTGCTCTTTACCACACATCTCTATCCATAAGTGCTTTTACCCTTAGCCCCCACTCCAGTCTCCCCTTGTCACTGCCCTCAGCAGGAGGCAGGAGGAAATCCTTGATGAATCTGCTTGGACGGTTTGGAGGACTCTGGCAAGACCCTTAGGTGTTTGCCTTTTTAAATTGGTTATTAGTTATCTCAGATGAGTTTCTAATCAGTAGAGCTTCAGGCATTGTAGGGAAGTGAAGTGAAAATATGTAAATATTGTGGGGGAAGTTTGCCTTCTCTACGTCTGCCCCACGAGTGAATTTTACTTTCCCTAGTTTCTTTTCTTTGAGTCCATTGGTTTTCTAAACTCTTAGTTGGTGTCCTTGGGGGTAGGTGATTGGGGTGGTTATTTTAAAGTCAGGTTTGTAAGTTAGGACAGTCTGGTGAAGTCATGCATTATCCTGTTTGCTGTGGCTGATCGTAATGTCAATACTATCTCCCATCCTATGGATTCTTTTTTTTTTTGTATAAATTTATTTATTTATTTATGTGTGTGTGTATGTATGTATGTATTTATTTATTTTTGGCTGCACTGGGTCTTCATTGCTATGCTCGCGCTTTCTCTAGTTGCAGCAAGTGGGGGCTACTCTTCGTTGTGGTGAGCAGGCTTCTCATTGCGGTGGCTTCTCTTGTTGTGGAACACAGGCTCTAGGTGTGTGGGCTTCAGTAGTTGTGGTGCGTGGGCTCAGTAGTTGTGGCTTGCGGGCTCTAGAGCACAGGCTCAGTAGTTGTGGCACACTGGCTTAGTTGCTCCGTGGCATGTGGGATCTTCCCGGTCCAGGGATCGAACCCGTGTCCCCTGCATTGGCAGATGGATTCTTAACCACTGAGCCACCAGGGAAGTCCCATCCTATGGATTCTTTTAGAAACCCATCACATCCCCACGGAGAGCCAGACTGTGATTCCACTCCCTTTGAATCTGACTGTTTCCACAAATAGGATGCAGTGGCAGTAGCTCTCTGTGACTTTGGAGGCTAAGTTCTCTTTGCAGACTTATTCTTTGAATCTGCCACCATGCTGTGAGGAAGCCCAAGCACCCCATGGCAAGGCCCACGTGCAGGAACTGAGGCCACTGGCTCTCAGCCCAGGCTGGGATCTCAACTGACACTGACATCAACTATAGCCATGGAATAGGCTGTCTTGAGAATGGTCCCTCCAGCTCCCACTGAAGTCACCCCAGCTGATACTGCGAAGAGCAGAAATAAGCCTTTCCTGTGGAGCCCTGAACAAATTATGTATTTTTTTTAGCCACTAACTTTTGGAGCAGTTTGTTATATGGCAAAAGATAATCAGAACATCTACTTTGCATAAAGCTCTGTAGGGATAATTAAGAGGACACTGGAGTCAGAATGCCTGGGTTCATATCCCCTCACCACCGTACATCATCTAGGTGACTTACAGCAAATTCCTTAACTTCCTTGTTTCTCAGATTCCTCACCTGTAACATAGGGATTATAATAACATCTACCTCATGGATGTCATGAAGGTTTAATAATAACAATAATAATAATAATAATTTGGATGGGTGATTCTATCCCATGAATGTGTATTCCTTCACACATATTTTTGGAATGCCTATTAGATGCTACACTTTGCTACTCACTGGGGAGAGAGTGATGAGAAAAATAGCCTTGGTCTCTCCCTCCTGGAGCTTACAGTCTACTGGGGCACATGGACCCTAAACAGATAAACAACAGGCAACATATTATGGCCAATTATGATAGCTTTCCTGAGGAAGTGACATTTAGACTGAGGCTTGGATGAGGTGTGGGTGTTAGAAGATGGGAATCCCAGGAAAGAGCATGTACAAAGGCCCTGAGCCTCTAAAGGAAGGACCTCCCCCAGTTTGGGCCTCATTCAGTACATCACTGTCATGCACATTTCCTTAAGCATCTGTAGGTGCTTCTTCCTGACAAATATCTAAGTAGTTTCTGGCTCCTTTTTATAGAATTGCACCAATGCCCATGATTTGAAATATCCTCAAGGCTGCTGGCTCCAAAACCCAAACCCAGTGAACACAATGAAGTGTGCATCGGTGAGGATTCTTGGCTGCAGGCACCAGTAACTAACATGGTCTATGAAGCAAGAAGAGAGTTTACTGTAAGGTTCTTGGGGGCTTGCAGAATCCACAGGTAGCTGCAGGCTTGGGGAATGGGCAGGAATGCTCTGTGTGTGTGTGTGTGTGTGTGTGTGTGTGTGTGTGTGGTGGTTGGAACCAGCCAGCTGGAGCTACCTATTGGGATAGAACTGACCCCTGTCTTTGCAATCCTTTATCAAGAGTCAAAGTCCTGGGCTTCCCTGGTGGTGCAGTAGTTGAGAGTCCGCCTGCCAATGCAGGGGACACAGGTTCGTGCCCTGGTCCGGGAAGATCCCACATGCTGCAGAGTGGCTGGGCCCGTGAGCCATGGTCGCTGAGCCTGCACGTCCGGACCCTGTGCTCCGCAACGGGAGAGGCCACAACAGTGAGAGGTCCGTGTACCATAAAAAAAAAAAAAAAAAGTCAAAGTCCTGGTAGGAAGGATCATGGGTGTTTGGGAAGGGGGTTGGCAGTGGGAAATGGGCTTTGGGATTTACCTCCTGCCAAGGCTGTATACAGTGAGGACTTCTCCCCAAAGACAGATCAGGATGCTAATGGGGGTGTTGGCACAGACTGACAAATGTCCACTCTCACCTTTCTTGGAATGCTTTTCACGGAGAAGGAGATGGTGGCTGTGTTCCTTGGCCACCCTGGCTTCCTTGAGAGAAGTAGTGACTCCAGAATTCATTTCTGCCTTTTCCTCACCTTCTCCTGATGGGAGGCACCATCGGGGTCTGAGAACTTATCTGACCAGGAGGTGAGCACCAACCTCGTTGCAAGGCAGCAGTGCTACATACAGATGTTCTCACATGACATCACTGCTTTGGACTCCTTCCTAATTCACTTGTGGCTTTTATAGCCTTGGCTTCCTGACATAAGTGTACAGCATTTGTCATTATGGGACTTGGTGCAGCTTCAGGGCTGGTCTTCCTCATTTCTTCTCTTCTCTGTACTTTCATTTCATTGGAAATTATCTAAAGCATTTTCTCCTTTGTGCCCAGTGCACAGACCTTGGCTCTGAAATTGAGATGGAAAATTGTGACCCTTTGTCAATACATGGCTGGATTTGACCATGAGGCATTCTGGGCCTCCCTGGGCTGGGTTGATGGGGAAGGGCAGGGAGACTGAGCAGAGTGGGGCTGGAGGAACCGAGTCAGCTTTAATGAGGGGATGGTGAACCCCAGCATTCTCATTACTATGTAAAGAAGGGGTGGAGAATGTAGGCAGGCTTTGGTGGGGGTTGATGCTATCCAAGGTGGTCCAGCTATGGGCGTAGAGCCAGCAACTGGAATTCTGAACTAGTGCTGACCCTTGATCCAATTTTGGTGGCCTGAGAATTGGAGAAAAGGTGCTACCCAGTGCCTGAAGGTGTGGGTGTCAGTGATAGAGTCCAGTATCTTGGAGGAGAACCGGGAGGGTCTGGGCAGAAGTGCACCCTGGCATTGTGGCTTTGGAGTCAGAAAGAGCTCATCTGGAATCCTGGCTGTGCCATCGACTTGGTGAAACTGACTTAATTTCTCTGAATTATAAAACTATAAATTCTCCTCGTCTGTAATATGGAGAAAAAAATGGAATCCATGCCTCATAGGGTTATTTCAAGAAATAATTGATATGATGCCTGGTAAACTCTTACCATAATTCCTGGCACCTAGAAAGTGCTCAAAACATGTTAACTATTGTTAATAGAGACTAGGGAGGCTGTGGCTTGCTGGGTATGCCCCCGACTTATCCCAGAACCACTACAAATAACTCCACAGCTGCAAGGTGGCTTCCAGGAATCACTGCTGGTGACCTGAGCTAGGTTGCCCAAACTGGGTTGACATCTTTAATGCCGATTTTTGAGGCTGCAGGCTTCCTCTAAAATGGCTACAGCCACTATCTCATCTCCATAGACAGTCCCCTCTGACTCTCCCATTTCTCTTTGCTACTCACCTCCTCTGGGATCCCCAGATCCCATCCTTCTGCCTAGACTCTTTGGCTACCCAATTTGCTTCCTTGTCTCCCAGGATTCCACTTCTCTTTAGGTAGCCCAGTGGCTAATGGTGCCCACCAATTGCCAAGTTCATGTTCTTGAAAATCCAAACCCAGGCAGTCCAAGAGGAGGGTCAGGTGCCCCTGATTGCTGGGTTCCTGGGTAGGGGTTGGTTTATAAAAAGGAGGAGTAGCGTCTTCACCAGTTCCTGCAACTGAGGAGGATGGAGGGGCAGGAACCAACAGCCTTTGCTCTTGGCTGGTGAGATTCTTGGTCTTTTGTGTTCTTGTCAGCTAAGTTGGGTATTGAGGATCAGTTAAAATATGTAAACATTGACTTCAGTAAAGGTCAGAGGATGGGTGTCTTGTCTTTATCTCTTCATGGGGTATTTTTCCAGGCTTCAACATCTATCCCACTGAAGCAGAAAAGGGAATGTGTTGGTTGACATAACCAGACCACGGAACAGCTTTCTCTTGCCCATTTCTTCTCCAACTCTCACTTCTATATCTTAGTTTCTTTCCTCCTATGGTAGATGGAATTTTTGTATATGGTGGAGATCTTGGCAAATGTGTCTTGACCATTCATCCTTATGGCTTTGCCACCAGGAAAAAAATTGATTTCCCTTTCCTAGCTCCAGTATGAAAACTCCCAGAAAAGTGTTGTGATGGGCCCTCCTGGGCCACTTGTCCACCTGTAGACCAGGGGTTTGAGATACTGTGATTGGCTTAACCTGAGTCCAGGACCAGCGTTGGATGCATCTGTTACCAGAAGAAGGCTGCTGGTGGTGAGGACACAGACAAGACCATCAGGAGAAATCACTTGTTAAATCACTGTGTGACTTGAGTCTACCGCAATGGGTGATTTGGCAAAGCTAGTTCCACTGCACTGTTTTCTTAGTCACTTCAATCCCCTTTGGGATAAGGCAGGGCACCAGTACATTTATCAAAGAAATATATGATTCTGGGACTTCCCTGGTGGTCTAGTGGTTAAGACTCTGCACTTCTACCGCAGGGGATGCGGTTTCGATCCCTGGTCAGGGAACTAAGATCCCGCATGCCGTGAGGTGTGGCCAAAATATATATATATATAATTTAAAAAATATGTCTGATTTTGTTTTGGAAGAAAGGAGTGTGAAGTTAAAAACAAAGAAACCCACAAAGAATGACCAGTAACCAGGAAATGACAAATAAATCAGTTCTGACTTATTGTTCTTGATTATTTGTAGCTTTGAAGGTGGGGGTGAATATGAGATCAGGGTGAGGGTGAGTTCTTAGGCTCTCAGCCTGGAGACATTTTGAAAATGGAAAGCCAGTGCTTCAAGTCACCATGGGAGCATCTTTACAAACCTTGACTATGCAGAGGATACAGGCTGCATGCCCATATGAGAAAATGATTCCAAGACTTAGGAAGCTCTGCAGACCACCTGAGGCAGCTTCTATGGGATGCCTCAAGTTATAAGTACAGCCAAAAGATTACATTTGAGGCCTCTGTGTAGAAATATTTTGGAAATATGTTTATTTTCTTGTATGTACAATTCTACATTGCCCTAGAGGGTGTCCTGCATGGCTTTTAGCTTCATAATATACATGGTGGGTAGTGTTTGCTGAGGGATGAGGTAACTTAACTACAGAAGCAGTGCCACATTTTTAATTAACTATTGATTTGTAGGATTTGTGTATTGAGGTTAATCAGGTACAACAAGAACAGATGACTACTTGGCTTCCTTTAAACTCAAGTATATAAATCTGATGTGGGGTGACTGTATATTAGAAACTCTTTATTTTTCCAGAAGTAATCAATGCAGCCTCGAAGCTGAGAATAACAAACACAATTCAACCTTCTCCCATTTGTGAGAATCTGTGTTTTATTTTCTTCTCGGGTTATGGAGCAAAGGGGACATATTTCTTTCTTGGGTTTGGAAAAACCTCACTACGTATGGTGAGCAACAGAGCTTCCTATGGAAGGGACAAATGCAGTATTTTCCCAACGAAGAGTCACCTTGCATTCCCGGAGATCGCTGGAGCTGAAGGGCAAAGATTTGTCAGGAAAGAAATAATGCTGAGCTTCCTACTAACTCAGGAGTATCTTCGGGTTAACGTTGAAGTTCTAGTGACAAGGCGGAGAAAAATACACCAAGTAAGATTTCAAACTTGCTGAAAGATTACTGTCTCTTGATGCCAGCCATATAGAACCATGATTGCATTTGTCGTGAGTGTGGGCTCCAAGAGTGAATTTTAACCACATGGTTCTTTAACTGGCAGCCTCCCAAGAGATCCTGGAGCTCACGTCTTTTTTTTATTGAATCAAAACCAACCAACAAACAAGGAGCCCACCCAGTTGTCCTTTTGGAATTTGGGGACAGCTGTAGTTTTGGGGTCTTAGAGCATTACTTGATACTGTCTTAGAGCCCTTTGTGATTTCCTCACTTCTTCAGATCATGCTTGTTGACCACTGGGTACAAAGGACAGGTCAGCACCTCTACCTTAGGTGTACCACTCTCTCCCACTTCCAGAATAATCTTGTTCAGTTCCTGTGGTTCAGGGTAGTCATGTGACTCAAGCTCATCCAACTGGAAGGCTTGATCCCAATGGCTATTGATTGGTTCAGGAATGGCATATTACAAGAATGGGACCCATCATGGTTTTCCACAAATCTTTTCTTAGAGGTTTCGGGAAAGGTGGTTCTTCATAAATTGGCATTGAGAGCTGTGTCTAGGACGTAGGCTTGAGGCTCTGAATTACCATCTTGTGTCCACCTGGATCAAGCTTGTCTGATAATAAAGCAGAGCTGAGATGAGGGATAAAAAGAGAGAGAGAGATACAGAGAGCCCTGATGACACTATTTGAACCTGGATCCAGCTGAGCTTGAAGCTAGGACCATTCCCTCAAGATTCCTGCGTATATAAGTCAACAGCATTTTAATACAAACTAGTTTGAATTGTTTTTCTGCTGTTTGCAAGTCAAAGAGTCTTAATGGATGTATTGGTTGAGTCTGGAATGTTGCAAACATATTACTCCATCCAGAGAGAGGTGGTGTTAACAAATAAGGCAAAAATATGGGACTTCCCTGGTGGCGCAGTGGTTAAGACCCTGTGCTCCCAATGCGGGGCCTGGGTTTGATCCCTGGTCAGGGAACTAGATCCCATGTGCATGCTGCAACTAAGAGTTCACATGCCACAACTAAGGAGCCCATGTGCCCCAACTAAGGAGCCCATCTGCTGCAACTAAGACCCAGCACAAACAAATTAAAAATATATATATATAGTGCTGAACTGTTTTTATTAAAACAAGAATATCCAATGGCTCCAGTTAGAATGGTTCTGACCAACCCCCCCTCCCACTGAGAGGTGGGATCTCTGTTCCCTCCCCTTGAATCTGGGCACGTGACTATGGTGGGAATGGCAATTTGTGACTTCTGAGGCTATGTCATAAAAGGCAATACAGCTTCTTCATTCCTCCTCTCTACTGAGACACTTGATCATGGAACCTAGCCACCATGTCACGAGGAAGCCCAAGCAGCCCACTGAGAGGACCACATGGAGAGGAACTGAGACCCAAAGGCCACAGCTTTCACTGAGCTCCCAGCCAACAACAAGCACCTATTTGCCGTCTTGAAAGTAAACGGTTCCATTAACCAGGGTGAGGCTGCATGGAACAGAGGTGAGCTGCCCAGCTGAGCCCTGCCGAGACTGCAGATTTGTGAGCAGAATAAATAATTGTTGTTTTTTTAAGCCACTGAGTTTTGGGGTCGTTTGTTATGCAGTGATAGACAACTGATACAGGCCCTAAAGGAAAAATGAGGGTGACCTCAGTAAGAGAAAGGGGATGTATGCTTAGTGGGCGGTAACATCAGATGTCCATCACAATGCTGCCACTTAGCTGCTGGCTTGGCTATTTACTCCAGACCTCACGTGCATTCTGTTATATCAGTTTGCTCACAAACACTAAATCCTGGATTGAAATAACTTAATAAGGGACTTCCCTGGTGGTCCAGTGGTAAAGAATCCGCCTTGCAATGCAGGGGATGTGGGTTCGACCCCTGGTCAGGGAACTAAGATCCCACATGCTGTGGGGCTACGAAGCCTGCGTGCCACAACTACTGAGCTTGCACGCCTCAACGAGAGAGCCCAGGTGCCACAAACTATAGAGCCCACATGCCCTGGAGCCTACATGCCATGACTAGAGAGAGAAAAAAAACCCTGCACGCCACAACTAGAGAGAAGCCCGTGGGCCACAAGGAAGAGCCCATGCTGCAAGGAAAGATCCCGCATGCCTCAACAAAGACCCCGTGTGCCGCAACTAAGACCTGATGCAGCCAACAAATAAATAAATAAATAAAAGAACTTAATGACAGTCCTTTTGGTTTAAAAGGAAAGAGACAAGAGCATTCAAAAGGAAGTACTATTTTACCCAGTGGGTGATAAAATAGAACCTTGTTGGTCTAAGAGGTAATGTTGACTGAAACTAATAAACAGGGGTGTAGTGGGCATTGGAGTTGACTGCCCAATGGCCTTTATACCTCATCTGGCCAGTTAATCCAAGGGCCAGTAAACTCTTTCCATAAAGAGCCAGATAGTAACGATTTTAGGCTTTGTAGGTTATGTGGTCTGTTGCAACTATTCAACTGTGCCACTGTAGAGAGAAAGTAGTCATGGGCAATATATGAATGAACGGGCATAGCTGTGTTCCAATAAAACTTCATTTACAAAACCAAATGGTGGGCCAGGTTTGACCTGTAGACTGTGGTTTGCTGACCCCCTGAGTTAGCCTAATTAGTATGTGTCATTACCCTGGTGACTATTTTTTATTTTCTTCATTATAGTCAGGCTATAGTTTATTATAGCAGAGAGATAAAAAGCAGGATCAATAAAGGAAAAAGGTACATCAGGCAGAAGCTGGAGGATACCAGGTATAAGCTTCCAAGAGTCCTCTCCCAGGGGAGTCACGCAGAACATACTAAATCCCCCAGCAATGAACTGCAGAAACACCTGCAAAATGTTTTCTGCCAGGGAAGTTTGCTTGAGCTTAAAAGTCCAGGGTTTTTTTTTTTTTTTTTTTTTTTTGTGGTATGCGGGCCTCTCACTGTTGTGGCCTCTCCCGTTGCGGGGCACAGGCTCCGGATGCGCAGGCCCAGCGGCCATGGCTCACGGGCCCAGCCGCTCCGCGGCATGTGGGATCTTCCCGGACCGGGGCACGAACCCGTATCCCCTGCATCGGCAGGCGGATTCTCAACCACTGCGCCACCAGGGAAGCCCAAAAGTCCAGGGTTTTTATTGGGGTAACTGCAGTGCTGATTGCAGTTACTGAAACTTCATACCCCCCCAGAAGGAAAGCAGGTGCTCACCATAAATCACATTTTTTACACAAACTATCCACACAAGCTGGTATAGTGTGGTTCAAGATCTCAAGCGTGCACAGCGCCCTAATCAGTTAGTAGCATAGGGAACATTCTAAGACCTCAGTTCCTAGGAGCCAGCCAAAGCCTAGTCATACAAGTAGGCCCTTCTGAGAATGTACAAGATTTGAGTAATTCAAGGCTGCTGGGTTAATTCTTTACTTCACAGATAGGTATCAAGTTATCGTGAATTTAATGTAGTATACATACGTATATGATAAAGCAGTACATTATAAAATACATCAAATTATTAATTATAATTAACTGTAAATAAAGATATCATAAATGTTATATGACATATATGTATGATAAGCATTACTTTAAATGCAAGATATTATTATTATTACAAATGAGTAATGA
Organism: Kogia breviceps; assembly: GCF_026419965.1. NCBI lineage: Eukaryota > Metazoa > Chordata > Mammalia > Artiodactyla > Physeteridae > Kogia > Kogia breviceps. Next base: position 57,073,187 of record NC_081323.1, read on the forward strand.
GGGCTAGAGCTGTCCTAGGGTGTGACTGAGCAGAGTAATAATGGATATTTGCAAGGGAACTCCTCAGAGCAGTGAATGGAAGGCTGTGAAAAATCCCACTTAAGAGGTTTTCACTCTGATAGAGATAATTTTGTCACTAGAACCATTTTGTCCCTCTCCAGTTTGACACCGTACATTCTTATCATTAGCTACACATTTCTTGTACCCTGGTGACTATTATCTGTCTGGTCAATGTGTCCTCAAGTTGACCTAGTTTTGCTGAAGGGAACTTGCATTTCCTGAGTGACAGAGAAGAGTTTCCCTGCATCCTCCTGGACATGAAAGTAGAGCATGAAGCCCCAAATACCATCCCACCCATCCTGTGACCAGGAGGGGAACCAGCCTCAGGATGGAGTTCAGATTGAGGTTGGCAGAGGAGAGAAATGGAAAGAGCCAAGGTCTTGATGGAATTATCCAGATGCATAAGGCACCTGGACCCTGATCTCCCTCTGGCCTGCCACTTTTATGAGAAAATACATTTCTTTACTGGGTGAGCCAGCTTGAGTCCAGATTTTTTGTTACTTGACTCCAAAAGCATCCTAACCAATACAAGCTTCAAGTAGATTTGGATGAGTCTGTGCATCACCAGTCACTGAGTGAACCTGAGTGGTTTGAGAACATGGCCTTAAACTTTTGAGAGCGATGTCATGAGGGGAAGCCACACATCCTTCAAACCACACAAAAGCAGGACCAATTACCAGTGTGGAAATTCCTGTTAGGTGGAAAATGTGCTCAGAGCAGGAGAGTGTGAATTTGGGACCCCTGAATGTTGTCATGGAGCCACCGTCCGGTCTTCTGACTAAATTTGAAAGTAATTTATAATTGTCATGGATCTGTTGATTTAGGATGAGATATTTTCTCAAAGAAAATCAAAACAAAAGGTTTCAACCACCTGCTTTAGGTTGAAGGCAGGGGGTAGGGGAGAGGCACCTGGGGTGAGGGGTGGGTGGTACTCACAGCTGAGCCACTGTCGCCAACCCTGATCCCATTCATCTCCCTCAGGTTTTTTCTACATGGATTTCCATGGATTTTCTATGTGGTTTGGGAGAATAGCGTATTTTTAAAACCTTTTTTTTTTGAGGTGATAAAATAGATGTAACATAAAATTTACCATTTTAACCAATTTTAAGCATAGAGTTGAGTGGCATTAAGTACATTCACATTGTTGTATAGCCCCCACCACCAACCATCTCCAGAACTTTTTCATTTTCCCAAACTGAAACTCCTTACCCAGTAAACACTCATTCCCACTCTCCCCTCCCCCCACCACCATTCTACTTTCTGTCTCTACAAATTTGACTGCTCTAAGAACCTCATATAAGTGTATTCATGCAACATTTGTCCTCGTGTATCTGACTTATGTCACTGCACAATGTCCTCAAGTTTCATCCATGTTGTAGCATGTGTCACTTCTATTTTCTTTTTAAGACTGAATAATATTCCATGTGTGCATATACTACATTTTGTTTATTTTTTACCTTTTTATTTTATTGATTTATTTTTTGGAGGATGGCACGTTTTTAGAAAGTGTTATCCTACATGCTGAAGTCGGAAAGAGAGAGACAAAACAAGACATTGGAACTAGCGGAGAAAAAAGAGCTAGTTCATACTCCCAGGCTCTGCTCAATGTCAGCACTTTTGGCTGTTTTAGCTTCTCTTTATCTGTTACTAGGATGGCTCCTTGGAGCTGTGCTCTGATCTCCGCTGTGTCTCCCTGTGCTGAGATCCTGTCACAAGGCAGAGTGGGTAAGAATGTAGGTTGTCATTTCCTAGCTGTGGGATCTTAGGGTTCTGAGCCTCAGTTTCTTTATCTTTAAAATGTGCATAATGACACTGGTGTGTGTGTGTGTGTGTGTGTGTGTGTGCGCGCCTGTGTATTTAGAGGCACAAATGAAGTCATCCTCTCTACAACATTCTGCAACTTTTTTTTCATAAACCGTATATCTTAGAGATCTTTCCATGTCAATGCATAAAACTTTGCTCCATTTTTAGTAGCAGCATACATCCTGCTGTAGGCTACACCATAAATTCATTTAGCCAATCTTCCATGCATGGACATGTAGATTGTTTCTGGCTGTTTGCTTTCTCAAATGATGCTGCAGTGAATTTCCTTATACGCCACCTTGGTTCACTCATGTGAGCGTATCTCTAAAATCAGTCCCTAGAAGTGAGATTTCTGGGGCAGAGAGTTTGAGCATTTAACATTTCGAAAGATATTACCAAATTAGACAGTTTAATTTGCAAGTGTGTCTTATTAGTAGAAAATCTGTTATATTAAGTCCAGCCTGTAAATGTTATATTTGAGTAGTTCATTTATTAAATTGATTTGTGTTCTGCCTCTTCCCCAAAAGGGCTCAAGGAAGCTTATAGCAAGAGGCAAATCAAATAAAGGCTGAAAATAATAAACATACAGAGAAAAGCCAGTACGGTAATGGTGACAGCTAACACTTATTTTCAGCACTTGCTGTGTGCCAGACACTGTTCCAAGTGCTTTGCATGTATGAATTCATCTAAACCTCGAAGTCTCACTAGGAAGGGACTATTAACACCCTCATTTCATAGATGGGGAAGCTGAGGCACAGAGGGGCTAGATTACTTGTTTAGTGTCACAGGGTTGGTAAATGGTAGAGCTGGGATTTGAACCCTAGCAGTTTCACAGTATGCCCTCTTAGCCATTATGAGTCTCTACCTCCCCAAATCAGGAGTTAGAGAGAGGAGGGAGGAAGCTGGACAAATATAGGCTATCATTGTTGCTGCGATTCACTGATTTATTCAATCATCAGTTTATTTACTCACTCATTCAACTATCAACGGCAGCTCTTTGCCAAGAGTGCTGGGGATTTCAGTGAACAAAAGAATATGTGGTCCGTATCTCTGCTTGATTTTGAAGATCAATCCACTTTGTGAGTGTGCTCCCCTGTTCGACGTGTTCATTTGAGATTGAGTACTCTCTGAGCCCTGGGTCCTCAGTCCCCGTATTGTGGCCTCTGCCGACCTCTTGTACCATCAGGCAGAGCCCTGAGCCTGATCTTTGCAGCTCATCAGTATCCCCTGGGAGGGGCAGGTGGGGCGAGATTGCGGCAGCCCAGTACGCCTATTCCCTGGGCCTGGAACTGAGCTATGACTTCCTTTTTGCTGAAGGTGTGGTGGTCTCAGATCCCAGAGGGAGAGGTGCAGCCCCAGGTTTCTGCTTCCTGCCCTCTGGTGGGAAAAGTGCTGGCCACACAGCTTTTGCTTTGCTTGGACACCTGATTGGACAGGCTTGGATAAATTGAGGTTTTCAGCCTTAGTTTTCCATTTGTAAAATAGTAAAAATCAGTGCCATTTCTCTTTGTCTCTCTAAAGCCTGTGTGAGGTGAACATAAAACAAACAAAATTTCCATTCATTTGACAAGTATTTTTTTAGTATCCAGGTATGCCGGGCTCTGAACTCGGCCGTGAGGCTCTTATGAGAAACAGGATGACCAAGCTCTGTGCTCTTGGAGTACACAGGCAGGGGGACAGACGTGCATCAAACAGTCACAACACAAGTAGCAGCAAACATTGATGGAGTGGTTACCTCCTGCCAGGTGCATTTCTAAACACCTTACAGATGTCAGCTCAGTTAATCTTTACAGCCGCTCCAAGAAGGGGGCACTTTTATAACCCCTACTTTACAGGTGAGGAAACTGAGGCTGAGAGTGATTAAGTCACTTTCTCCAAGTCAGCATCTAATAAGAGAAGAAGTGAGGAATCATTCTCAGGTCCCTGGCTCCCAAACCTGCATCCTTAGACAAGATGGTGTTTTGCTTCTATGCTATAAAGTGATACGGGGAAAAAGAGTAGGATGGTCCATGAGAGAATATCATTTGTACCAGTGTGTTTTGGGAACACGCCTAGGATGAGGTGGCATTGGGGAAAAGAGATGAAGGAAGAGAAAGGGCCAGCCTTGCAGGGCTGGGTGTGTGTGGGAATTGGAGAGAGACAGAGGGACTGCACATGCAAAGGTCCTGAGGTAGACAAGACCCTGGGGGCATTTGCAGAACAGAAAGAAAGTCCTTGTCACTGGGATCATTGAACTAGAGGTGCCTTTGAGACTTGATGCAGTGCCTGGCCTGTTGGCAGGACTCAGTGGAGGTTAGCTCTTGCTGTGTCCTTTATGAGAGAAATCAGAAGAACCAGGAAAATAGGAGATTTCAGGGCAGGCTTCCTTCCTCAAGCCTCTGGCTGAGCATAGCAGGTATCATATCAAGGTATTAGCATCAGGAGTAGTTAAACCCCATTTAGTTACCTCTGACCTCCTTCTCCAGGTGTGAGTCCTGCAGGGGACCCTCTTGCTAGGGAATCCTGGGAGGGTTTTGGGTCCCCACTTTTTGAGGAGTCCTCCTTTGTCAAATTTAATGTGTGTGCTTCTTTTTTTTTCCATCATCCCTGGAATGGGAAGAAGAAAGCTCCAACCTGATTTCAAAGCTGAGCAAATAAAGCTTTTTTACAATTGGTTCCATTGTAGAGAGAGCATTAGACTGATTTATTCAAATCAATTCTGGGTAAAAGCCGTAAAAGAGAGCTTAAGAATGAGTTCTGTTTCCCCAGGAAACCTAGCTGATGGATTAACACCTGAAGGGGGGCTGGTGTTAGACTGGCTTCAGAGGGGACTGGGAGGCAGCTGGCACTCCAGGCAGACGCAGCAAACATTTTTTCTGAGGGACTGAAGTCAGATGTGGCCCCCACTGGTGGCCGGGGATGCCCTGCTCCTTTTTTTTTTTTTTTTAACATCTTTATTGGAGTATAATTGCTTTATCATGGTGTGTTAGTTTCTGCTTTACAACAAAGTGAATCAGTTATACATATACATATGTTCCCATATCTCTTCCCTCTTGCGTCTCCCTCCCTCCCACCCTCCCTATGCCACCCCTCTAGGTGGTCACAAACCACCTAGCTGATCTCCCTGTGCCATGCAGCTGCTTCCCACTAGCTATCCACCCTACGTTTGGTAGTGTATATATGTCCTTGCCACTCTCTCACTTTGTCACAGCTTACCCTTCCCCCTCCCCATATCCTCAAGTCCATGCTCTAGTAGGTCTGTGTTTTATTCCCATCCTACCGCTAGGCTCTTCATGACTTTTTTTTTTCTTAGATTCCATATATATGTGTTAGCATACGGTATTTGTTTTTCTCCTTCTGACTAACTTCACTCTGTATGACAGACTCCAGGTCCATCTATCTCACTACAAATAACTCAATTTTGTTTCTTTTTATGGCTGAGTAATATTCCATTGTATATATGTGCCACATCTTCTTTATCCATTCATCTGTTGATGGACTTTTAGGTTGCTTCCATGTCCTGCCTATTGTAGATAGAGCTGCAATGAACATTTTGGTACATGACTGTTTTTTTTTTGCAGTATGCGGGCCTCTCACTGTTGTGGCCTCTCCCATTGCAGAACACAGGCTCTGGACGCGCAGGCTCAGCGGCCATGGCTCACGGGCCTAGCCACTCCACGGCATGTGGGATCTTCCCGGACTGGGGCACGAACCCGTATCCCCTGTATTGGCAGGTGGACTCTCAACCACTGCGCCACCAGGGAAGCCCGATGACTCTTTTTGAATTATGGTTTTCTCAGGGTGTATGCCCAGTAGTGGGATTGCTGGGTCGTATGGTAGATCTATTTGTAGTTTTTTAAGGAACCTCCATACTGTTCTCCATAGTGGCTGTATCAATTTACATTCCCACCAACAGAGCAAGAGTGTTCCCTTTTCTCCACACCCTCTCCAGCATTTATCGTTTCTAGATTTTTTTGATGATTGCCATTCTGACTGGTGTGAGATGATACCTCATTGTAGTTTTGATTTGCATTTCTCTAATGATTAATGATGTTGAGCATTCTTTCATGTGTTTGTTGGCAATCTGTATACCTTCTTTGGAGAATTGTCTATTTAGGTCTTCTGCCCATTTTTGGATTGGGTTGTTTGTTTTTTTTGTTATTGAGCTGCAAGTTGCTTGTAAATTTTGGAGATTAATCCTTTGTCAGTTGCTTCATTTGCAACTATTTTCTCCCATTCTGAGCATTGTCTTTTGGTCTTGTTTATGGTATTCTTTGCTGTGCAAAAGCTTTTAAGTTTCATTAGGTCCCATTGGTTTATTTTTGTTTTTATTTCCATTTCTCTAGGAGGTGGGTCAAAAAGGATTTTGCTGTGATTTATGTCATAGAGTGTTCTGCCTATGTTTTCCTCTAAGAGTTTAATAGTGTCTGGCCTTACATTTAGGTCTTTAACCCATTTTGAATTTATGCCCTGCTCCTTAATCCTTAATTTCCTTGGTGGGGAGAGAGTGTCCAGTGCTGCTGGTTTTTTTTTTTTTTTTTTTTTTTTTTTTTTTTTTTTTTTTTTTTTTTTCTGCTCTTGAAAAGAAGGAGGCCTTGTCATGAAGCACCTTTTGGGAACATAAGTACTACCGTAGCTGGAAGGATCAGATAACCTGGTTGGAGCCCCTCGTTTTTGGTAGCTGGAGGGTGGGTGGAGTGGAGGGAGGCTAAGACCCAGAGGACTGAGCAAACTATCAGAAGAGGCAGAATTCAAATTCAAGCCTCCCAGTTCCCTTGCCCAGTGCTGTTTGCATCACAGCATTAATGTCCTGGCTTAAAAAAAAAAAATACACCCTTACAGTAAGGTCTGTCATTTATCCAACTAAAAACAATTATGCTTTGAATTGTCACTTTTCTTTTCTTTGGTATCCCACACACATGGAGAAGAACTCATCAGCGTTGTCTTTATAAAAATTCTTTGTTGAGATTGGAAGACGGGAAAAGATAATCTCCAAGCTTGTGAAACCCTAATTCACTGAACTTCTCTGTATAGGACTAGTTTCTGCCCTTTAAACCAGATTGCTCTTGCCTTTTTTATGCTCATGCTTATGTCTGTCTGTCACTTACTAGCTGTGTGACTCTGATCAAGTTACTCAACCTCTCGGAGCGTTAGTGTTCTCATCTGTATAACAGGAATAGTGCCTACCTCATAGAGTTGTCATGATTGGATGGCATGATTCATATAAAGCAGTTATCAGTGCCTAACTGTGTCAATTGCTCAAAAATGTTAGCTATTTTAAGATTATTTGCACAGGGTAATGAACCTCTCCCCAGGTGGTTAACATCTTTTTTTTTTTTTTTTCTGTTCTCGGATTGATCTGGACGGCATCCCATCCTATTACTAGGGTTGTTCATGGACACCGCCCTCTCTCCCTAATCCTCCCTGCCTACCCCACAACATATATGTACATACAGAGCCAATTACACACACACTTGGGTATACATAACACACACTGTCCTTTCTTAGTTGCAGGTAGGAGAAGGTAGCAAGTGTGGGCAGTGAGGAAGAACCTGAGTGCTCACTTCTTAGCCCATTTATTCCTCAATATTTTCCCTGCTCTGGACTGGGATGGAAATGTCATGTTTGGAGTGAGTGCATCCTAGGACTGGTAAATGCAGTGTGGTTCTCAGTATTTACCCTTTTGACCCCTGGTCCCTTCTACGGGGGCTCAGTGCCCAAATGATTTAGACGTCAGAGCCAAGACATGGTATCTCTAGGTGGTGCTTGTGCCTGGGAAACTGTTTTCTTGGCCAGCTGGATTGTGTCTCTGTATCTGTCATAGCAGCTTCTCTCCTTGGGCAAAGCTTTGACATCTCCGCAACAGCATTAGGTAGAGGGGAAGAGCAGTAGCGCGTAGGAGGGAGGATGAGAGGGGGAGGGAGGGGGTAGAGAGAAGGAGAGCAGGAGGGAGTGGGGGATGGATGGGGACAGAGAGTGAGTCAGAAATTTAGTCATCCACTGCCCTGAAAGGAAGGGAGAGATTTGCTCTGGCCATGGTGCTGAAGTACATGTCCAGCTTCGTGGGATTGGAAAGCAGGGAGCCAGCCAGCAAGAAATGGGGTATGTGACTAGGGTTATCAGGGTTTATGTACTGATAAAGCCTAGGAGGAAGAGAGATAATAGTTAGGGGAGAGAGAGAGACAGAGAGAGAGACAGAGAGAGAGACAGAGAGACAGAGAGAGACAGAGAGAGAGAGGGAGGGAGGGAGGGAGGGAGAGAGGGAGGGAGGGATTAATCCTACCTAGGTGTAGATGAGGGGTAAGATGCCACAGGTCCATGGTAGGGAGATAACATATATCTTTTTTGCAAGTGTTCACTCCCTCAGGATCATTAAATTTTGTCTGTGTATGTATGAATATGTGTGCTTGTGTGTGCATGTGTGTAAGAACAGTGGTAATTATTACTGTATGAATTCTACTCAGCATTGGAGGCATTGCTTGGAAACTGATTTTATTCATGCTCATAAAATAGTACAGTGGCATAGCTGGGATGCAAACACAGGTAGCCTTACCTGTTGGGACTCTTGCTGAGTGTTGTCAGCAATGTGGGAGGAAAGATGAAAGCCACTTCTGTTCTGTCTTAGGAAACTCTTTTCTCAGCCCAAGGGATGGGGAATTTCCTCCTCTATCTGGTTAATCAAGGGTGTCTTCCAACCTACATGGTTGCTTTTTGGTCTTCTCAGGTATAATCTTCTGGAGGTGACCAGAGGCTTGCTGTCTACCTTCTGTGCCTCACATGGACCTTCCAGGGACCTCACTGCCTTCCATCAAGCCAGGGCTTTCCATGCAGGAAGGTAAGATGTTGAGCAGGTGACTGCATTGTGGCTAAGAGCTCCGACTCACAAGACAGACATACCTGGCTTCAAACCTTATTTCCATCACTCACAGTGGTCTTGGGTGAGCTTTCTTCATCTCTTGTTTTTTTTACTAGCATGGATTTGCGGCTTCCGGGTGTCACGTGGTGTTTGAACTAAGGATGAGACTTGCTAATGTTAAACCTGGAATGATTACAGAACACACTGTGGTCTTTGCTGGTTCTAAACAGTCAAGTCAGCCTGATCTTACAGTGATCACCAGAAAGTTCTGGGAGGTGGTGTCACTGAAAGGTTAAGAGCATGGGCTCAAGGCAGATAATGGAGATGCAAGTTTCAGCTCTCTCCTTCAGCTTCCTCATGTATGAAATGGTGATAGTAATAATAATAATAACAATAATAATAATCACCTCAATGGGCTGTAGTGAGGATTTAATTGGTTAACATACATAAAGTGTTTAGAACAGTGCCTGAGACATAGTAAGGTCTTAGGAACATCAGCAATTATTATCTTGCTGATATTATTACCATAGCTCTTATCAACTGGATGGCATGTGGAAGTAACCTGTACTCTCTGTCCTCAGTCTCCTTATCTAAAAAATGGGGCTGTTGATAATAAGTACTTCATAGAGTTAATGTGAAAAAGAAATGAGATGGTTCACATTAGTGCCTCGTGTAGTGGAGGCATCCAGACCATGACATTTCCTCTTTTCTCCTTTCCTTGGTCATATTCAAGATCAAGGTATATTAAATATTGAAGTGAATGCAGTTTGGTTGTTCCTGCCTTGGGGGCTCACGGAACCCTTTGTGATTTTGAATTCAGAATCTTTCTCTGAGAAAAAGGGAAACACACACATATATCTCAGTGGGTTCAATAGTTCATGAGCTATTATGGGTTTTTATCCCATGGCCCATAGAAACTCATTTTAATCTCCCTTCACACAATGCATTACATAGAGTTTTCTGGAAAAAAAAGTGACACACAGAAACGAGCCCTTAAACATCAAGATGGTGATGCTGAGATGTTGAGAGTTCTGGGGCCACAGAGGGCTTGGCTTTGGTTCTGTCCAGAAACTCTGAGCTCAGGGCCTCTGCCTGCCCCAGGACTCACTGTGCTCCCTCCCACTGCTGTCCCACAACCCTATCTGGGCCGCTCATGGCTCAAGATGAGGGTGCTGGGGATGGAGCTGCTTCCCTCCTCTCCCAGGGCTGTCTCTCGTGAGTACAGGCCATGTGGGTGCTGCCTTTGATGCTCTCTTCTCTAAACTCTGCAATTTATGGTACAGTCGTGCCAGAGAAAAGGCAGGAATTTGTCTTTGTTCTGAGTGTTGTATGTGTATTAAAAGGCTCTTTCTTGCAGCAATCAACACCTCATGGCAGAAAACAATGGGACACAGTGCGTACCCACTTAGTAAGAACAAGAGGAGGGGAGATTTGGATAATCAAGACAAATATCCACGTGCCCGGGACACCTGTAGGAAGGGCTGGCAGGAATGGTTTATATAACTGCTGATGTCTGGTGTTTGCGTTCTCATCCTGGCAGATGCCTGCTCACCAGTTTGGTTCAGAGCTGAGGAGGGAAAAATTTGGGTGCTGGGGGCTTAGATGAGGCCCTCAGAAACGCTGTGTGTAAACTGCTCAAGTAGATGAAGAGTTGGATTGTGATGATCCTTGGGAGGAGGGGAAGAAAAACACAGGATTCCAGTCACATCCCAGAATTAAAGGTGAGATGTGACAAAGGCAAAAAGTGACATTTTTGAACCTGGAATCTGGTGACTTGTTGGACTGTCATTTGCACCTTGATAATATAAAACATTTAACAAAAAAATTAAAGTTAAGAATAAACCACCAGCAAGATTATGCCCTCATAGTTGGGCTGATGGAAAGCTCATTGATGGCCCTGGTAGGAGCTTTGAGTCCTTGTGTAATTATAGGTGCAGGACACACAGGTACATGTGCATTCCAAATGAAGTAGAAGTCGAGAGACTGTGAGCAAAGATGCACATTGACCTGGGGTACAGTGTGGAGGAGAAAATTACCTAAACCCAGTGACTGCTGATGGAAGTTAGATGGGATTTATGGGATTCTCAGGAATGGTGCAGAACAGCACACATCCTGACTTTTCAGTTCAGTACATTGGGGGTCCTGGCTGCCATTGGGGGTCATGCCATTGGGGGGCCCATTGGAGGTCCATACAGGCAATGGACATGCTGTGGGTGATGTGTAGGTGGCACCAGGAGATACATGGCTTGTGGGTCAGTTGCCTGAAGAAGTTATGGGTTTGGAGGGGTCAATACCCCTGTTGGGATTTCTTGCTGGAGAGGAAACAGCAATTCCTTGGGATCAGGGGTCTGTCCTTATGGGAGGATCAGTGCCCAGACAACCTGGATGGGATGGGAGCTTGGGGAGAGTGTTTGTCTCATCTCAATGGAGCACTGTCCCTCAGCTGACAACCTAAGGCAGCTGTCAGTGGGAAGAGGGTGGTCCCAACCACTGGATTCCTCCCTACACCTCCCCTATAGCTAGATATTTGCAAGAAGGATTTCAGCAGGGAAGCAATGGAGTTTACGTTCCTCATGCCCCAATTTATGACCAGCTTAAGATGTCAGACGCACAGCTTCTCGTGGCTGACCTGGCTCCAGTGTGGGATGCTGCTGTCCCCCCGGCCCTTACTCTGACTTCCTGACTTTGGCTGTCAGTCTCATTCTTATTCAGTATCCCTCCTTCTCTCCACCACTGCATCTGGAAGCCTCAGGGCCTGCCAACTTCAGGGCCAGACTTGCCTTCCCTGTAAGAAAAGCACATGAGTTAACGATTTTATTAAATACACTTAAAATTTTTTTTCTCCCCTCTACTTATTTGTTTATTTATTTTCTTTTTTTGGCCATGCTGTGCAGCTTGTGGGATCTTAGTTCCGCCACCAGGGATTGAACCCCGGCCCCGGCAGTGAAAGCGCCAAGCCCTAACCACTGGACCGCCAGGGAATTCCCAATAAATACACTTTCTTTCTGAGCCCTTATTATATGTTAGGCTAAGAGCTTTATATGTAGAATTATGTTCACTTCTTACAATAATCCACAAGGTACTATCATTACAGGTGAAAAAACGGAAGCTCCTAAAGGTCCGTTTTCCTGCCTGAGGTTGTGTGGTTAAGAGTAAAATCAGAACCCCACTGAACTCCGCCCCCACAGCCCCAGCTGAGCTAATCTGCTCTCTAAGCCCCACCATGGACGGGTGAGAATTCAGGTACCTTTGGGACCTGCCAAAGGATGGGGTTCAGCTTTGCAGCAGATGCTGTTGGTGCCCTAGCCCCCATCCCTTGCCCTCACCACTTCTGCACATGCTGACTTGCCTTTGCCTGAGGCACTCTATGGCCACCAATACCCACTTTGCCAGAATCACACGGGAATAATTTGGACCCTCCAGGGAGTAGCTGTCAGCCAAGACGAATGAATACCCAGCTCCCGCACCCCTAGTTGGGATAACTCTGAGGTGCACCATCTACACTTTCTCCCAGCTGGATAAGCTCTAGGTCCACAGTGGTAACTTGGCTGCCAACAAATCCCTTATAAGCTGCCTTCCCTGCTCCATCCCATGTCCTCAATCTGTCATGAGTTTCCTGGAATCACCTCCAAAATAAACTACTTTCATTTAAATCCTTGTGTTGGAATCTGCTTTTCCAGGCTGTCTTTGGGATCAGGTGCATCTTTTTTGTGGGTGTGTGGGTTAGGATGGCAATCCAAAGACCCCACCAATGCAGAGGGCATATATCTTCTTTCAAACAGTCCATAAGCTATTTCACAGTTTCCATCACTGTAGCTTGTTGTTTTTTTACTTGTTTATTCTATATCTGAGAGGCCTCCCAAACAATTTACAGACCTTTTCCCAGGTGAGAGTAAAAGGACTTACCTTTGTTCTGGGCTTTCCCCCACCTTGACCATCAGATCTAGTCAAATTGCCGGGAAGGTGAGGAATGGTTCCGGAGGATCTAGCCCCACTGGCTTAGTAAACTCATGTCCTTTCTTTTGATGTCAGGCCCTATGACCTTTTGATTGTCTCTAATTTTCCTGCCTAGTTTCAAGAATATAGGGTTGACACCATGACCTTGGGCTGGGCTTGGGGCATGGGGACCGAAACCCTGAATTATACTTTCTTCCTAGAGATGTCAGACTGTTTTGTGGGTAAGAGCACAGCCTGGACATCCTGGGTTTGAATCCGAGCTCTGCCACTGTGTTAATAAGCACTGGATGGGTTGAGACGGGGGAGCTAAAACTCCACTGATCATCTGACCCACATAAACCCTACTCTGACTGGTGGACCCCAATGATGCTTTGGGTCTCCTGGAATTCGTGTCAGTTCAGAGCCTGTGTTCAGTGATGCTGGAAATGTCTGATTTTTCCCCTTTTTCCCAATGCAGTCACTCTGATAAAAGGCATGGGTCCCTTTGGGGAAAGCTGGGAGAAAGATTAAGAGCATACGTTTTTGGCATTGTATCAAGGTCCTTCCTCAAGGGGACCCAGCCTCCCTGGGTCTGTAAACTGGTCAAGTCTGGGAATTGATTGACCATCTGTTTTTTTAAAATTTTTTGTTTACATCTTTATCAGTGTATAATTGCTTTACAAAGGTGAGTTAGTTTCTGCTGTATAACAAAATGAATCAGCTATACCTATACATATATCCCCATATCCTCTCCCTCTTGCGCCTCCCTCCCCTCCCTATCCCACCCTTCTAGATGGTCACAAAGCACGGAGCTAACCTCCCTGTGCCACGTGGCTGCTTCCCACTAGCTATCTGTTTTACATTTGGTACTATATATATGTCCATACCACTCTCTCACTTAATCCCAGCTACCCATCCCCCTCCCCACCGTGTCCTCAAGTCCATTCTCTACGTCTGTAACTTTATTCCTGTACTGCCCCTAAGTTCTTCAGACCCATATTTTTTTAAGATTCCATATATATGTGTTAGCATACGGTATTTGTTTTTCTCTTTCTGACTTACTTCACTCTGTATGACAGTCTCTAGGTCCATCCACCTCACTACAAATAACTCAATTTCATTTCTTTTTATGTCTGAGTAACATTCCATTGTATATATGTGCCACATCTTCTTTATCCATTCATCTGTCGATGGACACTTAGGTTGCTTCCATCTCCTGGCTATTGTAAATAGTGCTGCAATGAACATTGTGATACATGTCTCTTTTTGAATTATGGTTTTCTCAGGGTATATACCTAGTAGTGAGATTGCTGGCTCGTATGGTAGTTCTATTTTTAGTTTTTTAAGGAACCTCCATACTGTTCTCTATAGTGGCTGTGTCAGTTTACATTCCCACAACAGTTCAGGAGGGTTCCCTTTTCTCCACACCCTCTCCAGCATTTATTGTTTGTAGATTATTTGATGATGGCCATTCTGACTGGTGAGGGGTGATACCTCATTGTAGTTTTGATTTGCAATTCTCTAATGATTAGTGATGTTGAGCATCCTTTCATGTGTTTGTTGGCCATCTGTATATCTTCTTAGGAGAAATGTCTATTTAGATATTCTGGGTTTTTTTTGGATTGGGTTGTTTGTTTTTTTGATATTGAGCTGCATGAGCTACTTGTATATTTTGGAGATTAATCCTTTGTCAGGTGCTTCATTTGCAAATATTTTCTCCCATTTTGAGGGTTGTCTTTTCATCTTGTTTATGGTTTCCTTTGCTGTGCAAAAGTTTTTAAGCTTCATTAGGTCCCATTTGTTTATTTTTGTTTTTATTTCCATTTCTCTCAGAGGTGGGTCAAAAAGGATCTTGCTGTGATTTATGTCATAGAGTGTTCTGCCTATGTTTTCCTCTAAGAGTTTGATAGTGTCTCGCCTTACATTTATGTCTTTAATCCATTGTGACTTTATTTTTGTGTATGGTGTTAGGGAGTGTTCTAATTTTATTGTTTTACATGTAACTGTCCAGTTTTCCCAGCACCACTTATTTTTTAAATTTTTTTTTTTTTTTCCGGTAAGTGGGCCTCTCACTGCCATGGCCTCTCCCGCTGCAGAGTATAGGCTCTGGACGCGCAGGCTCAGCGGCCATGGCTCACGGGCCAAGCCACTCCGCGGCATGTGGGATCCTCCCGGACCAGGGCACAAACCCGTGTCCCCTGCATCGGCAGGCGGACTGTCAACCACTGCGCCACCAGGGAAGCCCAGCACCACTTATTGAAGATGCTATCTTTTCTCCATCGTACATTCTTGCCTCCTTTATCAAATACAAGGTGACCGTATGTGCGTGGGTTTATCTGGGTTTTCTATCCTGTTCCATTGATCTATATTTCTGTTTTTGTGCCAGTACCATACTGTCTTGATTACTGTAGCTTTGTAGTGTAGTCTGAAATCAGGGTGCCTGATTCCTCCAGCTCTGTTTTTCTTTCTCAAGATTGCTTTGGCTATTCGGGGTCTTTTGTGTTTCCATATAAATTGTGAAATCTTTTGTTCTAGTTCTGTGAAAAATGCCATTGGTAGTTTGATAGGGATTGCATTGAATCTGTAGATTGCTTTGGGTAGTATAGTCATTTTCACAATGTTGATTCTTCCAATCCAAGAACATGGTATATCTCTCTATCTATTTGTATCATCTTTAATTTCTTTCATCAGTATCTTATAATTTTCTGCATACAGGTCTTTTGTCCCCTTAGGTAGGTTTATTCCTAGCTATTTTATTCTTTTTGTTGCAATGGTAAATGGGAGTGTTTTCTTAGTTTCACTCTCAGATTTTTCATCATTAGTGTATAAGATTGCCAGAGATTTCTGTGCATTAATTTTGTATCCTGCTACTTTACCAAATTCATTGATTAGCTCTAGTAGTTTTCTGGTAGCATCCTTAGGATTCTGTATGTATAGTATCATGTCATCTGCAAACAGTGACAGCTTTACTTCTTCTTTTCCAATTTGGATTCCTCTTATTTATTTTTCTTCTCTGATTGCTTTGGCTAGAACTTCCAAAATTATGTTGAATAAGAGTGGTGAGAGTCGGCAACCTTGTCTTGTTCCTGATCTTCATGGAAATGGTTTCAGTTTTTCACCATTGAGAATGATGCTGGCTGTGGGTTTGTCATATATGGCCTTTATTATGTTGAGGAAAGTTCCCTTTATGTCTGCTTTCTGGAGGATTTTTATCATAAATGGGTGTTGAATTTTGTCAAAAGCTTTCTCTGCATCTATTGAGATGATCATATGGTTTTTCTCCTTCAGTTTGTTGATATGGTGTATCACGTTGATTGATTTGCGTATATTGAAGAATCCTTGCATTCCTGGAATAAACCCCGCTTGATCATGGTGTATGATCCTTTTAATGTGCTGTTGGATTCTGTTTGCTAGTATTTTGTTGAGGATTTTTGCATCGATGTTCATCAGTGATATTGGCCTGTAGTTTTCTTTCTTTGTAATGTCTTTGTCTGGTTTTGGTATCAGGCTGATGGTGGCCTCATAGAATGAGTTTGGGAGTGTTCCTCCCTCTGCTATCTTTTGGAAGAGTTTGAGAAGGATAGGTGTTAGCTCTTCTCTAAATGTTTGATAGAATTAGCCTGTGAAGCCATCTGGTCCTGAGCTTTTGTTTACTGGAAGATTTTAAATCACAGTTTCAATTTCAGTGCTTGTGATTGGTCTGTTCATATTTTCTATTTTTTCCTGGTTCAGTCTCGGCAGGTTGTACATTTCTAAGAATTTGTCCATTTCTTCCAGGTTGTCCATTTTATCGGCATATATTTGCTTGTAATCTCTAATAATCTTTTGCATTTCTGCAGTGTCCGTTGTTACTTGTCCTTTTTCATTTCTAATTCTATTGATTTGAGTCTTCTCCCTTTTTTTCTTGATGAGTCTGGCTAATGGTTTATCAATTTTGTTTATCTTCTCAAAGAACCAGCTTTTAGTTTTATTGATCTTTGTTATTGTTTCCTTCATTTCTTTTTCATTTATTTCTGATCTGATCTTTATGATTTCTTTCCTTCTGCTACATTTGGGTTTTTTTTGTTCTTCTTTCTCTAATTGCTTTAGGTGCAAAGTTAGGTTGTTTATTCGAGATGTTTCCTGTTTCTTAAGGTAGGATTGTATTGCTATAAACTTCCCTCTTAGAACTGCTTTTGCTGCATCCCATAGGTTTTGGGCGTCATGTCTCCATTGTCATTTATTTCTAAGTATTTTTTGATTTCCTCTTTGATTTCTTCAGTGATCACTTCGTTATTAAGTAGTGTATTGTGTAGCCTCCATGTGTTTGTACTTTTTACAGATCTATTCCTGTAATTGATATCTAGTCTCATAGCGTTGTGGTTGGAAAAGATACTTGGTACGATTTCAATTTTCTTAAATTTACCAAGGCAAGATTTGTGACCCAAGATATGATCTATCCTGGAGAATGTTCCATGAGCACTTGAGAAAAATGTGTATTCTGTTGTTTTTGGATGGAATGTCCTATAAATATCAATTAAGTCCATCTTGTTTAATGTATCATTTAAAACTTGTGTTCCCTTATTTATTTTCATTTTGGATGATCTGTCCATTGGTGAAAGTGGGGTGTTAAAGTCCCCTTCTCTGATTGTGTTACTGTCAATTTCCTCTTTTATAGCTGTTAGTATTTGCCTTATGTATTGAGGTGCTCCTATGTTGGGTGCATAAATATTTACAATTGTTATATCTTCTTCATGGATCGATCCCTTGATCATTATGTAGTGTCATTCTTTGTCTCTTGTCATAGTCTTTATTTTAAAGTCTATTTTGTCTGATATGAGAATTGCTATTCTGGCTTTCTTCTGATTTCCATTTGCATGGAATATCTTTTTCCATCCCCTCACTTTCAGTCTGTATGTGTTCCTAAGTCTGAAGTGGGTCTCCTGTAGACAGCATATATATATGGGTCCTGTTCTTGTATCCATTCATCCAGTCTATGTCTTTTGGTTGGAGCATTTACTCCATTTACATTTAAGGTAGTTATTGATATGTATGTTCCTATTACCATTTTTGTAATTGTTTTGGGTTTGTTATTGTAGGTCTTTTCCTTCTCTTGTGTTTTCTGCCTAGAGAAGTTCCTTTAGCATTTGTTGTAAAGCTGGTTTGGTGGTGCTGAATTCTCTTAGATTTTGCTTGTCTGCAAAGCTTTTAATTTCTCTGTCGAATCTGAATGAGATCCTTGCTGAGTAGAGCAATCTTGGTTGTAGGTTTTTCCCTTTCATCACTTTAAATATGCCCTGCTACTCCCTTCTGGCTTGCAGAATTTCTACTGAAAGATCAGCTGTTAACCTTATGGGGATTCCCTTGTATATTATTTGTTGTTTTCCCTTTGCTGCTTTTAATATTTTTTCTTTGTATTTAACTTTTGATAGTTTGATTAATATGTGTCTTGGTGTGTTTCTCGTTGGATTATCCTGTGGATTTATTTATGGGACTCTCTGCACTTCCTGGACTTGATTATTTCCTTTCCCATGTTAGGGAAGTTTTCAACTATAATCTCTTCAAATATTTTCTCAGTCCCTTTCTTTTTCTCTTCTTCTTCTGGGACCCCTATAATTCGAATGGTGGTGTGTTTAATGTTGTTCCAGAGGGCTTGGAGACTGTCCTCAATTCTTTTCATTCTTTTTTCTTTATTCTGCACTGCGGTAGTTATTTCCACTATTTTATCTTCCATGTCACTTATCTGTTCTTCTGCCTCAGTTTTTCTGCTGTTGATTCCTTCTAGAGAATTTTTAATTTTATTTATTGTGTTGTTCATCATTGTTTGTTTGCTCTTTAGTTCTTGTTAAACGTTTCTTGTATTTTCTCCATTCTATTTCCAAGATTTTGGATCATCTTTACTGTCATTACTCTGAATTCTTTTTCAGGTAGACTGCCTATTTCCTCTTCATTTGTTTGGTCTGGTGGGTTTTTACCTTGCTCCTTCATCTGCTGTGTGTTTCTCTGTCTTCTCATTTTGCTTAACTTACAGTGTTTGGGGTCTCCTTTTCCTAGGTTTCAGGTTCCCGTTTTTTTTGGTGTCTGCCCCCAATGGGTAAGGTTGGTTCAGTGGGTTGTGTAGGCTTCCTGGTGGAGGGGACTGGTGCCTGTGTTCTGGTGGATGAGGCTGGGTCTTGTCTTTCTGGTGGGCAGGACCACATCTGGTGGTGTGCTTTCGGGTGTCTGTGAATTTAGTATGATTTTAGGCAGCGTCTCTGCTAATTGGTGGGGTTATGTTCCTGTCTTGCTCGTTGTTTGGCATAGGGTGTCCAGCACTGGAGCTTGCTGGTCATTGAGTGGAGCTGAGTCTTAGCCTTGGATGGAGATCTCTGGGAGAGGTCTCGCTAATTGATATTACATAGGGCCAGGAGGTCTCTGGTGGTCCAATGTCCTGAACTCGGCTCTCCCACCTCAGAGGCTCGGGCCTGACACCCAGCTGGAGCACCAAGACCCTGTCAGCCACATGGCTCATCTGGTGGTGCCTGACAACGTGCTCCCGGTGCTGAAAGTGGTGCCATCTGTGAGGTTGCTCGCAGACCTGTGTGAGATGCCTGCCATTGTTTCTGCCGAGAGCCCCTGACCATCTGTTTTTATAATTCAAGTTAGAGTGTTTTTCACTTGACCTAGAACTCTTTTGCTTATACAGATCAAGTAAGAATTCAATATGCTTGCCATCTATTTCATTTCTAGGAACACTGTGCTCAACTGGCCACTGCTACAGTTCTGTGTGAGTCAGACTTTTCTGACTTCTGCTTTGACTCTGTCTGCGACTTTGGTGGTTGAGAGCCACCACTTGACCTCTGCCACCCTGGGATCCAGTGATCCCTCCCCCACCCCGCCACTGCATTTAGGTTTCTCAGTTCAATGGCAGCAGTTCTCGCCATAGGATGCCTTGGACACATTGCTTGCCTTCTTTACGTCGCTGTCTCCTCCTCTGTATAGTGGGGATAATAGCAGGCTTTTATTTGTGCTGTAGCAGAGGGAAGAGATGGAGAAGAGAGGAAGGGGCTGAAGTAAGAAGGGGAACATGTAGGATGCAGAGAACTCTGGGCAGGAGCAGGTCCATTTATTCATTCAACAAATGTTTCTTGAGCACCTACTGTGTGCCACCCACCATGGTAGCTTTTAAGGATAAAATCACAAACAAGGCAGAGGCAGCAAGTGCCTGCTGGGGCTTAGTGGCAGAAAAAATTTAACAAGCAATTGCAGCATGGTCTCAGCTCTTGTTTGGGGAAGCTCAGGACATATAGGAGCCTGGCGCTCATTGAGGCTGCCCTGGACACTGGGTATAACCCTTAAATGTCCAGAATATATCTCCTGGCTCAACTCATTACACAGCCGAGGAGGGAGCCCCATCTTGGTGCTAAGGGCATGTGCGGGGCACACTCAGAGTGATTAACCCATCACTCCAAAGTAGTTCTCAATGTCTCCTCCCTTTGTCCATTTGCACTGCTGCTGTGCTGAGTCCCTGCAGTGGTCCTCTATCTGATCCTGCCCTGCATGCCTGGTCCCCAACAACCTCTCCACCCACCACACCACTCTCCACTCACCCACCCTGCTGCAGCCGCACAGGCTTCTTGCTGCCTCCCTCAGCCTCTGAGCTTTTTTTTTTTTTTTTTTTTTTTTTTTTGCGGTACGCGGGCCTCTCACTGTTGTGGCCTCTCCCGTTGCGGAGCACAGGCTCTGGACGTGCAGGCTCAGCGGCCATGGCTCACGGGCTCAGCCGCTTCACGTCATGTGGGATCCTCCCAGACCGGGGCACGAACCCGTGTCCCCTGCATCGGCAGGTGGACTCTCAACTCCTACGCCACCAGGGAAGCCCGGCCTCTGGGCTTTTGCGTGTGCTGTTCCCTCTGCCTGAACACCCTTCACCTGGCTGAGAACTACTCATCTTGTACACCTCCATTCAGTGTTCACTTCCTCTGCCTTTCTCCCAGCCCCAGACCTTCTGAGGCTCTTCTGTTTTAGGTTCCTGCATCCCCAGCACATTCCTCTGCAGCCCTTAGCCCCATTGGCAATGTCAATCAATCATCACCTTCCCCCCCAGACACTGGGCTCCACCGGGCAGAGACAATGCCTGCCATGGTCACCATTGTAACCCCCTCCCTCATTGCCATGACTGGTTCATAGCGATGCTCAACAAACATCCTTGATAGCTAAGCACAGCTTCGAAAGATGGTGCCTTTGTATTAAGCACATCATTCTCCAGGCCAAATTCTTGTGTTTTGAGCAGCTTCTGTTTTCCAGCCACATCCAAACCATTCAAGATGCAGAACAGTAGTGAGGGACCAGGGTGTCCATCCTCGCAGGATGTTGGAGAAGTGGACGTCTGCTTGTCCTTACTCCCCTCCCTTTGGTCAGGGAGACCGTCTGTGTGCGAGCTGCGGGCCAGGATTTGCCTGAGCGAGCCTCTTCCACGCGTGCCCGCAGTGCAGGCGAGAAGCCAGCAGGTGGCGGCAGAGAGACAGGAGTGGTCCACAGAAGAGCCCAGCTCAGAGCCGAGCCGCGCGAACCCACCGAGCCCGCGCTCAGAAGCTAGATCTCCCACCGACAGGCCGCTGTCTTCGGAAGGCTGCTGGGTCCTTCCTCTCTCCTAAGTGCAGGCAGAGCCCACCTGGAGCTATGGCCAGCTCTTCCGGCAGCCCCGAGGACACGGGCAAGCTCAGAGGCAGGGATGGCCGGCAGAGGCGGGAGGAGGAGGATGCCCCTCCGGAGGAGAAGAGGTTGAGGCTGGGGCTGGAAGGAGGAAGCGTAGCGAAGGAGGAAGGAGAAGACGCGCCACGACTGGGCAGGGAAGAGACCGGCATCCAGACAGGTGTTGAAGACAGAGGTGTAAGTGAGCGGGGGGGGGGGGGGGCTCAGGAAGGACGGGGGCTGGGGGCTGGGCAGGGATGCTCCCTGTCGGCGGTCAGGTCTAAGTTGATAATTGGGCAGCAACTCCTGCGGGCGGGCGGGCGGGCGCGGTGTGACAGCTTGTGGGGACCTCCTGAGAAACTAGATGCTCCGTCGTTGGTGGCAACTCCCTTCTTGTTTATGTAGGATCGACTTGCTGATTCTCCCACGACGTCGTCGCTGGCTGGGAGACCCGTGGGCTCTGCGGTTGTCCAAAAAGGGAGGGGGAGCTCTGTGTCCTGGGGGCGTCCAGAAGGGAAAGGAGCGGGGGTTTACTCTGAGCAGCCCTCACTCTGCACACCCCATCCTGGGCAGAGCTGTTTTAGGCGTGTCCCTGGGACTTTGCTGGTTGCCTTCCCTCTGGTAAGGGGCTTGGGTGAGAAGTACCGGGCACAGGCTCTGCAAACGCTGCCCTGTCAGCGTGTGTGCCGGCGGCAGCTCACCAAGCCCCTCACCTGCCCCTCATCTTCCTGTCACTGCTCCCCAGGCTGGCTGGGCAGGGAGAGTTGAGAGAGAAGGCAGGTGGCTTCCAACCCTGAAGTCACTCTTCTCTCCCCATCCCTCCAGAGAAGGACAGTGAAGCAAAGTTCTGTGCATCCCCTCGGGTGCTGCCTAGCTCTGGTCCCCACTAGCCGAGGGTACGTGTGCGGGTGATTTGTAGCATATGTGAGTGGGTATGTGAGTCACCAGGCGTGTATGGGATGGAGCTCCATGGCCAGCTTGACCTCCCCGGCCACTGCTTTCTGCTTCCTCTTCTGAATCTTCTAGTTGTGACCTGGCTGACCTTACATTTGGGGGTCACAAGTGTCTGGAGAACAGATGAAGGCTGGCTGGACAGCTGTCCCCATGGTGAGGGCTGCCACCTTGAGAGTTAAATTGATAATGGGTTTGACCTTTTTGTTTCTTCCAAACGTTTTTATTCTTGACCGTTTGCTTGGCTGAGCTCGTCTTAAAAATTTGATTTGTGACTAGTGAGCCCCACAAGGGAGAGGTCCCCTTGTTTCTCCTGAATCCACGCAGGCGGCAGCAGCCTGCCTCCCGTTCACTAGGCTGCATCAAAGCCCGGCTGACTCCCAGGCGCTGCTTCAGAGCCCTCACCAACCCATGGCTGTGATTGTTCAGATTATGGGCCACCTGGACACCAGAACCAGGAGAATTTCTCTCTGAGATGCCAGGAGAAGGATAATATTTATAGAAGGTTTATTGGGACACATCGTGGAAAGAGTGGGAAGGGATGTGTCGCAGTGTGGTGAGAGGAGAGGTCCCATGTCTGAGACACAATTATGCGGGCCGTGCAATGCTGTGAAACTTCCACTGTCAGAAGCCCTCGCCTCCTCCTGTCACCTCCCTCTTTTATGTGGAACTTTGCCAAAGACCAGGACACCAGAATGGAATGAAGTGACTAAGTGCAGTGGGATGCTTAGGAATGTGGGTTTGGAGCTAGTCTACTAGGGTGTGAATCCTGGTTGTGGCCCTCCTTAACTGGGTGACTGGGGGCAAGTGAATTAACCTCTCTGAGCCTTAGTGTTCTCATCAGTGCAAAGGACATGTCAATAGGCCCTGTTTCATGGGGTAATTGTTCCTGAGGTTAAGTGAAGGTTATCCATAGAAAGCACTTAGCATTGCACCTGGTGTGTAGTGTGTGCTCAATGAATGTGATTTAGTGCTGAAATTCTCTCTATGCACCTTGCTTGCAGCCATGTTTGTTTCTGGGGGTTCATTACAAGAGATAAGGATCTTAGGCAAGACTCCCCATGGTAAATGCCTTTTGGAGGTTAAAGGATTTATGTGCAGAGGATGACATTTTTAAAAGGCAGAAATCCCACTGAACTTTTTGGTTCATGAAGGGAAGTGGGGATACCATGGTTTGAAGGGTTATGTTATAACTGGACAGAAATCGTCCTTGTTTTCTGAAACTGAATACGATTCTCTCCTTTTGGAACACCTGGATCTTCTGGGGACAGTGGCTCCTCATGGAGCTGGTGTCTTGGTTTTCAAGTTTAAACGCTGGCCAAAGTACAGGCTGCCCAGAATGCCCACCAGACAGATTTCTTGTTTTTAGTTTCTATAGGAATATTCTCTTTAAAGAACCTAGAAGCAGTTTCAGGCTGGTGCCAGGAGCAGCAGCTATTTCTTTAAGGAGGAGAGCCATTTCTTCATTCACAGACCATGTTTAGATGCATCAAGAAAAACAGAATGCTTCTTCATGGGATTTTGTCTGTGTAGACCATTATCTTGGCTGAAAAGTCAAAATCATCTTTGTTCTTTAATAGCAGATTACTTTTGGATGTAGATCATTTTGGGCTTTTCTCTGTAGAAGCTGCATGGGCAACACCTCCCTGTCCCTGTTGTATCTAGATGTTTTTAAGGATAAAATACCCTCTCCCATTACTGTATCCGGTGCTCTGGATGGTTGAGGTTTACATGTGACTGGTTGTCCCTCAGAGTGGCTCCTGGGCTCGGTCGGCTCTTGTCTTTAAGCAGGGTGTTGCTTCCTCTTCTGGCTGCTAGGGGATGCTTTTAGGAGCTAAACTGGAGCCCCAGGATGCCTCTCAGCACCTGAGTCCTGCTGGATGTGCGGTGGAAGGAGGGTGTGTGACTAGTGAGGGCTGACCCTCACTAGTGAGATCAGAAGTTTTACAGAGTCTTTTTGCCCCTCCACGACCAGTGATGCTGAGAGGGTATTGAAGAACTGGTCCTCCCAGAGCCTTTATTGATTCCTTTAGAGAGACCCCAGGGTGAATCTGACCCACAGCTCTTCCTGGAAGGAGAGGAAAGTCTTTCCTGTAGGTAATTGGTTATCAACCTCAGGTGTTTGTTCATCTTTTCCCAAGATCAGGCAGCTTGGCATAGATTTCTGAGTTGTTGCTGAGCAGAGTTGAGCTTTCAAGGGTAATAACTCATCGGAATCCCCAAAATCCCCTGATGGACTCTCCACCCAAGAGTCCCTGGTGTTGAGACTAGAACAGAAGGTTGTTATCAACATGGGGCTCCCTGTAGGGGTGAATCCAGACTGTAGGTCTTTCCCCTTCTTGCTGGTGATGGTCTGCACCTGGGTATCTCAACTTTGGCACTGTTAATATCTGGGGCCAGATCATTCTCTGTTATGGGCAGCTGTCTTGTGTATCGTAGGGATGCTTAGCATCAGCCCTGGCCCCTACCCACTAGATACCCTACCCCCAGTTGCGACAACCCAAAGGGTCCTCAGACGTTGCCTGTGGTAGCAGGAGCAGGCAGTCAAAATCACCTTGGCTTAGAGCCACAAGTCTACACTTGCAAAAAATATTTCAGAGTGTGGGTGTTGAGTTTGGGTCCCTGCTGTACCACTTATGAGCTATGTGGCCTTGGAAAGTTTATACAACCTCCAGGGGCCTCAATTTCCTCATCTGTAAAATGGAGATAATCTCAGTGACAGGTTATGTATACATTCAACAAAACAACAAGATAATAAATAGAAAATGCTTGGAATAGCATTTAGACACAGAAAAAGCACAAAACAAATGGTCATCTCAGTTTTTAATTATTTGGGTGAATCAGACTCCGTCCTCCATCCCCTTATCCATTGGTGACATGTAACGGGGGATACCATCCACCTAAACCTCAGATTGGATTCGGGTAGCACCTCAGCTTTCGACATGGAACTCATTGGCATCCCCCCATTTCCTCCTTGGTTCTGGGGGTGCAGGATTCCAGGGAGCAGGGGTGTGGGTAGGCAGGCCAGATGGCAGGAGGGGTTCACTCCCACAGTGGAGAGTTCCAAAGCTGGCTGCCGAGACAGGGCATTTGGACCAACATCTGGGTTTCAGGATTCCCGTTTGAGCACAGCTGGACTCCACAGGGTGGAAGCTCTCTCTGCTGAGATATAGATATTTCCCTGGTAACGATCTCTCAAGCTGACATGAAGACATGGCCACCCACCGGAGCGCGATGTGTCTGCCACAGCTCTTCTGTAATTTATGAGGCAATCATCTGTGGAATGCTGTGCTGGAGAGGGAAATGGCAGGAGGTTTCCTCATCCTCCAAGGGCCAAGAGTGGGGTGCAGGATGGTGGAGGGTCCTTGGAGGACTAAGAAGGCATGGAGGGTATTCCTTTCAGCAGGAACAGAGAGGCACAGGCTGCATACTGGATAGTTCAGACCCCTCAGCCCCTGGGGAGGTGGATGCCTTTGTGTCTGGAGTAGTTTTAGCTGTGTTGCCCTTGGCTTTAATCATTTCAGAAATATTTAACCCCAGTGCTGGCAAACTGGAGCTTGATTTGGGCTTCTCAGCTGGAAAGAGTTGGACTGCAAGCCAGTGTCTTCCTAATTTAAAAAATTTCAGCAAGATGGTCATTGTCCCTTTGGGTCCTCTAGAACATGACTTGGAGCTCAGGGAACACGAGGGAGACCATTTTGGGGGCTGGGACAAGAGTCTTTGCCAAGGATGCTTGTGGCCTGGATGATGGTGGTGGTGTTGGTGTTGGTGGAGTTGTGTACCTGAATTGAGGACCTTGAATTGTGTACCTTATGAGATACATTTCAAAGGATTTAGGATCTGTTGGGTACTGGGAATGAGCAAGATGCAGAGTCAGGTCGACCTCCAGAAAGGCAGGGAGGACCATAAATTTGATTCTGGACTCTGGCTGACGTTGCTGTGAGACCCAGGTGGCAACATCTAATGGATAAATGGGTTGGGGATGGAGATTCAGACTTGAGGGTCATCAGTGTTGATGGTAGTTGAGGCCAAGAGGACACCCGAGATTGACTGGGGAAAGAGAGGAGTCACAAGAGAAGGGGCTTTACTATAAGCCTGGGAAGTCTTCATGATGAGAGGAGAAGAATCCATGAGAAAGGTCGGAGGACCAGCAGGCAGAGAATGTGTGGCTCCACAGACAGGAGAGGGAGAAAGACAGGGGT
This sequence comes from Kogia breviceps, assembly GCF_026419965.1. Lineage (NCBI taxonomy): Eukaryota > Metazoa > Chordata > Mammalia > Artiodactyla > Physeteridae > Kogia > Kogia breviceps. The sequence goes on from NC_081323.1 coordinate 57,099,626, forward strand.
CATTTGTGTTGAAGAGAGCCCATTGGATTTAATGTGTTCATTGGCTCTTGCTGGAATTTTAGTAGAGGCCAACTGGGGGGTGGAGTACAAAGATTCACCCTAAGTCTGGAGACTCTAGCACCCAACCACAGTGTGTGCAGTGAAACAAAGGACACTTCATGGTCTTGACACTCTTGCAAAACTATAGTTTGTGTGTGTGACTCCAAAGCCTCTGTCCTCTTAAAATGCTCAGCTGTCACTTTTCCATGCTACCTTGGAAAAGGACCCAGCCTTGGTGGAGAGCCCTGCCCTGGCTGTGTTCCTTGGCACAAGACGGTGTCATGAGAGATCCTCACCACTCTACATTGAGGCCACTTGCCTTTTTGATTCCTTCTCCAAGTATCTGAGCAGCTCCTATGGTGCCAGGTGCCAGGCTAGGTGCTGTTCTACAGGATGGATCAGTCTCTGTTCTCCTGGAAACCCTACTCTAGTGGAGGAGACAGATTCTGGTCCATGAGCCTAAGCCACCCCCCACCTGTGTTTGTAAATAAAGTTTTATTGACACACAGCCACACCCATTTATGTGCATATTGTCTGTGGCCACTTTCCTGCTACAGTGGGAGAGTTGAATAGTTGGAGCAGAGACTGTATTGCCCACAAAGCTGAAAACATTTACACTGAGAATCTCAGGTGCAGGGTTTTGCACCCCCATGGTGTCCCATGGGGGCATGAGTACAGCGGCCCTTGAAATGTACACAGTTCTGAGCTGGGTTTGCTACAGGTACCCACCTTGTGGGACCCCAGAGGAGATGGAGTGAGCTCCCCTACTCTCAACTTTTTGGGTCTTTGGTGTCAGGGGAAGAACTGAGATTCTGAGTGGGCTTTCCTTATCCCTGTGGCCGGGCACCAGGCTAGTGCTGTCTGACTTTTGGATGGGGGCGAGGAAGGAGGGAGGGAATGGTGACTTGGTGGCCCCCTCCTATGCACCTCTCTAAGATTGGTCCCCAGTGAGTGTTCAGGGTCCCACTTTGCACAACTGACAAAATCGGGTGAGGTCAGCCTTCTTGGCGCTGTGACTCTGGGGTACAGAGCCTCCAAATCACTTAAGAAGAGAGAGAAAAGAACGGTGTTTTTTTGCAAACACAAGAACTTGAATTATTGAAATTAACATTTACCCCAAAGTTTTATAATGTCTGGGCATGCATATTTAAGCATCTGCCTCAAAATCTCTCGCTAATAAGCAGATGGTGCATTTAATTCCCCCCCCCCTTTTTTTTGTTCTCTGAGCAATACACGGCTTCCTGCACTGCATCCCTTGCAGGCAGACTGCACATGGAGGTGACAGTACTTCTGACCATCAGCACAGATCCCCTGAGAGGCCACTGAGAGCCCTGTATTTGTGGGGCTGTTGTGAGGAGGAGCTGGCCTTTTCCCTTATTAGCTCCAGTGGGAAGTTGTCAGGTTACTCACAAGTCCACAAGGCTCCTGCCTTTGCTTCTCCAGAGAGCCTCAGCTGCATCTGAACCCTAGACCTCACCGGCTAGAGAGCCAATGTCCCAGGCAGGGTGCAGTCTGAAGGGGGAGGGGGCCTGGGAAAAGCTGCAGGGGAGGAACTTCAAAGAGTGGGTAGAGGCAAACAGGCAGAGAGAAGAGCCGGCATGCAGAAGCAAGGACCTTGAAGGCACAAAAGAGAAAGGTGGATTTCCAAAAACAGAGAGAAGAGTAGACACTATTAGCGTGCTCCAAGTGTGGCTGGGTTTTGTGAATTTTGCTTGTTTCCTTCCCCCTGGCTCATCTCACTGTGTTCCAGGGTGTCACAGAAACAGGCTCTCAGGGGCTCTGTGCAGCTCCTGGTTCTGAGGGTCTTTGGGGAACGTAGGGGCTGCCCAGTGGGTTCCCTTAGCTCTGTGGCCCCTCCTGCCTGGTCCCTCCACCCTTGACTGTGTGCGAACCCGCCTTGCCTTGCCTGTCAGACCTCCTTCTGGGAGAAACCTGGGCAGGGCTTGTGTCTTTGCTGTGGGGCTGTGTCTTGCGTCTCTGCATAAGGAAGACTTTGTGACTTGGAAACGTGTTGGCTTAAATCGGAAGGTCTGTGATGCCTGGGAGGGAAAATCTACTGCCCTTTTCATTTTTCGTTTTGATTCCGTGTTCTGTGTTGTCCTGTTGGAGTGGTAAGCCCTGGCCTCTAGGAATTGGACTGGATGAAAGCATCTACGTCGTCTAAGTATAATTCCTTGGCTTTTGTTCTGCTTATTAGCAATACACATTATTATTTGCTCATTGTAAAGAATTTTAGCAATACAAGTATATATAAAACAAAAAGCAAACAACTCTTTTATCTGCCTCTCTTCAACCTTGCTTCTCAGAGGTGACAGCAGGAAGGGAGGGGTTGACATATACCCTTCCACACCTTTCTCTTTGTGTTCAAGCATATATAGTTGCACATAAATAGTTTAACCTTTTTAAAATAAAAATGGGATAATGCTCCATTTACTGTCTGGAAAAGCTTCCTTTTCACTCAATGATGTGTCTTTGGCATCATCTCATGGTGAAACCTGGGCTCCATCTTGCTCATAAGACAGTTATTCTGCTGTGTGGATGCACTGTAATTTATTTGACCGACCCTAGATTGATGGGTCTTTGAATGGTTCCTGCTTCCTCCCTGTTGCAGATGGCGTTGTGATGAATATCCTGGCACACATGGCTTGGGGTTCTGTGCTTCTCTAGGAAGTTTCTAGGGCCAGGATTTCCAGGGGCAGAGGGGGATCTGTGCTGAATTTGCATCCTGGTTAAATATCTCCCTGCCTCCTCAGCCGCACAAGACTCACACGTACCATCCTCTATAGGGGTCTTCCTCTGAAGCCTGAAGGGCACTGGTCAGATGACATTGCCCGCCTCACTTCCACGGGGGTCAGTCTACACCCTGCTGCCCCTGGGGGCCCAGCTATCTCACCAGGTCCTCCTGGCAGGACCCGGCTTCTGACTGTGGCAGGTGGCCTCACCCAAGTGAAAGTTCACTTTCCCAAACATTCTTGGTTATGTTACTGCAAGTTCCAAGGTTGGCATGTGCCTCCTCCAGACCTTGCTGCTTCCCACCTGTGTGCCCTTGAGCAAGCCATTTCAGCTCTCTGATCTCAGTTTCCTCAAATGTAAAATGGGGATAATACAACAATGACGGCTGCCTCCTTGGCTGTTGGGAGGATTCAAGGAAATGACCACGACTTCTGCGATGTTTGGCTTGTTGTGCATGTTCAGCCAGTGCTGGGCAGGTCATTGCTGAGTTTTCGGCATGCTGGTCTGTAGCTTTACCAGGGGTATGTTTTTTGTGTCGAGTGCAATGCCAGGCCCTTAGTAGCTGCTCAGTTAACGCTTAGTGAATGATTGGCAGGGATGGAGATTGGGGCAGAGGCAGTGGGAGCAGATGAAAGGCAACAGGCTCTTTAGTGAACCCCCAGCTAGTGGGCTCCAAGATGAACCTCCATCCTCAGAGCCCCTTGCCCCTTGCTATACTTGCCAGGCACACAGGGCTCTGCTGTGTCTTCCAGGCCAGAGCCCAGGCAGGTGCTGGTCAGTGTCCTGGTGCATCAGGGCACCTCCAGCCCCAGCTTGGTCCTGGATGCAAGTGGCCCCAAGGTGGCCGGGACTCTGCTTGTTCTGAGCCCAGACACAGAAGACAGGGAAGTGGGGGTGGGCAGCACCCACAATTTGGCCCTTTCTTTCCCCTTTGCTTTGGACCCTGCGAGGCACGTGGGCTTGTATGTGTGCATGTACGTGTGTGTGCCTGTATGTTGGTGTTCTTGTGCGTGTGTGACCTTCTCTGTGAGTTTCCAAGTCTTGGGTTGTTTGTGCAGGACTAGGGTTGCCAGATTACATGCAGGAGGTCCAGTTAAACTTGACTTTCAATTTAACATTTTTTAAAAAAATAAGTGTATCCCAAAGCAATATTTGGGACATACTTACACTAAAAAATAATTTGTTTATCTGAAATTCAAGTTCGAATGGCATCCTGTCTTTTTACTTGCTATGTCTGGCAATCCTGTGGGGGGTTGTGGGTATGTGTTGGTGTATCTCCACATGAGGGACTGTCTGTAGGCACCAGGATAGGGATGGAATGGGAAGACTGTCCAGGGCCGCTTAGTGGCCCAAAGTCTGTGGGGTTGCATGCTCTGTCCCAGGACCTGGGCAGTGCTCCCCAGCACCCGCCTCCCCTTGCCACCTCCATTGGTTTCTCTCCCATCCCTCTCTCAACACAGGGCAAAAGCTGCCCCATCCACCCTCATTTGGAACACAGCCACCCAGCCAGACGAGATGCAAACAGCGTGCCAGATGGCTGCAAAGCTTTCCCCAGCTCCCTTTGCAAGGGGCCTGCAGATGAAACGGAAGCCCTCGTCTGCACGGTTCCCCCTTCCAGAAAAGCCGGGCCGACAGACACTCCTCCTTCCTGGCGATTAAACTGCCCCGTGTTTCGCCAAACAAGTAAAGCCCTTCATTTCCACCATAAACTTGTTCACACACGCGGGCTGATTGATCCACCAGCGTGCCTGATTCATCAGCCCCCTCGCTGGTTGGGACAAGAGGCTCTTCTCTCAGGCCCCAGTGAAGAGCTGCCTAATTTCCATCTGAAAGACTCGGTAGAAACCAATCACAGCATTGGAAGAAAGCTGCCTCTTCCCCCTTGGCAGGTTCCTCATTTTTCTTGATATTTGACTGTGATTGAGGGGGCATTTGCATCTGGCTGGTTTGGGGCTGTTAAGGAGGATGTTGGACTTGGCCTCTGAGTCCACTGCAGCCCTTCATGGGAAAAGCCAAGAAGGAAACTTGTCCTGTGTTACTGTTAAGTCTTTTACTGAACTTGTTATAGACAAGGTCTCTGTTCCCTTGCAGCTCCTCTGTGAGGCAGGTGCTATGATCATGTGCACGCTCACTTGCTCTCTCTAGTGTCTTTCAAGCTCCTGTACACATGCTATGCTCTTTTCTGCCACAGGGACTTTGCACATCCTGCTCTCTCTGCCTGGAGAGCACTTTCCCTCCCCCCTTCCCCTGGTAAACACCTCATCTGCCAGCTGAGTCACCACTGCCTCAGGGCAGCCTGGCCACACTAAATCACAGCAACTCCTGTTACCTGTTCTTATAGCACCAGCTGTCACTCTGTTTAGATTTGGCCCAACTAGAGATAACTGTTTCTTTGGGCACGACTCTTTGATGAATATCTGCCTCCTTCTACACTATGATCACCATGAGGGTAGGGGCCATGCTTGGTCTTGATTCCCACTGTGTTTCTGGTGTTTAACATACGTCCGGGTAGAATTTGATTAATGAATGAGGCATACCCATTTTACAGATGAGGAAACTGAGGCTCAGGAAAATTACACAATTTGCCTGGTGTTATGCAGTCACTCAGAGGTGGGGCTGGATTTGAACCCACCTGGTTGGTCTCTGGGTGCATGCTATTAACCACTTAACTCTGGTAGCTCTCCAACTGCAGAAGTGAGAGAGATTATGTAGGACCTGTGTTGCCAGAATCCCAGGGGTCCTCTAGAAGGTGATGTAGGAACATACCTGCCTATGGACCTTTTTACTGTTGCATAGAATGCCCCATTAGGCATTGCATAGAATGCCCCATCTTTCTGTCTTACCCTTAGCAAAGGCCTTTGTCATATTTGAAGAGCAGTTGTCGGTGTGGGAGGATGGACCCTATATCATATTTAGATCTCGTGGTCTGCCATGGCCCCCTGATCTTATTTAGCTTCAGTTCTGCAAAATCCACTGTCTCTTTTGGTAGATGTTCAGTTTCTTTTCCCTCTTCAAGTTTGCTTAAAACTTGATGCCACAGCTGAGGCCTGCTCCCTATCCCCATCCCTTTCCCAGGTTGACTTGGATTTTGTCAACAACTACTCCAGCCTTTGGTGAAGGCCAGATTGAAGGAAAGCCTTAAAAAAGAGGATGTGTGAAGAAAGTGAAGCTACCTGATGGGTGGGCAGTCACTAGGGTCAATCCAAAGGCTGGAAGAAGGACTGACTTGGAGGACTGGAGGAGTCTCAGGGCTGAGGTTCAGGTCCAGGTTGACTAAAGGGGCTGAGTCTGCCGGGGTGAACTTCGAGTATTTAATAAACCCCTCCTTCTCCTCATGGGTGGGGAACAATTGATGAGACTGCTAAATTTGATGGGGATTAAAGATCCTTTGGTGGAATTTACCTAGAATGCCAGCAGTGTGACACTGCCAAGGCATTGATTATTGATTGCCCAGCTGTCATCAGTTCATTAGCCTTCAGTTCTAGCCATAATTTGCATTAATTATCAATGCAAGTTTTTGCTTTCCTAGTCAATAAAGGGAGTGTTCAGAGAGCAGTGACCGAGGCTGGGCATTACCCAAAATGATGTGTATTTCCTGGGCAAGCTTCTTGCCTGCTCAGCCACAGGTGGAAATACATCCTAAATAACACATTTGGTTCTCTAGAGGGCTCTGAATGAATGGCAAACAGCTCAAGTCCATTCCTCTACCCATCCACCTACCCACTCACCCATCCATCCATCCACCCATCCACCCAACACTCCCCACCCTCCCTCCATCCATTCATCCACCCAGCACTGCCGACTCTTCCTCCATCCCTCCATCTATCCATCCACCCAATCCTCCCTCCCTCCCTCCCTCCCTCCCTCCATTCCTCCATCTGTCCGTCTGCTTGTACCTGTGTTCATTTGTTCAGTAAAGACTCATTAACCACCTAGTAGATTCTGGGAAGGCACCTACTCTAGTGGTTGAGAACACAGGCTAAACCTGGGCTCAAACCGAGTTCTGCCACCTCCTAGCTATCTCCTTGGGCAAATTACATAGTCTCTCTGTGGCTCAGTTTTCTCATCTGACAATTGGCTATTAATAACTCCTACTGTAGCAGGTATAGTAAGGATTAAATAAGGTGCCACATAAAAAGTGCATCATCCACACTCAACAGATATTAGGTTTTACCATTTATTCTTAATCTTTGTAGGTACTTCAGATAACATGGTGAGCATAGGGAAGACATGTATTTGAATAGGAGAAGGCCAGACAGTTATGGGGGGGCCTGGACCAATCTTGGTGGCTCAGAGAAATGTTCCTTGAGGAACTGCTGTGTCAGCTGAGACTTGCAGGGTGGGTACCAGTTAGCACCTGGAGATCCCAAGACAGGGTGCAGTCAAGTAACCAGGGCCTGGTGGGGTTGGGTCCTGGTCCCCACTGGCAGAGTTGAGTGACCCAGCCTTTTTGTCCCTTCTGCCAAAAGTCCACCAGATCTGGGAGTGGCTCTGTTGGAAGGGGGCTGGCAACGACGGTTGGCCTTTACCCTTCATCACACTCCCTGTGTGGCATCTGGAAAGCCTGTGCCTCAGTCTCCTGTCTGAGGAGTGGGGTTAGGAATACCAAGCCTGCTTCCCTCCCAGGACTGTTAGGAGGATAAATGAGATGGTAAGTGAGGGCCCTTTGAAAAGGAAAACATTCTATTTGAATGCAAAGTGTTCTGTGACTGATATTTTCTATCCTGTGAAATCATTGTTGACCCCAAAAATGTCTGTTTAAAAACTGAATGGAGTAGGGACTTCCCTGGTGGCTCAGTGGTCCAATGCAGGGGACACGGGTTTGGGCCCTGGTCTGAGAAGATCCCACATGTCACAGAGCAACTAAGCCCGTGTGCCACAACTACTGAAGTCCACGCCCCTAGAGGCTGTGCTCCGCAACAAGAGAAGCCAACACAATGAGAAGCCAGTGAACCGCAACGAAGAGTAGCCCCCACTCGCCCCACTCGCAGCCCATGCACAGCAACGAAGACCCAACACAGCCCAAGATAAATAAATAAATGAACAAATAAAAAAACCTGAATGGAGTTAACCCTTCCTCCCTATCTACACTGGGGGAGGGAATCTGTCAAAGATTGTTGTTGCTATTTTACACACGGGGAAAACTGAGGAAGGTACAGAAATGGGACCAGGACCCCGGACTCCTGACTCTGTCTGTGTAGGGTCTTAAATGGGTGAACTGCTTTGTATTCGTTCTACAGGGTTGCTCTGTAAGAAATAGCCCTCATCTAATATTCAAAGGGGGACCTGAGACAGTTTCTAAAAACAAAAGTGGCTGTTGGGTAGGTTCAATTATCTCTACAACTGGGACAGCTCTGGGGATGAAGCAAGAGGAAACATCTTTGGAGTCAGAGGGATTTGCGTTTGAACCCCAGATTTTGACAGTTACAAGCTGGGAGAACTTGGGCAGGTTATTCAACATCTCGGAGCCCCAGTGACCTTGGAAAATAGGATGCATTGTATTAAAACTTGTAGGAAGACTCCCACCTGGCCCCTGTAGGCGGCGGGGTGACCAGCAGGGCAGGGTTTGAGTCTCACAGGTGCTCTGACCGACAACGCCCACAGTCATTCCTACAGATGCTTCCCTGGCAGAGTTTTCTACGTATCAGAGATCATGCAGATGGGATGTTAACACAGTAGTCAGCACAGAAATCAACACTTGTGGGTTTATTTTAGCGCCTTTTTTGTTGTTCTCCATATTTCCCCAACCCTTAGGGGCATCAGAATCACATGGGAGAGGGTGTTTATTAAACATACGAATTCCTGGGGCTCATGCCCAGAGATTCTGATGCTTAGGGGCTCACCCTGGATGTATGGTTACAAAAGCTCCCAGGTGAGTCTCCTGTAGCAGGGCTGGCTCTGCCTCGGGGACCCAGTTTGGGAACCAGTCCTTGGCGCTACTTTGTTTAAATGTCAAGGTGGGCTCTTCTACTCCATCTCGTATTATCCTCATTTGTATTCAAGCCTGTGTCTTCCCCCTGGACTGTAAGCTCCTTGATGTCAGGATTATCTGTCATATTTGCATCAGTGAACCAAGGTTTCCATAGGTGCTCTGTGGAACAGCATTGCTTCATGACGGAGTCAGGCTCTAGGGAGGCATGTGTGTGTGTGTGTATGTGTGTGTATGTGTGTGTGAGTGTGTGTGTGTGATGTGAATCTTTGTTAAAAGAACCTTTTTGTTTTTCATCTGCATTTGCTGTGAGTCAGTGTGATTTACTCTAATGGCAGCCAGTGCAGCTTAAGCAAGGCTTTGCCCTGAAATGGAGCAAGGTTGTGGATGGGCAGAGCAGCCAAAAGCAATTCCTTGGAAAAGCTTCAGTGTCATCCTCACTAATTGAACTCAAATTTTCACTTCCGTTTAACACCGCCATGAGGGCCATGTTGATTTTCCTATGGAGTGGGTACTATCAGATCACCTGTACCAGTGTATGTGAATAACTGGGATTGGGTTTGGGGATGGATGCACTTCATCTGTGAACAAAAACAATGGGATAGGTGTCATCATCGGTTACCACCGTGTGTGAGATGGGACTTGGCATCCAAAGGAGGAGCCTCCTTTACATCGTCAATCTTGATCAAACTGTTTCTGAATTCCTCACACACACAGTCAGTACCATGATTGGTACTGATTGGATAATACTTCAGTTTCTTCCTATGCTGGGTAGGAAAATAAACTGTAGAAACAACTTCTCGAGGGTCCTTTCTTTCATATCAGGTCTCCTCAGAATGCTGGCCTTAGAACATCTGTGAGGGAATATCTGAGGTGGTTTCTAGACCTACAGTTTCCAAGGTCCCACCTTTTTGAATCAGAATCTCTGATGCTGGGACCACAAAATGAACTGATAACTCAGGAAGTTTGTAATCAAGTAGGGAGATCAGAAGTGTATATGAATAAGTGTAATACAGAGTAGATTAAAAAAAACAATACCTTGATTTTAAAATTTTTTATTATTTAAAAATTTTTTTGGGCTTCCCTGGTGGTGCAGTGGTTGAGAATCCGCCTGCCGATGCAGGGGACACGGGTTCGGGCCCCAGTCCGGGAAGATCCCACATGCCGCAGAGCGGCTGGGCCCGTGAGCCATGGCCGCTGAGCCTGCGCGTCCAGAGCCTGTGCTCCGCAATGGGAGAGGCCACAACAGTGAGAGGCCCGCGTACCACAAAAAAAAAAAAAAAATTTTTTTTTGGCCATGCTACGTGGCGTGCGGGATCTTAGTTCCCTGACCAGGGATCGAACCCATGCCCACTGCAGTGGAAGCACAGAGTCTTAATCATTGGACCACCAGGGAAGCCCCTACTTTCGTTATTTTTAACGAAATAGGTGTTTAAAAAATTCAAGGAATACAGAAAATTATAAGAGAGAAAGAAAAATCACCTCAAATCTTACCACCCCAAGAAATAAAACTCCTTACTATAAAGTGAACATGATCCCAGACTCAGTCTGTATACAGATGGAAGGGTGGCTAGAGAGATGGACAGACACTTGTGATCAGACAAAATAGGATTTTTTAAAAAGAAAAAGTACTGCATTTACTGATGCGTAAATGTAATTGAAGAAAAAGAAACTGAAGTGAAACTGAGGTACCTGGAGATGAGTGTAGGGTCCAGGCTGATGAGGAAGGCAAAGCAAGAAGGGTGGTGAGGTTGTGAAGAGCAGATTTAGAAAGGAGGAGGGGGTGAGGGAGGTGGGAGACAAGCAAACATAGCTAGAGTGGGAATTTTAGATCTTGAGACCAGATGGCTTTACAGTGATGATGAAGATCAAAGCGGGGGCATTAAAATGAAGCTATAAAGCCCCCGTTTGAGGCTGGGATGCATAGATGCTCCCTGTGAATGTCTGCTCATTGATGGTGAGAAATGTGAGCATCCTGGCCCTGCCAGATCTTTCCTAGGGACTCTGTGCTCCATTCTTGGGGCCTTTTTATCACCTGGCTCAGAGCAGTGGTCCCCAAAATGATGTTCCTTGTACCATGACCATTCTATGTAAAATGTTCATGGGTCAAGGATGAAATGAAAAACAACTGGGAAAATGTTGTGGGAATGTGCACATTCGTGAAAAATTGCTCTTTATCCTTTCTGGGGGATTGTTCTTTATTTTGAAGTGATGTCTGTTCTGTTCAATTTTATTTGGCATTTTTGGATTTTTTTTCTTTTCTGAAATGCTATGGGGTAGAAATGTCTAATACTTACTCATATCCAGTTCTTGTCTCCTTCTTGGCTGTGGGAGGATGACACCCCCTTCCTCCATTTCCCTCAGTGGGGCGGGGGGGGGGATGTGACTAGTATTGGCCAATGGGCTGGGGCGGAAGTGCAGTGTGTCGGTTCTAGGCTGGAGCATTTAACACCTAGTTCATGGTCTTCTGGCTCTGTCTTCCTTCTGCTGCCCTGACGGGTGATGGAACCTCTGTTAAGTTCAACATGGAAACAGAATCCCTTCCACCCTGCTCCTTGACATGGAATGCACATGAAGCATGAGTGAGAAAAGCAACTCCTAAATGTCCGAAGGCACTGACACTTGGGGGTGGTTTGTTATTGCACCAAAACTTAATCCAGGTTGATTGATTATGGTAGTATTTTTTTTTTTGGGGGGGGTGAAATTGGTAGCTTAAAAATGTCCTTTCTTAACCTCACCAACCCTCCAAAAAAAGGGGAACATTATGTTGGTTCCCAAAATTAAAAAAATATTTTTTGGCTTATGAAGTAGAACAATCTGGGAGTCAAGTGTAGAGAACCACAGTGTGGAATATCTACAAGCCCAGGTTATTTCCCTTAGCCAAGTTGTGGAGAATTTCTGTCTTTCCTATTCCACATTCCAGGGACTCTTTTTCTTTTAATATTAACATATTTATGTTATTATATTTTTGGCTGCATTGGGTCTTCGTTGCTGCACGTGGGCTTTCTCTGGTTGCAGCAAGCGGGGGCTACTCTTTGTTGCGGTGCGCGGGCTTCTCATTGTGGTGGCTTCTCTTGTTGCAGAACATGGGCTCTGGGTGCGTGGGCTTCAGTAGTTGTGGCACGCGAGCTCAGTAGTTGTTGCTCGCAGGCTCTAGAGCGCAGGCTCAGTAATTGTGGCACACAGGTTTAGTTGCTCCGCGGCATGTGGGATCTTCCTGGACCAGGGCTTGAACCCGTGTGCCCCTGCATTGGCAGGAGGATTCTTAACCACTGCACCACCAGAGAAGTCCCTCCAGGGACTCTTGAAGAGACTTTGGTAAAATGTTACAGCTTAAATGGTTCTGGGAGCCACAGACCATCCTGACTCAGTTCTAGGGGTAGAATCCCTTCCTGCTTTGGAAGGAGCTTCGTGCCCTTGTGATAGTTCAACCCTTTAGAGGGATTCTGTACTAATTACATTAAAACATGGCCATGGCTTCTACTTCGCTGTCCCCCAAATTAAACACCTCAATCGCACAAACATACCCTGTCAGATTTAGTGCAACTGATTCCCAACTGTCACTAAGGACAAAATTAGATTATATTTTTTCCAGTTCAACTGAAAGAAAATTGACAATAAAATGCTGATCAATATGTGCAGCTCAGGAAGTACAGCCTGCTTTGAGATGCAGAAGTGTTTGTTTTAAAAATCTATACTCTTGAGTAAAGAAAAAAAAATCCATCTCTCTTTTCTAGAGGGGGAAGACTGAGAGCTGGGCTTAGCAACAGCTTGACCGTCGGAGTCTGAATTAAACCAATAAAATAGACGTTCCCCTGGATAGAAGGGTGCATTTCTGCTTTTCTGGGGGATCATGCTTTTATGGTGAAGTTTGCTCTCTGTTTTTGGTGGTGTGTGTGTCTCCGGGTGTGTGTGTCTGTGGGTGGATGTCTGCATGCAAATGACAGTGTGTACCTGTGTGGGTGTGTGCAAAATTCCCATGTGAACCTCAGCTTTGCGGGAATCTTAGGGCCTTGAGTCCACTGGATGCCATTTTAAGAAAAATCACTCAAAAATGAGACAGAAAGAATTGAAATCAAATCCCAGCTTTAAAAGCCCAGGTTTGTAGGCAGCTCTGGATTTTCTTTGTTTGGGATTCTACCTGCCTCCATAGGACGTTTTTGCTTCTTCTCATTTTTTTTGTTTTTGCGGTATGCGGGCCTCTCACTGTTGTGGCCTCTCCCGTTGTGGAGCACAGGCTCCAGTTGCGCAGGCTCAGCGGCCATGGCTCATGGGCCTAGCCGCTACGCGGCATGTGGAATCTTCCCAGACTGGGGCACGAACCCGTGTCCCCTGCATTGGCAGGCGGACTCTCAACCACTGCGCCACCAGGGAAGCCCATTTTGCTTCTTTTTAAAATGATCAGAATCAAAGGGTTAAAACTGATCATGAGCACAAAAGAGTAGATAGTGTATGATTCTCTTTACATGAGGGTTTCTCAACTGAGAGAGAGACTATTGACATTTCAGGTTGGATATTTCCCTGTTGGGGGCTGCCCTGTGCAGGAGTTCTGTAACAAGGGGCACGCATGAGGTTCGAGTTGAGATGGAGAATCACGGTGAGACTGAGGAATTTGGACATAGTGTCTTGAAGATACCCCCAGTTTCTGGAGTCCTGACTGCACTTCTGTGTAATCAGGACTGGGTGGAATTCCCAGTTGCCACCTGTCTCCTATTCATTCAACAAACATGCAGGCAACCACTATGTGCCTAGAACTTGCCAGGAGAGGAGAAGAAAAAGATGATTGAGACATGGATCCATCAGAGGTCACTCTACCATAACACAAATCAGATAAGAACACAGGGTCTTGTGGGGTAAGTGCCTTGATAGACCTCATCCTGCAGTTCTATGTGAGAATGAAGGACTTAAAAAAAGTTACACATGAAAATGTATTGCACTTCATATATACAAATGTGATTTGTGTTAACTCTGTAGTATAATTATGCCCATATTCTTAGCATTAGTTTTTGAAAGAGATTTGTTTCTTAGCAAATCATCTCTAAACTACGCTGAACTGGAAATTTACTTAGAAGCAATAAAAAACACAGGAATGCCAGGACTTATGCAGGAGATTCTAAAGTCAGTGGGCAAAGCAAAAAATTCAATATAGTTCACGTTACCCTTGAAAATCCCCTCCATCTTTCATAAAGTACAGAGGTCAGACTGACCACGGCTCACCAGCTTCCACCCAGCACTTCTTCCTCCAGGTTGGAACAGACGGTGGTTTCTTTGGTGGGCAGCTGATGAAGTCATTGAGGGGTCACCTTTTATAAATATTTGTGTCTTCAACTCGAAAATCTTTCATCAAAGTGAGATGTTCTCAGTAAGGAAAGCAAGCATAAGCTCCTGCATGAAGGTTTTGCTCACAACTCCTACTTCTCTCTCTTTCCCCCCTCTTTGTTCTTGCCAAATACTGACGGTTCATTTCCCACAGATTAAAAGAACCCAAGTGGGTCTATACCTATGAGTGGAATTGCTGGGTCATGTGGTAACTCTATATTTAATTGTTTGAAGGACTGCCAGACTGTTTTCCAAAGTGGCTGCACCATTTGACATTCCCACCAGCAGTGTGTGAGTGTTCCAATTTCTCCACATCCAATTTCTCCTCACCAACCCTTGTTACTGGCAGTCTTTTTGATTTGATTCTAGCCATCCTATGGGTGTGAAGTGGGATCTCATTGTGGTTTTGATTTGTATTTCTCCAATGACTAAGGATGCTGAGTGTCTTTTCATGTACCTATTGGCCATTTGTATATCTTACTTGGAGATAGGTCCACACAAAAACTTATACATGAATATTTACAGTAGCATCATTCATAATAGCCAAAAGGTGGAAATAGCCCAAATGCCCTTTAACAGATGAATAGATAAACAAAATGTGGCATAGCCACACAATGGAATATTATTTGTCCATAAAAGGAGTGAACTTCTGATACTTGCTATAATATTGATGAATCATGAAAACATTATGCTGAGTGAAAGAAGCTAGACACAAAAGGTCACATTATATGATTATATGATTCCATTAATATGAAAGGGCAGAATAGGGAAATCTACAGAGACAGAAAGTAGATTAGTGGTTGTCTAGGCCTGGGGTGTGAGGCTGGGGGTGGGGGGTGAGAGCTAAAGGATATGGGGCTGCTTTTTGAGGTGGTGAGATGTTCTAAAATTGACTGTGGTGATTGTTGTATGTATCTGTGAATATATTTAAAATGATTGAAATGAAAAAAGTGTAAAAGAAATGTAAAAAACCAAAAGAAGGCAAGTTGCAATTCTACTGATCACTTGATGGGCTTAAAAATACAGATTCCTGAGCCCTACCTCCAATGATTCTGACTCAGTTGATCTTGGGTAGGGCTTGGGTATTCCTGAGGGATTCTGTCATTCAGCCTGATTTGGGGCCTACTGTGTCCATGGGGAACCCTCTGTCCTCTGAGATCTAGAGGTCACAGTGATGGTGGCTCATATTTATGGAGAGCTTGCCATGTTCTAGGTACTGTGCTGATCACCTTCATCTCCTCTTAATCACACAATAACTTCCTTATAAGGTGGATAATATGTCCTTTGCTTTAGAGATAAGAAATGAGGTTTTAGAAACACTTGAGTAACTTGTTCATAGCCCCAGTAGGAAGTGGTGGAGCTGGAAGATGTACTGGGAGCATCTACTCAGGAACCAATGCTTTCAAGGCCACAAATTCTGTGGTCCATGGACTCCTGAAGCCCTACCTGAGATTTCTGCTGAGACTGGGGTGGGGCTCAGTATCTTACAACCTTCCCAAGGTCCTAGGCATCTGAGTCTAAGTCTGCTGTCTTTATCTCCCAGTCTGCTTTGATTTCCAAAGCATAAACCATTTGCACCAAACATGAATGGATTGTGTTGACTTGTTGAGATTTGGGGCCAAGGACAGGGTCACATTGCTCCCTGCTTGGTCTTTGCCGACTCACTGACTTCTCTCACTTTGCTTCACTCCTGCATTTTTCCACGTACCTCTTCCATCCTGGATTGCTCTGAGAACTCTGAGTTCTCGTCTCTTTACTTTACAGAGCACCTTCACTATTCCCTGCAAAAATCCCCAAAGTATGTAGTTGAGCCATGTCAGCGTTCAACGTGCAGAAAATTCCACAGACAGGATCTGCCCTCTGGAAAGTGGTGATACTTACAGATTGATGAGATGTTATTTTGTTTTTCTCTCTAAAATATACTGCTTAGCTATCAAACCTTTGGCGCCTGGCTGCAGTCCTCAGCTGGAGGCAAGTGGGGTGAATACTGCTCCTTTGTAACCTGAGGAGGAATGCTGCCACTTAAAGAAGGAGAAACTGACTCTTTGAGAGGCAGAGGGAGGCTTCCGGAGCTGATGCCAGTTTGTTTGGAGGCAAAATGGTTGTTGTATTAAAATTGCCCAAGCTTGGGCTGGTGCCCTGTGTGTTCAGAGCTCAAAGCCATGATTACTTGAATTTTTTTTTTTAATTGGTTGGTTTTCCATCCTGTTGTTTGGCTGTTTTCTGCGAATAGCTTCAGTCTCAAGGTTCAGTTCAACAGACACTAACTGCACCTACTATGTGCTGTCCTTATAGCACCTACTATGTGTCAGGCCCTGGGGATATAGTGGCAAGCAAGGTAAACACAGCACTTGAACAGGAGACTGTGGTTCCCACTGTCAACTGCCCGCCCCCCACCAAAGAGAGAGGCCACCATTGGGCTTCTGAAGATCTCAGATCACCTTGCATCTTCTCCCTAAAGAGGGAAGGTGAGGAGCTTTGGTGTCCAAGGGCCCTTGAGGAGGATTTAGCTGAGTTGCCACCAAAGTTTGGAGTGATGGGGAGGAGCTAGCATTTGTGTTTAGAGGTGAGAAAGTGAGGGCAGCTTGATTTTAGAGACAGTTAAGATTAACAGGAGGCTTTTTGGTATTTCCATGTGTAGTGGAGACCTGCTACAGTGAGGGTCCCTGTGGCTGAGCTTGTGGTCAGTGGAATGACCATATGAGGGTCCCAGATATTATCAGGAGCAGCTTCAACAATGGTGACAGCTCATGGAGACTCATGGAGAAGGAAAAGAAGCCCTGATAATGACAAGATCGAATTCCCCACCTGCCAGGCATATGGGTACTCAGAGCAGATTTAACTGGAGTTACAGAAATAGGAATGTGCCATTTCTTACACCCGGGAGGGGTGGAACAAAATATATTCCCTCTGACTTGGAGGGAAGGAGAACGCCAGCAGACATGACTCCACCTTTCCGTTCTCAAACCCCGTGTCTAGAAATGCAGTTCCTACTGGGTCCACAGACCAAAGCTCCATAAACACTGCTACCACTGCTGCATTTCTCCTGCCTGGCGCTCTCCCCAGTTTCCCCTTTTTGGTAGATAGAGGGAGGAGGTTCCAGCATCACTTTCAAGGATGAGCTGGGAGGGAAGTTTCCACATCTCTCTCCGCCTCTATTGTGAGAGGACACATTGATCTGGTTGGCGAGACAGAGGAAATGCTGACTCTGTCCGACCACGTTCACATATTATTGGATGGGTTACTTTGCCTAAACTGTGGCAACGGGGTTCACCTCCTTGGTCCCTCACACAGACCCCAGGCTTTTGGGGGCAAGTAAAACAGACAAGACCTGCCTGGCAGAGCCAGCCAGCAAGTGACTATCCACCCGTCTTGAACAACAGGGGTTTATTGTCTCAAACACTAAGACCAGAGGTAGTTGACTCCAGGGTTTGCAGAATGAATAGCTCGAGATAACGGATTTCTTGTTTGCCTTTTCTGTGATGCTCTTGCCTTCACCCCCCCATCATGGAGGGATGGAGGAGGCTGCCACAATCCAAATATGAAGTCCTTATGTGACAACAGACAAAGGCAAGAAGGAAGGGACACAGCATCTCTCTGCGCATTTCTATATTAAAACCTCTCCTGGAAAATCCCAGCAGACTTCCTACATGTCAGCCACACCGGCCCTCAATAGAGCAGGTAGAATGGAGTCTTGGGACCAGTCCTAAACCAATCACTGGCTAAGGGGGGTTTGAGTAACATTACTTTAGGATCGAAGCCTCAGACTAGGAAACGACAAACTTTTTCTGTTAAAAAAATGGTAATATATTTTAGGCTTTTTGGTTCAGATACCCTCTGTTGCAACTTCTCAACTCTACCATTGTAGCATGAAATCAGCCACAGACAATGCGTAAATGAATGGGCATGGCTTTGCTTCAATAAAACTTTATTTACAAAACCAGTCAGTGGGCTAGATTTGGCCCTTGGGCCAAAGATCGAAAGATCTTTGCCAAACGCTGCTTAAACTAATGATTCATTCTCTGAGGCCAACACTTCTAAGAAACAAGGCTGCCCCATACCTGAGTGAAATAGGAGTTCTGCGAACAAGGAAGAAGAAAGGAATAACCTGTTTCTGGGTAGATAACTGATAGTGTCAGGGCCAAAGTAGCTCTTCAGTCCACTTTGTAATAAATAAAGGCAATTGAAAGATCCCCATATAGCTGTCTGTCTTTGTATCAGTCAACTATTGCCACAAAAATGCTATGTAACAAGCCACCCCAAATCAGTGGTTTTACACAACAACTACGGTATATATTTTTGTGGATATGCAGGTCAGCTGAGGGTTGGTTGATCTAGGCTGGTACATCTGGGAAGCTCTGCTCTGCTCCTTGTGTCTCTTATCTTCTTCTGGGACCAGCAGACTTGCCTGGGTTTGTTCTCATGGTGATGGCGGAGGAAGAGAGCAAGAAGGATTGAACACCCACTCTGCAAGCTTCTGGTCACATAATGCAGACCAACATTCCTTTGGCCAAGGCAAGACATACAACTAAACCTGATGTCAAGGGCTGGAGAAATATACACTGACTCTTTAGTGAGAAGAACTGTGAAATCATATGGCAAAGGGCCTAGATTTAGGGCATTGTGAAGAACCGGGTCCATTAATGCACTGTAATCGACTACAACCCCCAACCACCAATAAAATCCAATAAATACTTGTTTAATGCACCTGTGCCTGAATGCTTCTGGCTGCAGTCCAGGCAATGGGGACCTGGCTGGGGAGGGACCACACAGGGCATCGCTGCCCTGTAGGTCTGGGTGTAATTGCATGTGGCCAACTCTGCACTGACCATGGCTGACTTGCTTTGTCCTGAGTCCCCAAGGGGCAATGCTTGGCCTCATTCCATTCCTGATTAATTTTGACAAAGCTGGTTTCAGGACCCTAGAAAGAAAATCAATTGTAGATTTGAATTTTGCAGGAAGTGAGAATGGTCGAATATATAAATGCTTTTACATGCTGGTAATTATTTCCTCACCACAAAGAAGGCTGGCTATTAGGAAGCTGCTGTTAGATTCATTTGCCCCATGGACTTATGAGCTCTGTGTGTGTGTGTGTGTGTGTGTGTGTGTGTCTGCACGTGTGCGTGTGCACGTGCACACACCTACTTGTTGGAGCTACTTCCTTTTATAATAACATTAGCCAACATTTTAAAATAAAGGGAGGACATTAAATAGGCTTCCCCAGACAGCCACTCTGCCCTTTCAAAGTGGTTCACACATCGTAAAACAAAACAAATAAAACATAGCCACGTTAAAAAACAAAAAAACAACCTCTTTGTTAAATTGGTTCTGGCTTCAACAAAAACTCTGTTTGCCTGAAGAGTGGAAGGTCCTTGTGACCCATGGTACTGAACACAGGAGTCCCACATTTCATTGCCTTTTGTTAACATCTTCAAGTTGCTGGAAAAGACCAGATGGATCTATGTGAATTTTTGAGATTTTTTTGGAGGAGTGGAGGTTGGGATGGATTTATTTGTTCAGTATTCAGCATATATTCATGGGATGCCTGTTCCATCCTAGACACTGTACCAGGAACTGAGGATATGATAACTTGCAAAAGCAGGCAGGGTTCCTGCCTTTAGGGAGTGAGATTGCACCTTCCAGTAAGGTAGCCAGTAGCCATGTGGGGTTACTGAGTGCTTGAAATGGGGAGTGTACAAATTGCGATGTGTCGGAAGTGAAAATACACACTGGATTTTGAAAACAATATAAAAAAATAATGTGAAATGTTTCATTACTATTTTAAAAACTGTTTAATACATGCTGAAATGTTATTTTGGGTATACTTGGTCAAATAAGTGATACTAAAATTACTTTCACCTGTTTCATTTTATTATTATTATTTTAAAAGTGACTGCTACAAATTGTGAAAGGAAGCATGTGGTTACATCATATTTCTATTGGACATTGATGGTCCAGAGGGGGTATGGGCATTAAATTGAAAGTTAACCAGGTCATTGACACATTTGTCACAAGTGCTCTGAAAGAGAAGTGAAAGGTATGAAGAGAATATACACATGGTGAGAGGGAACCTCAGTCTCAGAGGGTCAGGAAGGGCTTCCTTAGACTGTCTGGAAGTTCCTCAAAAGTTTAAGCATAGAGTTTTCATATGACCCAGAGATTCCACTCCTAGGTATAGACCCAAGAGGAATGAAAGCATGTCCACACAAATATGTAAACACACGTCACAACAGCACTATTCGTAAGAGTCAAAGAGCAGAAACTACCCAAATGTTTATCAACTGATGAATGGATAAATAGAATGTGGTCCATCCATACAATGGAATATTATTTAGCCATAAAAATGAATGAAGCACTGATACAGGCTATAATATGAATGAACCTTGAAAATATGAGGCTCAGTGAAAAAAACCAGACACAGAAGGCCACATATGGTTTGGTTCCATTTATATGTAATGTCTATAGTGGGCAAATCCATAGGGACAGAAAGAAGATTAGTCATTGCCAGGGGCTGGGGGTTGAGGGAAATGGGAAGTGACTGCCAATGGATACAGGGTTTCTTTTTGGGGTGATGAATACGTTCTAAAATTATAGTAGTTGTTACCCAACTCTGTGGATACACTTAAAACCATTGAATTGTATACTTTAGGTGGATGAATTGTGTGGTATGTGAATTATATTTCAATAAAGCTCTTATATTAAAAAAAATTAAAGTCTTCCTTGATGAGATGACATTTAAGGGGAGACCTGGAGGGCGAATGTGTTAACCAGGTAAGAAAGGTTGGGAAGAGCATTTCAAGGTGAGGAACAGCATATGTGAAGGCCCTGAGGTAGAAAGGAATGTAGCAAATTTGATGGACATCAAAGAGGTTCATGTGGCTGGAGCCTGGATGGCAAGGGAGAGTATGAGGAAAAGGATCTGGAGGAGGTAGAGGCAGGCTCATGTAGGTCTCCTATGAAGGCATTGGAATGACATGGTAGCTGTGTCACCTTGGGCATCCTGCTTAACCGCCCGTTAGTGAAATAAAATGTGTTGTAAGGATGAAATAAGGTAATCGTGCTCAGTAAAGATGAGCTTGTGTCATTGTTAACCCACAGAACAGTGGGGAGCCATCAGAAAGGAGTGATCTGTTTGGATGTGCATTCTGAAGGTATTCCTTTGGTCTCTATGTGGAGTACGAGATTGCAACAGGAGAAGGAGAAATGGAGAGACCAGTTCAGAGGTGTTTATAATCAAACAGGTGGAGACTGTGGCTTGATTCATGATGATATCAGAGGGTGGCTGAGCAGTGAGTGGATTCCAGAAAGATCCAGGAGGTAAAACCAACAAGACTTGGCCATTGAAGGTGGGTTGAGTGGGCTGGAGGTCTGGAGAGAAAGGGTGTGAACAAAAAGCTTTGCTAATTGGGTCCTCCAGTCTGAGAAGCCTTGGGGCCTCTGCAACCAGGAATGTTGGCGTTTGTGATGAAGACATCTAGACTTGGAAATGCCATTTGCAGTATGTTCTTGTACAGTCAGCAACTCCCACCCCCTACCCCTTGTCCTGAACTTATTAATTCTTTGTTTTAATTCATCACAGAGGGATGTTCATTTGCTTTTGTGAGAAATACGAATGCCACTGAGAAAGCATATTAGAATAATCTGGATTGCTGTGGGGAGTGAAATCTATTCAGATTTGCGCCAGTGTTATCATATTGGTCTAAATCCACTTCTGGCCGGCTACAGGAGGACAGTCCACGCTCAACTTGCTTTGATTTGAAAGACCCCAGCAATGAGCACATTTGGTGTTGCCAACTGAACCCTTTCATGCGGAGAAAGCAATGTTAAGGGTCTCCTCTGCTGTTTTCTCCCCCAAATCATTTGGCAGAAATGTTTCTGGGAGCTTGTTGCAGGTTTTCTTGGGTTTGATATTGCTGTGGAAAGCCTGCACTAACACTCAGCTGTGTTATTAAAGCAGCTCCAGCGTGGGCTGTGATTTGTTTTTCCTGTGAGTGACACGACCATATTTTCCATAAAAACCCGATGCAAATAGACTCTGGAGCACCAACACCATCACTTCCCCTGATTGGGAGGGAAGACAGCTGGGGTGATTCTAGTTGGGTATGTGCACCAGACTTGTTTGCAGAAGCTCACTCCTCCTAAGTGAACTCTGAGGTGTCCCACTTTGGTTTTGGGGCAGAGTTTCCATAAGTGGCAAGTCAAATTTCAGAAGGAATTTGGAAAGTTAGGTTGGGCCCATGGCTGGGATCAAAGCTGGTCTCTGTATATACCCCAAGGGAAAAGAGCATGAATTTTCTTTCCAAACGCCCTCTCACTGGGTTCCTTGGCCTCCTGTGTCCTAGAGCTGGAGAACCCACGAAATGTATCAACTGGTGAGGATCCAAAGGAGCTAAAATGTGTCCCCACATGCTGGGATTGGGGCTGCTGTTGTCACGCCTTACTCCCATCCCTGCAGCAGCCAGGCATCCACACATGGTCATCCTTAATGAAATGTCCCTCTCTCCCCCGACTGCCTCATTTGATTCAGTCTGAACTGTGTCCATTGCTTAGACCAATGGGTCTTGACCTTGGCTGTACCTTGGAATCTCCTGGGAGATTAAAAAAATACTGATGTCTCATTCACTCAGTGTACTGTTTTTGAGGTTTATCCATGCTGTAGTGTATATTGGTACTTCATTCTTTTTTATGGCTGAATAATGTTCCATCATAGGGATAGTCCACATTTTGTTTATCCATTCATCTGTTGATGGACATCTGGGCTGTTTCCACCTTTTGGCTATTGTATATATTATGTGACTGCATTTATATGAAATATCTAACATAGGCAAACCCATTGAGACAGAAAGCAGTTTAGGGGCTGGAGGGAAGGTGGAGGGACTGCTAACGGTGTGAGGTTTCCTTTTAAAAATTTTTATAATATTTTTAATTAATTAATTAATTTTTGACTGCACCACAGCTTGTGGGATCTCAGTTCCCCAACCAGGGATCAAACCTGGGCCACAGCAGTGAAAGCTTGGAATACTAACCACTAGGCCACCAGGGAACCTCCGTAAGCTCTATTTTTTTTTTTTTTTTTTTAATTTTGGCCACACTGTGCAGCATGCAGAATCTTAGTTCTCTGACCAGGGATCAAACCTGAGGTTTCCTTTTGAGAACGTTTTGGAACTAGATAGAGGTGGTGGTTGCATTAACACTGTGAATATCCCAAATGATACTATATTGTCTGTACACTTTAAAATGGTGACATTTATGTTATATACATTTTACCTCAGTTAAAAAAAATACTGGTGCTTGTGTTCCACCCCCAGAGGTTCTAAAGTAGTTAGTCCAGGGAGTGGAGCCTGGATTTGGATTTTAAAAGCCCCCAGGTGGTTCAAATGTGCAGCCTGGGCTGAGATCTCCTGCTTAAGACTTTCTTCCTAGGACTTCCCTGGTGGTGCAGTGGTTAAGAATCCATCTGCCAATACAGGGGACACTGGTTTGAGTCCTGGTCCAGGAAGATCCCACATGTGGCGGAGCAACTAAGCCCATGTGCCACAACTACTGAGCCTGCGCTCTAAAGCCCACGAGCCGCAACTACTGAAGCCTGTGTGCCTAGAGCCCATACTCTGCAACAATAGAAGCCACCACAATGAGAAGCCCGCGCGCTGCAATGAATAGTAGCCCCGCTCACCGCAACTAGAGAAAGCCTGCACACAGCACCGAAGACCCAATGCAGCCAAAAATAAATTAAAAAAAAAAAAGTATAAAAGGACTCTCCTCCTGGAATCCACCCTTTCATGTTATATTTGTGTTCATTTTTAGCCTCTAGCACAGCTCTGCCTTTCCATTTTCCTTCATATTTTTTGGGTAATTTGTATGCCCCATGATCCTTGCTAACTGTGTAGCTTCTCTGAATCCAACTCTAACCTGTCAAATCAGAATCTTATAGGTGAGGCCCAGGATGGTACATATTTCACAAGCAACCCCAGGCAACTGTTATGTGCCCAATGGTCTGCCAACTACTTATGCAAACTCTTAGGTTTCCCGACTGTTCGCCTCTCCATGTATCAACGACTAGGCCGTTGCCCTGTGGATGTGGTGTGAACAAGGCCGAGGTGGTCCCTCTCTCATGGAGCTCTCAGTGAAGCAGCAGAGCACACAATGATACATTTGGCACAGGCAGCAGAGCCCTTGTGTTTGACACACGTTTGGGAGACTCCTGGGCAGAAAGAGGAGGGTGATCACAGCCCTGTATCATTTTCTCCTAGGTTGGGTATCCCTGGGGAGGCTGAGAGCACAAGTCTGAAAACAGGTTCAAATCCAAGTTCTACATCTTCCTTAGTTCTGTCAATTATGTAAGCCTGTTTTTATATTTGTTATCTATTGTTGTGTAACAATATTACTGCAAACTTAGTGGCTTAAAATAACACACATTTATTAGGGCACAGTTTCTGTGGGTCAGAAGTCCAGTCAGGGGGTTTGGATGAGTCCTCTCCTCTGGGTCTCACAGGCTGCAATGCAAGGTGTTGGCTAGGCTGTGTCCTCATCTGGAAGCTCCAGTGATGATGGGTTTGCTGCCAAGCTCATGTGATTGTTGGTGGCATTCAGTTCCTTGCAGCCTGCCAGACTCAGGGCCTTTGTTTCTCACTGGTTGGGTTTATTGAAGATTAAATGAGAGGATTATTTATTATTATTTATTATTATCATCACTGTTACCAATGTTAATATTATCAGGTCATACTGGTCTTTGGTCTCCTTGATATGAAAGGCTCCCTCTTTGGCCCCATATTTCCTCCTGAGGTCTTCCTATGCTGTTCTCACAGGATCTCCTTCATCTCACCTTGGAGATCCAACCCTGGACCCTGTATCCTTTCCCCAGTTTGACTTGTCTGGAACATGGACTAAATTAACTGGGTGTTAATGTTGGTGTGACATTTTATAAAAAGCAGCATCTTTACCTGAGTTCAAGAAATCTTTGAGGGACTCTGTCCCTGGTAGTATCTGTAACTCTGGTTTCTTCCCTACTTTGAGTTCTTCACTAGAAGAACAGGAGGGAGCTCCTGTCCTGTTTTAAAAGTCTGCCTCTCCACTGCATTCCAGTTTCCCGCTTGAGAGATGTTTATATACCCAGTGCCCATTGAGTCCATTTAATGAAAAAATATGTTAATGCTCTGGGCCAGATATTGTGCTTGGTTCCAGGGGTGTAAAAATCAATAAGATATATCCCTGTTCCTCGAAGAGCTTAGAGTTCAGTGGAGCAATTTAGACTTGCAGTAGTGTTTCTCATTTCAGGACTGATGTTAGTGTTTGCATACAAAGAGATTTTAGGTGGACTGAGAGCTGAGTGTAGGTGATACACAGACTTGGTATTAAATAATGTTTCAGTTACAATGTGATAAAGTTATTTACTTTTTAATTCTCTCTCATATTTATGACTGTGTCAAGAACAAACTCTATAGGTGCTAAAATGTCTTAAACACTTTATATTCTCCCTTTTAAACATAAAGAGCAGGGTATAGCTCAGACTCTTCTGTAGCCAACAGTGTCCAGCTAGAAGTGAATAATATTATGTTGCCATTGACTTTATTTTTTGCAGGCATAGCAGTAAATGAGTCCTTTAAAAAGAAATGTATTTAAATAAAAAAAGTGATCAACTGCCCTTTGAAAAGAGGGTTGCCATATTTTAGCACCAGTTGATTATTGCTGGATCTACTGATGGTTTAAACAAATCTGGAAGTCTGGACTTTGTGTGAAAAGGTCTAATTATTGTATGTTGGCTCAAATAAGAAATGCTGTGTGGTTCAAACAAAATACACTATAGGCAGCTGGTTTGTAAACTTGGTAGTGAGAGGTATAACACAGGCAGTGTATTAATTTTCTTTTAGAAATTTATTTATTTATTTATCTTTGGCTGCTTTGGGTCTTTGTTGCTGCATGTGGCCTTTCTCTAGTTGCAGAGAGTGGGGGCTACTCTTTGTTGTGGTGTGCAGGCTTCTCATTGCGGTGGCTTCTTTTGTTGCGGACCATGGGCTCTAGGTGCGCGGGCTTCAGTAGTTGTGGCTCTTGGGCTAGAGAGCAGGTTCAGTAGTTGTGGCACACAGGCTTAATTGCTCCGAGGCATGTGGGATCTTCCTGGACCAGGGCTTGAACCCATGTCCCCTGCATTGGCAGGCATATGCTTAACCACTGTGCCACCAGGGAAGTCCTAGTGTATTTAATTTTGAAGTAATAGTAAGATCAAATCTTGGGGGAGTGTTAACAGTAAATAAGTCTCAAAATCATGGAGTAGGATTTCTAGAGTGCTCCAAAGTAAAGACTTTGTTAATGATATGTGAGAGGTTGGTCCTATACAGCTTGGCTGGAAACGTTCAGGAAGACTAGATGGTATGCCAGGGCTTGGCTTGTTGGGAGAAAGTCAGAAATCAAGAGGCATAAAAGAAATGAAAGTGACTCACTGATAGTGTTGAAAAATTCAATATTCTGCAGAGTGCACTGTTTGAAAAATCTGGAATTGTGTGTTCTACTTGATTTTCAAAAAACATACAATAAAACACACAGATCTTAAGTGTTCAATTTGATGAGTTTTGACAGTTGTGTACATCCATGTAACCATCATGCCAAACAAGATGTAGAATGTTTCCACAGCCCTAGAAAGTCTCCTGGTGACCCTGCTCATACAATCCTATCACCTTCTAGGGGAAATCACTGTTCTGATCTCCATCACCATAGATTAAGTTTGTAAATTCTTGGGCTTCATATAAATGGAATCATATAATATATTCTCCTTTTGCCTGGCTTTTTCCCCACAACAAAATGTTTTAGAGATTGATCCGTGTTTTGTGTATCAGTAGTCCTTCCCTTTTAATCTTTTATTGGTGAGTAGTAGTCCATTCTATGAACAGTCCATAATTTGTTTATTCATCCACCACTAGATGGGCATTTGTTTCATTTTTTTTTGTTGTAGTTGTTATTCCGAATAAAACTCGTATGAATAATTATTTGCAGATCTTTGTGTGGACATATATTTGCATTCAGTAAATACTTAGGAGTGGAATTGCTGGGTCATAGGGTAGGTGTGTATTTAACTTTGTAAGAAATTGCCAACGCATTTTCTAAAGTGGTTGTACCATTTTACATTCTCATAAGCAATGAAGGAGAGTTCCAGTTATTCAAAATCCTCACCAACATTTGCCATTGTCGTTATTTTTGATTACAGCCATATCAGCCAATATGAAATGGTATTTCATGGTTTCAGTTTGCATTTCCCTGATGACTAAATAATGTTGAGAAGATTTTCATGTGCTTCTTGGCCATTTACTTATCTTCTTTTGGAAAGTTTATGTTCAAGTCTTTGTCCATTTTTTGATCGGGTTGTTTATCTTTTTATTATTGATTTGTAGGGGTTCTTTAGACATTCAGGATAACAGTCCATTGTCAGATGCACATGTTGCAAACATTTTCTTGCAGTCTGTGGCTTGCCTCGTCATTTTCTTTTTCTTTTTTTTTTTTTTTTGCAGTACGCAGGCCTCTCACTGTTGTGGCCTCTCCTGTTGCGGAGCGCAGGCTCTGGACGCGCAGGCTCAGTGGCCATGGCTCACGGGCCCAGCTGCTCCATGGCATGTGGAATCTTCCCAGACCGGGGCACGAACCCATGTCCCCTGCATCGGCAGGCGGACTCTCAACCACTGTGCCACCAGGGAAGCCCGCCTTGTCATTTTCTTAATGGGGTTCTTTGATGAGCAGCCACTTAAAATTTTGATGGATTCCAATTTATCATTTTTTTCTTTTTTGGTTAGTGCTTTTTGTGTTTGTCTAAGAAACTTTGCTAACCCCAAGGTTATGAGGATATTCCCCTGTGTTTTTTTTCATAGCAGTTTTATGGTTTCAACTTTGTGTTTAAGTCTCTGATCCATCTCAAATGAATTTTTGTGTATGGTGTGAAGTAGAGGTCAAAGTTTCTTTTATTCCCATGTGGATGTCTAGTTGTTTTGCCACCAATTGTTAAGAAAGAATTCCTTTCCTCATTGAACTGATTTGGCATCTTTATAAAAGGTCAATTGACCATATATGTGTGGGTCTATTTTTGAATTCTCTAATTTGTTCCATTGATCTGTTATCCTTCCTTACAACAATACCACACTATCTTGGTTACTATGGCTTTATATTAAGTCTTGAAATCAGGATGTGTAAGCTTTCCAATCTTGTTTTCCTTTTTCAAGATTGTTTTGGCTATTTTAGGTTGCTTGCATTTCCATATACATTTTAGGGTCAGATTATTGAGTTTCACAAGAAACGCTTTTGAGATTATGTTTGGGATTGCACTGAATCTATAGATCAGTTTGGGGAGGACTGATGTTTTAATAATATTGAACCTTCTAATCCATGAACATGTTCTGTCCATTTTATTTTGGTCTTCTTTAAGAAATTTTCAGTGTAGAGGTCTTGTAAATCTTTCTTTCAGATTTACTCCTAGTTATTTGATTTCTTTTGATACTATTTTAAGTGGTATTGTTTTAAAATGTTATTTTCCAGTTGTTCATTGCCAGTATATAAAAATTTAATTGACATTTATATATTGACCTTATATCTAGAAATATTGCTAAGCTCCTTAATTATAGTGAAGTTTTTATAGATTTTGTAGGTTTTTCTACGTACACAATCATGTCATTTTCAAATAGCGATAGTTTTACTTCTTTCTCTTGTAATCTTTATGCCTTTTGTTTTTCTTGCCTTATTACACTAGTAGGGATTCCAGCAAAATGTTGAGTAGAAGATGTGATAATGGACATCCTTTCCTTATTGCTTATCTTAAGGGAAAAGCATTTATTGTCTTACCATTAAATATGATGTTAGCTGTAAGTCTTAAAATAATGCTCTAGCATATTGAGGAAGTTTCCTTCTATTTCTAGTTTGCTGAGTTTTTTTTTTTTTTTAAATAATGAATGGGTGTTAAATTTTGTCAAGCATTTTTCCTACATCTTTTGAGAAAAATCATGATTTTCCTCCTTTTTTTCTTAATGTGATGAATTACAGTAATTGCCTTTTGAATGTTGAGCCAACTTTGCATTCCTGAGATAAACCTCATTTATTCATGTTGTATTATCCTTTTTATCTATTGCTGGATTTGATTTGCAAATATTTTATTAAGGATGTTTACATTAATGTTCATGAAGAATATTAGTATGTGGTTTTTGTTGTTGCTATTTGTATGTGGCTGGCCTCAAAAAATTAATTGGAAATGTTTTCTCATTTTCTGAGTGTGGGTATATTTACATCATTTATTTCTTAGGTACTTGATAGAATTTTCCAGTGAAGACATCTGGGACTGGGGTTGTTCTTTGTGGGAAAATATTAAATTATGGATTCAATTTGTTTACTAGCTATAGGGCTATTCATATTTTATATTTCTTCTTTTTTTCTGTTTTGGTACTGTGTCTTTCAAGGAATTTGTCCATTTTATCTAGGTTGTTGAAGTCATTGACATGATGTTGTTCATTTTATCTCCTTATTATCCTTTGAGTATCTGTGTGATCTATACTGATATCAACTCTAATTCCTGATACCAGTATTTTGTGTTTTCTCTTTTTTTCCCCTTGATCACTCTCACTAGATTTGTTTGATAGACAGCCTAAAAAATGGTTCCCAGTTGTCTCTGCCTCTTGGTGTTCACACCCTTGTGTAATCTCCATCACTTGAGTGTGAGCTGAACCTTGTGAATCACTTTTAATGAATAGAATATGGAAAAGGTGATAGGATGTTACTTTGTAGATTAGCTTACAAAGTTAAGGAACCTAATCATTGAGGAAGACTCTGGCTTCCATTTTGCAAATCCTTTCTTGCTCTTTTGCTTGTATTTCTTATAAATAGAAGTATAATTGTTGTTGCTTTTTAGTTCAGTCTATCAATCTGTGCCTTTTACAAGGAGTGTTTAGCCCATTTACATTTATTGCAATTACTGATATTGTTGGATTTAAATCTACTATCTTGGGTTTTATTTTTTATTTGTGTCTTCTGTCTCTTATTCCTCCATTTCTCCTTCCCCACCTTCTTTTAGGTTAATCAAGTAGTTTTTTAGTATTCTCTGTGTGCTTTGAAGTGTCCTTTTGTTTAATAAGAAAACTTCAAATTGGAAAATATCTTTATTATTTTTGATCAGAAGTAAAACTGCCATAAGCTTATACTCAGAGAGGCTGTTGGTCTAGACTAGAGAGGATGCTTCACTAGTTTCATTAGTATGATCATCATGGTGTTGATGGATCCTTACAGCACAGGGCACATTGGATATCACCCCTGTTTCCTCTGGGATTTGTTGCCAGGACATAGCACACAAACCACAGTGGCAGAGGATTCTATGCAGACAGTCCACACAGGGCTCAGTCGGTGGTAAATGCTTTCTTTTGGAGTGTGCATTTCAGTTCCACGGTCAAGCTGTGTCTCTCTCCAGGGGCTTCCAGACTTCTGCTTGCTGTCACCTCTCTCTCCATCACAGCTTCTTCTCTCAGTTTGATAAGTGGCAGGGAATATTCTGAAACCCTAGAGAAAAACTGTTTGTGGGAGTCACAGATGCCAGTGTTTTAGATGAACTTCAGACATGCTTCTGACTTTGAGGAGCTTGAATCCAAACAGTGCTTTGGTCCCCTCCCCACACCATGGTGCATATTTTAGGAAAAAAGAACCATGCAATATAGGTGTTGAATTATCATTCACTCCATTTCTCTCCATTTTTGCTTTGTTTATGACTTAGATTAAGTATGAATCTCTTTACCTGGACTCCTATGAAAATTCCAATAAAGTAAAAATGATTAAAATTGGATTGCCCATAGAAACTGAGATGCCGTTTTTCCCCTGGAGCTAAGTTCAGCATCTAAATAAGGGGGGGAGGCCCAAACTCTGCATATCAGCCTTTTAAACAAGGCACAGTGGGAATACCTCCGTTTGGATCCATAAATAAAAAACAGGAAATCTTAAATGGGACTTTTCTCTACAGCTGTAAAAAAAATCCAATATGAGATTATAGCTTTGATCATAACTTAATTTTTCATTTCCATTTGAACTTTAATTTTACTTAAATTTTCTTCTGATAAATCGCCAAAGGAATTTTTAAGTGACACAGCATAATGCTGACAGATTATTCATATACCAGCCCTTAGGCTACCAAGAAAGCCTTCATCATCTCAGAGAGAGTTTTATTGGAATCCGTGGCTCACAAAATATTGCTTTATGACAGCCCCTGTGCAGTAGAATTTAAAGGCTTAAGTTTTGGGAGAATTTACACTTTGGTAGCATCCTCTGCTACACCTTTTAGGAACATTAAATCAGCAGGCTCCCCAGTGATACTCTTGTGGAAAGGTGTTAGGTAATCCTCTTGCATTTTTCTCCAGACAGGTGTCGGGGGCTGGGAACAGCCCTTGTGCCTCTTACGCTTTGGGGCAGTATGAGTGGAAGGGAACAGCTGTGCCCTTCAGTTCAGTGTACTTTCCAAGGGGAGATTGGGCTGTCTTGGTGATGTGAACATGGATGCAAATCCTGTCCCAGAGCTGCTACAAAGAGCTAATTGTACTTCATTCATTTATTAATTGAACAATATTTATTAAGCACCTACTTCCACCAGACACTCTTCTAGGTCATAAGGACATACCGGTGAGTAAGTCAGACATTGTTGCTCCCTTCATGGAGCTCGTGGGCTGGTAGGGAAGACAGAAATTAAACTAAAACACACACACACATACATCCATCATAACTGGTGATAAGAGCTATGAAGAAAATAACATCTCCATGGAAGAGGAATTTCAGCTGAGATCTGGAGGATGGGTGGAAGTTAGCCAGATGAAGGGATTTTTCTCAGATAATACAGAGAAATGTTTTCATTCGCGTTTCCCCTGTTCCTGGTGAGATTGAACCTCTTTGTGCAGTTACTGGCAACTTGGATCTAGCTTCATGAAATTTGCCTCTTCGTGTCCTTTCTCTTTTTTTCAGTGAGTCCTCTTTTGCTTATTGATTTGGGGGAGTTTTGCTTTTCCCAGGGAGGTTTCAATCCACCTGCACTTTGTGTGGTATTCTCCAGGTGGGCTTGCATGTGGGTGGGGACTGAGTGGTGACTGCACTGCATGGAGCAGTCTGAACTGGTGGCCTCAAAAAATGCTGGTTTACTAGGATCAGTCTGGGACTAAGTGGGTGCAATGTGCTGAGTCTGCGTGGGGCCCATTTTATCTGCTACACTGGATTACAGAAGCCAGGGCTTGTATTGAAGAGAAATCAAGGTTTCTTATTCTGAGCCCAGCACTGCACTGGCTTCTATTGTGAGCGGCAGAATCCTGGTAGGGATTTTTCCCTTGGAGCCTCTAAAACACCTGCTTCCTGTCTTTCACCAGGGGGGCGCTTACATCTCTGGAAGGTAACTGATCTGGGTGGGGGCTGGTGGTAAACATTGGGGTGCTGTTTTTCTCCTCAATGCTGTATCTTTTTTTTTTTTTTTTTTCGTCTGGGTGGTGACAGAATAAAAGCCCAATTTTGTAGGACTAGGAGAAGTATATTGACTTTGTCATTTAATTCCTCTTTTTTTTTTTTTCCAATTGAAGATGCTCCTTTTTTTTTTCTTTAACAGCAGGTTTTTATTAGTTATCTATTTTATACATATTTGTGTGTATATGTCAATTCCAATCTCCCATTCTTCCCAACACCACCCCCGCTCCGCTTTCCCCCCTTGGTGTCCATACGTTTGTTCTCTACATCTGTGTCTCTATTTCTGCCTTGCAAACGGTTCTTCTGTACCATTTTTCTAGATTCCGCATATATGCATTAATATATGATACTTGTTTTACTCTTTCTGACTTCACTCTGTATGACAGTCTCTAGGTCCATCCATGTCTCTACAAATGACCCAATTTCGTTCCTTTTTATGGTGGAGTAATATTCCATTGTATATATGTACCACATCTTGTTTATCCATCCATCTGTTGATGGGCATTTAGGTTGCTTCCATGATCTGGCTATTGTAAATAGTGCTGCAATGAACATTGGGGTGCATGTGTATCTTTGAATTATGGTTCTCTCTGGGTATATGCCCAGTAGTGGGATTGCTGGGTCATATGGTAATTCTATTTTCAGTTTTCTAAGGAACCTCCATACTGTTCTCTATAGTGGCTGTATCAATTTACATTGCCACCAACAGTGCAAGAGGGTTCCCTTTTCTCCACACCCTCTCCATCATTTGTTGTTTGTAGGTTTTCTGATGATGCCCATTCTAATCAGTGTGAGGTGATACCTCATTGTAGTTTTGATTTACATTTCTCTAACAAATAGTGATGCTGAGCAGCTTTTCATGTCCCTCTTGGCCATCTGTATGTCTTCTTTGGAGAAATGTCTCTCTAGGTCTTCTGCCCATTTTTAAATTTGGTTGTTTGTTTTTTTAATATTGAGCTGCATGAGCTGATTATATATTTTGGAGATTAATCCTTTGTCAGTTGCTTCGTTTGCAAATATTTTCTCCCATTCTGAGGGCTGTCTTTTCGTCTTGTTTATGGTTTCCTTTGCTGTGCAAAAGCTTTTAAGTTTCATTAGGTCTCATTTGTTTATTTTTGTTTTTATTTCCATTACTCTAGGAGATGGGTCAAAAAGGATCTTGCTGTGATTCATGTCAAAGAGTGTTCTTCCTATGTTTTCCTCTAAGTGTTTTATAGTGTCCGGTCTTACATTTAGCTCTTTAATCCATTTTGAGTTTATTTTTCTGTATGGTGTTAGGGAGTGTTCTAATTTCATTCTTTTACAAATAACTGTCCAGTTTTCCCAGCAACACTTATTGAAGAGACTGTCTTCTCCATTGTATATCCTTGCCTCCTTTATCATAGACTAGTTGAACATAGGTGCATGGGTTTATCTCTGGGTTTCTATCCTGTTCCACTGATCTATATTTCTGTTTTTGTGCCAGTACCATATTTTCTTTTTTCTTTTTTTTTTTTTTTTTTTTTTGCGGTATGCGGGCCTCTCACTGTTGTGGCCTCTCCCGTTGCGGAGCACAGGCTCCGGACGTGCAGGCCTAGCGGCCATGGCTCACGGGCTTAGTTGCTCCGCGGCATGTGGGATCTTCCCGGACCAGGGCACGAACCCGTGTCTCCTGCATCGGCAGGCGGATTCTCAACCACTGCGCCATCAGGGAAGCCCCATATTTTCTTAATTACTATAGCTTTGTAGTATAGCCTGAAGTCAGAGAGTCTGATTCCTCCAGCTCTGTTTTTTTCCCTCAAGATTGCTTTGGCTGTTTGTGGTCTTTTGTGTCTCCATGCAAATTTTAAGATTTTTTTATTCTAGTTCTGTAAAAAAATGCCATTGGTAATATGATAGGGATTGCATTGAATCTGTAGATTGCTTTGAGTAGTATAGTCATTTTCACAATATTGATTCTTCCAATCCAAGAACATGGTATATCTCTCTATCTGTTTGTGTCATCTTTGATTTCTTTCATTAGTGTCCTATAGTTTTCTGAGTATAGGTCTTTTACCTCCTTGGGTAGGTTTATTCTTAGGTATTTTATTGTTTTTGTTGCAGTGGTGAATGGGATTGTTTCCTTAATTTCTCTTTCTGGTCTCTCATTGTTAGTGTATAGGAATACAAGAGATTTCTGTGAATTAATTTTGTATCCTGCAACTTCACCAAATTCATTGATTAGCTCTAGTAGTTTTCTGGTGGCCTCTTTAGGATTATCTATGTATAGTGTTATGTCATCGGCAAACAGTGACAGTTTTACTTCTTTTCCAATTTGGATTCCTTTTATTTCTTTTTCTTCTCTAATTGCCATAGCTAGGACTTCCAAAACTATGTTGAGTAATAGTGGTGAGAGTGGACATCCTTGTCTTGTTCCTGATCTTAGAGGAAATGCTTTCAGTTTTTCACCATTGAGAATGATGTTGGCTGTGGGTTTGTCATATATGGCCTTTATTATGTTGAGGTAGGTTCCCTCTATGCCCACTTTCTGGAGTGTTTCTATCATAAATGGGTGTTGAATTTTGTCAGAAGCTTTTTCTGAATCTATTGAGATGATCATATGGTTTTTATTCTTCAAGTTGTTAATACAGTGTATCACACTGATTGATTTCATATATTGAAGAAACCTTGCAGCCCCTGGGAAAAATCTCACTTGATCATGGTGTATGATCCTTTTAATGTTTTGTTGGATTCTGTTTGCAAGTATTTTATTGAGCATTTTTGCATCTATATTCATCAGTGATATTGGTCTGTAATTTTCTTTTTTTGTAGCGTCTCTCTCTGGTTTTGTTATCAGGATGATGGTGGCCTTGTAGGATGAGTTTGGAAGTGTTCCTTCCTCTGCAATTTTTTGAGAGAGTTTGAAAAGGATGGGTGTTAGCTCTTCTCTGAATGTTTGATAGAATTCACCTGTGAAGCCATCTGGCCGTGGGCTTTTGTTTGTTGGAAGATTTTTAATCACAGTTTCAGCACTCGTGATTGGTCTGTTCATATTTTCTATTTCTTCCTGGTTCAGTCTTGGAAGGTTATACCTTTCTAAGAATTTGTCCATTTCTTCCAGGTTGTCCATTTTATTGGCATAGAGTTTCTTGTAGTAGTCTCTAATGATGCTTTGTATTTCTGTGGTGTCCATTATAACTTCTCCTTTTTCATTTCTAATTTTATTGATCTGAGTCCTTTCCCTCTTTTTCTTGATGAGTCTGGCTAAAGGTTTATCAACTTTGTTTATCTTCTCAAAAAGCCAGGTTTTAGTTTTATTGATCTTTGCTATTGTTTTCTTTGTTTCTATTTCATTTCTTTCTGCTCTGATCTTTACGATTTCTTTCCTTCTACTAATTTTGGGTTTTGTTTGTTCTTCTTTCTCTAGTTCCTTTAGGTATAAGGTTAGATTGTTTATTTGAGACGTTTCTTGTTTCTTGAGGTAGGATTGTATTGTTATAAACTTCCCTTTTAGAACTGCTTTTGCTGCATCCCATAGTTTTTGGATCATTGTGTTTTCTTGTCATTCATCTCTAGGTATTTTTTGATTTCCTCTGATTTCTTTGGTGATCTCTTGGTTATTTAGTAACCTATCATTTAACCTGCATGTATTTATGTTTTTTACGTTTTTTTCCCCTGTAATTGATTTCTAATCTAATAGTGTTGTGGTCAGAAAAGATGCTTGATATGATTTCATTTTTCTTAAATATACCGAAGCTTGATTTGTGACCCAAGTTGTGATCTGTCCTGGAGAACATTCCATGTGCACTTGAGAAGAAAGTGTAATCTGCTGCTTTTGGAAGGAATGTCATATAAATATCAATTAAATCTATCTAGTCTACTGTGTCATTTAAAGCTTGTGTTTCCATATTGATTTTCTGTCTGGATGATCTATTGGTGTAAGTGGGGTGTTCAAGTCCTCTACTGTTGTTGTGTTACTGTCGATTTCCTCTTTTATAGCTGTTAGCATTTGCCTTATGTATCGAGGTGCTCCTATGTTGGGTGCATATATATTTATAATTGTTATATCTTTTTTTTGTGGTACGTGAGCCTCTCACTGTTGTGGCCTCTCCCATTGTGGAGCACAGGATCTGGACGCGCAGGCTCCACGGCCATGGCTCACGGGCCCAGCTGCTCCATGGCATGTGGGATTTTCCTGGACCGGGGCACGAACCTGCATCCCCTGCATCGGCAGGTGGACTCTCAACTGCTGTGCCACCAGGAAAGCCCCAGTTATATCTTTTTCTTGGATTGATCCCTTGATCATTATGTAGTTTACTTCCTTGTCTCTTTTTTAAAAACATCTTTATTGGAGTATAATTGCTTTAAAATGGTGTGTTAGTTTCTGCTTTATAACAAAGTGAATCAGTTATACATAGACATATGTCCCCATATCTCTTCCCTCTTGCATCTCCCTCCCTCCAATCCTCCATATCTCAGCCCTCTAGGTGGTCAGGAGGCACCGAGCTGATCTCCCTGTGCTATGCCCTGCTTCCCACTAGCTGTCTATTTTACATTTGGTAGTGTATATGTGTCCATGCCACTGTCTCACTTTGTCCCAGATTACCCTTCCCCCTCCCCATATCCTCAAGTCCATTCTCCAGTAGGTCTGCATCTTTATTTCCGTCTTGCCCCTAGGTTCTTCTGACCAATTTTTTTTTCTTTCTTTTTCTTTTTTTAGATTCCATATATATGTGTTAGCATACGGTATTTGTTTTTCTCTTTCTGACTTCACTCTGTATGACAGTCTCTAGGTCCATCCACCTCACTACAAGTAACTTAGTTTTGTTACTTTTTATGACTGAGTAATATTCCATTGTATATATGTGCCACATCTTCTTTATCCATTCATCTGTTGATGGACACTTAGGTTGCTTCCATGTCCTGGCTATTGTAAATAGAGCTGCAGTGAACATTGTGGTACATGACTCTTTTTGAATTATGGTTTTCTCAGGGTATATGCTCAGTAGTGGGATTGCTGGGTCATATGGTAGATCTATTTTTAGTTTTTTAAGGAACCTCCATACTGTTCTCCATAGTGCTGTATCAGTTTACATTCCCACCAACAGTGCAAGAGGGTTCTCTTTTCTCCACACCCTCTCTAGCATTTATTGTTTGTAGATATTTTGAAGATGGCCATTCTGACCAGTGTGAGATGATATCTCATTATAGTTTTGATTTGCATATCTCTAATGACTAATGATGTTGAGCATTCTTCCGTGTGTTTGTTGGCAATCTTTATATCTTCTTTGGAGAAATATCTATTTAGGTCTTCTGCCCATTTTTGGATTGGGTTGTTTGTTTTTTTGATATTGAGCTGCATGAGTTGCTTGTATGTTTTGGAGATTAATCCTTTGTCAGTTGCTTCATTTGCAAATATTTTCTCCCATTCTGAGGTTTGTCTTTTCGTCTTGTTTATGGTTTCCTTTGCTGTGCAAAAGCTTTTAAGCTTCATTAGGTCCCATTTGTTTATTTTTATTTTTATTTCCATTTCTCTAGGAGGTGGTCAAAAAGGATCTTACTGTGATTTATGTCATAGAGTGTTCTGCCTATGTTTTCCTCTAAGAGTTTTATAGTGTCTGGCCTTACATTTAGGTGTTTAATCCATTTTCAGTTTATTTTTGTGTATGGTGTTAGGGAGTGTTCTAATTTCATTCTTTTACATGTAGCTGTAGAGTTTTCCCAGCACCACTTATTGAAGAGGTTGTCTTTTCTCCACTGTATATTCTTGCCTCCTTTATCAAGAGAAGGTGACCATTGTGCATGGGTTTATCTCTGGGCTTTCTATCCTGTTCCATTGATCTATATTTCTGTTTTTGTGCCAGTACTATAATGTCTTGATCACTGTAACTTTGTAGTATAGTCTGAAGACAAGGAGCCTGATTCCCCCAGCTCTGTTTTTCTTTCTCAAGATTGCTTTGGCTATTCGGGGTCTTTTGTGCTTCCATACAAATTGTGAATTTTTTTGTTTTTGTTCTGTGAAAGAGGCCAGTGGTAGTTTGATAGGGATTGCATTGAATCTGTAGATTGCTTTGGGTAGTATAGTCATTTTCACAATGTTGATTCTTCCAATCCAAGAACATGGTATATCTCTCCATCTATTTGTATCATCTTTCATTTCTTTCATCAGTGCCTTATAATTTTCTGCATACAGGTCTTTTGTCTCCTTAGGTAGGTTTATTCCTAGCTATTTTATTCTTTTTGTTGCAGTGGTAAATGGGAGTATTTTCTTTTCTTTTTCTTTTTTTTTTTGCAGTATGCGGGCCTCTCACTGTTGTGGCCTCTCCTGTTGCGGAGCACAGGCTCCGGACGCGCAGGCTCAGCGGCCATGGCTCACGGGCCTAGCCGCTCCACGGCATGTGGGATCTTCCCAGACCGGGGCACGAACCCATGTCCCCTGCACTGGCAGGTGGACTCTCAACCACTGCGCCACCAGGGAAGCCTGGGAGTGTTTTCTTAATTTCACTTTCAGATTTTTCATCATTAGTGTGTAGGAATGCAAGAGATTTCTGTGCATTAATTTTGTATTCTGCTACTTTACCAAATTCATTGATTAGCTCTAGTAGTTATCTGGTAGCATGTTTAGGATTCTCTGTATATAGTATCATGTCATCTGCAAACAGTGACAGCTTTACTTCTTTTCTGATTTGGATTCCTTTTATTTCTTTTTCTTCTCTGCTTGCTGTGGCTAGAATTTCCAGTACTATGTTGAATAATAGTGGTGAGAGTGGGCAGCCTTGTCTTTTTCCTGATCTTAGTGGAAATGATTTCAGTTTTTCACCATTGAGGGTGATGTTGGCTGTGGGTTTGTCATATATAGCTATTATTATGTTGAGGAAATTTCCCTCTATGACTACTTTCTGGAGGGTTTTTGTCATAAATTGGTGTTGAATTTTGTCAAAAGCTTTCTCTGCATCTATTGAGATGATTTCTTTGTTTCTTGTAACCTTCTTTATTTTAAAGTCTATTTTATCTGTTATGAGTATTGCTACTCCAGCTTTCTTTTGATGGAATATCTTTTTCCATCCCCTCACTTTCAGTCTGTATGTGTCCCTAGGTCTGAAGTGGGTCTCTTGTAGACAGCATATATATGGGTCTTGTTTTTGTATCCATTCAGCAAGCCTGTGTCTTTTGGTTGGAGCATTTAATCCATTCATATTTAAGGTAATTATAGATATGTATGTGGCTATTACAACTTTCTTAATTGTTTTGGCCTTGTTATTGTAGGTGTTTTTCTTCTCTTGTGTTTCCTGCCTAGAGAAGTTCCTTTAGCATTTGTTGTAGAGCTGGTTTGGTGGTGCTGAATTCTCTTAGCTTTTGCTTGTCTGCAAAGCTTTTAATTTCTCTGTCGAATCTAAATGAGATCCCTGCCGGGTAGAGTAATCTTGGTTGTAGGTTCTTCCCTTTCATCACTTTAAATATATCGTGCCACTCCCTTCTGGCTTATAGAGTTTCTGCTGAGAAATCAGCTGTTAACCTCATGGGAGTTGCCTTGTATGTTATTTGTTGTTTTTCCCTTGTTGGTTTTAATAATTCTTCTTTGTCTGTGATTTTGTTAGTTTGTTTACTATGCATCTCAGCTAGTTTCTCCTTGGGTTTATTCTGTCTGCGACTCTCTTTGCTTCCTGGACTTGGGTGGCTATTTCCTTTCCCATGTTAGGGAAGTTTTTGACTATAATCTCTTCAAATAGTTTCTCAGGTCTTTTATCTCTCTCTTCTCCTTCTGGGACCCCTATAATGTAAATGTTGGTGCATTTAATGTTTTCCCAGATGTCTCTTAAGCTGTCTTTATTTCTTTTCATTCTTTTTTCTTTATTCTGTTCCATGGCAGTGAATTCCACTCTTCTGTATTCCAGGTCAGTTATCAGTTCTTCTGCCTCAGTTATTCTGCTATTGATTCCTTCTACTGTATATTTGATTTCAGTTATTGTATTGTTCATCTCTGTTTGTTTGTTCTTTAATTCTTCTAGATGTTTGTTCTTCAGTTCTTCTAGGTCTTTGTTAAACAGTTCTTGCATCTTCTCGATCTTTGCCTCCATTCTTTTTCCGAGGTCCTGGATCATCCTCACTATCATTATTCTGAATTCTTTTTGTGGAAGGTTGCCTACCTCCACTTCATTTAGTCGTTTTTCTGGGGTTTTATCTTGTTCCTTCATCTTGTATATAGTCCTCTGCCTTTTCATTTTGTCTATCTTTCTTTGCATGTGGTTTTCATTCCACAGGCTGCAGGACTGTAGTTCTTGCTTCTGCTGTCTTCCCTCTGCCTCAATGCTGTATCTATGGATGTTTCCCTTGACTTCTTTAGAGACCATGTTTTGCTCCGTTGATTAGGAAAACAAAGCAGCATTTAGAGCCTGGTGTTGGGATCTGTGAGATTTTATTGAATATTTCTTCTCCATATTTCTTGCCCTTGCAAGAAATTTCTTATGAAATTCTTCTCTTGTGAAAATAAAGGCTGTAGAAGAAGAAAAGGGAAATCCCATGTCATTGATCCTCCTGGATTTGTCAGTAAATTCCATGTGTTGGAAAGGCAGATACCAGTGATGCTATCCCCGCATGCTGTGCAATGTGCAGGCATCACTAATCAATCCCAGCCCCTGCCCTGGTCACGTCTTCAGGATCCTCATAAATGCAGCACTCTAGGAAATTGTTGTCAATGAATTGCAGCTGGCATATGAATGGAAATATCTTTGCCTTCCTTACCAGAATTCTTTCCCTTTCACTTTCCTACTCCAGTTAGGTTCCTCCCATATCTCTTTAGCCTAGAATTTTCCAAGAAG
Source organism: Kogia breviceps (assembly GCF_026419965.1). Taxonomy (NCBI): domain Eukaryota; kingdom Metazoa; phylum Chordata; class Mammalia; order Artiodactyla; family Physeteridae; genus Kogia; species Kogia breviceps. The sequence continues at coordinate 57,140,867 of NC_081323.1, forward strand.
CACTAATCTGACAGAAGAGTTTTGAAGTCAAATAAGTTTAGGAAATACTACACACTCAGATCATTAAAGGATCTCTATTACTGGAGTGAAGAAATGTGCATAATTTAGTTAACTTAAAAAAAATAGCCCCTTCCAACATCCTAAAAAACATGGAATTTGCTGTCAGAAATGGTGTTCTAGTTATTCATCAACTGAAGAGATATTTATTATGGTAGCTACTCTGTTAGGTAGTATTCCTGGTGATAGGTGCTCTAGAGAAAAATAAAACAGAGAAGGTGGATAGTATGTTGCAGGGTTGAGGAGTTTCAACGTCAGCAGGATAGTCAGGGATGAAATGATTGTACCTGAACATGAAGGAGATGAGGGAGTGAGATGTGTTGATAACCAGGAAAAGACATTCCAGGCAGAGACAGCAGCAGGTGTGAAGGCCCTGAGCTGTGGGCATGTCTGCTGTGTTCAAGAAGAGCAACAGGGCTAGTGTGGCTACAGTGGAAAGAATAAAGGGTGAAGACTAGATGAGGAGGATTGAAGGCCTGTAGGAGGACTTATAATTGATTGGACTTCCAGTTTGGTGTAAGGTGGCAGGTGGACAGAGAAATCAATGAAGAGGCTATTAACAGCATAATCCAGGAGAGAGATGATGGTGGCTTAGGCCAGTGGAGATGGTGAGCAGTGGTGAAACTCTGAATGTATTCTGAAGGTAGATTTTGAAGGTGGGATTTCCTGACAGGTTGGTTGTGGAGTGGTGTGATAATAACAGAGGAGTCAAGGATGCCTCCAAGAATTTGGGTCTGAGCAATTAAGGATGGAGTTGTCATTACCTGAGGTAAGGAAGATTTAGGAAAAAATAAGTATTTTGGGGGGGGGGTGGGGTGAGGGAGAAGATAGCATGGGGAGGATATCAAGAGTTCACTTAGGACATGTTAAGTTTGAGATACCAATTAAACATGGAAGTGGTGGTACTGAGAAGCAGAACTCAGACTCTGGAGTCAAATTGCTCTATCACTTTTTAGCTGTGTGACCTTGGACAAATGACTTGGTGTCTCTGTGCCTTACTTTTCTCATCTATAAAATGAGATAACGATAGTCCTTATTTCATAGGGTTATTATGAGGTATAACTTGAGTTAGTATTTGTAGAATGCGTAGAACAATGCCTGGCATACAGTTAGTGCTAAATGCTTGCTGTTGTTGTTGTTACTGTATACACATATCTGGCTCATGCTATATCTCTTGGTGATGGGCAGCCATTTAAGCTTCTAAACAGGGAGTTACACTTAAGTTTTAGAAGGATGAGTAAAGAAGATTTAGAACCTTTGCTGATTTGGATACAAGCTCCTACCGGCATTCCAGACACTCCTTTTTGAAAGGGAGGTATTTTGTAGAATTCTGATGATTGGAGATTTATCATAAAAGATTAAGTTGGATACAGGGGTCAATTCCCAGAGAGTATGCCTTTTCTGCGCTGCCCCACATCACTGGATTCTTTATGCTCTCTTTCTCTATTGGCTGCAGCCTCTGTCTGTCTATGCTGCTCTCTGCAAGACCTCAAGGTGAAGTTATCAGATCACCGACGCGTCAGAGCAGCCTTTAGTCTCCTCCATATTCTCTGATATCATCAGGGTTTGCAAGATAATTTGGTGTAAAGCAAGAAGAATCATTTCTAGAAGCAGCAGCCACTGGGAGTGAGGCTTATTTCACCCCTCCCATGGCTGGCATCTCAGCAAAACTTTGGCAATCTCAGTTGGCTGGTTGGAGCAGAAATATGAAATTAGTGTTTTCACTTCCACTTAAGCTTCTCAGTGAAAAAAAACCATGGCTGTTCCTGGGGCCTGGCAATGGAGTTGGTTACTTGCTTATTAACTTTCAGTTGGTGGGTCCTCAGGCTAGTCACTGTCATTACTCTGCTTGCATTTCATGCCTGGCAGGGTTGAGGGTGGCGTTTGACAAATCCCATTTCTGTGCTCAGACCAGGAGATTTTTCTGGGCACTCAGGTGTGCAGACCTTTTCTCTCTTCTCTTCAATCTGTGTCACATCCACCTGCCCAGTATCTTCTGGACTCCTGATTCTCTCCCTGCCATCTTCCTCACCACCCACTTAAAAAAAAAATCACAAAAGTAACACATGCTTGTGATAAAACAAATTAAAACAGCAAAGAAGTTTGTAGAAGAAAAGTGAATACTCTCTTTTCTCCTTACCTCACCCCTTCCTGTGGGGACACCTCACTCCCTCTACCTCCCCCATGCCCCTCCCCATTGATAGTGTGGAGTGTTTTATTCCAGACTTTTTGGTGCATTAACTAACACATACCTGATCTCAGACACAGACATCTTAAAATATAAGTAATTTTATTTTATTTTCTTCATTTTTCTAAAACAGCTTAATTAAAGAAAGGTGAAGAATCTGAAAAAATTGGGAGGTGGGGGAGAACCCAAAAGAGCATACCATGTGAGTCCACTGGCTCAGTCACAAAGAAACTGTCATCAAAAAAGATATTTAAGGGCTTCCCTGGTGGCGCAGTGGTTGTGAGTCCGCCTGCCAATGCAGGGGACACGGGTTCGTGCCCCGATCTGGGATGATCCCACATGCCACGGAGCGGCTGGGCCCGTGAGCCATGGCCGCTGAACCTGCGCGTCCGGAGCCTGTGCTCCGCAACGGGAGAAAAGATATTTAGTTTAATACAAATTTTATACAAAGAAAATCTGAAAAAATACTTCCATATGCTAAAAGCAATTATGCATCACAAATAAGGCCAGCTAGGCTATTTTTTTTGACAACTGCAATTCAAAAATGTTCTTTCTCTCCTGTTTTCTTCTAATACTCTCTTTTCATGTCTTCTCTAATATGGGTAACTAGCTGGAAACTGTATAGTTTGCATCCTCTTATTAACAATGAAGAGAAAGTAAATGAGACTAAAATGTACAACAGAATGTATTGGAATGATACCGTACAATTAATTTTTCTCATATACATTCATCGCCTTTTTGCTTTGTTCAATGCTTCTTGTCTTATACAACATACAAAATGGTATTACAGCATACGTAGTGTGATAGCATGGCGGTGTCCTGCTTCCTCTCACACTGTCTTTGAAATACAAGTAATTTTAAATGGTCATTCTTGTGGTTAAAAAAATAAAGTAGTACAAAAAGGTTTGTAATGAAAAAAAAAATCACTTTTTACCTTCGTTCACTACCCAGAAGCAATCTTGAATTCTTTTAGCTTCAAACCCCTGGTGGGACTTACCACCATAGCTCAGAAAATGTGTGTATATCTGTGATTCAGTTATTATTAATTCAGATTTCTGGCTGTGATAGATGAGATTTAACTTCATTTCCATCCCATATCTCCCCGTCCCTCAACCTTGACAGATTGTCATTTTTATTATATTTAGTAAAATTAATAAATAGAACATATTATTTTGGCTATGTAAATAGTGTTCTTTTCAGAGCAGTACTAAGATGATATTTTATTGCTTTTTTTTCCTAGAGTTTATAGTCGCTTTTTTTTCTTCCTTTAAACCATTTGCCTTTGTTGTGTCTTAATTTTTTTTTTTTTCAAGATTTTTCTTATATTAAGTGTATGGTCAAAGACTTTTTTATTTTTCCTGACAACACCTAAGATTCCTGCTGGTCTACACTGTACAGCTGTAATCCTGGGATTTCCCTGCTAGATGGTGGGGGTTTCACTGGGCTTGGCATTTTCAGGCTCTCTGGGCTTCCTGAAGGCAGGTTGGTTTCCTCTGTGTCTGATCCCTCTCATTTCTCATTTGTCTTGGCTGGAGTTTTTTTCCACCCTGCTTCCTGTTCCCACTTGCTCACCATGCTCCAGGGATTTATTAAAATCTGTCTTTAACAGATAATTCCCCCTCTTTCTTTTAATTCTTGCAGGTCTATTGCTTTTAAAATGCCTTCACTGTCATTTTAATGGGTTTTTAGGAGGAGATAAATGCATGTACTTAGCCTGCCATTTTGAACCAGAAGTCTCACTTAAGTTTTAAAAAAAAGTCTCTCTCAATTTCTGTATTTCTTTCTGTCTCTCTCTATATTAGTTTTATTTATTTATTTATTTGCAGTACACGGGCCTCTCACTGTTGTGGCCTGTCCCATTGCAGAGCACAGGCTCCGGATGCGCAGGCTCAGCGGCCATGGCTCACGGGCCCAGCCGCTCCGCGGCATGTGGGATCTTCCCAGACCAGGGCACGAACCCATGTCCCCTGCATCGGCAGGCGGATTCTCAACCACTGCGCCACCAGGGAAGCCCTCTCTCTGTATTATTATTTTCACTTAGATATAATCTAGTGATGATGACAGTACTTTCAGACAAAACTAGATAGAACTTAGTGCTTATACTCAATAGTGAATAACATCAGGGTTAATTCACCCTGTTTACCTAGGGGTTCATAATGCTTGGTCATGCTTTATAAGTGTCAAGCCATCTAAATTTTGATAACATAATTTAATGCTTTTCAATGATTATGTATGAGGGGCGTGTGACTTTATAAAGTGATGAAACATAAGGAAAGAAATTTTATTAAATTATACCATATGGGCATAGATATGCACAGACATATAAGACTGTAATTCATCTGATTCCTAAAGACTGTTTATCTGCTTGACTTTTTTAGTTGTATCATGGACATCTTTCTTTGAGCCATTTTCAAATTCAAACTGGAGCTGGAACTTCTTCTGATACTATGATTTCGAGTGAACTGCTGGTTCCTCTCTGCTTACTTTGAGCAGATAGGGAGCCTGAAAACCAGGCTCCCATTTTTCTCTTAAGAGTCAGCTTTAATATCACCTCCTCTCCAGAATCTTTCCCAATCTGCCCAGGCACGAGCAGCCGAGGATAGAGTTGAAAAGTGTGGATTTGGGGATTAGGGAGATTTGTGTTAGAATCCCAGCTTCAACATTTTCCAGGGATAGTGAATGTGGTTATGTGATTTAGCATCTGTGAGTCTCTGTTCACTCACCAGTATAATGAAGGAGAAAACTGTACTTGTCAGTGTCATTTTGGCTGGGTTAGAAATCTGTGGGCAGAAACCACACCCACATACCACTGTAAGCTTAGACTCAATTCTCAATTCATGAGAAACTTGAATAGGAGGGTTGGTTCTCACCTAGGGTGACATTGTCTGTAAATAGCAAGATCCCACTAGACTTGAGAAATTAATTTCTTACTGTGCCATCATCTATCACTTCTTTTTTAATATATGGAGTTTGCATTATTATTTTTCCCATACATGAAGATATTTTATTTATATCAAAGAGGTGCCACAGAGCAGTGGGAGAGGATACTTCTCAGTAAATGACCTGGAGTCCACTAGTTATCCATAAGGAAAAAAATTCATCTTGATATATCACACTATAAGCCAAAATCAATTCCAGGTGGATTTTAGATCTAAATATGAAAGTTTAAAATTCTGTTCCTAATAGGTAACATAGATATTTTCATGACCTTGGAGTAGGCAAAGATTTCTTAGAACAAAGCACATGAACCATAAAGAAAAATTGATAAATTGGGTCTTATTGAAATTAAGAATTTCTGTTCATCAAAAGACACTTTCAAGAGAATAAAAGAGGCAGGCACAGAGAGAGGATAAGCATTGCCATATATTTATCTGACAAAAGACTCATATCTAAGATATGTAACTTACTACCAAAAAATCATTTAGAGAAAGAAAGATAATCCACAGGAAAAAAAAATGGGCACAGATTTGACTAGGCATATTACAAAAAAGATAACTGAATCATAACAAGTATCAATGAAAAGGTGCTCCACATGGTTACTCATTATGAAAATGTTAATTAAACCCACGAAGAGATACCACTACATGTGTACCACAAGGGTTAAAATGGAAAACACTGACAAGAGCAAATGTTGGTGAGGCTGTGGAGCAACTGGAACTGTCATACGTGGCTGTGTTGCTGTTAAAACCACCTTTGTAAACGCTTTGGTGGTTTGCGTTATTTTTCAGAAGGAACTCACACAGATAAACTACACCCTTAACAGGGGATAATTACAGAGACGTTGGCTGCTCCTTGTTATCATTCCAGACACAGCTTCAGTAAGCCTGAATTGTTCACTGGAAAGAGCTCTGAAATTGTTCCCTTTCTAGACTCCCATAGTCACGTACCACAGCACTGTGATACTGGAGCACTGTATGTCCTCCCCAGCAAGCCATGAGCCCTGCAAGTTAGGGACCATATTCTGTTACCTTCTGGATTTCCCAGTGCTTAGGACAGTGTCTGATACCTAGAAGATGCTTAGTAAGTGTTGAGGGGCTACATGAATGAAACCCTGTATGAATTACACAAAGGGTCAGCTTGTTATTTCTTTACATAAAATATCCAGGTAGACTTTACATGGAAAGCAGGTTTAGGGTATTCTGATTCAATATAGGCTATATGTTCTGAGTGGAACTCACTTGAGGTGGGAGAAGGTCTTTGAGGCACTTCTCAGAACATACAGGCAGTCATCTTCCAGGGCTGTTGAAACGTAGGATGGATTTTCTCCCAACGGGGAAGACCTGGCTTAAATTATAGATGAGATGAGATGAATTAGATTCATTGAGGGGGCTCTGGGGCCCAGGGAGAGATGCATCATCCTTTACAGGGGCTGACACCGAGCTTCAGGGAGTGGCCCATGTGGACAGGCCAAGACCTGTTGAACCTCATAAGATCCCTTGGACAGAGAAAACCAGATGCAAGCGCAGAACAGGGAGGCACAAGGGCAGGTGCTACAAGTTGCAGGATGGATTTGCCACCTTGCTGCTTTTCACACAGGTGGCTGTGTTTAGCCTGCTCCAGCTCGAGGAGCTGCAGGCATTCACATGTTTAGTGACGTTTAATGACGTTTCCCCAGGTGTGTCAGGGAGCAAGGCCCAGTGAGGTGATGGCATGCTTCCATTTGTGCTGGGTGCCCAGCTGTTGCTTTTGGTAAGCTGTTTAATTTTGTCTTTACAGCCACCCTGAAAGATAGATACCATTGTCCTGCTTTAGAAATGAGGGAACGAAGGCACAGCAGCGATGCTAACTGCTTGGAGTTGTGCACATCCAAGAGCTGTGATTTGAATGCAGGCCTGTTGCTCCATCCACTGCAATGTGGGGGGGTACTCGCCGTCCCTGCAGTCCTCTGGGGAGGCCCTCAGTGTGGCAGTGGATGAGGGAACAAGGACCAGGTGACAACGTTGCCCTGGGTGTGGCTGTCCCCACAGTGCTGTGAGTCAGCATTAGTGCCATTCTTTATTTTGGGGAGATTAGGCTGGGAACAAGTCTCAGTCGGGCTCATCTTCTTCACCAGGCCCCTTTCCTGCAGAACCAAGAGGATTGTCTAAACGTGGGCTTCTTATTCTGTGGTCCATGGGTTCCAACATCGATGTGTGGGTGGGTATTAGAGATGGGGGTGGGTGGTGATGGTCTGAACTCCCCTGGAATGTTTCCTTTCTCAGGGTAAGGTTATAGCTCCCATCAGATTCTCAAGAGGGAGGGATCCACCAGCACCACTAGTTACATAAATCACCTGTTGTTCATGGTGCACTTTCCTTGTTTTCTCTCAAACCCTCCTGGTGATCTGGTGAGGCATGTGCCGTGTTCTCCCTACTTACGTGCAAGGACACAGTGGCCTGGAGAGAGAGGTGAGGTCACTTGGCCGAGGTCATGCAGCTGGTACTGAATAGAGCTGGTGTCCAAGGGACTCTGACTTCAGGACACATGTCCTGCTGACCCAAGAGGAAACCAGCCCTCGGGTGGATACATCACTGTTGTTTGCTAGGGAAACGTGGGTGCTGCAGCTCAGGGTGCTCCCAACGGGAATGTGAGGAGGTGGGGCAGTGGAGCCCCCACCCCATGGCATGGGCGGGCTTTGGCTTTGGAGCAGCTGTGAGTGGTCCCTCTCCCATCTCCTGGGGCACCTGGAGAGAGGAAGCGTCAGGGCTGACCTCTCCATGAGGCACAGCAGGCACAGGGCTCTGAAAATGTTCTAATTTCTTTTAAAATCAGATGGAAAATAAAGAATTTTTAGGTAGAAGAAAAAATTTAAATATATGATAGTGATATATTCATCTTTATACCAACAAGGTAAAAAATACATACATACATACATATATATATGTATATGTATATATATATTATTTTTTTATGGAGGAAAGGAGCCCATGAAGGCAAAAGTGCCCAGGCCCACAACAGCAGTCATGATGTGCCCCTGGAAAAGGCAGCGTGGGTCTCTGTGAGATGCCCTCCCTCATGCCAGCCATTCCGAGGAGCCGGCCAGTTTGCATCAGGAGCTGGTTTATCTGCCTGGGAAATTTATTTGGATTCTTGAGCCTCATGAATCATGATGGAGCCATTTGGAAAATGTGTAAAATGAGAAGTACGGATAACAGCTGTGTGCAGCGTTTGGGGACTGATGGGGCAAATGGCCCTGATGTGTGGAGCAGGAGACCCTGGATATGAACTCTCAGTGCGGCGCATCTGCTGAGGTGGGAGGGAGGAGGCTGCCTGTCTGTCCGGGTGAAATGTCTCAAATCAGAATTAGTATTTCCACGTTTAATTCCACCGTTATTGCCCCTAGGCCACATCATCATCACTGGTGATTAAATGGAGACAGAGGGAGGTGCTTGGAATTCCTATCTGCCAGGATCTAAGTAAACAGTGTTAAAAGTACTGCTGTGATTTTTCTCAGTTCCCAGCAGTGGAAATGACTGGAGTTTCTTGGAGCAGCTCCCGGGGAGTGGTCTCTGTGTAGGTGGGCCCGGAGCTGCCTCTTCAGGTGTTTGGGGCCGGGGTGACTTCCCTCCGTTTCAGGGGCCAGGCAGTGTCAGGGGATGAGTCCCAATTATGTCCAACATGTGTTTAGCAGGGACCATTGGTTAAGTGCAGTGAGTGCTTTTGCAGGAAATTATTTAAGCCCTTTTAAATTTGTGTTGCTGATGAATGTGTTCTTGAAGAGCACCAAGGAGGAAATTTTGTGAGTTGCAGTCCTGCATTCTTTCGGTAGATGGAGGTGGGGGGACCTTCTTTCTTTCTCCTGAGACCACCTAGGTGGTCACACTGGTTGTCCAGCCCTTTATGCTTTCACGACATCATCTAGAACACGGGTCCCCAACCCCCAGGCTGTGGACCACTACTGGTCCATGGCCTGTTAGGAACTGGGCCACACAGCAGGAGGTGAGCGGCCGGCAAGCGAGCGAAGCTTCATCTGCCTCTCTGCATCACCCCCACCTATTGCTCACATTACAACCCCCACCTCCGCCCCGTGGAAAAATTGTCTTCCATGAAAACTGTCCCTGGTGGCAAAAAAGTTGGGGACCGCTGATCTAGAAACTTCAGAAGCACCTGAAGCCAGAGTACAAAGTTAACTCATCATAAATGCTCATGCACCTGAATTTGGAGAGTCACCTGTTAGTGGATAAGGCGGGATTTTGTGACAGATGCCACCTGGCCCCTGTGTTATCAAGCCCACCCCTCTTTAGGTTCCCCCTCCTCTAGCCATGAGAGATCTCATCTGCGCCACCCTTCCCCTTGCTGTTTCTGTTCCAGCCATACTGGCTATGGCTCCTAGATTGAACCACACTCCTGGACCACAGGGCCTTTGCATGTGCTGCTCTTTGACAGACATGCTGTCTCTAGCCAGGCAACTCCTATTCATTCTTTGAATCTCAAATCAATGGTAACTCCTCAAGGACACTTTTTCTCCCTCTCTCCTCTTTGTTGGTTACCATATTGCTTTTTCCATTTTTTTAAACTTAAAAAAAATTGTGATAAGATATATGTACCATGAAATTTGCCATTTAGGGACTTTCCTGGTGGTGCAGTGGTTAAGGATCCACCTGCCAATGCAGGGGACACGGGTTCAATCCCTGGTCCGGGAAGATCCCACATGCCGCGGAGCAACTAAGCCCGTGAACCATAACTACTGAGCCCATGCACCACAACTACTGAAGCCTCTGAGCCCTAGAGCCTGTGCTCCACAACTAGAGAAGCCACTGCAATGAGAAGCCCATGCATTGCAGCAAAGAGTAGCCCCTGCTCGCCACAGCTAGAGAAAGCCCGCGTGCAGCAACGAAGACCCAACACAGCCAAAAATAAATAAATAAATAGCCATTTAAACCATTTTTGAGTATAAAGTAGCATTAAATATTGGAATGGCCAAAAAGTTCGTTCGGGATTTTCTGGGAAAACCCTGAACGAACTTTTTGGCCAACCCAGGACATTCATACTGTTGTGCAACTGTCACTGCTATTTATTTCCAAAATGATTTTCATCATCCTAAATAGAAACTCTGTGCCCATTAAGCAATAACTCCCCTTCCCTTCCTCCCCCTAGTGCTCTGTAACCTTTATTCTACTTTCTATCTGAAAATATTGCTTTTTAAGATGCAGGAGAGAGCTGGTCTGTGAAGGCAGCCCTGGGCCTTCAACACTAATATAAAAGAGCAGAGTCATGTTCTGGGAAATTCACATGGATATCTGTAAGTCTGGATTCCAGCTAAGACACTTTAACTAGTTTATTTCCTCCTACTGATATTAAATATGGCCAGCACTCCTGAATTGGGCCTCAGATTTTCCCACTCAGGGTAAGCAATCCGGCCTGCTCCCTTCACTCTGTGGATTGGTTGGAATTATTTAGTTGGAATTTGTGTTGACTTAAGCCAAAAAGTAGGCTTTATCATACGGAGACTGAGAGTCCTCATTATGTTGGACAGAATTCTGAGATGGTCCCTCAAGATTCCTGCCCCTGCTGTACATGCACCTTTTCCTAGTTATTCACACACCAATCCAGCCATTGCAGTAAAGGGATTTTGCAGATTAAGGTCCCAAGTCAGTTGACCTTAAGATAGGGAGGTTATCCAGCTGGGCCTGACCTACATGAACCCTTCAAAAGCAGAGAGTTTTCTCTGGGTGCAGATGGGCATGTCAGAGATTTGAAGCGTAAGAAGGACTGGACCCCCTGTTGCTGGAAGTGGCCACATGGCAAGGAATGCGAGTGCCTTGTAGGAACTGAGAGTGGCCCCTGGATGGCCCTCAACAAGGAATTTTGTGCCCAGGAGGAAAAGGAAGTGGGATTTGGTGAACACATGACAGTGTTCTCTCTGCCAGAGGTGTGCACAGGGCTTCTGGGGGTGCAGAGGAAAGTCATTCCAGGGTTCGGAGAAAGGATCTGGAGGAGGGGGTGCCTGAACTGTGTCTTGAAGGGCAGGTAAGACTTACTGAGCTAAATCTGAGTTAGGAATGTCACTTAGGCAAAGGCACCTAGTGGGAAGCGCATTGGTGTGGATGGGGAGCTGCCAGTATTTACGCAGAGCAGGAGCGATTGTGCTGAGCAAGTTTAGTGCTTTGCAGGAGTTTACAAAAAGCCCAGAATAGAAAGCAGTAGGTCCAAGAACAAGGCCCTCCAAAGACTACTTTCTTTTTCTTAGAAGTCTTTTAGAGGGCTCGAGAGTCTCCATAAAACTCATCACATCTGACAGTCACCAGATCTGCCATACTTTTTGCTGCAGAGTCTGTGAAATGTGTCTTGAGAGAGAGAGGGAGGTGCCCCAACATGCCTTTGCTCTGAATCTATCTAGAGAGGATGGAGAAATGATGTTTCCGAGCAGGTATAGTCATGGCTCTTTTTGTGTAAGTATTAGGAAGTGGCTTGGAGTCTTCAGGGGAGGGTCCTGGCCTCTGTCCACATTGAGACTACAGCCTCATGCCCCCAGCTTTGGATAGAGGGGTCTGGGGGCTCCAAGGAGTCACCAGGAAGCCCCGGGCATGATGGGTCTCTGGGATGTGTATGTACAGCCGAACCCACTGTTTCATTATTCTCCCTGGTGCTGCTCCAGTGGCTGCCCTGTCTCTGGCTTATCACTATGGCTCCAGGGGCCTTCCATCTGTGGGCAGAGGTTTTGATTTTCAGATGCTGCTGCTGCTTCTGGTCCTGTGTCTTGGGTCACAGAGAAACTCTACTTAACTTGTGTATATCCAGTCACTGGGGACTGGATGCATTTTGACTAGACAGAGTTTCTCGACAATTGGGGTTGCATCATCCTTGTTGTGGGGCCTGTCCTGTGCACTGTAGGACATTGAGCAACATTCCTGGCCCCTACCCACTAGATGCCTGTAACACCCCCAGCCAAAAATGTCTCCAGACATTGCCAGAGTCCCAGGGTGGGGAGAGGTGGGGCGGGGGGTACAAAATCGCCACTGGTTGATAATCACTGGGTTAAAATAATGAGAAACAGAGATCATATTTTAATTTAAGCCACTAGGTTCTGGGGTGGTTCATTATTCTGCAATAGATAACAGAAGTGATGGTTATCACAGTCCATCCTCCAGCCCCACCTGGGACTCCTGGTGGCGGGTTGGGTAAATGGAAATCTGGATCACTGGCAACAGGAGAGAATCTGCATGATGTGCTGCTTTTGCAGTTCTGTGTGATGACCAGTCAGCGGGGAGGGTTCTGGGCCTGACTTCACCCAGGGTGACTGCTGTGGAAGGCAGCAGGGACCTCACACATTGTTAAGCTTCCTTACACTGATGCTAATCACTAATTGCCCACTGAGCGTCCTGTGTCCATCTACCCTGCTAAGCTTTTTGTAGGCTTTCTCTGGTTTCATTACCATCTGCTGTGGGCCCTGGATTATTCCCATTTTACAGACTTAGAAAAGTGAGGTTTAGAAAAGGCCTAGAAAAGAGAAGCACGTTGCCCACGGCCTCAGAACATAAATGGGGCCTGAACTCTGGCACTTCTGATTCTGAAGCTCAGGCTCTTCACTATATTTTCCAGGTCTGGTGACCTTGGGTGAATCATTTTTTTCCTCTGACCCTCAGTTTATGATCTGAGAAATGAAGATAATAATAGCACCTGCCTCATTTTATTTATTTTGTGGGTTAGTTGTGACAATGCATGTGGAATACTTAGAGTAGGAATCACATTCCCATAGTAGTGTATTTCATTTTAAAATTAATACACACTAAAATTTACTTTTTAGGGGGGTGTATGGTTCTGTGTAATTTAACACATGTATAGATTCATGTATCCACCACCATAGTCAGGATACAGGACATCTACGTCACGCCCCAAACTTCCTGTGCTACCCCTTTGCAGTCACATCCTCTGCCACAGCCCTGACCTCTGACAACCACTGGCCTTTCTGTCCTGGTAGTTTTGACTTTTTGGGAATACCCTATGAATGAAATCGTACAATAGGTAACCCTTTTCAGTCTACCTTCTTTCATAAGCATAACACCTTTGAGAGGCACACGAGCTGTTGAATATATCAATAGTTTCTTCTTATTGCTGAGTCATATTCCATTGTATGGATGTGCCACAGTTTGTTTAACCATTCACCTAATGAAAGTCATTTGAGTTTGTTTCCAGTCTTTGGCAATTATGCATAAAGCTGCTGTAAACATTCATGTTCAGGTTCCTATATAAACATAAGTTTTCATTTCTCTAGGGTAATACCTATGAGTGGAATGGCTAGGTCCCATTGTAAGTGCCTATTTAACTTTATAAGAGATGCCAAACTGTTTTCCAGAGTGGCTGCATCATTTTACATTCCCATCAGCAATGTACAAGAGTTCCAGCTGCTTCGCATCTTTGCCAACACTTGGTATTGTTAGTATTTATTATTTTAGCCATTCTAATAGGTGTGGTATAGCATCTCTGAACCCCTTTAACCATTTTTATTTTCCAAGACTCACTCTGCTCCTGGCACTGGGCCCCGTGGGTCCTGGGGTATTTTAAATTCAGAGAGAGAGAATGTGACTAGCAGAGTTTCAAGCTGTATAAGCCCTGGCATAGACACAGGAGTCAGGTCGTTCTCCTACCAGGCAGACTCAGAGAGGCTTACACAAAGGTTTTATCAGCACCGAAAATAACAAAATAATTTTCCAAGTCCCTTCCGAGCACTTTAAGCCCCATCCACACACTTGAGGAGGAGGAGGTTTCTGTTACATCTATTTGTTCAATAAGGACTTTCCCCATCCTCTGGCATTCCAAATCGGCGGTGACTGGACAGACCCCCTGATGTCCAGGCCCTCCATTCCCATTCTGGACCTTATATCACAGAGAATGGAAGGCAGACGGCCCTCACTTTTCCTAGCTAGGTTTCAGAGGGCTGTGACTCCTCTGACATCTGTAGGCATGTTTGTTTAGCAGAGGTAATCCATCTCTATTAAACAGAGAAACATTTTGAAGCAGTCTGTTAATTCAAAGCCAGGCAACCTTGATGACGATGATGTCTGGCAGCAAGTGGGGGAGGGAAATACAAGAAAGTTTTCTGCCTGTTAGACACTGTCTGCTAATTCCATTTTAATATCAGACATCCAAATGATTAATATTACATCTCAGCAGAAAGCATAGCATGGACTCAGATATTAATTAAATCATTCATCTGGTAATATCGAGCGAGTACTATGTACCAGGCACTGTGCTAGGAAGTGGGGATGCAGTCGTGAACAAACGCAAAAATTCCTGCCTTGTAGAGCAGATATTCTGATTCAGGGAGACCTTGATTGCTGAAGTATGTTAGAAAGCGATTAGTGCTATGGGAAAAGCATTAGAAGAGGGCAAGGAGTCAGAAATACTGGGGATGGGGACCTGATCTAGGAGAAGAACGTTTTCTGTACCTTATGAAAGAACTGGGAACAGCAGATTCTGAGTAGTTGAATAAATTTTCATCCAGAGATTCTGAAAGTCTTGGTTAAGGAACCCCTGCATCAAAATGTCCTGGGACTTGTGATATAAGCAAGATCCTTAACCAGTGCTAATCGGATCCTGCCCCAAGCCCTGCTCTAGACTGCAGAATCTGCATCCTTGGGTGGGGTGGGACCTGGGGAATCTGCATGTCCCACAGCTTCCTGGGTGATTCTCAAGCACCCTAAAGTTTGAGGAATTTTGAGGACCACTCTCTTAAGAATCCAAGTTTAAAATAGGACATAAGCTTTCAGTCCCAGGAAGTGATCAGAATCGTCTCAAGCTGGGTCCAATTAAAAGAGCATTCACTGGTTTAATTCAAGTCTTGACACTGCCTGGCTTTGAAACACGCATATGTTAATGTCACAGCTGCCACGGCTTAATTTTAGCCCTCAGAAATACCCTGGCCTTCTCAATCGGTTCCTGGGACCCTGATAGGCAAGCACCCTATCCCGACCTTCCCACTTTAATCAGGGGCCCAAGCCTCCTAACTTTGGAAACAGCAGAGCTGCATCCCCTTACCCAAATCCCTGGTCTCAGCTGTGAGCTGCCCTACTTTGCAAAATGAGAGTCTCTTAGCTCACTAAACCAAAATGAAGATGAAATCCAAGATAATAATTTTCTTCCTAGCACCCCTCATAAAGCCACCAGCAGCCTCATCCATAGTTAAAACTTCTCCTCATAAGCTTCTGTGGTCTGTGGTTGGGAATGGTTGGAAGTAAAGCTTGGGAATGGTTGGAAGTAAAGCTTAGGAATGGTGTCATCCTTCCTGGGTTTACATCTTTCTGATTGTGGTTGTTTCTAAGAATTAGGAGAATCCTAGGGGAGGGGGAGAGAGATTTCAGGAAAGTTGAATGCCCTGCATGGGGACCAGAAAGTTCTAAAGCAAACATAGCCCCACGTTGGTTAGGAGTCAGGCACCAGCACCAGTGGTGGCTAAATCTCATGCTAAATCAAAGCCATTTGGGCCTGTTATGGGCTGAATTTGTCTCCCTCCCACCTCCCCAATTTATATGTAGAAGCTCCAACTCCCGAGGCAGGACCCAAATGTGACTGCATTTGGAGACAGGGCCTTTATTTTATTTCATGTTTTTTATTGGGGTATAGTTGCTTTACAATGTTGTGTTAGTTTCTGCTGTACAGCGAAGTGGATCAACTGTATGCATACATATATCCCCTCTTTTTTGGATTTCCTTCCCATTTAGGTCACCACAGAGCATTAAGTAGAGTTCCCTGTGCTATACAGCAGGTTCTCATTAGTTATATATTTTATACTAATTAGTGTATATATGTCAATTCCAATCTCCCAATTCATGCTACCCCCCCTTTCCCCTCTTGGTGTCCATACGTTTGTTCTCTATGACCGTGTCTCTATTTCTGCCTTGCAAACAGGTTCATCTGTGCCATTTTTCTAGATTGCACATATATGCATTAATATATGATTTTTTTTCCTCTTTCTGACTTACTTCACTCTGTATGACAGTCTCTAGGTCCATCCATGGGAGACAGGGCCTTTAAAGAGGAAATTAACTTAAAACCAGGCTGTTAGGGTGGGCCCTAATCCAAACCTACTAGTGTCATAGTAAGAAGAGGAAATTTGGACACAACAGGGGATACCAGGGATGCAGGCAGAGGAAAGACCATGTGAGGACACAGCGAGAGGTGGTTGTCTGTAAGCCAAGGAGAGAGGTCTTATCGTAAACCAACCCTGCTGACACCCTGATCTTGAACTTCCAGGTTCCAGAATGTGAGAAAGTAAATTTCTGTTATTTAAGCCCCCAGTCTGTGATGTTTTGTTATGGCAGCCCTAGCAAACTAATACAATGACCTCAAGGGTCTTGATGGTAAAGAATTGCTAATGCCCACACACAGACCACAGAGCTTTTTCTAGGCAATTTTATTTAGTCAAACACAATTTTTGAGGTCCGTCAAGCCCCACCTCTGCACATGGCAGATATAATATGGAAATGCCCAGTCCTGCTCAGTCCTGACTGGTCCCAGGCTTGTGCTGAGCTGCCAACTGGCCACTTAAGCCCATCCTCTGGCCATAGCTGATTGACCCAAGAGTGGCCACCAAATTCAAGCTGGGCCAATCAGATTCCCACATCCAGGAATCAGAGGGGGAGATGTGAAACCCACATGGATATGAGACCACGTGACCCCAGAGAGAGAAAGTGAGGCTATGCCTTGATTCCAGGTCCCACCCAATTCCTCCTACATATGTGTGAGGGTCCAGTGGGGGTGGGATAATCCAGATGTGGCTTGCCTTGAGGGTTTGTTCTTTTTCATGCCTTTGTCCGTCTCCCCATCTGTTCTGGGACCAGTAGGCCAGCCGAGGCATGTTCTTCTCATGGTAATGGCAGAACCTAATCACATAAACTTTTTTCAAGCCTTTGGTAACATCAAATCTGTTGACATTTCATTAGCCAAAACCAGTTACATGGCCAAACGCACGTCAGGGGTGAAGAAATAGGCTCCGCCCTCTTTAGTGAGAGAAGCTACAAGGTCATGGCCAAAGGGTATGGCTGCAGGATGGGGTGAAGATTGGGGCCATGGCTGCAATCCATCATAGGCTCTCTGCAGCTCAGGTGATGGCCTTTGGGGAGTCACTGAGGAGACATCCACCTGGAGGGAGGAGCCATTGACCCACAGGCAGATAACCATGGCTACCCTGGGTACCACCTTATCCCCCCAATGGGGTCTGCAAATTCCTCCCTTCCATCAAAACACCTCTGTAACCTTCAGGAGGGAACTCTCACTTTCCCCGCAAGCTGTCAGGTCCTAAGAGGGGAGGGGTTTTAGAATCTGGACCTACTGCTAGGTCTCTGAATATAAAATAAAGATTCAGCACAAAATCAGGGCCAGCCTTAATTAAACTGATTTGGGAGCAGGGTATCTCTGGGATTCCCTTTCTCCTTCTTTTGTCTGACTCCTGAAAAAACTCTGCCTTTCTCCTTGGCTTCTTTTGAGCAGAACCACTTTTAGATGTTATGTAACAACTTTTAGGTTGTCACCCACCCAGGGACGTTTCCTTCTTAACAGGGGGCTTTTATTTTATTTATATTTTATTTTTTAAAGCCTTTTAAGTTTTTTTTAAAAAATTAATTAATTAATTAATTTATTTTTGGCTGTGTTGAGTCTTCGTTTCTGTGCGAGGGCTTTCTCTAGTTGTGGCAAGCGGGGGCCACTCTTCATCGTGGTGCACGGGCCTTTCACTGTTGCGGCCTCTCTTGTTGCGGGGCACAGGCTCCAGACATGCAGGCTCAGTAGTTGTGGCTCACAGGCCTAGTTGCTACGCGGCATGTGGGATCCTCCCAGACTAGGGCTCGAACCTGTGTCCCCTGCATTGGCAGGCAGATTTTTAACCACTGTGTCACCAGGGAAGCCCAAAAGGGGGCTTTTAAAAGCCAGAAAAGCTTTTAAGATTCAAAAAGATATAATTTTATTTTATATATTATAGTTAATGATAGTATAATCTATAATTATGGTATAGTTATTATATATAATTATATATATATTACTACATATTTAATAGTATGTGTATAAATGTATATATATATATTTTTTGTTTTCTTTTATTACAACAATAACACCCATGCATGGTAATAAAAATTCAAATGATATAAAGGAGTGAAAAATAAAAAGTAAAATGCCCCTTCCATCCTCCTGTCCATTCTCCAACCTTCATCTTACTCCTCAGTAATTACTTTTAACCCCTTCTGCTATTACTTGTCCTGGAGGTCCCCTCCATGGGTCTAAACCATGCTTATACTCCTATTTCTTTATCATTATATTTTTTAAATTGACCCTGAACCTTGTGCCTCCAACTCAGAGTAAATATTTGTGGAATGAATGAAATGAATAAGCATAAATGAATGGAGGACCTTCAAGATGGCAGAGGAGTAAGACGTGGAGATCACCTTCCTCCCCACAAATACATCAAAAATACATCTGCACGTGGAACAACTCCTACAGAACACCTACTGAATGCTGGCAGAAGACCTCAGACTTCTCAAAAGTCAAGAAACTCCCCATGTACATGGCTGCATGGCTGACAGGGTCTTGGTGCTCTGGCCGGGTTTCAGGCCTGAGCCTCTGAGGTGGGAGAGCTGAGTTCAGGACATTGGACCACCAGAGACCTCCCGGCCCTATGTAATATTAATCGGTGAGAGCTCTCCCAGAGATCTCTGTCTTAACGCTAAGACCCAGCTCCACTCAACGATGAGCAGGCTCCACTGCTGAACACCCCATGCCAAACAATTAGCAAGACAGGAACACAATACCACTCATTAGCAGAGAAGCTGCCTAAAATCATACTAAATTCACAGACACCCCAAAGCACATGACCAGACGTGTTCCTGCCCACCAGAAAGACAAGATCCAGCCTCATCCACCAGAACACAGGCACCAGTCCCCTCCACCAGGAAACCTACACAACCCACTGAACCAACCTTACCCACTGGGGGCAGACACTAAAAACAATGGGGACTACGACCTGCAGTCAGCAAAAAGGAGACCCCCAAACACAGTAAGTTAAGCAAAATGAGAAGGCAGAGGAATACACAGCAGATAAAGGAGCAAAGTAAAAACCCAGCAGACCAAACAAATGTAGAGGAAATAGGCAGTGAACCTGAATAAGAATTCAGAGTAATGTTAGTAAAGATGATCCAAAATCTTGGAAAGAGAATGGAAAAAATACAAGAAACGTTTAACAAGGACCTAGAAGAACTAAAGAGCAAACAAGCAATGATGAACAACACAATAAGTGAAATTAAAAATTCTCTAGAAGGAATCAATAGCAGAATAAGAGGTAGAAGAACGGATAAGTGACCTGGAAGATAAAATAGTTGAAATAACTACCGCAGAGCAAGTTAAAGAAAAAAGAATGAAAAGAATTGAGGACAGTCTCGGAGACCTCTGGGACAACATTAAATGCACCAACATTCAAATTATAGGGGTCCCAGAAGAAGAAGAGAAAAAGAAAGGGACTGAGAAAATATTTGAAGAGATTATAGTTGAAAACTTACCTAATATAGGAAAGGAAATAGTCAAGTCCAGGAAATGCAGAGAATCCTATACATGATAAATCCAAGGAGAAAAACGCCAAGACACATATTAATCAAACTATCAAAAATTAAATACAAAGAAAAAAAATTAAAAGCAGCAAGGGAAAAACAAAGAATAACATGCAAGGGAATCCCCATAAGGTTAACAGCTGATTTTTTAGCAGAAACTCTGCAAGCCAGAAGTGAGTGGCAGGACATAGTTAAAGTGATGAAAGGGAAAAACCTACAACCAAGATTACTCTACCCAGAAAGGATCTCATTCAGATTTGACGGAGAAATTAAAACCTTTACAGACAAACACAAGTTAAGAGAATTCAGCGAGACTAAAACAGCTTTACAACAAATGCTAAAGGAACTTCTCTAGGCAGAAAACACAAGAGAAGGAAAAGACCTACAATAACAAACCCAAAACAATTATGAAAATGGTAATAGGAACATACATATCAATAACTACCTTAAATGTAAATGGATTAAATACTCCAACCAAAAGATATAGACTGGCTGAATGGATACAAGAACAAGGCCCATATATATATGCTATCTGCAGGAGACCCACTTCAGACTTAGGAACACATACAGACTGAAAGTGAGGGGATGGAAAAGGATACTCCATGCAAATGGAAATCAAAAGAAAGCTGGAGTAGCAATTCTCATATCAGACAAAATAAACTTTAAAATAAAGACTATACAAGAGACAAAGAAGGACACTACATAATGATCAAGGGATCAATCCAAGAAGAAGACATAGCAATTGTAAATATTTATGCACCCAACATAGGAGCACCTCAATACATAAGGCAAATGCTAACAGCCATAAAAGGGGAAATTGACAGTGACACAATCATGTCCACTTTCACCAATGGACAGATCATGCAAAATGAAAATAAATAAGGAAACACAAGCTTTAAATTACACATTAAATGAGATGGACTTAATTGATATTTTTAGGACATTCTATCCAAAAACAACAGAATACACTTTCTTTTCAAGTGCTCATGGAACATTCTCCAAGATAGATTACATCTTGGGTCATAAATAAAGCCTTGGTAAATTTAAGAAAATTGAATTATATCAAGTATCTTTTCTGACCACAATGCTCTGAGACTAGATGTCAATATAGGAAACAACTAAAAAATACAAACACATGGAGACTAAACAATACACTACTAAATAACCAAGAGACCACTGAAGAAATCAAAGAGGAAATTAAAAAATACCTAGAAACAAATGACAATGAAAACACGATGACCCAAAACCTATGGGATGCAGCTAAAGCAGTTCCAAGAGGGAAGTTTATAGCAATACAATCCTACCTCAAGAAACAAGAAACATCTCAAATAAACAACCTAACCTCACACCTAAAGCAGTTAGAGAAAGAAGAACAAAAAACCGCCAAAGTTAGCAGAAGGAAAGAAATCATAAAATAAGATCAGAAATAAATGAAAAACAAATGAAGGAAACAATAGCAAAGATCAGTAAAACTAACAGCTAGTTCTTTGAGAAGA
Organism: Kogia breviceps; assembly: GCF_026419965.1. NCBI lineage: Eukaryota > Metazoa > Chordata > Mammalia > Artiodactyla > Physeteridae > Kogia > Kogia breviceps. The sequence continues at coordinate 57,162,118 of NC_081323.1, forward strand.
TAAGCAAAATTGGTAAACCTTTAGCCAGACTCATCAAGGAAAAAAGGGAAAAGGCTCAAATCAACAGAATTAGAAATGAAAAAGGAGATGTAACAACTGACACTGCAGAAATACCAAGGATCATGATAGATTACTACAAGCAACTATATGCCAATAAAATAGACAACCTGGAAGATATGAACAAATTCTTAGAAAAGCACATCCTTCTGAGAGTGTACCAGGAAGAAATAGAAAATATAAACAGATGAATCACAAGCACTGAAATTGAAACTTTGATTAAAAATCTTCCAACCAACAGAAACCCAGGACCAGGTGGATTCACAGGCGAATTCTACCAACATTTAAAAAGAGCTAACACCTATCCTTCTCAAGCTCTTCCAAAATACAGAGGGAGGAACACTCCCAAACTCATTCCACGAGGCCACCATCACCCTGATACCAAAACCAGACAAAGACATCACAAAGAAAGAAAACTACAGGCCAATATCACTGATGAACATAGGTGCAAAAATCCTCAACAAAATACTAGCAAACAGAATCCAACAGCACATTAAAAGGATCAAACAGCATGATCAAGTGGAGTTTATCCCAGGAATGCAAGGATTCTTCAATATACACAAATCAATCTCTGTGATACACCATATTAACAAATTGAAGGATAAAAACCATATTAGCATCTCAATAGATGCAGAAAAAGCTTTGGACAAAATTCAACACCCATTTATGATAAAAATCCTCCAGAAAGTAGGCATAGAGGGAACTTACCTCAACGTAATAAAGGCCATATATGACAAACCCACAGCCAACGTCGTTCTCAATGGTTAAAAACTGAAACCTTTTCCTCTAAGATCAGGAGCAAGACAAGGTTGCCCACTCTCTCCACTCTTATTCAACATAGTTTTGGAAGTTTTAGCCACAGCAATCAGAGAAGAAAAAGAAATAAAAGGAATCCAAATTGGAAAAGAAGAAGTAAAGCTGTCACTGTTTGCAGATGACATGACACTATACATAGAGAATCCTAAAGATGCTACCAGAAAACTGCTAGAGCTAATCAAGGAATTTGGTAAAGTAGCAGGATAGAAAATTAATGCACACAAATCTCTTGCATTCCTATACGCTAACAATGAAAAATCTGAAATAAAAAGTAAGGAAACACTTCCATTTACCATTGCAACAAAAAGAATAAAATACCTAGGAATAAACCTACCTATGGAGAAAAAAGACCTGTATGCAGAAGACTGTAAGACACTGATGAAAGAAATTAAAGATGATACAAACAAATGGAGAGATATACCATCCTCTGGGATTGGAAGAATCAACATTGTGAAAATGACTATACTACCCAAAGCAATCTACAGATTCAATGCAATCCCTATCAAATTACCACTGGCATTTTTTACAGAACTAGACAAAAAATTTCACAGTTTGTATGGAAACACAAAAGACCCCAAACAGCCAAAGCAATCTTGAGAAAGAAATATGGAGCTGGAGGAATCAGACTCCTGGACTTCAGACTATACTACAAAGCTACGGTAATCAAGACAGTTGGTAATGGCACAAAAGCAGAAATATAGATCAATGGAACAGGATAGAATGTCCAGAGGTAAACCCACGCATATATGGTCACCTTATCATTGATAAATGAGGCAAGAATAAACAATGGAGAAAAGACAGCCTCTTCAATAAGTGGTGCTGGGAAAAGTAGACAGCTACATGTAAAAGGACGAAATTAAAACACCCCCTAACACCATACACAAAGATAAACTCAAAATGGATTAAAGACCTAAATGGAAGGCCAGACACTATCAAACTCTTAGGGTAAAACATAGCCAGAACACTCTTTGACATAAATCCGGCACGATCCTTTTTGACCCACCTCCTAGAGTAATGGAAATAAAAATAAACAAATGGGGCCTAATGAAACTTAAAAGCTTTTGCACAGCAAAGGAAACCATAAACAAGACGAAAAGACAACCCTCTAATGGGAGACAATATTTGCAAATGAAGCACCTGACAAAGGATTAATCTCCAAAATATACAAGCAGCTCATGCAGCTCAATATCAAAAAAACAAACAACCCAATCCAAAAAAACCCAGAAGACCTAAATAGACATTTCTCCTAAGAAGAAATTTCTCAACAAACTATAAAAGGATGCTCAATATCACTAATCATTAGAGAAATGCAAATCAAAACTACAATGAGGTATCACCTCACACTGGTCAGAATGGCCATCATCAAAAAATCTACAAATAATAAATGCTGGATAGGGTGTGGAGAAAAGAGAACCCTCTTGCACTCTTGGTGGGAATGTAAATTGATACAGCCACTGTGGAGAACAGTATGGAGGTTCCTTAAAAAACTACAAATAGAACTACCATACGACCCAGCAATCCCACTACTGGGCATATACCCTGAGAAAACCATAATTCAAAAAGAGTCATGCAGCTACATGTAAAAGTATGAAATTAGAACACTCCCTAACACCACACACAAAAAAAACTCAAAATGGATTAAAGACCTAAATGTAAGGCCAGACACTATCAAACTCTTAGAGGAAAACATAGGCAGAACACTCTATGACATAAATCACAGCAAGATCTTTTTTGACCCACCTCCTAGAGAAATGGAGATAAAAACAAAAATAAACAAAAGGGACCTAATGAAACAAAAGCTTTTGCACAGCAAAGGATACCATAAACAAGACCAAAAGACAACCCTCAGAATGGGAGAAAATATTTGCAAATGAAGCAACTGACAAAGGATTAATCTCCAAAATTTATAAGCAACTCATGCAGCTCAATAACAAAAAAACAAACAACCCAATCCAAAAATGGGCAGAAGAACTAAATAGACATTTCTCCAAAGAAGATATACAGATTGCTAACAAACACATGAAAGAATGCTCAACATCATTAATCATTAGAGAAATGCAAATCAAAACTACAATGAGGTATCACCTCACACTGGTTAGAATGGCCATCATCAAAAACTCTAGAAACAATAAATGCTGGAGAGGGTGTGGAGAAAAGGGAACCCTCTTGCACTGCTGGTGGGAATGTAAATTGTTACAGCCACTATGGAGAACAGTATGGAGGTTCCTTAAAAAACTAAAAATAGTACTACCATACGACCCAGCAATCCCACTACTGGGCATATACCCTGAGAAAACCATAATTCAAAAAGAGTCACGTACCAAAATATTCATTGCAGCTCTATTTACGATAGCCAGGACATGGAAGCAACCTAAGTGTCCATCAACAGATGAATGGATAAAGAAGATGTGGCACATATATACAATGGAATATTACTCAGTCATAAAAAGAAATGAAACTGAGTTTTTTATAATGAGGTGGATGGACCTGGAGTCTGTCATACAGAGTGAAGTAAGTCAGAAGGAGAAAAACAAATACCGTATGCTAACACATATATATGGACTCTAAGGAAAAAAAAAATGTCATGAAGAGATTAGTGGTAGGACGGGAATAAAACAGACTTACTAGAGCATGGACATGAGGATATGGGGAGGGGGAAGGGTAAGCTGTGATGAAGTGAGAGAGTGGCAGGGACATATATACACTATCAAATGTAAATAGATAGCTAGTGGGAAGCTGCCACATAGCACAGGGAGATCACCTCTGTGCTTTGTGACCACCTAGAGGGGTGGGATAGGGAGGGTGGGAGAGAGGGTGATGCAAGAGGGAAGAGATATGGGAACATATGTATATGTATAACTGATTCACTTTGTTGTAAAGGAAAAACTAACACACTATTGTAAAACAGTTATACTCCAATAAAGGTGTTTAAAAATAAATAAATTAAAAAAAAAGAGTCATGTACCACAATGTTTTTGCAGCACTATTTACAATAGCCAGGACATGGAAGCAACCTAAATGTCCATCGACAGATGAATGGATAAAGAAGATTTGGCATGTATATACAAGGGAATATTACTCAGCCATCAAAAGAAAGGAAATTGAGTTATTTGTAGTGAGGTGGGTGGACCTAGAGTTTGTCATACAGAGTGAAGTAAGTCAGAAAGAGAAAAAGAAATGCTGTATGCTAACACATATATATGGAATCATAAAAAAAATGGTTCTGTAGAACCTAGGGGCAGGACAGGAATAAAGATGCAGATGTAGAGAATGGACTTGATGGCACAGGGAGGGGAAGGGTAAGCTGGGACAGTGATAGAGAGGAATTGGCATATATACAGTACCAAGTGTAAAATAGATAGCTAGTGGGAAGCAGCCACATAGCACAGGGTGGTTAGTCTGTGCTTTGTGACCACCTAGAGGGGTGGGATAAGGAGAGTGGGAGGGACACTCAAGAGGGAGGATATATGGAGATATATATATGTATAGCTGATTCACTTTGTTATACAACAGAAAATAACACAACATTGTAAAGCAACTATTCTGCAATAAAGATGTTAAAAAAAAGAATAAATGAATGAAAGGTATAGACTTAGCTCATGCCCTCCTCTCATCCCCATTTTTATCTCTCTCTCTTCTAATGATTAATTTCATAGTTTGAAATAACACACTGTGTTTCTTTATTAACACTGGGCAGCATTTCTTGACTCTGTACTAGGCAAGGCAAGGAAATTAGTATTTCTCGTTTCCTTCCACTTCTCTTGCACTCCTCAGTATGCCTTCTGTTACTTTCATTTATGAGGTTTATTGTAGCATTTATCTTCTCTTCTCTGTCTGTAGGTTGATTCTGATCATTGAACATCCAGTAACTGGAATATATGATCTTATGGCTCTATAACTGTTACTCACTGCAGAATCTAGTTGGGATCAAGTCCATAAAAAGGAGATGCATTCTGGACATTTTATATAGATAGAATCATATACTATGTGGCCTTTTGTGACTGGCTTCTTGCACTCAGCATCATGTGTTCAGGGTTCATCCATGTTGTAGCATGTATCAGGATTTTATTTCTTTTCATTGTTGAATAATATTCCATCATCTTGATATACCACATGTATTTATTCATTCATCAGTTGATGGAGAGAAAGAAGATTAGTGGTTGCTTAGGGCTAGGAGTATGGGCGGATTGGAGGGTGATGGCTAAGGGGTGTGGGGTTTCTTTTTGGGGTAATGAAAACATCCAAAAATTAACTGTGGTTATGGTTGCATAAATTTATGTCTATACTAAAAGCCATTGAATTGTACACTTTAAGGTGTGAATTGTAAGGTGTGTGAATTATATTTCAGTAAAGCTGTTTAAAAAAGGAGTTGTAATCCTAGATCACTAAATTTGTGTTCAAGGAAAAATGTGCCATATTTCAGTGCTTCTAAGACATACTTCCACCCCCCTTCATTTTGATTTATATGTATCTCAAATCAGGGTGACATGTCATAGTTTAAATGTCAGTGCTTTTTCTCTCTTGGTGGTTCCTAAAATAATACTGCATTTTAAAACTGATGGTATCTTAGATGCAATGAAATATATAGCAAGTAAGAATATCAGGAGGAGGGGAGAATTAAACTAACTATTTAATCGAACTAATATAAGATGCCTTTACTTTACCACTGAGGTCATCCAGAGTCTCATTTCTATTTTCTTTTCTTTTCTTTTGCCACACTGTGCAGCTTGTGGGATCTTAGTTTCCCAACCAGGGGTTGAACCCGGGCCCTCAGCAATGAAAGCATGGAGTCTTAACCACTGGACCACCAGGGAATTCCCCAGAATCTCATTTCTATATGTGTTACCTGCCCTTTGTTATCACCCTCTATATAGATATGGCCTGACCCACAGGTGGGTGTAAATATACCAGCACCATTACTCCCTGTTTCTAAGAGGTCAGGTAGAGACAGGTTTTCTTTCAGTAAACCACATTAGAAAGGTTAAACTGATCATTAAATACAAGGGTGGGCAAACTATGGTATGTGAACCAAATCTGATCTGAGGCCTATTTTTGTAAATAAAGTTCTACTAGAACACAGCCACGCCACCCGTTCATCTGCATATCGTGTATGGCTTCTTTCAAGTACAATGTAGAGTTAAGTGATTGACACACATACCATCTGGTCCAAAGCCTAAAGTATTTCCTGTCTGACAGTTTACAGGACAAGTTTGCTGATTCCCTGACTACTCAGACAGTGAAAGAGATGCTGCTCACTGGGTCTGCCCCTTCTGTGCCTCCTCTGGTTTTGGTTAGAAGTCCTGCAGATGCAAAATGCCTCCAGGGGCCCTAGATCCTCTCAGGGAGGAAGCCAAGTCCCTAAGTGTATGTCCTTCTCCCCTCTCTGGGGACCAACTCAGATCTAGAGCTTCACATGGGGGTCAAGCAGTGTCTGGGCCATGTTCAGTTTTGGAGGATTGTAGTAAATTAAGGAAAATGAAGCAGGAGCAGAAGAGGAAGGATGTGAGGAAGGAAGCGAGGAAGGGAGGGAGGAAGGGAGGGAAGGAGGGAGGAAGGGAGGGAGGAGGGAAGGGAGGAACGGAGGGAGGAAGGGAGGGAGGAAGGGAGGGAGGAAGGAAGGGAGCGAGGAAGGGAGGGAAGAAGGAAGGGAGGGAGGAGAGAAGGGAGGAATGAAGGGAGGAAGGAAGAGAGGGAGGAAGGGAGGGAGGGAGGAAAGGAGGGAAGAAGGGAGGAAGGGAGGGAGGAGGGAAGGGAGGAAGGGAGGGAGGAGGGAAGGGAGGAAGGAAAGGAGGAAGGGAGGGAGGAAGGAAGGGAGGGAGGAAGGGAGGAAGGGAGGGAGGAAGGGAGGAAGGGAGAGCGGAAGGGAGGGAGGAAGGAAGGAGGGAGAAGAAATAATTCCAAAATGGGATTAAAAACACGGTGGTATATTTTAAATTAAACTTCTGGCACACGCACACATGCACACACACATGCAAATAATTAATGTAATCCAGTCGTTCACCTTACAGTGTAATTATGTGCTTCATAAGAACAAATCCTTTCAGAGTGTGGGCTGGCAATGGGACACAAGTTAAGGTTGGATGGTGAAATCACTTTTCTCTCAATACTGTCTGTGGATCTTGGTGCTTCCCTGTAACTGAACTTGGAGATCATCTCGAAAGTCTGAATGTGAGGCCCTTCATGTGTTTTGGCCCAGGACAGACATTCCTTTTTGCTGCTTCTGGGCCAGACCCCTCTCAGCCCCTGAGTCCAGTCCCCTGAGGTTTCCTGGGGTGAGCTGACTCTCTGGGCTGCACACTTGGCATTTCATTATGAAGTGCTGGTGACATCTAATTGGAACGTGATTTTATTCTCGTCTCAGTTGCATGACCTTTGATGCATTTGTCTCCCTAGGTTGCAAGCAGGGGTGATGCCTTATTGGATTCTTGCTGAGTTGTCAGGGAACCTTTGGAAACTGAGATGTGCTTTTCAGGAGTAAGATATGATTATTATCCTTTGTGTCATCTTATGTCCTAGTATGCCAAGCGTGGTCATATGCTTAAGAAATATGTATTTATTTCCCAATATATATCTTATGTATCTGAGACTGCAAATAGAATAAAATACTCTAGTAGAAGATAATTTTAATATAGTGAAATGTTTCCCATGACAATACTAGCTTCCTGAGGGCCAGGATTGGGTCTATCTTATTTATTATTCTTCCCCCAAACAGTTGAAGAGTGTCTAACACATAATAGTTGCTGAATAAATATTGAATGTTGAACACATATGTGATTTCTTTTTCTTTTAAACAACTTTATCGAGGCATGATTTATATACCATAAAATTAACCCATTTTAAGTGTACAACTCAATGATTTTCAGTAAATATACTAAACTTACTAAAAATTGTTTTTCAAATTATGAGTGCTGCATATTAATTTGTAAATTTTGGTGGGGGGGAAATTCAGCAATCTAGAAGGTAAGAAGTAGAAGTTCTTCCTATTCTCCACCAAATTCCACTTGTCAGAAGTAACCATTTCTTTTTTTAAAAAAATTCATTAATTAATTAATTTACTTTGGCTGCGTTGGGTCTTCGTTGCTGCGTATGGGCTTTCTCTAGTTGTGGCGAGCAGGGGCCACTCTTTGGTGCGGTGCATGGGCTTTTCATTGCGGTGGCTTCTCTTGTTGCGGAGCATGGGCTCTAGGCATGCGTGCTTCAGTAGTTGCAGCATGTGGGCTCAGTAGTTGTGGCTCGCGGGCTCTAGAGCACGGGCTCAGTAGTTGTGGCGCATGGGCTTAGTTGCTCCATGGCATGTGGGATCTTCCTGGATCAGGGATTGAACCCTTGTTCCCTGCATCGGCAGCTGGATTCTTAACCACTGTGCCACCAGGGAAGTCCAGAAGTAACCATTTCTAACAATTCGATATGGTCCTTCTAGACTTTTTTCTGTGTCAAAATAACACATGATCACAAAAGCAGGCTAGTATCATCCATATTGTTCTGCTGTTTGCATTTTCCACCTAGTGATATATTGTAGTCTTCTTTCTCAACGGACTTAATGAGTTTTTGAAAACAGCTGTATAGCGTTGTGTTGTATGAATAAACATATTAAACTTTATTTTACCAGTTCTCTGTTAGTGAATATTAGCCTGTTTTTTATTTTGTTTTTGCTGTTATAAATGGGGCTCTAATGAAGAGCATTGAAGGAATAGTTTTGTTGACTTGTTTTTAATGTTCCTGTAGGATAGATGCCAACTGAATTATTTTGCTAGATCAAAGGGTTTGCAGTTTCAGTTTTCGTAAGCTCTGTCAAAGTGCCTTCCAAAAATTGTTTCAATTTCTGCTCTCACCAACAGTGTTTGGGGTGTCTCTTTCCTCACAAACTTGCTGAGACCAGGTTTTATAAATTTCTTACCTCTTTGGTTGTTTTCTTCACCCTAAATTTCCAGTTTACCTCATTAGCAATTTTAAAAATTCCCTTTTTTCTTACAGGTTCAAGGGAATTCACAGTATATCACAGATATTAGCCTTTTGATTTATTTGTTGGGTAAACTATTTATTGGATGGCTTGCTGGTGTGGGACAGAGGTGAAACTATGGGGGCTCCTAGGTCTTCCAGGGGTTTAGATTGAAGAGAGTGAAGGTGGGGCTGGTTTTCTTCATTGTTTGGGACCTTGGGGGCAGTGGCTTTGCTGTCACCTTCATTTTCTCCATTGCACATAAATGACCAGATTAGGAGACAAAATGGAAAAATGCTATTATTTTTTGTCTCCCCTACTAGATGGTAAGCTTGGTGAGGGCAGGGCCTGAATCTTCTTACTCACTGCTATGTCCAGAGGACCCAGCAATACTGCCTGGCACTTAGCCAGTGTTCAGTAAATATTTATTGCATGAATGAGTGAATGAATCTTATCATAGGGTGTCCTCAGACTGTTGAAACTTTGGGGTGTTGATCATGGTAATGATGATAATATCTGTCATCTATGGACTCTTCCTTTAAGCCAGGCACTCTGATAAGTTCTTGGCATTTCTTGTTTCATGTAATCCTCCCAGCAAGACTGGGTTATGTAGGTTACCATTAGCCCCAATCTACAGGTGAGAAAACAGGCTCAGAGAGGTTAAATGACTTTCCCAAGGCACCACAGTGAGGAATTAACCCAAGGAGGTGTGGCCCTAATGTGTGAACTCCTTATTGCTGCGTTCTCTTGGGTCAGGGCTCATCTTTCCTTTAAGATGCTGGAAATTTATCTTGGGGGGCTTGAAGAACCAAGGACGAATGACTGTCCTACCACTCTCCGACAGAGAGAGCAGCACTGAGACCCTAGAAATAGGCAAGGACTAGGGAGGCTGGAGGTGGGGTCTCTTCCTTGGCATTTCCCTCACTTGCGAGATAGTGACTCAGGGCACAGGTTCTCAATTCAAACAGGCCTTGGAGTTCGTTCCTTATTATCTGTGTGACACTGGGCAAGCTAGTGTCGCTCTGAGTCCCTAGTTTTTTCAATTGTGAACCAGAGATGATGCCAGACTTCCCTTATGGGCTTGTTCTGAGGGTTGGATTAGATCATGCATGGAGGTGCCATCCCTTCTCCAGGCTCAGAGTTGGTCTTGGTACTTGTGGGTTGTCAACGGTCAGCACTGTGGAGAGCTTGACCCCTGGTCCTACAGCTTCTTGGATAGGGGCAGGGGGCAGTAAGTATGCCTTGCCACCTCTGTGCACACTTGAACTTCCCTCCTGGCCCCTTGTCAGGCAGCCTCTCTCTTTATCTTCCTCTGTGAGGCAGGTGTGCTTGGCTGTCCTTGGAGATGGGTAGCGATGGCTCATCATGAAGCTGAGAGAGGAGCATCACCTGCCTGTGGGGTGCAGCCATCTCCAGAAGCTGACAGGCCTTGGACAAGCTGGCCTCTTTCCTACAGGCACTGGCTCCTGGGCCAGCCTTGCCTTCACTCACGGCTCTCAGGTGGACTTTAAATGTGCTCATGGCTTTTTAAAAGACTGCTTTATCTTCTCAGATGCCAGAGCTAATGGATTTATAGATTCCTCCTTCCACTGGGGACGTATGAGATGGCTTCTCTTCTCTCACTGGCTGTGTCCTACAACCATAAGTACCTTCCTTGCTGGAGCACAGGGAGATTTAAGAGGCGCCAAATTAATTGCTTTCTAAGCTCAGCCGCAGAAAGGCAGCCAGACTCTTGCTGTTTGTTCTCCAAGTGGGTGGGGAGCAGAGGAGTGCTCTGCAGAGCCAAGGAGATGGCTGACCTGTGAACAGCTGCCTTGACGGTCTGGGGTTTAGACAGTGCAGATGGCTCAGGTGATGAAAGAACTTCCCCTAACTGGGCTTAGCCTAGTGGGGCTGTCACTGGGTCTGTGAGAAACTCTCCTTTTACCACTTAGGAATGATGGCCTGTTGGGATGTGTTTAAGATGTATATTTTTTATTTTGTAAATGTGTAATGGTGAGTTTTCCCAGAGACCGCTCTCCTTTCCTGGGGGATGCCACCTGGGCATTGGTGAGTGCATGTGTCAGATTTAACCAGTTCATTCTGTATACAGACAAGGTGATTTGCTAAGTGTATGGATTAGTTTATAGACCCTTTAAAGACTTTTGTTTTGCATAGGTAAATGCAGAAATTAAAAATAGCCCCTCATTATACTTGGTAACCTAATATTTCTGTCAGTTTTGTTGTAGCCTAGTTCCTAGGACAATATCTGGCATAGAGTTAGGTACTCAATAAATATCTGCCTAATAAACATTGTTGAGTGTCTGGTTTGGAAATCATGATCGTCTTACCTCTAGGTTATGTAAGTCGATGGATAAGTTGATAATATTATTCTGGAGGAGGTGAATTTTTCTTCAGGCTCATGAGCTCTGTGCCTGACCACATAGTTGAGAACCAGAAGTGGCCTGCCTACTGAAGATAAAAACTCTGGGAAGGCAGGAAGGGGGTTGCATTTTTAGAATATAAATAATTTATAGCTTTGTTTTAAGGATAGAGCGTGACACAAGGCAGAGAGTCTTTTTGGGATGATCGTGCTGGCCACTGTGGTTGTTACTAATCCTTTTTGAAAAGTCTTCTCAGGTAACAGCTCCTCTTCTATGAGAACAGAAACTCATGTAATGCCTTGGTAGTCATGCTTTTTTCCTCTGCAGACTCTTGGCCAAAGCTGATTGGACAAGAGGTGGGCATATGACCAAAGCTGGACCAATCAGATTCTCTCTCCTGGGAATTTATAATTGGGAAATAGAGAGGCTTGTTAATTTCGACCATTGTTTCTCTGTGTGAACTTGAGAGCTGCGAGTTGGGTATTTCTTGTCAAGGAGAGGCAGAGACAACTGATTTGGAGAAAGAAAATGAAGGAGTCCTGGAGAGAGAAGCAGAAACTTAAGATCATTTGATTCCAGAGAGATGGGGAGAGTAATTTTGTGACAGCTTCCCATGGAGTCTGTCTGCCCCTCCTGCCGTTGGGTTGCATGAGACATTACTGTTACTGTAATATTTAGTATGTTATAACTGTACTGTTATAATAAAATGTGAATTTAAACCAGTTCAGGTGGATTTCTGTCACTTTCAACCAAACTGGTCTTAACAAGTCAATGATCATTAAGAGACCAGTCTCAAGTTAGTTTTTGGTGAAGAATTTAGATTTCTTCAAAGGCTAGAGCTAGCCTTGATAGTGAGTCCTCAGAGAAAAATGGACAGAGTAAATGGGTCGGGGTGATTGTGAACCTACCAGTATGGGGCCCTGAAGCTCAGACAAGGATGCTTTGGGAGCCAAGTGGGAAAGCTTTCCTTGCCTGGGGACTGAGAAGGAGCCACAGAACCCAAGGTGGCTGCAGGATGATAGGAGGCTGAAGGTGAGCCACACCTCAAATTTCAGGTGACCCTGGGAATCCCATCAGACGTTAGAGTGGTGCCAGATTTAAATTCCAAGTTGTTTAGAAATAAGTGGAGAAAGATTAAGTGGTCTGTTTTCCCAGTGAGCAGTGCCAGTAAAACCAACATGGGACTAGATTTGAATTACCTTAGAATAAGGAATCTGAGCTTTACAACCCATCTTTTTTTTTTCCTGGTATTTTGTTTTAAGTGAATTTCTTCAGCAAAAGTCTAACTTACTGTAGGTTGAATTATGACAAAAGGCAATTTTCCACATCTAGGGCTGTTCTTTGTTTGCCCATAAATGCAGAGTACATTGTGTGTCTGCATTAATGTACTGTCCTCAGTCTATTAAGAATATTATGTATTAAAAACTGGGATGGAGGGAGGCAATTGGGCCAGAGTAATGATTTTCATATCTTTTCTTCATATTGTTAAGTTTGTATAGAGGTGCTAAAAATATTGCTTTAAGCATAAACTTTTATTATTAGTCAAGGTTTCTTGGAAGAAACCTTGGAACAACCTTTCTTCAAGGAAGGTTGTTTTGAGAAGGATTCTGAGACTATGTCCTGGTTTAGTGGGAAAGAATTCTATGATATATTAGTGATGCCTGCCTTGGGCACATAATTAGGAGTGCTGACATCTGTCATTCCTGAACTAGGAGAAATTTTTGGTAATAGTTAATGAACACATTCATGAAGCATCTAGTTGATGGGTGGAATTGAGGTCAGTGACGTAAAGGTTTTAGAAATGTGAACTGGCCCTTGCCCCTAGGAAACTTCCACTAAAGTTGATATAAATCAAGCATATAGACATGGAACAGCAGCTAATAGTTTAAAGTAGTACGTGATTAATTTAATCAATTCACACAGAATGTTTGCCATATGCTAAGCACTGTCCGTGGTGCTGGAGAAACAGTGATGAATACATAGACAGATCAAATTCCTACTCTAGTGTGGGAGACAAAATGGCAAACGAGCAAAACAAACAAACTATATAATTCCAGATAGTGACAAGTGTTCAGGAGAAGAGTAAAGCTGGGTGAGTGGGAAGAGAGTGAGGGAGGTATATGGCTATTTTAGAAAAGGTTTTGGGGAAATCTTCTCAGAGAAGATGACAGTTGAGCAGAGACCTGTATGATACAAGGGAGCCAAATAAACGAAATATACATGAATATCTGGGGAAAGAGTGTTCCAGGTGGAGGGAACTGCAAGTTCAAAGACCCTGAGGCAGGAACAAGCTTTGGTGTGTTAGAGGTGCAACGAGGAGGCCAATGTAGCTGGAGCAGAGTGAGTGAAAGAGGAGTGGGGAGGGAGGAAATGAGGTTGGAGAGGATAGCAAGGACCAGACCATGCAGGGCTTCTTAGATCATGATAAGGAGTTGAGATTTTTGCTTTGAGCTGGATGGGAAGCCATTGGAGAGTTTGGAGTAGGGAATGACATGGTCTGATTCATGTTGAGCAGTTGCACTGGTTGCTATTCGAAGACTCAGCTGTTGATGGGTGAGAGAGAAACAGGGTGCCCACTTAGGAGGTTGCTGCAATATAGTCCAGAAGAGAGATCATGGTGGCTAGAATGAGGTGGTCATAATGGAGCTGGTGAAGAGTGGTGGATTCAGCTATATTTAGAGTTGGGGCTGACGGCACTTGCTGATAGGCTGGATGTGGGGTGGGGAGAAAAATTGAGATATCTCATAGGTTTTTTACTTGAGCCCAGAGGCAGCATCATGAACATGCAATCTGTACAGTGGCATGGGGTCTGGCACTTAGAGGGGCCCAAAGCTTGGTTTAATGCTCTGCTGTTGACATCTTGAAATTTGTTTTTTTTCTCCATCTGATGACATTTTTTTAACACCTTTATTGGAGTATAATTGCTTTACAATGGTGTGTTAGTTTCTGCTTTATAACAAAGTGAATCAGTTATACATATATCCCCATATCTTTTCCCTCTTGCCTCTCCCTCCCTCCCTATCCCATCCCTCTAGGTGGTCACAAAGCACCGAGCTGATCTCCCTGTGCTATGCGGCTGCTTCCCACTAGCTATCTATTTTACATTTGGTAGTGTATATATTTCAATGCCACTCTCTCACTTTGTCCCAGTTTACCCTTTCCCCTCCCCATATCCTCAAGTCCATTCTCTAGTAGGTCTGTGTCTTTATTCCCGTCTTGCCCCTATGTTCTTCATGACCTTTTTATCCTCAGATTCCATATATGTGTGTTAGCATACGGTATTTGGTTTTCTTTTTCTGACTTACTTCACTCTGTATAACAGACTCTAAGTCCATCCACCTCACTACAAATAACTCAATTTCGTTTCCTTTTATGGGTGAGTAATATTCCATTGTATATATGTGCCACATCTTCTTTATCCATTCATCTGTTGATGGACACTTAGGTTGCTTCCATGTCCTGGCTATTGTAAATAGAGCTGCAGTGAACACTGTGGTACATGACTCTTTTTGAATTATGGTTTTCTCAGGGTATATGCCCAGTAGTGGGATTGCTAGGTTGTATGGTAGTTCTATTTTTAGTTTTTTAAGGAACCTCCATACTGTTCTCCACAGTGGCTGTACCAATTTACATTCCCACTAACAGTGCAAGAGGGTTCCCTTTTCTCCACACCCTCTCCAGCCTTGATTGTTTGTAGATTTTTTGAAATTCTTAATAATTTTGAACAGAGGCTTTTGCACTTTATTTTGCACAATGTCCTACAAATTAGGCAGCTGGCGTTGCTTGAGCCAGTAGGCGAATGGTGGCCCCATTTATGAAGGTAGAGGGGGCTAGAAGAGGGACATTTGGGGGGGAGATATGGAGTTTGGACCATGGTCAGTTTGAGAGGCCAGTTAGGCACCCCAGTGGAGCTGCTGGGTTAGTTGTCTAGAAGAGTTTTCAGAAGGGAAGCCTCCCTGCTAGGACTAGAGTCATGGAGGTCATTCTGAAGGAGGTGAGATTTGAACTGGCCTTTTGGGAAGAGTATATGCCAAGTCCTGTCCCCTCCCTCTGCACAGAAAAGGGGTCAGTGGTTGGCAGGGTATTGGTTATGTCCTTTAGTGTGGACTTTGTCTTAATTTTATTCCAGAGCATAGGGTGGACAGTACACGTTGACTTACTGAACAGGCATAATTTTTTACCTCTTGATTGCTTTGCTCATATCTGCCCTTTCCCCCCCCACAGTTATTTTTCTGATGCCTGGGGTGACCACCAACTCCAAAGGTGGGCTTTGCAGCAGTCTCTGGAGATGTGAGGAAACTTAGCAGCCCTGCCTTTGGAAACTCGGATCCACTATGCTGACAAGTCCCAGGCTTTGAGTGACTCTGTCAAAGGCAGCTGAGACAGCCTTGGGGGACTACAGAGGAGGGTCCCTGTGGGTGCTAGGGTTTGTTGTTAATCCTTCTAGATACAGTTTCTAGAGTATCTAGATACAGAGGGCTTGGACTCCATCCCTTCCTTCTCTGAGACCCTGTGAATCTCATCAAGTCTCAGTGGACCTTGGTTTCTCTATTTGTAAAAGATGAATAATAACATTTCCTACTTCGTAATGTTCTTGCTAAATGCTCCTTCTCCCCTCGAGGACAGCACTCCCTTCTGCTCTGGGGAAGCAGAGCTGGACCTAGACTGCATCATGAAGGGAGACTTGGTAGTCACCTCCTTGTACCTCAAAGCTCATTTGATCTCTTTTGGTTTCCTTGGTGCACATCCAGACTCTAATTAGGATTGGTAAAACGACATCCAGCACAGAGAGCTGCTTACCTGCTTTCCTTATTATGGACATGTGGCTGTTTCTCCAATACCTACTACTCTCCTAATCATATAGCAGGGTCATGCAATTTGTGTGTGTGTGTGAGAGAGAGTGTGTGTGTGTGTGTGTGTGTGTGTGTGTGTGTGTGTCCGTCCCCAACCCCACATCCAGGGATGGGTCCTGATTAGATCAAAGCAATCTGGGTAATTCCTCTTCTTTTACCCCAGTGATTGGTTCAGAGTTGGACTTACCACCCAGGCCCAAGTCAATGTCATTCCATGACCACATTGATAAGGAGTGGACACACAAATTAGAATGGTCCAATCAGAATGAGGCTTAGGACTTTTATCCCACCCCCACTAGACATGAGTAAGGAAGTGTGTAGCCCTAGTCATTTTTTTTTAACATCTTTATTTGAGTATAACTGTTTTATAATAGTGTGTTAGTTTCTCCTTTACAACAAAGTGAATCAGTTATACATATACATATGTTCCCATATCTCTTCCCTCTTGTGCCTAGTCATTTTTGACATTCATCCAATACCTAAGGTGAGAGGCAGAGTACGGGGAGGGAAAGAGGCAGAGTGTTTGGTGACATCGTTTCTTGATCAAACCATACCTGAAGTCCTACCATTGTATTTTTCAGTTAAAGAGTTATTAAATTCCCTTTAACATTTTAATTTCTCTGAGCTTTTAAAAATTACTTTCATCCAAAATCATCCTACTGATACAAACATACTCCAAGTGCCAAGTCCTCAAATAAATAGTGAAATAAGATTTACACAGTTCCTATCTTTGTATCTAATAATGTTTGGAGGATTATTCAACTCAGGACTTTTTGAATATGGCAAAGGGGTTATTTAAGAATGATGACACTCATATTATGGAATATAACTATAAATCTTACTAAA
The DNA here is from genome assembly GCF_026419965.1 of Kogia breviceps. NCBI lineage: Eukaryota > Metazoa > Chordata > Mammalia > Artiodactyla > Physeteridae > Kogia > Kogia breviceps. The sequence goes on from NC_081323.1 coordinate 57,178,992, forward strand.
TAGTTCACTTAGGGGTACTTATTTTTGCATGTGTGTGCTATGCAGTGGATATCTGCTATGCTTGTTTCTCTTTAAGGAAATAGTAAAAACCACTGGGCATATATAACTATGAGACTAGTCTTTCTTCGGGTTTGATTTGATGTGTCCTGCTGATGCCTTCTACAGTATACTCCTCCTCTTTCCTGTGCTTGTCTATGCTGGGGTGAGGTGCACATCTTTATATCAGGACCCTATTGCTATTTTCAGAGAAATAACATTTTCTGTATCAGTCATTTGTTCAGGGGTTCACCTTAAGAACTGAGTCTTTATCCTCAGTATTTCTGTGGAAGTTTGTTTTCCTCTAGCACCTTCTGCAAACACCTACTACTGTCTCCCTAGTACGTTAGATTTGTGTTCTCTGGGTCCATGGGCTGCAGCTCCCCCCTCACTAATCCAAGTGCCCCGTCCTTTGGTCATCTCTGTGTTCTGTGTCATTGGTAGGAGCTGTAGAGCTCATTTGTTTTGGCACCAAAAATGACCTGATTGGAGATCAAGCTAAAAAACAACTACTCTTCCCCCTGAGTAAGAGCACAGTATGACCAGTTGAATCACATGCACTGCCTGTTTCCCATCTTGTTTCTCCTTCAATATTCCACCCTCTGCCCACATTCAAAACTTGCCAGTTCAGTGTCCTATGATATTTATTCTCATTTAGGTTTATAGATTTCATACTCAAAAGGCTGTTTTTCCTCATAGGGGCCTTTTCTCTGCCATGAGGACACCCTGACATCAGGTCATGTTGTGGAAACCTGCTTGGAACTCTCAACTTCGATGTGGATTTTATCCACGTTTATTCCAAATGTTATCCATTGAGATTTCACATTATTTTTTTGTTGGCAAAATATAACTGTATAGCAAAGAGTAAACAAAATGATTCAACTTTGTTTAAAAAGCACTTGCACAGCACACTTAGAGGAAATAGGAGTGTCACCACAGTATCTCCAGGTCTTATCATTGATGATACTGATGGAGGCATGTTACTATCAGTAACCCCCAAGTTCATGTTTTTGCCTCAGTCTATATAAATGGGACATCTAGGTCCCACCTTGTAAAATTCCTCTTTCTCCCAGTATTTGGACTTTACAAATGCCCATCCACCTTCCTGCCCATGCAGTTACCATCATAAGCATGTCCCCATCCATGCCCAAGGGGGGCTGCCCCTGACCTTCCTTGAATTGCCCACCCTTGAGTGAAAGGCAGGGCTGTGCTTTCTACTGAGAGGGGACTTGTCCCTCCCTAGTTCTCATTGCACTTTGTCACCCAGGCCCCACTGCTGTCACCCAGGCCCCACTCTACTGGGGTCCAAAGTCTCCCCAAGTCCAAGCCAGGTCAAGGGGCCCCTCGAGAAATAGGTGTCATGTTCTTCCCTCTATCCTCACATTTCCCTCCTCCCCGCAGTGCCCCTCACAACAAGATAGCAAAACACACCCAGTTCAGACCCAAACATCAGCTCTCGTGAATGTCCACATTCACAGACACATGCCCAGGGAGGTCAGCCACCCTCCAGATACATCAACAGCCAAACTGTGAGCTTCAGATCAGACTTAGCAGCTCCTAAACCACGGAGCACAGCTCTGTCTCCCTGACTCTCAACGGAGGGTTTCTGTTTGTGTGAAGCAGCAGCACTAGGAAGATTTAATTACTGTCTGCATTTGGCCCCTCACTCAGAGGAGGAGTTTCCTTCCAATGCATGGGAGAGTGGGTGGGAGCCGATGGGCTAATGTATCGCAGGCCACTCCCACCTCCATCCAGGTTTATGGTTTAACAGGGACCTTCTGGACGTAATGCCTAGACTTACAGGAATGATGTTAGTGACACTTTAATGGGCTGGTGGGAGATGTCTTAAGAGAGCTTGACCCTCCAGAAGCTCCCCAACCATATTGTGTGGAAGAAACCCTGCTAATTATGCCCTTGTGAAACTACCAGGAAAACTTGCTTCCCTCGAGACACGCAGAATGGTGTGGTTTAGAGGACAGTCACCAAATGCTTGATTGGTGCCTTTCGGAATCTGTGTTGGGACTTGGAAACTCAAAGGCTCTTTGCTTCCAGGAGCCCACAGTGTGGCAAAGGACACAGACAAACACATAGATAACTCTGGCGAACTGCATCACCTCTGCAGAGCTCCTGGGCTCTGGAGGCAGACAGTGGTCAAATCCTGCATTGTGTCCTTACTATCTGTGTGGCCTCCTGCAGGTTGCACCCTCTGGTCTCAGGATGCCCAGGTATAAGATGAGGAATAAAAATGGTACCCATCCTATAAGGCTGTGATGAGAATTAGTGAGCACATGCCTGGCATGTCTTCAGTGCTCAGAAAGTATCTGATTTAAATCATTATCATTATATAAATTGTCATGGGAGTAAAAATGAGGGAGGAATTAATTTTGTAGAGAATTATGGGGAAGTGAAGACATTTGAACCACATCTCAAGGGCTGCATAGGATGTCACATGATGGATGAGAAAGAGAGGGTGCCGTGCAGAGAGAGGTGAAAGCAAGAGCAAAGGCCTTTTGTTTCTTTAACCAAGTGCTCCTGAGGTTGTTCTTGGTCTGGTGCTCCTGCTTGGCCCTTGCATTTATCATTTGCTTTTCCCTGTGTGCATGTCTTGCCATCTCCCCTGGGTTTTAAATGCCCTGCAGTGGAGTAGAACATGCCCTGGCAGGGAGGGTAGATCAAGTCCTGGCTCTGCTGTTTTCTAAGATGTGACCCCGTCTTGTCAAAGGTGTCATGGTACAAAGCATGGTCTCTGGAGCTGAGCTGCCTTGGCCCAGTCCCAGCTCTTTCATCAAGTGACTTCGTCTCTCAGCTCCTCAGTTTTCCCATCCACAAAATGGGGATGATAACAGCACCGCCTCAGGAGCTGGTGTGAGGGTTAAATACCTGATCACATGTTCAGCACTTAGGACAGGACCTAACACAGGGCAATGCCCTATCACTGGTGGTGGATGTCTGCCCTTTGCACTGGCTCCTCCCTCTGCCTGGAAAACTCTTCCCCACTGGGCTCGCTCTCTGACTCCTTTAGGTCTTTGCTCAAGTTCACCTTGTCAATGAGACCTTACCTGGCTGCACTATTAAAAATCACAACCTACCTCCTGGCACCTTATTTCCTCTTCCTGCTTCATGTTTCTTCCTATATATTTGCCTTATTTGTCTGTTATTGTCTGTCTCTCCCAAATAGAGTATAAACTTCATGGAGGCAGGGGTTTTGTTTGTTTTGTTTGATGCTGAATCTGTTCATGTCAAATAGTGTGTGACACATAGTAGGTGCTCAACAAATACTCATCAAATGAATGTGAATGAACTCGGCCCCCTTGAGCCATACTGTTATCCTCTGTAAAATAGAACTATTAGCCTATGTTAGATAGATTACAAGATGCTGCTTTATAAGTAACAAAACACCAGATACATAGATTAGATAACAGTATAGTTGAAGGCAAGGATCATGTCATACATATGTCTTCTTATTGACACCATACACCTAGAAAACTACTGTTTATCCATCCATCCACCTACCCACCCACCCATCCATCCATCCATCCATCCATTCATCTATCTATCATCCATATACTCATCCATTCATCCACCCATCCATCCACTCATTCATCCATCTCATTCCATCCTATGCCATCATCCATCCATCCATCAACAATAAATGTTTATTGGATGTATGTTGATTATTAGGCATTGGAATAACATTAATGACTACTATGAATAGGTAAAAGTTACTGAGAACTCACTACATGCCACACACTGTGTTAAGCATTTTGCAAAGAACATTTTATTTCAACAGCTGTATGAAGTAGACACTATTACCACACCCCTATTTACAAATGAGGGAACTGAGGCACTGAGAGGTTAGCGACTTGCCTGAGATCCCATATAGGAAGTGGTAGAGCTTGGGTTCACACTCAAGTTGGCTGCCTCCATTACACTTTCCCTTAACCCCTGTATGTCCCTCTTCATACAGAGTTCACAGCCTGACAGTAAAGACAGATGTGGAACAAGTAATTATGCAAAGAGCAGACACTCAATAAATGTATTTAATGGATGTGTGCTCTCTGAGTGTTGGTTAAGAATGAGGACTCCCTTTCTGGGGAGAGAGCCAGTTTGTGAAAATTCCCAACACCCAGTGCTGTTTTGGAAACCTCACTGCCTTTTCTTCATCCATTCGTGTGTGGATGGACATTTAGGTTGTTACTGTATCTTGGCTATTGTGAGCAATGCTACAGTGAACATGGAGGTGCAGATATCTCTTTGAGATCCTGAATTAAATTCTTCTGGATAAATACCCAGAAGTAGCATTGCTGAATCACATAGTAGTTTTATTTTTAAGTTTTTGAGAAACCTCTGTACTATTTTCCAAGTAGCTGCACCATTTTACATTCCTACCAGCAGGGTGCAAGGGTTCCAATTTCTTCACATCCTCCCCAACACTTGTTGTCTACAACAGAATATTCTATAGCCTTCAAAAAGAGGAGATTCTTGCCCTTTGTGACAACATGGATGAACCTGGGGGACATTATGCTGAGTGAAGTAACGATCACAGAAGGACAAATGTTGCAGGATTCCACTTATACATGGAATCTGAAAGAGTCAGTCTCATAGAAGCAGAGAGTGGAATGGTGGTTGCCAGGGGCCGGGAGAGGAGAATGGGGATTGCTGTTCAATGAGCAGAAAGTTTCAATTATGCAAGATGAATAAGTTCTAGAGATCCGCTATACAACATGGTGCCTATAGGTACTATATTGCACACTTAAAAATTTGTTAAGAGGGTAGATCTTATGTATTCTTATCACAAAACAAAAAAGAAAGAAAGAAAAGAAAACCTCCCAGCCCCTGACTGGTTTGGAAACCACCACTGTGGATCTCTGGGTCTGGCGGGGTCCCCGGGAGCTGAGCTGGATTCTGGCTGCTGTGGTCCCTGTCCCACAGCGCCACTCAGAGGCTGGGGAAGCCACCTGCCGCCCAGAGAGCCCTCCGTGGCTGGGAACACTCTGCACCGTCCTCCAGTTCCTGCTCACCCTGCGTTCGTTCCCACCACCAGGCATTTTCCACTCCTCTATAATTACCCAGGCTAATTAAATAAATTGATCTGCTGATGTACACTGCACAGTCATTTCTGTGCTGTAATTTGGCTTTAATAGAACCGCCGCTTGAACGAGAGGAAATGAAAGCCCCGGGTAGAAGTGGGATCTTTTAACTTTCAAGAAAAATAATTTTTCAGGGAGTTTTGGTTCCCTGCATGTGCATAATATATGCACTTGCTGTCAGAATTAACTGGGAAACAGCAGCTGTCTGGTAAGGAGAATAATTTGGGAGTCCTTCTGTCATGAGAAACTCAGACTGACTCTGAGTCTTGACAGGAAGCTTGTAACTTTGAAGGCAAATGGGGCTCAAAGCATATTGTTGGCTCTGGGTTCTGACCTCCGTGGGGATGTTCTGGTAAATGGCTGTTGGTTCTGGATGATACAGGGGGTGTGTCAGGCTCACCCACTCTGGGGACAGGAAGTGAGGTGGCCCCTGGGCCATGTGATGGTTAAGGATGTGATTGTGGGCCTAATACCATCTGGTTCTCATGTCACCTTTGCCATTTACTAGATGTGCATTTCTTTCTGTACATTGCTCTGTCTACTGGGAACTCAGTCCCTCTTCTATAAAATGTACCACCTTGCAAGATTGTGGTTGAGGAATAAGTGAGCTCAAGACTGCCACACATGTGGTGAGAGCTTCAGAAACATTAGCTGCTGTTTATGTTTGTATCAAAAGCCATCGCTCACCCACCCAGCATTTGTTAAGCAATAACCATGAAGTAGGTACTGTGCTGGTGGGGCAGGACAGCCCAACAGGCTTAAACCTTGTTTAGATGAAAGTCTCTAAGGGGAGCCTGCTACCCTGCCCATGTTCAATGGGAGTCAGGATCTTGACAGCATCAATAATGCATTACTGATTTATTTCCCCTTACTATGTCCAGGCACTGCTCCAAGCACCTTACAGGTACTAGTTCAATAAGTGATAATGATTGTTATCTATTGAGCTCTGTGCCAGAGCTTTAATATGCATGATGTCATTTTATCTTCCAACCACCCTATAAGGTAGTTACATTTATCATACCCCCTTTAGAGATAAGGAAAGTGAGGCTTGGAGAAGTTAAGTGATGAGGGTCACATGGCAAGTGGGAAGGAAAGGCAGGACTTGAAGTTGGGACTATGTGACACCAGGGTTTAAACCATCTTGTCAAAGTGTCATCAAATATGGTGCTCAGGGTGGTCACTCAGCCCCCTAACTTACGTGTGATGGCATACATTCAACTCAAGGTGTTATGATGATGACAAAAGATTTTGTTGAACATGGTCGAGCCTTTGCCCTCTAGGGAGACTTGTGTGCAAGTTACTTTATGCCTGTGAACTTAGGAGCTGGTGAGACTCTCCAGCTAATGTGGCTGAGGGAGGAAGTCAGCTTGGACCCCTTGATCTCCCAGGCCTGGGGACTCTGCCTGCGTGCCCCTTGTTATTCCTTTCGGTGGCACCATTGGTGTCTGCGAGAACTCAGCCATGATTGCACCACTCTTAATTGTGCTTTGTTGTCTTTTCCTACGATGGGACTGGTATTTATTGATTTATTTCCCCCTCCTTAAGAAAAAAAGCTTTATTGAAGTATACTTTATGTACTATAAAATTCATTTAATATAAGGGCACAATTCAGTGATTTTTAGTAAATTTAGAGTTGTGCGACCATCACCACGATCCTGTTTTGGACTATTTCCATCAAGATTTACCAATAGCCAATAAGCACATGAAAAGATGCTCAACATCATCAGTCCATTAGGCAAAGGCAGATAAAAACCACACTGAGACACCACTAGGATGGCTGTGATAAGGAGGATGGACAATTAACAGGCACTGGTGGGGATTTGGAGAAACTGGAAGGCATAGACATTGCTGGTGGGAACGTAAAATAGTACAGTTGCTGTGGAAAGACAGTTTGGAGTTAAAAAAAAAAACATTTAACATACTTTTACCATATAACCCAGCAATTCCAATTCTAAGCATGTTTCTTCTATCACAAGTTCAGAAATAACAGAAGCAAAACCAGTGAGTCACCAAAGTAGTAATTAATAAAAGCTTATTGTGCACACACCAAAAAGACTCTGCAAACTGGGAGCCCTCAAACTAAAATGTGGAATGAGGCTCAGGGGTATATTGTTCTAAAGCAGCTTATTAGTGAAAAAGCAGTGGCTGTTTATTTTTCACAGTGATTGGTTATAATATTAGAATTTTCTTAAATGGTAGGGAATTGGTCAGTGGTTACCTCACATCCACCTTGGGAAACAGTTTAAGTTTTGTTCACAATTTCCAGAGGCATAAGCCAGAAATGGCCCAGGTCAAGTTAGTCTTGCAAAATAAGCTAAAAGAAACTTTGTTTGTGTGACCAAACTGGTTTTGTCTGCTCAGGGAATTTTCAAGGCGTGTCTCCATTTGTTTTTGATTTTAACACACCCAACTTTTTATCTCAAAAAAATTTAGAACCTACAGAAGAGTTGCAAACACAGTTTAGTGAGTATCTATATACCCTTCACCAGTGGTTACATATTTTCCCTCATGGTATTTCTCTCTCTCTCTCTTTACAGATGCACACACATATGTACTTTTTATTAAACTAAATTGAGAGTAAGTAGCAGATACTATGACACTTCATCTTTGAATACTTGGTCACTTATCACCTAAGATCAAGGACATTCTCCTACAAGACCACAATGCAATGACCACACTTGAGGAATCTAAAGATGATATAATACTCTTACTTAATGTACACTCCATAGTCAGTTCCCCAGTTGTCCTAATAATATTCTTTATGGCTGCTTTAAAAAAAAGTCTAGCATCCAATCCAAGACAATACAGTGCATTTTGTTTTCATATTTGTAAAGACTACTTTACTCTGGAGGAATTCCCTAGCCTTTGTGTGTGACAGTGTGTATGTATGTTTGTATGTATATGTGTGTGAGTGTGCATATGTATGTGTGTATATATGCATGAATGGGTGTACATATGTGGGTATGCATATGTGTATGTATATGTTCATGAGTGGGTATACGTATGTGAATGTGTGCGTGTGTGTGTGTGTTTTAAGCCGTCCACATTTTTAAACAGTGCAGGTCAGATGTTTGTCAGAATGTCCTGCTTGCAAATGCAGGATGGATTTACCTGCTTGCTGCCTCCTCCTTGGACTCAGGGGAGCCATTTTGGCAGTAGTCGTACATAAGCCATGCCGTATCCTTCTCTGTGCATCACATCAAGAGATGCGTGATGTCAGTGTGCCATTATCCATGAGGTTAAGGGAGAGGCATTTTAAAGTCACTTTGGTGAGAAGAGTCACCTCCTGCTTGAAACCCAGGCTGGAAACCCATTTCCCATTGCGGAACAGAATGCTGTGTGGACTGTTGAGCACCTGTGTGGGATACCTGGGGATTCTGTGCTCTTGCTTCTGCCCGGTCCTGCGTGGTCCCATGGGGTGCTGGGGGACTGAGGTGAATAGGCGTAGCCCCTGCTCTCAGAGGGACTAGCTAGCCACGCGTCCAGCTGTGGGACACGTAAGCCCAGAGCAGCATGGTAGGTGGTGAAACTGAGGGTGTGCGCGGGGAAGAGTGTGCACGGGGAAGGATGTACGCAGGAGCTGTGGGTACCCATCAATGTCTTGTCTGATGACTGCTGAGCATTGAAGGACGAGTCTCTGTCTTTCTTGTCAGACCTTAGGACTTTTCTCTCTCCACTGTTTTTCAGTCTTTCTCTCTCTGCAACCCGGTCTAACCTTGGAAAGTGATGGACTTGAATTACAGCCCTGCCTGCATCCCTTGTGGACTATGTGACTATGTGATGAGGCAAGTCGTCTCACCTAGCTAAACCTCAGTTTTCTCCTATGGGATGGAGTTATAGTGACGCCTCCCCCAACCAGGCCACCATGCTGGTTGAATGAGGCAGTACATGTTGTTCAGGGCCTGGTGGAGAAGCGATCGATACATTTGCGCTATTACTATTTTTCTCTTTAAACTTGAGCTTCTTTCCAGGCCTCATCCTCTGTTCAAAGTGTGCTGTGCCAGCTCTTTATCCCAATGTCCCCGTTGGGTAGGACACCTCTATCATTTTGGAGCTTGCTGTCTTAAGTGCTGCCCTGCCCATAAGCCAAGCCTCGGGCAGTCTCATTGATTTGGAAGATACCAGGGAAGGTTGGAAGGAGTGGAGAGCCCAAGCCCACCTAAGGGGAGCTTCTCAGACTCTTGTCACTTGACCCACTTGTCAGCATGAGCTAGGCAACCCTGGATGGCATTGGCTGACATAGATAGAGGGTCATTCAGGGCTCTGTGGCTTGGTTTGTGATCAGTAGAAATTGGAAGGTGTGTGTGAGTACGTGTGTGTGTGTGAGACAGAGAGACAGAAAGAGAAATTCAATACCTGGATCTTCTCAGCTCAGAAAAGGGGTGCCCTTATTGGATTTGACACCTCAAACTTTGAGGAAATGGAATTTTCTTGAGTTTTTCAAACTTGAGTCATTCCCTATGTCAGTTAGGGCCTGGCAGGAAACAGAGGGCATGCTTGAATTAGGATAATTCGCAGCAGCTTTAATAACAGGACCAGGAATGGTAGGGCATAGGGAAAGTGGGCCTGGAGAGGTGAGGGAAGGAGCTGTTGGTGGAATCTTGAAGGAGCTCAGGGTATGCGGAGGGCCACTTTGCAAGGAGCAATGAACTCGGTCAAGGGCCACAGCCAGATCAAGGCAACCTGGAAAAATGTGGGGGACAAATACCCCAACCTCACTTCTCCCTCCCCCTGTGCATTATTGTGAAGCCTGGGGGAAAGGGAGACCTCTGATGCTATTTATAAAGGTCCAATTCTGGGGCAGAGAGGAGAAGGATGGATGGTAGATCTGTGGGGGGGCAAACAGGAGACAATTGGCATTTTCCCACACAACGTTTGTAAATTTTTGTGCATGTACCCCCTCTACTTATTAATTAACTGCTATTTTTAAAGTCAGTGCACATTTTAAATTTAACTAACTCTATCAAAAAGAAATAACAAAAAAATTACAACCAGCTTCACTAGCCATAAGTGAAAGGTAACTAAAAAAATACAATGAAAGCTAAGTAATGTATCATTCTAGTTGGGTGCCAGCTTTGAAGAGGTGTTAAGCGCATTGCATCACAGACAGAGAATTTCTCCTTGATGTAATTAGGAAGATTGAATGAGGGTTGGAAGAGGAGTGCAGTACATTAAATAGTGTCCCCCCAAAGACATATCCAGTCCTAACCCTCAGTACCTGAGAACGTGGCTTTATTTGGAAGTAATGTCTTTGTAGATGTAATTAAGTTAAAGATCTCAGGATAAGATCATCTTGGATTTACGGTGGGCCTTAAATCCAACAATTGGTGCTCTTAGAAAGAAGAGGGAGGTTTGAGACCAGAGACACACAGAAGGTGAGGCCATGTGAAGACGGAGGCAGAGATTGAAGTGATGCATCCACAAGCCAAGGGATGCCAAGAGTTGCCAGCAGCTATAAAGGAGGCACAGAATGGATTCTTCCTCAGAGCCTGCAGAAGGAAACAATCCTGCCCACATGTTGATTTTGGACTTCTGGCCTCTAGAATTGTGAGAGGATATATTTCTGTTGTTTTAAGCCATTGAGTTTGTGGCAATTTGTTATGACAGCAATAGGAAACTCTACAGGGACTAGCTCTCATTATGACAACATTATTTACTGCCATGCTCATGTTCTCCTTAAGGTCACCTTCATAAAGTCCTCTCTAGGACCATCGGTTGTATGTGCCTGCACTTTGGGGGAAAAATTGATTGGATTGTGAGTTTTGACTTTTGTCTCTTTCTTGTGTCCCCCACTCCTGCCAGGTGTCAGGCTCTGAGTAGCCATGCAAAGCATACTTGTTGAATAAATAAACAGAAACCAAAAGGTAACTAATGACATTAGTCAAAGTGATGGCTGAAAATGGCAAACTTAATGCGTGCTGAAAGGTGAATTCAAAGACTGTGGTCTAAGTCTCCTTAGAAATCACTAGACTTGGGCTTCCCTGGCGGCGCAGTGGTTGAGAGTCCGCTTGCTGATGCAGGAGACACGGGTTTGTGCCCCAGTCCGGGAGGATCCCACATGCCGCGGAGCGGCTGGGCCCGTGAGCCACGGCCACTGACCCTGCGCGTCCGGAGCCTGTGCTCCACAATGGGATAGGCCACAGCAGTGAGAGGCCCACGTAACGCCAAAAAAAAAAAAAGAAATCACTAGATTTGTTGAGGAGGAAATTGATTGACTCGATTAAATTGATGTTGTCTAAATGTCATCATCTTCATCGCCAGTACTAATAACAATAGCTGATATTTATCCAGTGCTTGCTTTGTTACTAGGCATTGGGCTAAATGCTTTATGTGCATTATTTCATTCAAGCTTCACAGGTGCCCAATAAGATAGGTGCTATTACTTTATTACATCTGATAGATGAAAAACTGAAGCTACAGTTTAAGCAACTTGCTTAAATGGCCACACAATTCAAAAACAATGCAGTTTGAAGTGGAACACCAGTAGCCTGATCCAGAGCCTGTGCTCTTTACCACCATGTTCTGCCACCACTAAGATGTGAACCCCATGAGCATTTATTGAACGCACCTCTTGAGTTGGCTACCCAAGCCCTTCTTTGGGAACTGTACCTCCCACCCATCACTACATGATGCAATGGTTGGGTTCCCAGGAGCAATTCTGTTCTGTGTGGTCATGCTCCTTGGCCATAGCTGATTGGTCCAGGGATGAGCATCTGACCATGTCTGGACCAATCAGAGGCCTCTGCCAGGAATGTAAAATTGGGCTGAGAAAGAGGGAGCCATAGCTCACCCTGAGACATAGGCAGGTGCAGAGAATAGCCATGGTTTCTGCGTTGTGGACAGGGAACAGAAGAAATCAGTCTTACAGGGAGAGAAGAGTGAGGCACATATTCAGACATGAGAGAGGGAGAGAGAGAGAAGAATTCTGAAGTCTCCACAGCAGTGCATCTCAAACTTTAATGTGCATATGAATCCCCTAATATCTTGAAAAAAATGCAGATTCTGATTCAGTAGGTCTGGGGAGGGGCCTGATTCTTCATTTCTTACAAACTCCCAAGTGATGCTGATGCTGCTGACGCATGGAACACACCCCAGGCTTTGGTTCCAGCCCATGCTAAGGTCTGACAGTGTTCTCGTCCTTGAATTCTGACTTGCCAGACACAGGTCACACCTGTATCCTTAGCTGAAATCGTTCCCTTTCCATAAGCTACCACAGAGAATTTCTTTTCTTTGAAACCAAGATTCCCAACCACAATGTACCTGGTGGGACCTCTGTGCTGGGGTCATGGACCCACAGCTCTTGTCTCAGGGCATGATAATTGTCTGTATGTCTGGCCCCACCCCCGATTAGACTCCAAAGACCAGGTCACGGGCTTCCTGTAGCCACGTTGTATCTTGTTCATTACTGTGTTCCCTGCACCTGGTACATAGGCGGCATTTAAGAAAGGTTTGTTGAATAAATACAAGAAAGAACATCACACAGGATGCAGGAGTCCCAAGGGAAAATCTTGGCTCCAGCAATGACTTTCTGGCTAAGTTTCTTATTTTATAAAATGGTTATGCCATTTGTTGTAGGGGTGCTGTTGAGAATATGACCTGTTAGATTTCTCAGCATTATCTATCTTTATATTGTTCAGCACCAAGAAAGATTTCTATGCTTGATCATATTTCTGTTTTTGGCGTTGCCTAATAGGAAGCTTGTAGTTCAATTTGTGGTTTAATTAGTAATATTGTAGGACTTTGTGGGTCTCATTTTACCCTCTATTCTTTTTTTAATAGAAAAGTTGCAAATTAACTTATATTTTATTGCATTCATAAAAGGTATAACAATTAACAAATACTCAAAATAATTAATTTACCTGTAATATAATTAAATTCTGAGTTTTTAAAAACTTCTTTAAACATCTTTATTGGAGTATAATTGCTTTAAAATGTTGTGTTAGTTTCTGCTGTTTAACAAAGTGAATCAGCTATATGTATACATATATCCCCATATCCCCTCCCTCTTGCATCTCCCTCCCACCCTCCCTGTCCCACCCCTCTAGGTGGTCACAAAGCACTGAGCTGATCTCCCTGTGCGATGCACCTGCTTCCCACTAGCATTTGGGAAGTGTATATACATTTGGTAGTGTATATATGTCAATGCTACTCTCTCAGTTCGTCCCAGCTTATCCTTCCCCCTCCCCGTGTCCTCAGGTCCATACTCTATGTCTGCACCTTTATTCCTGTCTTATCCCTAGGTTCAGCATTTATTTAAAAAATATTCCATATATATGAGTTAGTATACGGTATTTGTTTTTCTCTTTCTGACTTACTTCACTCTGTATGACAGACTCTAGGTCCATCCACTTCACTATAAATAATTCAATTTTGTTTCTTTTTATGGCTGAGTAATATTCCATTATATATATGTGCCACATCTTCTTTATCCATTCATCTGTTGATGGACACTTAGGTTGCTTCCATGTCCTGGCTATTGTAAATAGTGCTGCAGTGAACATTGTGGTACATGACTCTTTTTGAATTATGGTTTTCTCAGGGTATATGCCCAGTAGTGAGATTGCTGGGTCATATGGTAGTTCTATTTTTAGTTTTGTTTTTTTTTGTGTGTGTGGTACCCGGGCCTCTCACTGTTGTGGCCTCTCCCGTTGCAGAGCACAGGCTCTGGACGCACAGGCTCAGCAGCCATGGCTCACGGGCCTAGCCGCTCCATGGCATGTGGGATCTTCCCAGACCGGGGCATGAACCCCTGTCCCCTGCATGGGCTGGCAGACTCTCAACCACAGTGCCACCAAGGAAGCCCTATTTTTAATTTTTTAAGGAACCTCCATACTCTTCTCCACAGTGGCTGTATCAATTTACATTCCCACCAACAGTGCAAGAGGGTTCTCTTTTCTCCACACCCTCTCCAGCATTTATTGTTTGTAAATTTTTTGATGATGGCCATTCTGACTGGTGTGAGGTGATACCTCATTGTAGTTTTGATTTGCATTTGTCTAATGATTAGTGATGTTGAGCATCCTTTCATGTGTCTGTTGGCAATCTGTATATCTTCTTTGGAGAAATGTCTTTTTAGGTCTTCTTCCCATTTTGGATTGGGTTGTTTGTTTTTTTTGATAATCAGCAACATGAGCTGCTTGTATATTTTGGAGATTAATTCTTTGTCAGTTGCTTCATTTGCAAATATTTTCTCCCATTCTGAGGGTTGTCTTTTCATCTTGTTTGTGGTTTCCTTTGCTGTGCAAAAGCTTTTAAGTTTCATTAGGTCCCTTTGTTTATTTTTGTTTTTATTTCCATTTCTCTAGGAGGAGGGTCAAAAAGGATCTTGCTGTGATTTATGTCATAGAGTGTTCTGCCTATGTTTTCGCCTAAGAGTTTGACAGTGTCTGGCCTTGCATTTAGGTCTTTAATCCATTTTGAGTTTATTTTTGTATGGTGTTAGGGAGTGTTCTAATTTCATTCTTTTACATGTAGCTGTCCAGTTTTCCCAGCACCACTTAATGAAGAGGCTGTCTTTTCTCCATTGTTTATTCTTGCCTCCTTTATCAAAGAAAAGGTGACCATATATGTGTGGGTTTATCTCTGGGCATTCTATCCTGTTCATTTGATCTATATTTCTGTTTTTGTGCCAGTACCATACTGTCTTGATTACTGTAGATTTGTAGTATAGTCTGAAATCAGGGAGTCTGATTTCTCCAGCTCCATTTTTCTTTCTCAAGGTTGCTTTGTCTGTTCAGGGTCTTTTGTGTTTCCATACAATTAGTGAAATTTTTTGTTCTAGTTCTGTGAACAGTGCCATTGGTAGATTGATAGGGATTGCATTGAATCTGTAGATTGCTTTGGATAGTATAGTCATTTTCACAATGTTGATTCTTCCAATGCAAGAACATGGTATATCTCCCCATCTGTTTGTATCATCTCTAATTTCTTTCATTAGTGTCTTATAGTTTTCTGCATACAGGTCTTTTGTCTCCATAGGTAGGTTTATTCCTAAGTATTTTATTCTTTTTGCTGCAATGGTAAATGGGAGTGTTTCCTTAATTTCTCTTTCAGATTTTTCATCAGTATTGTATAGGAAAGCAAGAGATTTGTGTCCATTAATTTTGTATCCTGCTACTTTACCAAATTCATTGATTAGCTTTAGTAGTCTTCTGGTAGCATCTTAGGATTCTCTATGTATAGTATCATGTCATCTGCAAACAGTGACAGTTTTACTTCTTTTCCGATTTGGATTCCTTTTACTTCTTTTCTTCTCTGATTGTTGAGGCTAAAACTTCCAAAACTATGTTGAATAATAGTGGTGAGAGTGGACAACCTTGTCTTGTTCCTGGTCTTAGAGGAAATGGTTTCAGTTTTTCACCATTGAGAATGATGTTGCTTTGGGTTTGTGATATATGGCCTTTATTACGTTGAGGTAAGTTCCCTCTGTGCCAACTTTCTGGAGAGTTTTTATCATAAATAGGTGTTGAATTTTGTCAAAAGCTTTTTCTGCATTTATTGAGATGATCATATGGTTTTTATTCTTCAGTTTGTTAATATGGTGTATCACATTGATTGATTTCCATATATTGAAGAATCCTTGTATTCCTGGGATAAACCCCACTTGATCATGTTGTATATCCTTTTAATGTGCTGTTGGATTCTGTTTGCTAGTATTTTGTTGAGGAATTTTGCACCTATGTTCATCAGTGATATTGGCCTGTAGTTTTCTTTCTTTGTGACATCTTTGTCTGTTTTTTGGTATCAGGGTGATGGTGGCCTCGTAGAATGAGTTTGGGAGTGTTCCTCCCTCTGCTATATTTTGGAAGAATTTGAGAAGGATAAGGGTTAGCTCTTCTCTAAATGTTTGATTGAATGCGCCTGTAAAGCCATCTGGTCCTGGGCTTTTGTTTGTTGGAAGATTTTTAATCACAGTTTCATTTTCAGTGCTTGTATTTGGTCTGATTATATTTTCTATTTCTTCTTGGTTCAGTCTCGGAAGGTTATGCTTTTCTAAGACTTTGTCCTTTTCTTACAGGTTGTCCATTTTATTGGCATATAGCTGCTTGTAGTAATTTCTCATGGTCCTCTGTATTTCTGCAGTGTCAGTTGTTGCTTCTCCTTTTTCATTTCTAATTCTGTTGATCTGAGTCTTCTTTTTTTCTTGATGAGGCTGGCTAATGGTTTATCAATTTAGTTTATCTTCTCAGAGAACCAGCTTTTAGTTTTATTGATCTTTGCTATTGCTTCCTTCATTTGTTTTTCATTTATTTCTGATCTTATTTTATGATTTCTTTCCTTCTGCTAACTTTGGGGGTTTTTTGTTCTTCTTTCTCTAACTGCTTTAGGTGTGAGGTTAGGTTGTTTATTTGTGATGTTTCTTGTTTCTTGAGGTAGGATTTTATTGCTATAAACTTCCCTCTTAGAACTACTTTTGCTGCATCCCATAGATTTTGCGTCATCATTTTTTTATTGTCATTTGTTTCTAGGTGTTTTTTGATTTCCTCTTTGATTTCTTCAGTGATCTCTTGGTTATTTAGTAATGTATTGTTTAGCCTCCATGTGTTTGTATTTTTTACAGTTTTTTTTCCCTATACGTGATATCTAGTCTCATAACATTGTGGACAGAAAAGATACTTGATATGATTTCAGTTTTCTTAAATTTACCAAGGCTTGATTTGTGACCCCAGATATGATCTATCCTGGAGAATTGTCCATGAACACTTGAAAAGAAAGTGTATTCTGTTGTTTTTGGATGGAATGTCCTATAAATATCAATTAAGTCCATCTCGTTTAATATGTCATTTAAAGCTTGTGTTTCCTTATTTATTTTCATTTTGCATGATCTGTCCACTGGTGAAAGTGGGGTGTTAAAGTCCCTTGATCATTATGTAGTGTCCTTCTTTGTCTCTTGTCATAATCTTTATTTTAAAGTCTATTTTGTCTTATATGAGAACTGTTACTCCAGCTTTCTTTTGATTTCCATTTGCATGGAATATTTTTTCCATCCCCTCACTTTCAGTCTGTATGTGTCCCTAGGTCTGAAGTGGGCCTCTTGTAGACAGCATATATACGGGTCTTATTTTTGTATCCATTCAGCCAGTCTGTGTCTTTTGGTTGGAGAGTTTAATCAATTTACATTTAAGGTAGTTATCAATATGTATGTTCCTATTACCATTTTCTTAATTGTTTTGGGTTTGTTATTGTAGGTCTTTTCCTTCTCTTATGTTTCCTGCCTAGAGAAGTTCCTTTAGCATTTGTTGTAGAGCTGGTTTTGTGGTGCTGAATTCTCTTAGCTTTTGCTTGTGTTTAAACTTTTGATTTCTCAGTGGAATCTGAATGAGATCCTTGCTGGGTAAAGTAATCTTGGTTGTAGGTTCTTACTTTTCATCACTTTAAATATATTGTGCCACTCCCTTCTGGCTTGTAGAGTTTCTGCTGAGAAATCAGCTGTTAACCTTATGGGAGTTCCCTTGTATGTTATTTGCTGTTTTTCCCTTGTTGGTTTTAATAATTTTTCTTTATCTTTAATTTTTGTCAATTTGATTACTATGCATCTCAGTATGTTTCTCCTTGGGTTTATTCTGTCTTGGACTCTCTGTGATTCCTGGATTTGGGTTGCTATTTCCTTTCCCATGTTAGGGAAGTTTTCAACTATAATCTCTTCAAATATTTTCTCAGATCCTTTCTTTTTCTCTTCTTCTTCTGGGACCCCTATAATTCAAATGGTGGTGCATTTAATGTTGTCCCAGAGGTCTCTGAGACTGTCCGCAGTTCTTTTCATTCCTTTTTCTTTATTCTGCTCTGCGGTAGTTATTTCCACTATTTTATCTTCTAGGTCACTTTTCCGTTCTTCTGCCTGAGTTATTCTGCTATTGATTCCTTCTAGAGAACTTTTTTTGTTTGTTTTTTGTTTTTTTTTTATTGCATTGGGTCTTCGTTGCTGCACACAGGCTTTCTGTAGTTGCAACGAGTGGGGGCTACTATTTGTTGTGGTGTGCAGGTTTCTCATTGTGGTGGCTTCTCTTGTTGCAGGCATGGGCTCTAGGTGCACGGACTTCAGTAGTTGTGGCACGTGGGCTCAGTAGTTGTGGCTCACGGGCTTAGTTGTTTCACAGCATGTGGGATCTTCCTGGAGCAGGGCTCAAACCTGTGTCCCCTGCATTGGCAGGTGGATTCTTAACCCCTGTGCCACCAGGGAAGTCCTAGAACATTTTTTTTTTTTTTTCTGTACGCGGGCCTCTCACTGTGGTGGCCTCTTCCGCTGCCGAGCACAGGCTCCAGATGCTCAGGCTCAGTGGCCATGGGTCACGGGCCCAGCCGTTCCACGGCATGTGGGATCTTCCCGGACCGGGACACGAACCCACATCCCCTGCATCGGCAGCCGGACTCTCAACCACTGAGCCACCAGGGAAGCCCCCCTAGAAAATTTTTAATTTCATTTATTGTGTTGTTCATCATTGTTTGCTGTTTAGTTCTTCTAGGTCCTTGTTAAACGTTTCTTGTATTTTATCCATTCTATTTCCAAGATTTTGGATCATCTTTACTATCATTACTCTGAATTCTTTTTCAGATAGACTGCCTATTTCCTCTTCATTTGTTTGGTCTGCTGGGTTTTACCTTGCTACTTCATTTGCTGCATATTACTGTGTCTTCCCATTTCCCTTAATTACTATGTTTGATATCTCCTTTTCGCAGGTTTCAGGTTCGTAGTTCCCGTTGTTTTTCGTGTCTGCCCCCAGTGGGTAAGGTTGGTTCAGTAAGTTGTGTAGGCTTCTTGGTGGAGGGGACTGGTGCCTGTGTTCTGGTGGGTGGAGCTGGATATTGTCTTTCTAGTGGGCAGGGCCACATCTGGTGGTGTGTTGGGGTGTCTATGAACTTAGTATGATTTTATGCAGCCTCTCTGCTAATGGGTGGGGTTGCATTCCTGTCTTGCTAATTGTTTGGCATGGGGCATCCAGCACTGGAGTTTGCTGTCCGTTGAGTGGAGCTGCGTCTTAGTGTTGAGACGGAGATCCCTGGGAGAGCTCTTGCCAGCTGATATTACATGGGGCCAGGAGGTCCCTGGTGGATAAATGTCCTGACTCATGTCTCCCACCTCAGCAGCTCAGACCTGACACCAGGCTGGAGCACCAAGACCCTATCCGCCACATGGCTCAGATGAAAAGGGAGAAGAAAAGAAAGAAAAAAATAATAATAAATAAAAAAATTTTAAAAATTAATTAATATAAAAAAATTTTAAAAAATAAAAAAGTAATGATAATTTTAAAAAGAGAAGAGGGCAACCAAAGCAATAAACAAATCCACCATTGATAATAAGCACTAAAAACTATAGTAAGATACACATAAAAATCAGAAAAAAGTCAGTCACAGACAGCTAACCCCAAGTCTACAGTTATTCCCAAAGTCTACTGCCTCAATTTTGGGAACATTCATTGTTTACTCAGGTATTACACAGATGCAGGGTACCTCAAGTTGATTGTGGGGATTTAATCCGCTGCTCCTGAGGCTGCACAGAGAAATTTTCCTTTCTCTTCTTTGTTTGCACAGCTCTTGGGGTTCAGCTTTGGTTTTGACCCCACCTCTGCGTGTAGGTTGCCCTCAGGCTTTTGTTCCCATGCAGACAGGATGGGGTTAAAGCAGTGGCTGATTCGGGGGCTCTGGCTCACTCAGGCCCGGGGAGAGGGAGGGGTATGGAGTGCAGGGCAAGCCTGCGGCAGCAGTGGCCAGGTTGACGTTGCAACAGCGTGAGGTGCACCGTGTGTTCTCCCCGGGAAGTTGTCCCTGGATCACGGGACTCTGGCAGTGGCGGGCTGCACTGGCTCCCAGGACCCTGGCAGTGGTGGGCTGCACTGGCTCCCGGCATGGGAGGTGTGGATGGTGACCTGTGCTTGTGCACAGGCTTCTTGGTGGCTGCAGCAGCAGCCTCAGCGTCTCATGCCGGTCTCTGGTGTCTGAGCTGATAGGCGCGGCTCGCGCCCGTCTCTAGAGCTCATTTAGGCGCTACTCTGAGTCCCCCTCTCCTCATGCACCCCGAAACAATGGTCTCTTGCCTCTTAGGCAGTTCCAGACTTTTTCCCGGACTCCTTCCCGGCTAGTTGTGGCGCACTAGCCCCCTTCAGGCTGTGTTCACGCAGCCAACCCCAGTCCTCTCCCTGCCATCCGACCGAAGCCCGAGGCTCAGTTCCCAGCCCCCGCCCGCCCCGGCGGGTGAGCAGACAAGCCTCTCGGGCTGGTGAGTGCTGGTCGACACCGATCCTCTGTGCGGGAATCTCTCCACTTTGCTCTCTGCACCCCTGTTGCCGCGCTGTCCTCCGTGGCTCCGAAGCTTCCCCCCTCCGCCACCCCCCAGTCTCCACCCGTGAAGGGTCTTCCTAGGGTGTGGAAACCTTTCCTCCTTCACAGCTCCCTCCCACTGGTGCAGGTCCTGTGCCTATTCTTTTGTCTCTGTTTTTTCTTTTTCCTTTTGCCCTGCCCAGGTACGTGGTGATTTTCTTGCCTTTTGAGAAGTCTGAGGTCTTCTGCCAGCATTCAGTAGGTGTTCTGTAGGAGTTGTTCCACATGTAGATGTATTTTTGATGTATTTGTGGGGAGGATGGTGATCTCCACGTCTTACTCCTCCACCATCTTGAAGGTCCCCCCTTACCCTCTATCCTTGACTTGTTTCATTTTTTATTTTTCCTGGTGCTTTTTATTTATGTATGTGTATTTTTCATCTATTCTGTAAATGATGTTTGAAATCCTTGATGGAATGAGATGGGATATAAATCATATAAAGATGATAATAAGTAACAATAATAACAATGAGTTTGGGACACACAAAGAGTTGCCCGGGGACTTTATTAGTTTCCTAGGACTGCCAGACAAACTGGGTGGCTTAACCAACAGAAATATATTATCTCACAGTTATGGAGGCTGGAGGCCCAAGATCAAGGTGTTGGCAGGATCAATTTCTCCTTAGAACTGTGAGGAAGAATCTGTCCCATGCCTCTCTCCTAGCTTCTGGTGGTTTGCTGGCAATCTTTGGTGTTCCTTAGCTTGAAAATGCATCACCCTGATCTCTGCCTTCATCTTCACATACTGTTCTCCCTGTGTGCCTGTCTGTCTCCAAGTTCCCCTTTTTATAAGGACACCAGTCATATTGGATTAGGGCCCACCCTATTCCAGTATGACCCCATCTAAACTAATTATAGCTACAATCAAATAAATCATATTCTGAAGTACTGGTAGGGTTAGGACCTCAACACATGAATTTGTGTGTGTGGGGGAGCAAAATTCAACCTATAACAGGGATCTCGAGTAAATAATTTCTCCTCTGGCCCTCAGTTTTCTCATCTGTTAAATAAGGTTGCTGGAACGGATGATCTTTAAAGGACTTTCCAATTCTGACATTTGATGTTTCTTGATGATCCTTTTTCTCTGTCCCCACTCCAGAGTCTTTGTTCCAGTGGGAAAGCAATCTAAAAAATAAATTTATGTTAAAGGTTAGTCAGTGATCTCTCATGGGCATCTGCTTATTCAAAGGACTCTGCAAGGATGGAGCAATCTCTGTCCCACAGGACAGTTTGCTCCTTTGGGGACAGAGGCCGTTGTGGACGTTGCTTCATTGCCTCCTCCTCATCCCACATCTGCAGCTGCTTACTCTATCTGTAGAGGTGGCAGACCTGGGACGGGCCCTGCCTGGCCAGCTCCTCGCACTGCTGACATGCTGTGGGAAGGCTGGAGGACAAGGGATAATTGGAGGACAGGCCCCCTCCCAAGATCTGTGCTGCAGACTCAAGGGCCCCTGTGCTTGGGGAGCACGTCAGTGCCAGGCAGCTCTATCTGTTTTCTGGGTTCTGCAGCTCGAGACAGAGCGTGTAAGCATTTTCCTGTGGGAGGAAAGGCGCTGGGCTGGCTGGCTTGCCAGGAGCCTTCCCTTGGGCCAGGTACACACACGTCTCCCACCTGCACAGGTACTGGAAGTGAGTGCATCCCCCTTTATACCAGTGATCAGCTTTGTGCTACCCCGGGCTGGGCCTGATGCTCTGAGTTAAAAATCTGGATGTCTGCCCACACTCCCCCAAGAATGGTGTCTGAGTTAGAATCTTTGGTTGCAAACAACAGGAGCTACTGTGTATAATGTAAGAAAGAAGGGGGCTTATTGGAAGGATACAGGGGGGCTCCCAGGGCTAAAGGGAAGGCTGGAGAACTTGACAGCTCCAGAAGGTCTCCACATCTGACATTGCCCAACAGTCTTATCTGCAATCAATGGATGATTAAATCAACAAAAACATGCCCCAAAGTCTCTCATCTTTATTGTTCCAGCCCAGTTTAGAGAAGAGTATGATTGATAGAGTTTATGACCTGCTCCCCCGGCAGTACCAGCACCTCAAGAAGAAGACCTAGTGGGAGCAGCGTCCAGAGCCCCCTTTGGCTTCTGTGGTGAGGAGGCATGTGCCCTGACCACTCTCCATGCCAGGACTGCACACAGTGCAGGGAGAGAAAATGGCAACTCGAGAAAGGCTAGTGGTGAACACAGAGTGCTAATGATGTGCGTGACACTCAGTATCCCGGTCTCATTTAACCTCCGTGACAATCCTGGGTTCTACTATCTTTTCAGTTTTAGAGATTTAGAGGAAATGGGGGCTTGAGAAGAGGTTAAGTGTCTTACCCCAGGTCACCTAGTGAGTCAAAGGCAGAGTTGGGATTTGAGCCCGTGTCTATGCAGGTCCAGTGTTATTACTTTTATTGGTGATGAACTCCTGGCTTCTGATGCTGCCAATTTCCCCAACATGGTGAAAAGAAGAACCGCAAACATGAGCACAGTTACTGTCCAGGGATCCCAGCGGTTCTTGGCCCCAGAAATAGATTAAGGAGTGGGCCAACTGGGTAGCTGTGCAGAGGGCCAGGTTATATAACAGCCCCAGAGCTATCACTAGAAGGAAACAGCTTTGTTCTTTTGACTATCGCTGTTCTTGTAAAAGGGGCTGTCAGTGATGGGGGTGCATGGACCTTGATCACCTGCTTGGGGGTGAGGCAGGGGCAGCTGCATAATTTGCAGCATACAGTGCAAAATAAAAATATGAAGTCTATTGTTTAAAAATGAAGAATTTTCAGAAAGCAACATTGGAGCACTGCGTGTGGGGCCATGTGTGACCACTCAGGTTGCACACCTGTGAGTCCAGCCCTGGGCTTGGGAGACAGATGATGGTTGCTGAGCCTGACTGAGAAGGGCCATCCCAGTTAACCTGCAGAGCTAGGGAGGCCACTGAGGCATAGAAAAGGTACTTCTGGTGCTGTAGGGTGGGCCTCTTTCCAACGCACCATTCATGAGCAACCACAGAAATCAACTCAACATTCTGAGAATAGTTTCAACAGCAGGTGGAGAATGTCCAGATAGCATCCCATGAGCAGAGCTAGTAAAGACACCACCACAGTTAGTATTTCAATTAATAGTGAGAGCCTATGACATGCCAGGCCTGTTGCAGAAGTTATCTTGTTTAACTCTGCCCTCCCTCTCCAGCTTCAGTCATGAGAGCCTTCTTTCAGATCCTCCAAGGTGCATGGAATTCAGTGTTTCCAAGCAGGCTCTTTGCTTTGTCTGGAACATTCTTCCTTTTTCTCCCTCCCTGGAGCACTCACCCTTCGGGTCTCAGCTGATCTGACCTTTCCAACCCTCAAGGCTAGGTAACACCTTGTGCTTTGGAACTGTTGTTCTTCTGTACACAGTAGGAAATTACTTGTGTGGTTATCTGCTTGTCTGTCCCCCTGAATGTTCATGTCCTTGGGGCAGGGACCCTGTCTGTCTAATGGCTATTTCACCAGGATCAGAAGAGGCAAGGGTATCTCCCTTGGGCTGCCAGGGGCTCCCTGGAAACTTCATTTCCCGTTTGCTTGAATGATTCTGTCTACTCACTTTTCTGCCAAGATATTTGCTCAGGTGGGCCATGCATGCGCACAGAGCCCTGCCCTGGAATCATAGCTCCCAAATGGTCTCCTTTGTCATCCTAGTCAGAACCTTCATCCAGAGAGTCCACAAGTGAATTCACAACTGCGCTGTCGGTTTTTCCAAGAGAAGGAAAAAACCAACCTAGAACTGATAGTTCTTCCTTCCCTCCCTCAGGAATTCCCCGACTTGGGTTACCAGACGCAGAAGCCGGCAGCCAGATCCCCTTAATTAGGAAAGCGTTGGAGGGTGTTTCGAAAAATGTCAGTGCTCACGTTGCCCATACCTTTATTAATTTTAAAGTTTCCTTCACATTTATTTAGGGACAACTCCTTCTAGAAGTTCCGACCAAGTGCTAAGTTTTAACTTGGATTTGTGCTGGTTTGAGATGGGAATGTACTAACAGTCCCCTAGGGTGAACGAGGAGGGCACAGAGCCATTGGGTAGTGCTTTTTTCCTTCCCTCTTGAAGACTTAAAAGTTGTTCTGCAGCCGTCGTTCATTTTCTAGAAAAATAAATCAGTCGCTGATCGACTTGGCAACACCTAAGAAACATTCCAGCTCCAATTACAGGCTGCCAATGGCCAGTGTGGCCTTGGCCAAGGAACCAGCTTCTCTGACCCCCAGTGCTAAGGGTCTGGCAATAAGACCAGCCTTTTATGTTCCTAGAGAAGTCTTCTCTCCCCATGATGATAGTTATCTCATTCTCTATCTAAAATTTTCTCCCCAACGAATCCTTGAAGTGCTCTTCTTTGGAACTCATTCCTTTGTGCCAAACGCTCAAGTTCTCCAGGCATCTTTGGAAACCTTGGCTACCTATTGATACTTCTCTTAAGGAAGCTCCAACCAGCTAATAAAAAGCTACAAAGATGGAACTTACTCTGTGCCAGAATCCTCCCTAAAAGCCCTATGAGGTAGGTATTGCTTTTCTGATGGGGAGATGGAGGTCCAGAGAGGGGAATTAGTTTGCTTGCACCACTAGTGAGTGGCAGAGTTGGGATTTGAGCCCAGCCTGTCAAATGCCACTGCCCAAGATCCCTCCATATGCTTTGTTGACGGATGGGGTTGCACAGAAGCTGGGAGATGCTGAGAAGGAGGAAGCCTCATTTGGATTGTCTTGTTCCTCAGATTCTGAGATGAGGATTTGGATACAAGGGCTTAGTTGGGGGTGATCCCATGATGACGGAGTAGGGAAGAGAGGAAATTATGAAAGCCAGTGAGCAGCTTCCCTCTGTGGGCAAGTGGTGCTCAGTCCTGCCAGGGGACCACGGGGGATGGCCCAGAACACCCCTAAGAGCTTTCCCATCTAAGGTCCAGCTGTTCTCATTTCTCACTGGTTGAGGTTTGCTCCAGGGAGTGTCACTCTGCAACTCCCAGTCTGCCCAGAACACAGGATGACCATGCTCCCGGGTTGGAGAAGGGAGCCATCAGTGTGGGTGGGAACTGTCCCCTGAAGCTGCTGTGACTGCCAAGTTGGCCTGAGCAGGTATGGGCTCCAAGCACATCTGCTACATGGACAGCAGAGAAGAAAGAACCCAAAGTGACATCAATACTGTCGTTGGAGTATTAGATTCCTGCAAACCTTCCCTGATGGGTGCTCCTGCATTATTTCAAATCTTAATAACAACACTCCTAGCTAACATTTACTAAATGCTTGCTCTGTGCCAAACATTGTGCTAAATACTTTATACATGTTATTTTACTTAATTCTCACTGCCACCCCAAGAGTTAGAGATCATTATTATATTGATGTTGCAAATGAGCAGGGTCCCACATCCAGAAAGTAGCAGAATAGGGTATCCAACCTGGGTTTGTTTCCTGAATAACAATATTTAACCTCCAGTCTAGTGCGGTTTAAACCAATCTTTGAAACAAGGAGAGGTTTTTCCATTTGCTTGTTGAATGATAGACTCTGGGCAGTGAGAAGATCTACACCTCACTCACTTGACCTTGGGTTATAAGGAGTTTCCCATTCCTTATTCCAATGAGAGGTTATGGGTTCCATGGGAGTCCTTCATAGTCAGAGAGGATCGTTAAGTAAGAAAGGTGACCACAGTTATATAGACCCATATGAGCTCCAACTAGTAACAAATCAGGTCAGACTGTTAGATTTGTCATAGACGTATGACAGATGGTAATTCCCCGGCCTCATATCCAATCTCTGGGAGATATCTGTTTGAATGATGTCACTGCATAATGTTTGAAGCCGCTAATGTGATTATCTTGAATCACTGGAGAAACATGAGGCTTGAGCAGATTTCATAATAACTTTCTTTACGCTTGCGACTGCATTTTCATCTCTCAGTTCTGTTTTCATACAAGGAAAACCTCCCAATTTCTTCTCCATGGCTATTGCAATATTAATGCTGTTAAGAATTGCTTTGCAATGTTGAGGCAACTGACCGATGTGGTGTGTGTTCCCTCCTCCCTTCCTTGGTTTTCTTGAGTAAAGAGTAATAAAGAAAATAACCTACCTTTACAGCAAGGGAAAATAACATCTATTTAGAGGAACTTTAGATAAAAGTATGCTTCTTTCATATTGGGTAATCTAATTCGGCAACTCTTGCTTAGCTATTATTTCCAACGATTTAACAAGCTGCAGTACATGGTTTTTAAAAAACTCTCATCACTGTGCACATTTCTGAATTCTGTTTAAGAAACAATAGCCCAAATCCCATCCTTTAAAGACACCTGGCCCTCCCAGGGGTCAGGAAGAGGTTGACCCTTGGTGCCATGGTTCCATGGGGATCTCTCCAAGCAGGAGGTCTTAGTGTTGATTCCTTCCCTTTAAATCTAATCCAGAGTCTTTGGGGATCTCCTTATCCATCCCTAGACCCCCCCAATGCTCTGTCTCTTGTCAAGGAAGGACATACCATAGCACTGCATTCCCGTTCTTAGTAATATGAGCTGGGAGGGGTTCCTTGGCCTCTACCCTCAATTCTTACATTTGTAACTTTAGCCCACATTCATTTTATATTTTCAAGGGTGCTGAAGAAGCAAAGAACATAGGGGTTAAAGTTTTTTTTTTTTTTTTTTTTCGGTATGCGGGCCTCTCACTGTTGTGGCCTCTTCCGTTGCGGAGCACAGGCTCCGGACGTGCAGGCTCAGCGGCCATGGCTCACGGGCCCAAGCCGCTCTGCGGCATGTGGGATCTTCCCGGACCGGGGCACGAACCTGTGTCCCCTGCATCGGCAGGCGACTCTCAACCACTGTGCCACCAGGGAAGCCCGGGGCTAAAGTTTTAAATGAACAACTATAGTTTCCATCTATCCTTCAGCCCTCTTTTTCCTTATGAGGTCGATAACGACGCTTGGAATAACCAGGGACAGGCAGCTGACAGATGGAAGTGTTTCTAGCATTTTCAGAGGAGCTACTGTGTGCCAGGTACCATGCAAAAGTGCCTCTGTGTATGGTTTCATTCACACCCTCTGTGGTATGGGCTGTGATCCTCCCTTTCAGGGAGGAAACTGAGGTGTAGCATTGTTCAGTAGTGCCTAGTGCTGAGAATCCATGCTCCTTGACCACCAGGAAAACTGCTCCCCCAGGAAGTTGGACCAACCTTTCAAAAACGTACAGGTATTTTCAGAGCACACCCACTTAAAGGGTGGGTCTCAGAACATTGGGTCTAGTTGGCATCACACTTTTCCTTCCCTTATTTCTTACCCTCTTTTCTAATTAGGAAGGTGGGTCCTGCTCCCAGCAGTGGTCATTTTATTTTATTATTATTAATTTTTTTTTTTTTTTGTGGTATGCGGGCCTCTCACTGTTGTGGCCTCTCCCGTTGCGGAGCACAGGCTCCAGACGCGCAGGCTCAGCGGCCATGGCTCACGGGCCCAGCTGCTCTGCGCCATGTGGGATCTTCCCGGACCAGGGCACGAACCTGTGTCTCCTGCATCAGCAGGCGGACTTTCAACCACTGCGCCACCAGGGAAGCCCTAAAAAAATTTTTTATTGGAGTATAGTTGCTTTACAATGTTGTATTAGTTTCTACTGTATAGCAAAGTGAATCAGCTATACCTATACATACATCCCCTCTTTTTTGGATTTCCTTCCCATTTAGATCACCACAGAGCATTGAGCAGAGTTCCCTGTGCTATACAGTTTCTCATTAGTTATCTATTTTATATATAGTAGTGTATATATGTCAATCCCAATCTCCCAGTTCATCCCACCCCCACTTTCCCCCTCGGTATCCATATGTTTGTTTACTAAATGATGGAATATAGATGACTGAGCACGTGAGAAAGAGCAACATGATGGGATTAAGCGTCAGGGCCTGTTTGTAATGGTTTCCCATCAATGTGGTCCTGAATCTGCGTGCAGTTCCCTCCTGTGAATTTCCTTTTATGCATTCATTCAGTTTACTGAACACCTGCTGTGGGCTGGGCACTGTTCTACATGCTAGAGATACAGCAGGGAAGGAAAGAGACAAAAAGACATGCTCTTGTGGGTGTTCCACCTCCTTTTGGAGCTCCTGGGTGCTCTCCTGCCCACTCTCAGGTCACATTCTGAGCATCACCTCTGCAGAACTCAGAGATGGACCAGCTGTGTGCTCTTTATTCAACACAGCCCAGCGAAGGAAAACCATCCCTGAGACAAACCGAGCCCCTGAGCATGAGGTCTCCAGCACTGTCATGAATTTCATTTCCTTTCTCTATCTTTAGTTTCTCAAATATTTGAGTACATCCTTGGTGCCAGATGCTATGTGCCATGGATGCCATGAACTGGGAGAGGACATGCCTGGGGCAAAGATGGCTAACTGGCCCCCCAATACATCTTCCCCTTACTATCAATAGCCACCCCCCAATTTTTAGCAGGGACATGGCTCCCCAGGATCAAGACTGCATTACCTGCTCTTATGGGCTGAATGTATCTCTCCCAAATTCATATGTTGACACCCTTCCCCCAGTACCTCTGAATGTGACTGTATTTGGAGATAAGGTCTTTAAAGAGGTGATTCAGGCTGTAAAAATAGGCAGAGTGGACCATAATCCAGTCAGACTGGTGTCCTTATAAGAGGAGGAAATTTGGACACAAAGAGGCCCCAGGGATGCACACAGAGGAAAGACCATGTGAGGACACAGGGAGAAGACAGCCACCTGCAAGCTGAAGAGAAACCAAACCTGCAGACACCTTGATCTTGGACTGCTAGTCTCCAGAACTGTGAGAAGGTACATTTCTGTTGTTCAAGCCTTGCAGGCTGTGGTGTTTTGTTGTGGCAGCCCTAGAAAATGAGTATCTGCCTCCCTTGTGACTAAGGTCTGGCTGGGGGGATGTGTGTAGCATGGTTTCCATGGTTGGGGGGATGCCATGCTCTTCTCCCTTTGCTGCCTCCTTTGGATGGAACAAAGGCTTGGTAATGAGCCATCTTGGCCATGTGACAAGGGTGGTCAGGAATTTGGGGGAAGGAGCCCAGCCCCTGTGCCACGTCGGTCGTGGACTGTGTATGCCCAGGCTCTTCTGCGAGGGAGAAAGAAACTTCCACTGTATCTAATGCACCGCAATTCTGGCCTCTGCCACACCTTTCAGTGTACATTGGGGTTCAAGGTTGGTGAAACAGGACATTTCAACAGGAAAGCTCTCCTTCCTACCTCGTACACAGCAGCGGGGCTTTTTTCATGTCACGTTTTTCATGGATTAAACAGCAAGCAGTGCTGTCTGCAGAAGGGGCCACATCTATCAAAATACGACTTCATGAAAGCAGAAGGGGGTGGGACCCGGGTGCTGACCTGAGCTGTTTTCTTTTAAGACATCTATGAAGGTGTTTTAAAGTCACTTTGAAGTGGGTTAGGCTGCACTGGTGGCAACCGAGGTGGGCTGGGATGATATGCTGGATCAGAAGGGTTTGTGGGCTACTGTAATAAATTGTAGAACTTTATCTTGGTTTTCCCTGCATCCACCACATGAGTCAACCAGGTGAAGCCCTCTTAATACCAGCCATTGTCTCCCTGTAAAAGATGGTGGTGGTGGGGAGTGAGGTCTGCTTATTGGGTGTGTGGATGAAAGAGAGAAGATGCAAATGGCTCAGCCTCCGAGACTGATTGCTCCATCTGTGGTCCACAGGCTGGCCCATGCTTCTGTGTGCAGTGGAGGTGGTGTAACAGTGGAGGCGATGCTGATATCACCCTGGGCCTCGGCTCTCCTGCCTTGGGCAGAGGAGGGGAGCCCAGTTCAGATCTTCTGCTGCGATGTGACCCTCCTCCTTGCCTGTCAGTCAGAACAGAATGGGCTTCACAAGGAGTCATGGAGTTGAGTCCTTGAAGGCCATTGCAGGTCCATTTGGTAGCTTTCCTCTGAGGTCCAGGTCAACTCACATTAGTGCAACCGCTTCGTCTTACATGGGGAGGTAAGATTAGTAAATGAGAACATTCTTCAGTCTGGGTCGTGTTGACTTGCACGATACCATTTTAGGATTCTTCTGGAATCTAGACATACTCACTGTTTAAATCCTGTGTATTAGTATGACTTTGGCTTCATTATGTTTCCAAAGGTTGGGAGATGAACTGCCAGTGGAGGAAGTTTCCAGACTCAGGCCAACTTCTGCTTCACCTTTTCCACTTCAACCTTCAAGTGTTTTTGGAGTTTAAAGAAATATCTTCCCTGTCTTGATACCAGCCCTTGCCACTCCTGTAGTGTGTAGGGGCCTTCATGGGGCAATTGGAGGAAGGGATGGAGTGGGGAGGAGGCTTAGTAGAGTATTTCTTGGCAGAACAATCACCCCCTGAAACCCCCAACTTTGACATTACTTGTAGGTGCCCATTTTTGCAGCTTCAAGGTGTTGTGTCATGCACAGATTACTGGGTCAGGGAGACACGTACTCACAGTTTTAGATAGATGGTGACCAGTGCCCTGTGTGATATGGAGATAAAGAGACCCGGAGATTGAGAGGCAGAAAATGTCAGCTCCACTTGGGAAGATCAGAGAAGGCTTCCTGGAAGAAGTGGCCTTTGAGTTAGTCCTTGAAGGACAGAGCTTGGATGTGCAGAGACTGTGAGGAGGAATTGTAGAAGGAGGGAGCCGTGTGAGCAAAGACACAGGAACGGGAAGGATGGGATATGTATGAGAAGCAGTGAGCAAGATTAACTGGATGAACCACAGGGTGTGTGAAGGGAGAGGTGGGACGTCAAATTGAACAGATCGGTGGGGATGAGGCTAAGAGGCTTTGACTGCTGGGGATGTAGGCTGGGACTTACTCCAGAAGGGAAAGGGGAGTCTCTGAACGTTCCATTAACATAGGAGCGCTAGGAACTGGACTTCAGGAGATGTGACTTATCAGTGTCATGTGGGAGATCAGGGCTGGGCAAACTACAGGCTGCTCCCCAAATTCCACCTACTGCCCATTTATGTGTGACTGGCTTTCACATTTTTAAAGAGTTGAATGAAAAAAACCATAATAAGAATGATATTTCATGATGTGAATATCATATGAAATTCAAATTTCATTGCTCATCAATGAAGTTTTGAATTGTGCCAATAAAAAGTATGTGAAAATGTGTTTTCTGTCTTGTTACATAAGCCCAAATGTAATATCCTCAGCTTTGCCTCTTGACCCACAGAACCTAAAATATTCACTAACTGGCCTTTACAGAAGTTTGTGGATTCCTGGGATAGAGGACAGGGAAGAGAGCCTGGTCAGGAATTCCAGAGGGGCTGCCATTGTGAGAGACCCAGGCAGCGGCTCCCAATCTGTGTCCTGTGGTGGAAACAGATTTTAAGTTGGAAAAAAAAGGCTTGTGTAGCACGTGTGTTTGCTAAATGTGGGTTACAAAGAATTAAACAGATCTCGTTGCAGGACTTCTCAGAGACTTTTCCATGTTAATGTTCATTGTGACTCTTAGGCAAGGGCATATGACATGGATATTTTCCAAAGACTGTGGAACCCCTTTTCTGGGGACCAGTGTTCTGGGGAGCCCACTTTGGGAAATGTTGGTGAAGGGAGTGGGAGTGAAGAGGGAGGGCAGTGGAATGGCAAGGAAGGAATGGATGTGGCCAAGCAGTGTGGAGGCTGAACCTCTAGGACTCATGGGAGGAGGTGTCAGGAATTGGGGCTGCTGACAGTGACAGTGATAGGAGAAGAGTTGCTCTGAAAAAGGGGCAGGGGGAGGGGAGGGAAGAACTGTGTGAGGCATGTATGTGGGGACTCCTGGCCACTGCTCTCCTCTGTAAAATGGGGTAACGAGAGTTCCTGATGTTCAGTGTTATGAGGACTGAAAATAAGATAACATGTGAAGTGCTTAGCACAGAGCCTGGCAAATACAAATATGAATACAAATAATACTAATGCTAATACTCTAATGTCCAATATTCATTAAAGCACCGGTAACCACATGCCAGGGATTGGCAAACTTTTCCTGTAAATGACAAGATAGCAAATATCTTTAGCCTTGTGGGGCCCTACAGTCCCTGTCCTGGATACTCAGTCTGTCATTGTAATGTGGATGCCGCCACTATCTGTAAACTGAGGGGCGAGGATGTTCTAAAACTTTATTTACAGAACCGGCAGTGTGCGGGCAGATCTGGTCTGCCAGCTGTAGTCCACTCACCCCTGCTCTGTGATGAACACTTTAATGTACTGGGGTTTAACTTGTCCAAAGCTCATACCTGCCCTTTTGGTAGGACTTTCATTATCAGCCTTTTCGAGAGAGTTGGTAACTTGTCCAAGTCCAGAGCTGCTGAGGAGTGAAGGCAGTGTTTGAGCCCCGGCTGGCTGACACTCAGAGTGTGCTCTTAACCACCACACTATGCTGCTCAAACCCTTACCCATTACTGTTACTGTTGTTGTGTTATTTCTGCCAGGTGGTTGTAAGTTGGGGCAAGAGCTTAGTTGAGGGGACCTCGGGATTGGAATGACCTGCCTGGCTGTACAGTTTGCTGCATTTCCCAGGGAAGGGTGGGTAGAGGATGGGGCATTGGTGGGGCCACCTTCATTGGTGAGAACAGTAGGAGAAGCATGAGGGATGGATGAGCAGGCAGGGCGAGCAGATGCGTGGTGGGAGCAGAATTGGGAAAAGCAAGGGGGGAGGCATTTTAAGATGGAAAGGGTGGTCCACAGGCCAGTACTGCAGAAACACATTTTCGGCAGGACAAGGATCTCTGAGACCAGCGGACTTGCTGATTGGGGTCGCCAGTTGTAGCAGATGCTGCAGGTGCCGCATTCTTATGCCCTTGGTACTCACCACTCTGGCCCATTCTGATTGGGTCCTACAGCAGCACCCTGACTCTCTGCCAGGGGGCTTTCATTTACCCCAACAAAGGGCAGATCCAAGGTGCCAGGGATGATGCCCCTGTAGCAGCCCTCAGCCAGTGGTGTTGCACCTGGCAGGAGAGCAGGTAAATCACCTGCCCACATTGGTAGCCCTCTTGATGACACACCTGTATTGTCTTCCTTCCCTTACCTAATTCCCTTCTCCCCTCCAAGATCACCTCCTAAATAAACTACCTGTACTCGTCATCCAGAGAGCAGGTTGGGAAAGAGGCTAGGAGTCATTCACTCAGTCATGCAGTTGCAGATATTGATGCAACACCTACTGTCTGTCAGTCATGGGGACAGGCTCTGGGGATACAAACGTGAACAATGACACAGTGTCTGCCTTCACCAAGCACATGGAACTGCAGACTACAGGGCATGATGGAGACGCACACATCAAGCCTATGAAATGCAAACTACTATGTATAAAATTAATAAGCTACAAGGTATATTGTACAACACAGGGAATATAGCCAATATTTTATAATAACTTTAAATGGAGTATAATTTATAAAAATATTGAATCACTAGGTTGTACCCCTGAAACTAATATGTTTCAATTAAACAAACAAACATGAAATAGCTACAAGGGGTTGAGTAAGTGCTGGAATGAAGCTGCAGAGTGCTGGCAGGGGTTGGGGGTGTCCTTTGGAGAGAGGTCAGGAAGTCCTCCCTTAGATGGATGCCCACCAGCTGAGACCTGAAGGATGAGAAGGAGCCAGTCAGGCAAAGCACAAGGGGAAGAGTGTTTGAGCTGAGGGAACAGAAAGTACAAAGGTGTAGAGTCCAGAGGGAGCTTGGTGAGAAGAAGCAACGGGGAGAAAGCCAGTGTGGGCTGTTCAGAGGGAGAGGGAATGGGAGAGACAAGGAGGGGGTGGAGGGGGAGGGAGGCTGGCAGGGAGGAAGGGAGAGAGAGAAAGAGAATAAGGGTGGGAGAGAGACAGGGAGGGAGACGCTAAGATTAAATGCAGACAGATAGAGGGCTCTTCATGGTGGGACCTCTCCAGTCCTAGGCAAGGCTTGCTGCCCTGGGGAGGACTTAGCACTCATCAGAGGGGGGCAGAAGACAGGCCTTCTGTCTCCCCATTAGTCAATAAGTGCTCCTAATGCTGACTCTTAGCAGAGGAAGGAAAATAAATATGCAAAAAAGACTTTTGAAACATTCAGGAAGCATTTTAAACACAAGTTTAAAACGCAATAACAGGGTCAACATGCTTTCTCTTGAGAACAGTTTTCCATTTGGAACCTTTTCTTACTTCCCACTTATAGGAGCCCATTCAGGCAATTTTCTTTTCTTTCTTTCATTTTTTTTTAAGACTCATTTTAAAACACTGTGACCTTTACATTTTTTTCTTTCTATAGTCTTTCACACTGAGAGCAAGACAACAGCACACAGTACCATGTTGCCTGCCAATTTGAGAGGGGAAGAACACTAAAAAAACTAAAAGAAAAAAAGCAGAGTGAGAAGACAGAGATGTGGAGCACGTACTTGCTAAAGTTGTGTGCATGTTCTGGAATACTTAGCAACAGTTTCTAATGGGGACGTAGGGTGACTGATTATCTGTTTGCCTGGGGCCAAGGGAGTCATGGGGATTTTAGGAACTTAAACCTGGAAAGTCCCTGGCAGAACAGGACTGGTTGGTCATCTCCCTCAATGCATCAGAAACATGCCGTCTGCATTGGTCACCTTGGTCACCCAGACGGGCCCTCCATTCTCCAACACCTGCATCCACCCTGGCAGTCTTTATTTTTATTCCACCCAGCCCAGAAGCAGCAGTTAGCACCTCTCCTAACTTCCCAGGAAGAGCCCCAGTTAACCATGTGACTTTGCTAAAGGCACCCCTTAGCAAAGAACTTAACCATTCATACTAAGTATTTCTGTCCTCTGAGCAGCCTCAAGCCAACCCTCCACTAGGGTGACCAACTGTCCCAGTTAGACTGGGAATGCGGGATTTCCAGGACATGGTACTTTCAATGCTAAAAGCAGGACAGTCCTGGTTAAACTGGAATGGCTGGTCATCCTTCTGGGAAGGGTTTTTGGATCCTGTTTGTGCCACTTATGAACTGGGAGATTTGGGTGATGTATGCTTGCAGAGCCTCAGTTTTATCATCTGTAACGTGGGAGATGATGCTAGTGTTGTCTCATCCTCATAAAGTGTTAAGCATAGTGCTGGGCATGCAGTAAGTGCTCAATAAATGTTTGCTGCTATTATAATTGTGGATTAGGTAGAGCAGACATTATACATGAGATTTCAGGGGATTGGGATGACTTTCCCCCATTGAAAAATCTCTCCCATATTCTGCTGCCTAGAATTTTGCTGTTAAAGAGTCATTCCTTTAGCTCAGTGTTTCTCAGACTTTTCCACCAAAGTACCTCAGTGACAGGGGAGAGTGACTCCATGTCATTAGGGGCCAGGGCTGGGGGTATGATATGGAGGATTAGTCTGAAGGCACTGACTCCAGGGGCAAGATTTCTTTGAAATTTCTACTTTAATCATAGAAGTTCGGGTAGATTTCACATTAATTTCTGATTTCTATCAATTTTTAAATGATAAAAGCATAGTATTCCCTGGTGGCGCAGTGGTTAAGAATCCGCCTGCCAATGCAGAGGACACGGGTTCGAGCCCTGGTCCGGGAAGATCCCACATGCCGCGGAGCGACTAAGCCTGTGAGCCACAACTACTGAAGCGCATGGGCCTAGAGCTCGTGCTCCGCAATAAGAGAAGCCACCTCAGTGAGAAGCCCGCACACCGGAACGAAGAGTAGCCCCTGCTTGATGCAACTAGAGAAAGCCGGCACGCAGCAACGAAGACCCAACACAGCCGAAAGTAAATGAATAAAATAAATAAGTTTATTAAAAAAAAAGAGAGAGAAGCTACCGCAATGAGAAGCCTGCACACTGCAATGAAGAGTAGCCCCTGTTCGCTGCAACTAGAGAAAGCCCGCGTGCAGCAACGAAGACCTAAAGCAGCCAAAAATAAATAAATAAATATTTAAAAAAAATATATATAAAAGCAGTGTTTATAATTTTTTCCTAGTTGTTATCAATATTTAGCTTTTCCACACCTAAACACCTGATCCAGGAAGGTCTGCTTTGTTTATTCTGTGGGTTAACTTCCCCTTTGTGAGCTCCAGCCACTAAGTCTGAAAAACAGATCAGACCAGATGAATGGTTTATCAGCTGCATTCTGGTGGACCACGGGGGTCTCAGGGAGAAGATGAGGCTCTACATTCCCAGCTCTGTCCAAGCAGGGCCTCCCTTTTATCTGCTTTATAATTTAGCGTTCTGAGTAAGGTTTCTGTGTACTGTGTTAACCAAGTCATAAAACTTCTGTGCTCCATCTTTCATGTCCCTGGCAGACAAACACTTGGGGCAGTGTAGGAAGGAGAAATTTCCGTGGAGCTGGGACCCTTGTTTTCGAGAACGTGGAGGCCTGGGCGTGGCCTCGATGTGAGTGGTTTCAGGGCACAGGGAGGGGAGGGGAAGGCACAGCAACCAGCTGTGACAGGAAGCCAGTGAGTAATGATGCGCTTCCCAATTTGGGGAGGGTTAAGGACAATTATTTATTTTGAGTGTGCCCCAGATTGTCGTCATCCTTCCTGTCCTTGGCAGGGACTCTGATGAGACCATCCTCCGCCTCGCTCTGCTTCCTAGCTGCTCTGCTTCCCAAGTCTGACATGCTCGGAGCTCGGCTGCCTTTGCATATCCAGTTCACTTCCAGTGGGAAAAAATGGGAACAACCTAAATGCCTACCAGTAGGATTCCTACTCTGGTGCATCCATCCAAAGGATGGACTTACATTGCTGTTAAAAAGAATGAGGGATATGTCTGTGTGACTAGTATGAAAATATCCCCATGGTTTGGTTCAACTGTAAAGCAAGTTGCAGAACCAAGGTCCAGTGTGATCATCTTCGTACGAAAAGTGCACTTGTATTTGTAGGGTACGTATGTAGGAAAATGCATAACAGAGGGTCTGGAATTCTTCATACCAAGCCATTAATAGGGCTTTCCTCTGGGGAAGGAAGTGGGAGCAAGAGGGATCACTAACACATAATATGTGCCAGGCTCTGAGCTAAGCATTTCTCAGGCATTGTCACATTTAATCCTTGAACAGATCTTTGGGGCACAGATGAGGAAAGTGAATCACAGAGAGGTTAAGTAAGTTGTCCAAGGACACACAGCTGATAAGGAGTGGAGCTGGGATTCAAACCCAGGCAGTCTGGGTCCAGAGTCTCTGCTTTGAACACTTTATGGCTTCTCTGATGAAAAGGACTTTTGCTTTGTACTATATACAGTTGTATATAATTTGAATATTTTATACTGAGGATGCACTTATGCATGGTTTATATAATTTTAAAAGTAGAAAAAACTAGAGAGACAGAGTGTGCCTTATTTTAAAATTAATTTTTATTGGAGTATGGTTGCTTTACAATGTTGTGTTAGCCTCCACTGTGCAACAAAACGAATCAGCCATACACATAGAGATATTCCCTCCCTTTTGGACTTCCCTCCCATTTAGGTTACCACGGTGCATTAGGTAGAGTTCCCTGTGCTATACAGTATGTTCCCATCAGTTGTCTATTTTATATGTAGTATCAATAATGTATATGTGTCAGTCCCAGTCTCCCAATTCCTCCCTTCCCACCTCTTTCCCCCTTGGTATCCATACATTTGTTCTCTACATCTATGTCTCTATTTCTGCTTTGCAAATAAGATCATCTATACCATTTTTCTAGATTCCACATATATGTGTTATTATTCGATATTGGCTTTTCTCTTTCTGATTTACTTCACTCTGTATGACACTCTCCAGGCCCATCAACATCTCTACAAATGACCCAATTTCGTTCCCTTTTATGACTGAGTAGTATTCCATTGTATATATGTACCACATCTTTATCCATTCCTCTGTCATGGACATTTAGGTTGCTTCCATGTTCTGGCTATTGTAAAAAGTGCTGCTATGAACATTGGGGTGCATGTGTTTTTTTGAATTATGGTCTGATGTTATCATCTTATGCCCCTGGAGTGGCTAATGTGAGGAGGGCATGGCCCAATACTTGAGATGTGCTGGCAGAGGTCCATCAAACAGGGGCAGGAAGCATGATTTGAGCTTTGCAAGTATCCCTGGGAGAGGCAGCACTTGCCATGAGTCATTCACATCATAGTGTGAAAGAGATAAGCCAAGGAGAGAGGCACAGAATGCTGAGGGAAGAATGATGGCTGAGGAATCAGAAGCGCTGGACTGGAGTCAAAGCTCCTCCCCTTGTGACAGCTGGCCTTTATCCATATTGAGAGAGACTTCCTAAAAGGCCAGGCAGATCTGATGCCCTTGGGGGTGTTTGGTGTTGACAAGGTTCCTCTGTGAGATCTTTGCCACATCCATGCCTGTTATGACTGAGTCTGACCTTAGTGAACCTCTGTGTAGGCTACAGTGATGACAATGCAAATAATGAACAGTTATTTAGTGTTTACTTAGGAGCCAGGCACTGTCCTTAGCATATTGCTTCTCAACCTCTGACGTGCACATGAATCACTTGGAGATCTGCCCAAAAAAGCATATTTAGACTCAGTTGGTCTGGGGTAGGGCCTTAGATTCTGCATCTTAAGCAAGCTGCCAGTCTGTGGACCACACTGTGAATATGGAGAATGAAGAGGTCAAGACGTAGGCTGCCAAGGTTTGGAGCTCCCCCTCCAGCGGTGAGGTATTAGCCATGTTATTTACTTTATAGGGTTGTCATAAATATTGAATCAAATAACGCACATACAGGCTCTTGGCACAGTGCCTGGTGCATAGTGAGAGCTTGTTGAATGGGAGTGATTATTATTAATATCTCATCAAAACCTTCTGCAACCCTCCGAGGTAGGTCCTATGATGTTCCCCTCATTTCACAAATGAGGGAACTGATGCCTGGAGAGGTTAAATGACCCCTCAGGCTCACACCATTAAAAGGCAGCCTGGCTAACTCCAGAACAGGGCTTCTCAACCTCAGCACTACTGACGTTTGGGGCTGATTATTCTTTGTAGTGGGGGCTATCCTGTGTCCCTAGAAGGTTTAGCAGCTTCCCTGGTCTGTACCCAATAGATGCCAGTAGCATTCCCATCTACCCCAGTTGTGACAACCAAAAATGTTTTCAGATATTGCCAAATGCCCCTGGGATGGCAAAATGACCTCCCCCTACTCCACCACTGAGAACACCGGCTCTGGACTGAGACATGTCCCCCACAAAGGTTCAGGCTCTTTTCCAAGGCATCTGGGAGATGTGATATTGTTATTCAGGCCATCTAAGTGTTAATGGAGACTCGAGCGGTATTTGAGAGAATCATCTCTAATTCAGTGGCCGAAGGAGTCACATCTTTTTCTTTTTAAATGCTTGAAGGGTTCCAATTCAGCTGTTATTCAATCGTTACTCAGCGCTTTGAAAAATTTTGGGTCTGATATTATATATTACTGCTTGTTTGAGTTTGGTGCTGTGAAATCATGCCTTTTTTGTCTTTTTTTAAAAAAGAGACGTTGCCAACACCATCTTTAAGTATGCTTTTATTTGCCTTCTGGTATCTGCATATAACAGAGCTCCTGGAAAATGGAATTTATTATTTGCAATCTGTGGCCATTTCTATAGAGTTCTGATTTGCAAACAGAATTCACCTCCTAGTCTGTATTTTTTTTGTGTGCTTCCTTATGTTTGACTAATTTAAGGTTCTAATAGACGTGCTTGTAAAAATTTTCCGTATTTATCACTGAAGCTGCCGGAGCGGCTTCAATGAAATCATGCTGACCTCATTTAATTATTTGTAAAACATGTGTTCTGATTCAGTTGGCAAGGGTTTGGGTGTCTTTTTGTGTTTAAGAAAATTAAAGAGCAAACATCAGATAATTTTTGAGTACTTGCAATGCGCCACTGTGGTTTATTTCTCTGAATTCTCCAAACATTTCTTGGAGGTATTTTATGCCCATTTTATGGGTTGCAGAACCCAAATCTTAAGTCTCCATTTAAGATCACACAGAG
The DNA here is from genome assembly GCF_026419965.1 of Kogia breviceps. Lineage (NCBI taxonomy): Eukaryota > Metazoa > Chordata > Mammalia > Artiodactyla > Physeteridae > Kogia > Kogia breviceps. Next base: position 57,219,283 of record NC_081323.1, read on the forward strand.
AATAAGTGATAGGGGTGGGATCTGAGCCCAAATGTCACAGGGTTCATGCTCTTTCCTGCTTTCCAGGGCTGCATTTAGTGATCAAGAATGGACTGGAATTAATGTCTTCTTTGCCCACACCCTAAAGCAACCAGCTCCGACTGTCTGTTTGATGCCACGGTTTCCAGATGCAGAGCAGTCCGTTATCTGGATGTTCCATCTGCCTAATTTCACGCTCCAACTGCTGAGAAATAGCTGGATTTCCAAAGCCATAGAGACACAGCCAACACGTCTTCATTAATTCTTAGGGAAACAGAAGGATTTTGAGGCAACCTTGAGGGGCTAGTGGAATCTGAAATCCATGAATGTGTAAGTGGTGCCAGTGTGCATGGATCTAAGTCTTTCTCAAGTGAGCTCAGGAGCTGGGGGCAGTGGTGGTGGCTTAGGGAGAAAAGTAGACTGTGTTCATTCATTCAGGTTCTAGGCCTGCCAGGCGGGTGGGGTGGATGGAAAAGGTGCTAGGCCTGAAAGATGACAGCCATTTAGACCTGAGCCAGCACCACATCGCTTGTCAGAACTCAGCCAGTCTCTGCCAAACCAGGACAGCAGAATGCTAACACAGGAGCAACTGGCACTGATGAAGCCCCAACTGTGTACACACTGAAAAACATTAGGAGAATTATCAAAGACATGGCACAGATGGGCACTATGATTATTTGGAGCAAGTTTCTTAAACTTTCTGGGCCTCACTTTTTCCATCTGTGAAATGGGGATAAGACTGCATACTAAATCCCCAGGATCAACTGAGGAAATGAATGCCTTGAAATTTCCAAATTGAATTTCATTTCAACATACGTTTGCAGGATATTTTAGACTATGCCTCAGGCACTGGGAAGATGAGTTAGTTACACAGGGTTAATCTTAGGGAACCTCAATTAAGGTCTAGAGATTGTGCTAGTCTTTCCCAAATAGTGTTTTGAGGAAAACCAGTTTCATAGGCTGTAACAGGTGTTGCCTGAAAGAAGACAGAATAGTCAAATGTGTTGTGATAAATGCTGGGTCCAATATTCATAATTATTATTAGAGTAAATATGTGTTATATGCTTACCATGTGCTAGGCAGTATGCTTTACATGTTTTTTCCCCTCTAATTTAATTCTCACAACCTGCAGGGTTACACAATAGAAAGTGGCAAAGCCAGAATTAAAAGCTAAACATGTAAGGGCTTCCCTGGTGGTGCAGTGGTTGAAAGTCCTCCTGCTGATGCAGGGGACACGGGTTCGTGCCCTGGTCCAGGAAGATCCCACATGCCGCGGAGTGGCTAGGCCCGTGAGCCATGGCCGCTGAGCCTGTGCGTCCGGAGCCTGTGCTCTGCAACGGGAGAGGCCACAACAGTGAGAGGCCCGCGTACCTCAAAAAAAAAAAAAAAAAAAAAAAAGCTAAACATGTCTCACTCTGGATACTGAGCTGATACTCCTGACACTACACTGATTGCTTTTTTGTAGGCCTTCTCAGAGCCTTTATATTCACATGTGCATTGAAAATGTCCAATTTCCAGGTAGAGAGAATATACAATGTTTCCCAAAGATATTGAATCAAAACCTCCCCTGACCCTAGTGCATTTTATGGGATATGAAAACCAGCCTCTGAGCAGAGAGTGCTTAAACACCACCAACAATGACATTAGTAACAAGGAGGTCTTCATCCATAAAGTGACACAGAGAAAGAGTGAATCAGAGAACACTCCCCTCAAGGAGCCACGCTGCTTTTCCCCCCTTAAATTACCTGGATCAGCTGCCGAATGGGTTGCCAGTGTCCTTTATAAGCCAAAGTGACATGGACATAACAGAATTTGCTGGAAGTCTCCTCACTGCTCCATTCCATTATCTGTGTGGTTGCAGCTTCTCTGGGTTTTGTTTTGTTTTTTTTTTTTGCTCAGAGAACAGAGGTGAGTACCATCCCATTTAATGGGCTATTTGTTAGGGCCACCCTTGACCCTGCACTTTAGCAGTGACCTTTTCTGTTTTCTGTGAATCCCTCAATCAGCACCACTATTGAAATTGTCAAGCAAGCCCGACTGATACAATGCATGATTGATTGGCCTCGTCCTCTGCTGGGGAGACAAGTGGGGACAGGAGTGTGGCGAGATCCGCATTAGAGTGAAAATGCTGAACCATATTTTTGCACATCTAAAACACAGATGCAAAGAGAGGAGGAAATGAATGCCTCTTTTAAGCTGTTGCCAGCAGTTCACATTGCCTAGGGAAGGGACTGTGTCTGCCAAGACAAATCATTTATAGATCCCATTTTGAACTTTGAAAGTCTGCAGCTTTTTTGGGGGGGTGTTGGGGGTCAAAAGTAGTTTGTTTTATCCAGGTTTATTAATAATCACCAACTAGGAGGTCGAAGCTAACAACAGGAAACTTAAATAGGAACTAAAATCAGCAGCTGTGATGTGGAAGGTATAGTGACAAGAATTAGGTTCTGGAAGCCTGAGAGGGGCTAGCTAGGGCATCTTCTTCCTTCACTGAATGACCTACAGTAGGGGATGGGGAAGGATCTTGAGAGCATTTGCATCACAGGGACTCACAAGAACAGGAATATGGGCTCAGACACTTAATACCTGCCCCCTTGCTGCTCAGCCACCCAGCTGGCTCTTCCTAGTGGCCCCAACATATAAGCCAAACTCTTCAGCCTCACATACCTAAACTTTGCTACTTTTCCCCCAAATTACCTATCCTGCCCTCCCACTATGCCCATTTGTCTGTTGACCCACTGACTGTGTTATTGTTTCCTCCTACTGGAACTTTGTGAGATTTTTGCCTTTGTCCACAATGGTCCTGCTGCCTAGAAGGCTCTCTCCCCTATACCAGCTGCAGCTTCTACACATTCCCTTCTCCCTAGGCTGAGCTGATGCCTCTCCAGCCCACCTGTTATACTTCTAGAGAGCAGGCACCACGCTGTGTGGCAACTTATGCTTGAACTGTCTCTCCACGAAGCCATAAACCCATGGGGTCCAAGGACCTGCCTATGGCAGGTTTCTGTTTGTATATCCATCATCTAGCAGTCTGCTTGCACTCAACAGGCTCTTTATACATGTTGAGGGATAAATGAATAAATTAATGCTTTCATCCTCAGAATCTGTAAGGAAGTTCATTTTTTTTTTTTTTTTTTTTGTGGTATGCGGGCCTCTCACTGTTGTGGCCTCTCCCATTGCAGAGCACAGGCTCCGGACGCACAGGCTCAGCGGCCACGGCTCACGGGCCCAGCCGCTCCATGGCATGTGGGATCTTCCCGGACCGGGGCACGAACCCGTGTCCCCCGCATCGGCAGGCGGATTCTCAACCACTGTGCCACCAGGGAAGCCCCAGGAAGTTCATTTTGTTGTGAGAGAACTTGCTCCCCGCCATGGGAATTTAAACACACAAACTTTAATTCTACCACATGTAAATAGGTGCAAGGCAGACCCTCTAGGTTGGTATGGTGACTACATAAAGTCATCACAGATACAGGCTCCTTTCAGCTAACCATTCTGTCATGCCTATGTGGTGGTATTGTCCTGGCCCAGTATGGCTGCTGCAGCTCTAGCCATCACATCTGATTTTAGATAGTAGAATTGAAGAGGTGCTATGAATGGAGTATCCTCTCCTTTTAAGAAGACTTTCTGGAAATTGCAAAAACATAGGATACATAATATCCTGGGGACACCAAGCTGCAAGGGAGGCTGGCGTTCTTTCAGAGGAGTAAGGGCCTAGATGGCTGATATGGTTGGCAGAATAAATACCCCTGAAGATGTCCACACCCTAATCTCTGCAACCTGTGAATATGCTATGTTACACAGCAAAGGGCATTAAGGTTGCAGAAGAAATTAAGGTTGCTACTTGTCTAACTTTGAGATGAGGAGATGATCCTGGATTATCCAGGTGGGCCCAATGTAATCATAAATGTCCTTAAGTAGGGAAGAGAATCAGAGTCAGAGTGATGCCATGTGAGAAGGACTCTACCAGCCACTGCTGGCTTTGAAGATGGAGGAAGGGGCCACAAGCCAAAAAATTCAAGCAGCTTCTAGAAGGTGGAAAACGTTAAGAAAATGAATTCTCACCTAGAACTGCCAGAAAGGAACCAGCCCCACCAACACCCTGATTTTAGCTCAGTGAGAACGATTTCAGACTTCTGATCTGCAGAAATGTAAGATAATAAACTTATGTTTTAAGCCATGGACTTTGTGTTAATTTGTTACATCAGCAATATGAAGCTAATACATACATCTGTGCAGGCAGCTAGTGGTTTCTGCTGTACCCTTCTTTCCAGAATACATCTCAAAGGATGTTATTACATCACTTAGGACAGGGGTGGGCATAGGGATCTTTTTAGTGGGAAACTTACAAAATATCATGGTCTATATCAGAGGTTAGCAAGCTTTTCCTGTGAAAGGCCAGATAGTAAATATTTTAGGCTGTGTGGTCATTAGGCCAAATCAATGATGCTGTGTAGATACTTACAGAACCAGTTAAAATGCAATCATTTAAACATGTAAAACCCCTTTTTAAGGATCATACACCATGATCAAGTGAGATTTACCCAGGGATTCAAGGATTCTTCAATATATGCAAATCAATGGATGTGGTACACTATATTAACAAATTAAGGAATAAAAGCCATATGATCATCTTAATAGATGCAGAAAAAGCTTTTGACAAAATTCAACACCCATTTATGATAAAAACTCTACAGAAAATGGGCATAGAGGGAACCTACCTCAACATAATAAAGGCCATATATAACAAACCCACAACAAACATTATACTCAGTGGTGAAAAACTAAAAGCATTTCCACTAAGATCAGGAAGAAGAAAAGGATGTCCACTCTTGCCACTCTTATTCAACATAGTTTTGGAAGTCCTATCCATGGCAATCAGAGAAGAAAAAGAAATGAAAGGAATACAAATTGGAAAAGAAGAAGTAAAACTGTCACTCTTTGCAAATGACATGGTACTATACATAGAAAATCCTGAAAATGCCACCAAAAAACTACTAGAGCTAATCAATGAATTTGATAAGGTTGCAGGATGAAAAAATAATGCACAGATATCTCTGGCATTCCTATACACTAACAAAAAAAATCAGAAAGAGAAATTAAGGAAACAGTCCCATTTCCCATCACAACAAAAAGAATAAAATACCTAGGAATAAACCTACCTAAGGAAGTGAAATACTTGTACTCAGAAAACTATAAAACACTGATGAAAGAGATCAAAGATGATATAAACAGATGGAGAAATATGCCATGTTCTTGGATTGGAAGAATCAATATTGTGAAAATGACTATACTACCCAAAGCAATCTACAGATTCAGTGCAATCCATATCAAACTACCAATGGCATTCTTCACAGGATTAGAAAAAAAATTTTTTACAATTCCTATGGAAATACAAAAGACCCCGAATAGCCAAAGCAATCTTGAGAAAGAAAAATGGAGCTGGAGGAATCAAGCTCCCTGACTTCAAACTATACTACAAAGTTATAGTAATCAAGACAGTATGGTACTGGCACAAAAACAGAAATATAGATCAGTGGTACAGGATAGAAAGCCCAGATATAAACCCACACACATATAGTCACCTAATTTATGACAAAGGAGGCAAGAACATACAATGGAGAAAAGACAGCCTCTTCTATAAGTGGTGCTGGGAAAACTGGACAGCCACATGTAAAAGAATGAAATTAGAACACTACCTAACACCATACACAAAAATAAACTCCAAATGGATTAAAGACCTAAATATAATACCAGACATTATAAAACTCTTAGAGGAAAATATAGGAAAAATACCCTTTGACATAAACCACAGCAAGATCTTTCTTTGACCCACCTCCTAGAGTAATGAAAATAAAATCAAAAATAAACAAATGGGACCTAATGAAACTTAAAATCTTTTGCACAGCAAAGGAAACCATAAGCAAGACGAAAGGACAACCCTCAGAATGGGAGAAAATACTTGCAAATGAAACAACAGAAAAAGGATTAATCTCCAAAATATATGAACAGCTCATGGAGCTCAATATCAAAGAAAACACCAAACAACCCAATTAAAAAATGGGCAGGAGAACTAAATAGACATTTCACCAAGGAAGACATACAGATGGCTGAGAGGCACATGCAAAGCTGTTCGACATCACTAATTATTAGAGAAATGCAAATCAAAACTACAATGAGGTATCACCTCACACCAGTCAGAATGGCCATTATCAAAAAATCTACAGGGCTTCCCTGGTGGCGCAGTGGTTGAGAGTCCGCCTGCCGATGCAGGGGACATGGGTTCGTGCCCCGGTCCGGGAAGATCCCACATGCCGCGGAGTGGCTGGGCCCGTGAGCCATGGCCACTGGGCCTGCACGTCCAGAGCCTGTGCTCCGCAACGGGAGAGGCCACAGCAATGAGAGGCCCGCGTACCGCAAAAAAAAAAAAAAAAAAAAAAAAAAAAAAAAAAAATTGCTGGAAAGGGTGTGGTGAAAAGGGAACCCTCCTGCACTGTTGGTGGGAATGTAAATTGATGCAATCACTATGGAGAACAGTATGGAAGTTCCTTGAAAAACTAAAAATAGAACTGCCATATGACCCAGCAATCCCACTACTGGGCATATACCCTGAGAAAACCATAATTCAAAAAGACACATGTACCACAATGTTCATTGCAACACTATTTACAATAGCCAGGACATGGGAGCAACCTAAATGTCCATCAACAGATGAATGGATAAAGAAGATGTGACACATATATACAATGGAATATTACTCAGCCATAAAAAGAAATGAAATTGAGTTATTTGTACTGAGATGGAATGACCTAGGGTCTGTCATACAGAGTAAAGTAAATCAAAAAGAGAAAAACAAATACCATATGCTAACACATATATATGGAATCTAAAAAAAGAAAAAGGTACTGATGAACCTAGGGGCAGGGCAGGAATACAGACATAGACCTAGAGAATGGACTTGAGGACGGGGGGTGGGGAGGGGGAAGCTGGGGCAAAGTGAGAGAGTAGCATTGACATATATACACTACCAAATATAAAACAGATAGCTAGTGGAAACTAGCCACATAGCACAGGGTGATCAGCTCGGTGCTTTGTGCCCACCTAGAGGGGTGGGATAAGGAGGGTTGGGAGGGAGACACAAGAGAGAGGGGATGTGGGGATATATGCACGCATATAGCTGATTTACTTTGTTATACAGCAGAAACTAACACAACAGTGTAAAGCAATTATACTCCAACAAAGATGTTAGAAAAAATTAAAACAAAAAACAAAAAACAAAACCTTTTTAGCTGGTGGGCTGTACAAAACTAGGCAGTAGAGTGGATCTGGCCGGGGGCTGTGGTTTGCTGACCCCTGATATAGGTTGTCACCATGAGGGGTGTTTCTTTTATTTTGTAAAAATTCCAAAGAATGAAATATAAAAGAGGAAGAAAAAGTGGAAATCCTCTTTCATAACTCTCCTTCCTCAAATTATACTTGTACAGCAAGGCTTCTCAACCTTGACACTGTTGACAGTTTGGCTGGATTTTTCTTTGTTGGGGGGCTGTCCTGTGCGTTGTAGGATGTTTAGCAGCATCCCTGGGCTCTACTCACTCCAGGCCTGTGGTATTCCCTTTCCTTCTCGTTTGTGACAACCCCAGATGTCTTCAGACATTGCCAAATGTCTCCTGGGAGGCAGTATCACCCTGGTTGAAAACTGCTGTACTCCTGCATATGTAACTACTCAGCACCTGGGGAGTGTCCTTTTGGCATTTCTTTTTCTACTTTTTCTATGTCTCTGTCTGTCTGTCTGTCTCTGTGTTTATTTATAATTCCTTCCTTGTTTCTTCCTTCTGTTCATCCTTTTCTCCTTCTTCTCCTCCTCTTCTCTTTAGAAATAGATCATATTATACATTTCTATTCTGTAACTTATTAAAAAAACCCTTTTATTGAAGTGCAACATAGATACCTAAAAGTGCACACATAGGAAGGGTACAAGTTATAAATTTTAACAGACTAATTATACCTATGAACTAGAGCTCAGATTAAAAAAGTTTAGCCCTCATCAACTTTTTATTTAACAGTATATTTTATGAGTTATATACATCATATATTTATATATTATTTCATAAACTATAGATGTACATAAAATATGTAAATTTACACAATAGGTATTTTATATATTATTTTAAAATATAACATACAAAGTATTGTGGATACCTTTCTGTATCAGCCTACGTAAATCTCCTTCATCTTTGTTTCAAGGTGGCTGGAATGCGGCCCAACCCCCGCATCCCTAGGGATGATTTGCATGTAAGCCAATCACCATACTTCATTCCCTAGACCAAAGGGTTTGTTCCAGAATGGGCATGTGGCTTAAACAAAGCCAAGGAGTCAGGAGATGCTCACTCTTTTCCTTACTGGACTTAAAGGAGAGTGCATGTGATGCTGGGGCTTAGGCAGCCATCTTGTCTCTTTAAGGGGAGGCTGGGGCCTACCTGGAGGAAGCAGAGCCTAGACATGGAGAGAGAAGACTGGATCCTGGTGGCATCTTTTGAGGCCTTATTACACTGTACCTGAAGCTAGACTTGCCCTGGGGTGGTTGAACCAGCATCCTGGCTGGTAAGAACTCAGCTAGCTGGTGCAATGTCTTCTAATTTCCCACACTTTTATACCTCATGTCATGCCAATCAGACTGCAGGTACATTTCCTAGAAATACGACCAAACACATATACTGTTTTATCTTGTGAAAGCCACTTTGCAGGAAGCTCTAAAGAAATTTGGTGCTTTAGTTTCTTATTGCTGCTGTAACAAATTACCAGAAATGTAGTCACTTAAAACAGCACAAATTTAGGGGCTTCCCTGGTGGCGCAGTGGTTAAGAATCCTCCTGCCAATGCCGGGGACACAGGTTTGAGCCCTGGTCCAGGAAGATCCCACATGCCTCAGAGCAACTAAGCCCGTGCTCCACAACTACTGAGCCTGTGCTCTAGAGCCTGCAAGCCACAACTACTGAAACCCGAGTGCCTAGAGCCCATGCTCCGCAACAAGAGAAGCCACCACAATGAGAAGCCCACGCACAGCAATGAAGAGTGTCCCCCACCGCAACTAGAGAAAGCCCATGTGTAGCAACGAAGACCCAATGCAGCCATAAGTTAAAAAAAAAAAACCAACAAAAAAACCATACACACAAATTTATTCTCTCATAGTTTTGGAGGTCAAAAGTCCAAAATGGATGTTATGGGGCTACAATCAGGGTGTAGGCAGGGTTGTGTTCCTTTCTGGGGGCTCTCGGGGAGTTTCTGTGGCCTGCGATGGGGGTGGCATCTCTGATGGTCTTTGAATTGCCTTTGTGGTCATACTTCCATTGTCTTGAACGACAACTCCTGGCTTCTGTTGAGCTGCTGCTCCATACCATCTCCTTATCAAACAGCCACTTGTCCTACCCTCAGAGCTGTCCTGAACGTACTTTCTCCTTCTTTTCAATATGGATAGGCTGAGAATTTTGCAAGTCTTTAAGTTCTCGTTCCTTTTTGCTTAACAATTCCATCTTCAAATCATTTCTTTCTTCTCACATTATCCTCTAAACAGTCAGGTGGAACGTGACTACTCCTTCAACACTTGGCTTAGAGGTTTCCTCAGCTGAATATCCAATCTCATCACATGCAAGTTCTACCTTCCACCAAACACTAGAACACGAACGCAATTCAGCCAAACTCTTTGCCACTTTATAATAAGGATCGCCTTTCCTCCAGTTTTCATAGCGTGTTCCTCATCAGAATGGCCTTTACCATCCATATTTCTACCAACATTCTGTCAAGATTCCTTAGGTATTCTCTAAGAAGGTTGAGGCTTTCTCTAAAATTCTCCTCTTTCCTTTCTTTCTTTCTTTCCTTCTTTCTCTCTCTTTCTCTCTCTCCTTCCCTCTCTCTCTCTCTCTCTCTCTCTCTCTCTCTCTCTCCCCTTCCCCCCCGCCCCCCTCTGTCTTTCGCTGCATTGGGTCTTTGTTGCTGTGTTTGGGTTTTCTCTAGTTGTGGTGAGCGGGGGCTACTCTTAATTGTGCTGCGTGGGCTTCTCATTGCGGTGGCTTCTTTTGTTGCGGAGCACGGGCTCTAGGCTCGCGGGCTTCAGTAGTTGTTGCAAACGGGCTCAGTAGTTGTGGCTCACGGGCTCTAGAGCACAGGCTCAGTAGTTGAGGCACACGGACTTAGTTGCTCTGGGGCATGTGAGATCTTCCGGGACACGGGCTCGAACCCGTGTCCCCTTCATTGGCAGGTAGAGTCCCAACCACTTTGTCACCAGGGAAGTCCCCTATTTTCTTTCTGAGCTCTCACCAGAATTGCCCTCAATGGTCTGTTCACAGCCATGTACACCTGCCTCTAAAAACTCTCTAGCCTCTACTCATTACCCACATCCAAAGCCACTTCCACATTTTTAGGTATTTGCTACAGTGGCACCCACTTCTTGGTATCAATTTCTGTTTTAGTCTGTTTGAGCTGCTATAGCAAAATACCATAAACTGGGTGGCTTATAAAGAATAGGAATTTATTTCTCGCACCTCTGGAGGCCAGAAGTCAAGGTGTCAGCAGGGTTGGTTCCTTCTGAGGGCTGAGGGGGAGTCTGCTCCAGACCCCTCCCCCAGCTTCTGGTAGTCTTAGTTATTCCTCAGCTTGTAGATGACGATTTCCCTGTATCTTCACATCATCTTCCTTCTGTACATGTCTGTCTCCTTTTCCAGATATCTCTTTTTTATAAGGACACAGACATATTGGATGAGGCTCACCCCAATGACCCTATTTTGACTTGGTCGTCTGCAAAGACCTTATTTTCAGATAAGGTCACATTCACAAATACGGGGAGTTAGGACTTGGACATCTTCTTGGGGACACAGTTCAATCTGTAACAACATCTTTGAGGGTTATTATTTTGTCTACTGCACTTGGGATGTAGTATGTCTCAGAATGTTTTTGAAACTCCCTCAATTGTCAATTTTTATAGCTTTTGAGAGAGAAACAAATGCAGATGCAGGAACAAACGCATCCACCTGGACAAATAAAGCCCGCCCTCAGTCTGTTTCTGCATTTGCTGGGGAATCACCCCGGAGCCTGTGTGGACCACAGGAGGACCTCACAGACCCTGCACGCTCCTCTGCCCAACAGCTCAAGTTGTCCACAGTCTTTGTAACCTTGCATTTATCTCCTCATTTTGCAACACACGAGCCAGGCTGATCTCTTTCTTTCATTGCAAATATAATGGAGCACTAAGGAGATGTCGAGGGGGATGCTGTAACCCTGAGGTGCAGCTTAGGCCTTTCGGGGGGAAATGGTACAAAGTCAGCCAGAGTGTGAGCCTGGGATCCTGGAGAGCGGTCAGGGCAGGGCCCTGAATCTGGGGTCTCTGTGTGGAGGTGGCTCCCAGAGTGATGGGAATGGCCTCTTGTTCTCTACCTGTCTCCCCAGCCCCTGGGCTGTGAGCTCCAAGCTGTGGTTGAGTCTCTGGCCCCAAGTATTGGACACAGGTACAACCTAGAAACCCCACAGTTCTTCACCGAATCAGTCAATTGAATGAATGCTTGCGGGGGTGGGCCTGGCTTCCTCAGAGAGCAGGGCCGATCCAGGCAGCCCTGAAGGAAGGGTTTGCAAGGAGATAGCCCTCCCCTTCTCTGCTTTTATTCCTGCCCCTTGTCATTAAACAAATACATCTAGATTCTGATTTTGACAAAGTTCGAAGGAAGCTGATGACCAGGGACATCCATTAGACTGTCACTTTTGATAAATGGCTCTTTCTGAGAGCTGGCACCTGGGGGTTTTGTTCTGTGAACGTGGCTTCCATTGGAGGGGAGCAGACCATGGTGCCGGTGTTTGGAGGATGCTCAGTTGTGCCATTGCTTCTAATGCCTCCCTGTCGCCTTCCCTGAAAGAAAAGGGCTTTTCCCCCTTTAGAGCTGTGATAAAATACACACAACATAAAACTGATCATTTTAACTATTTTAAGTGTACAGTTCAGTGGGATTAAGTTCATTTACAATGTTGTGTCACTACTATCCATCTCCAGAACTTTCTCAGCTTCCAGACAGAAACCCTGCACCTGTTAAATACCAACTCCCCCTTCCCCGTCTCAGAGGCCCTGGTCACCACCATTCTACTTTCTATCTCTATGAATTTGCCTATTCTAGGTACCTTGTATAAGTGGAATCATGCAATATTTGTCTTTTGGGGTCTGGCTTATTCCCTTAGCACAGGGAGTTTAACAATGTCTTTTAAACAATTTCCAGGGAGCCCATATCGCTCCATTCTCTGCCCCCCTTTGACTCCTTGGCACGGCAGGAATCACCGTGCCCTCTTGTTCTGTTCAGGGCCAATTATGCTCAGAGACTGAGATTGTCTTTGCCAGTAATTTATTTGACACAGATTCACTGTGGGAATTTTGATTTATAATAATAACATTTCACAAACCAATAGCATACAGGACAATGTTTTTAAATAGGCCAATAAAGAAATAACACAGTCCAAAACCAATGATAGATTAATTACACTACTGTTCCCAGCAAAGAGGAGATGAAAGAAAGTCCCAATGTAGTTGAGGGGTACCTTTCTACACTTTGTTCTCAGTAGAGTCAGTCTCTGGGTATCAGCTGAGTATCAGCTGCTCGCTTAGGTCCTGCGCTGCTGGGACACATAGCTAGTGGGCAGTGGTACCAGTGTTGGCAGCCAAGGTGGGCTGCTCCGAAAGTTATTACTCCAGGGATGTTACAGGGCTTGTGTCACTGCCCACGAGGAGTAACCTCTCTAAGGCAGGAACAGATATCCCTTCATTTCCTGAGCCTGCTGCATGGTTTTACAGCACTGCCGACCAAGAGTGACTAGCCTGGCCACGGCAGGAGCAAGTGTCTCACGATGAGACACTTGGAGAGCTGTTAGATCAGCAAAGAGTAGCCTTGCCCAGAGAGAACACTCTCGAGTTGCTGGTCAAACGTCTTGGTGTTTAAAGTTTAAAAGTCCATCATGTGATGGGCACTTTTGCTGTTACTATGGTGTCAAAGATGTAATGGTCCGCTCCACTCCAGGTGTGAGAGTTCAACACCCTTCACAATCTGTCTCCATCCTGCCTTCTCCTGTTGAGTCCTGTCACGCCTCCTTTATTTTATTTTATGTTTTAGATTTCAGCCACACAAAATTTTCTGGAAGTGTTGGAACACGCCAGCATCTCAGACTGCTTCATTTTTGTATTTTTTGTTACATCCACCCAGCATTCTCTCACATCTCTTCTACATCGATCTAACTCATCCTAAGGCCAGGCACAAAGGGCCCCCAAGGCAGAGCCAACCTTCCCCCCAGTCCAGGCTCTTTGTATATTCATCTGTTAGATTCTTACCAAATTGGATCAGCAGGATCTGTTACTGTCTCTACTGTAGGTGAGGGAGACCATGACTCCTTAAGGGCAGTGATGCTTCTTTGAATAATGCACTTATGGATGAGATCATGGGCCTTGGATTTCTTCAAACTTGGCTTCTAATGCCAAGTCCTTCACTTGGCTGTGTGACAGAGGGGAAGTGTTTTCTACCCTTTGAACCTTTGTTTTTTTTTGGTCTGTGGTGGACAGACTTTCAGGTGGTCTTTATGATTTCTGCCCCCTGATGTTCATGACTTTCTGTGGTGCCCTCCCCTTGATTGTGGGTGGTACCCATGACTTGCCTCTAACTCATAGAATGTGGCAAAGAGGATGGGATGCTGCTCCTATGATTATGTTATTGTCTACAGAATTCCATCTTGCCAGCAGACTTGCTGGTCTGGAAGAAGCAAGCTGCTAAATGAAGCACATGGCCCTGTTGGAGAAGCTTCCAATGGCAAGGAGCTGTGGGCAGCCTCTAGGAGCTGTTGGTGGCCTCCAGCAAGAAACTGAAACCCTCAGTCCTGTAACCACTAGGAAGTACATCCTGCCCTCATCCTGCCCTGAGGGAGCTTGGGAGCAGGTCTTTCCCCAGTTAAGTCTTTGATGAGACCACAGCCCCACTGACATCTGAATTGCAGCCTGATTAAGACCCAGAGGTAGAGACCCAGCTAAGTTGTACCCAGACTTCTTATAGAAACTATGAGGGACTTCCCTGGTGGTGCTGTGGTTAAGAATCTGCCTGCCAATGCAGGGGACACAGTTTCGAGCCCTGGTCCAGGAAGATCCCACATGCTGCAGAGCAACTAAGCCCATATGCCACAACTACTGAGCCCTCGTGCCACAACTACTGAAGCTTGTATGCCTAGAGCTCGTGCTCCGCAACAAGAGAAGTCACCGCAATGAGGAGCCTGCATACCACAACGAAGAGTAGCCCCTACTCACCGTAACTAGAGAAAGCCCGTGCGCAGCAACAAAGACCCAGTGCAGCCAAAAATAAATAAATAGATAAATAAATTTATAAAACAAAAGAAACTGTGAGATACTAAATGCTGTTGTTTTAAATTTATAAGAATCTATTATGTAGCATAGATAACTAATACAATGGTATATCAGTATCTTCCCTAGGTGACAATCCTCATTGGGATGGGTAAATGAAATGAAGCATTTAGCATGATACCACGTGGTAAAATGTTCATGAAGGTTAGATGTCATTGCAATTATCATCATCCCTACATCCACTGGACCTGAACTTATAATAGACAATCAGGATGGTAGCTAGGTTGCCGAATAGATGAATGAACTAGTGAGTATCTTCCACTCAGTGTTAGATTCAGGGCCCCTGCCCTGCAGTCATGGGCTCATCTGGGTCTTGGCTTAACCTAGAAAAACCAAAGATAAATGTGATTTCTATTTAGTTGGAACATTTTATATTATTCTCCTTGAAGTCTGGAGACTCCAGCAGAGAGAGTAGATAGATTTCTTGAACTTGCTTGTCTCAAAGAGGTAAACCTCTACCATGATTTGTAGAGCTCCTCAGCTGGAAGGGAGTTTGGGTAACCACCTTGTCCAGAGTCCTGTAAAGCACTTCTGGATATGTTCCCACCTCCCAGCCTTTCTGTAGCTTGTATCAGCTTCTTGTCTTTAAAGACCAAGTTCTCTAGCTTTTCTGGGCCGTCCATTCCAAAGGTCATGACAGGGTCTAGGTAAGAGCACATGGGAGATCAGCAAGATAAACTAAAATAATTGGCTTATCCAAAGGCAGAAGTAGGAGCAAAGTCAGACAGCAGACGTCTGGTCACTTAGACCCACCCCCAGAGTAACTCTCCAATCCGCAGAGAAAGGAGGATTCCCAAGGGCATCTTCTTGAGGCCTTTTACCCCCTTTTGGTTCCATGGTGTCCTCTCTAACCAGGGTGCTCAATACCACCTACTTTTGGAGCTGCAGCCCCTCTGGGTCCCAAGCTCTGAACAGTTCCCAGATGGAGTGGTGGGGTCCACTTTATCAGAACAGGATCAAGAAGGTGTTCTCTGCCTTGAGCTGACCGGAAACAAAGGGTGGATGTAAGGTCTGTGTTACCTGCAGAGTCTAGAGGGTAGGATGCCACCCCGGGAGTCCTGGCAGGGGCAGAATGCCATGTCAGCAACCCCTGTCACAGGCCCCTGTTATAAAGATATTGATTCAAGATAGGGAAGTTGTTTCTGAAAATTAAATGTAGGAGGACAAATGACCCAGTTTCATCAACAGAAGAAGGGCATGAAGAACAGGAGAACTGTTATGGATGGAAAGAGATTTAAGAGATTCATCACCCAAATGCAATGCATGGACCTTCTTATAGGATCCGGATTCACACACACAAAAACTATTAAAAGATATTTTTTAGACCTGAACTCATTTGATTTTATTAAGGCATCATTGTTAATTAAGTTGAAGGTGAAAATGATATCATGGTTATGTATCAAAAGGCTTTTACTTGTTAGGAATACACATTGAAGTATTTATGGGTAAATGCATAATGTTTGGGGTTTGCTTTGAAATATTCTAAGAAAACCAACCAACCAACCAACCAAAGTGGGAAGGATGGGCAGATGAAACAAGAACTGCAGAAAAGGGGTAGCAGTTGAAGCCGGATGGGAGCTACGTGGGGGTCTGGTAGTGCTTGCTCTTCTGTGTGTGCGTTTGAAAGTGTCCATAATAAATGTGAATGAATTGTCTGTCACCTCCTAGGGCTTAGAAAGCTGAGTCCTGGTGACTGCTGATTCATGCTGGGATCAATGTCTCCATCTTTAAAATAGTACAACAGCTTCTTCCTTCCCAGTATTATTCAGTGACTTCCATGTACCATAACTACGTGCTATGTGCTTGGTGAGCAAGGCAGAAGGTCTCTGCCCCCATGGAGCTCATGCACAGTGGGAGAGACAGATGTTAAATAGACATTTGCTCAGGGAAATATTTAATTGAAACTGTGGTCAGAACTGCAAAGGAAAACCAAACAGTGTTTCAAGAGTTTGTAAAGGGAGATCTGACCCAGACCCAGACAAAGAGTATCACAAAGGCTTTCCTGTTTTCCTGACATGTAGGCTGAGACTTGAAGGGTGGTAGCTTGGACACGTGTGTGCATGTTTGTGCACATACATATATGAGTGTGCAAGTGTGTGGATATGTGTGTATGTGCATGTACTTGCCTGTGTTGGGAAGGACCGGGAGCAGAGTAACAGCTGCAAAAATAGGAGGCACATTCAGCATTGAGGGGTGGCCAGAAGAAGGGGAGTGAGTGGAGGGGGTGGAGGGGAGGAGGCTGAGGACGCTGGTCTCCTGATTGGAGGGGGTGATGATGCCAGGGGTTCAAGGAAAGATATCTGGGACAACTCTGGAAAGCTGCAGCAACTTGAGAGCCCTGGGCTCATTTCTGAGGAATCGAATTTGAGTCTGATTTAAGTTAAATGTTTCAGGCATGACTCACAGCGTCCAGGGACCCTATTATATGCTTCATTTCACAATTGAGGCTCTGAACCAGAAAGGCAGCCGAGGCTGGTGTTTGACATGGCACCCTGCTCTCTGCTCCTGGGTGCTCTCCTTCTCAGCCCAATTCTGGGCCCTCAGTGATAGCTGCTGCCTGGGGGATTAAGCCCCTTCCTCAAAGCCTCTCTGACCTTGTTGAGAATAAGCGGCTTTTGGCTTTTTTTTTTTTTTTTTTTTTTTGCGGTACGCGGGCCTCTCACTGTTGTGGCCTCTCCCGTTGCGGAGCACAGGCTCCGGACGCGCAGGCTCAGCGGCCATGGCTCACCGGCCCAGCCGCTCCGCGGCATGTGGGATCTTCCCGGACCGGGGCACGAACCCGTGTCCCCCGCATCGGCAGGCGGACTCTCAACCACTGCACCACCAGGGAAGCCCGGCTTTTGGCTTTTTATTTATTCTCAGAGACTAGCAGGTCTGTGTGTCGGGGAGAGAGAGGTCTCTGGAGTCTTGGGTCCAACTCCCAGCTCTGCCATTCACTCACTCTGTGACCTTGGATAGGTTACTTGACCGTTTGGACCCTCAGTGTCTTTATCTGTCAGAAAGGGGACAATTATAGTCCCTCTTTCACAGGAGATTGGGAGGAGTAGGTGAGCTAAACAGAGCACGTGGTATGCCCAGTGATCATGAACTATTATTGCCAATATTACTTAATTATTAATATTCATTATACAACTCCAGGGTTTGTACTTTAGCCATAGGTGGGGTCAAGGGCTCGAACCTTCATATATGTCTTCTTGAGCCAAGACTAGATATTAGAGCATGTTAGAAAGGCAAGGAAACTAACATGTATTTTGAAGTCTATAAAAGATTTCATTTTCCTGGTAGAAAATTTGGGAAGTAGAAAATAAAGGAGGAAAGAATAATTGCATTTAATCATCCCACCAGGAGATGAACACCACTAACATTTTTGTGAATTGCCTCCCGAATCTTTCTCTTCTTAAAATTGGATTAATCACAGTCCTTAGTCATGACATAATCGCAGCGTTGGTTCAGTCATGGCTAGTTTTGTCTGTCTGTCATCTGCCTGTTCATTAAAGTGAACTATTAAAATTGCCATTTTTGAAAATCAAAAGCAGTTGATTACTAGCAATTTCATATGGTTTACCTTAATAGTTATTTTATTTTTTATAGCGTAATAAGCACCTGTGGACCCACCACCCCACATAAAAGCTACATCCTTGACAAGAACCTCTATGAAACTATAGGGTTGTTCTCTCCCCATCCTGCCCTCAGGACCCCCTCCCCACCAGATATTCATCACCTGGAACAAGAGTTCATGGCTTGCTTTTCTTTTTTTTTTTTTTTGCAACTATATGAATTTCTACAAAGCATGATATTTATTTTTTCCAGTTTTCATACAATTCTCTTTCAAAAAAAAATTGAAATCATACTATAGATAGCTTTTTTTTTGGTCCTGATGAAAAAATATTACCTCCTGAATGTATCCACTTCTCATTAAAAAGTCTCTGGGAATATAAAATGTAATGCTTGCATAATATTCCATATTGTGGTTGGACCATCATTTATTTACAATTTCCCCTTCCACTTGGGCATTTTTTTTTTTGAGGTACGTGGGCCTCTCACTGTTGTGGCCTCTCCCGTTGCAGAGCACAGGCTCTGGACGTGCTGGCTCAGCGGCCATGGCTCATGGGCCTAGCCACTCCGCGGTATATGGGATTTTCCCGGACCGGGGCACGAACCCGCGTCCCCTGCATTGGCAGGCGGACTCTCAACCACTGCGCCACCAAGGAAGCCCAACCACCTGGACATTTTTGATTGATTTCTATTTTAAAAATTTTTTATTAAAATTTTTTTAAATTGAAGTATAGTTCTTTTACAATGTGTTAATTTCTGCTGTACAGCAAAGTGATTCAGTTATACATATATTCTTTTACATATTCTCTTCCATTATGGTTTATCACAGGATATTGAATACTATAGTAGGACCTTGTTGTTTATCCATCCTATATGTAACAGTTTGCATCTGCTAATCCCAAACTCCCAATTTCTTTTCTACTGCAAATAATGCTGTATAAACTTTTGAAGGATTCTCAGTGTATTTTGTTAAACTGCTTTTAAGAAAGTTTGTAAAAATTTTCACTCTCTGCCTCCCACTGTGTCCCTCACTCCCACCAAGTCTTTTTTAAAATGTTGCCAGTTTGATATGGGAAAAATGCTATTAAATATATTTTCATGTGTTTATTGGCTATTTATATTTTTTTCTGTGAATTCTCCATCCATGTCCATAGTTCATTTTTTCTACTGGGGCATTAATGTTCTTCTTATTGATTTGGAAGAGTTCTTTATATATTAAAGAAGATACTCCTAATCTATCATAATTGTTTTGGATATTTTCCAGATTTGTCATTTGCTTTTCAACTGAGTTTATGATGGTTTTGAAATAGAGATTTTAAAATTTTTAGGTAATCACTTCATCCAGTCTCTTCCTTGGTAATTCTTTTCCGCATTGATTTCGTGCTTTGAAAAGCCTTTCCTATCTTAACATCAGCTAAAAACTTATCTAGATTTTCTTCAAGTGTTTATGGTCAGTTTTTACATTTTAAATCCTATATACATTTGGAATTCATTTTTTTTACAATGGTGTGTTAGTTTCTGCTTTATAACAAAGTGAATCAGTTATACATATACATATGTTCCCATATGTCTTCCTTCTTGCATCTCCTTCCCTCCCACCCTCCCTATCCCACCTCTCTTGGTGGTCACAAAGCACCGAGTTGATCTCCCTGTGCCACGCGGCTGCTTCCCACTAGCTATCTATTTTACGTTTGGCAGTGTATATATGTCCATGCTACTCTCTCACTTTGTCACAGTTTACACTTCCCCCCTCCCCATATCCTCAAGTCCGTTCTCTAGTAGGTCTGTGTCTTTATTCATTTTGATGTATGTTTGAGGATCTAACTTGGTTATATTCCCACAAACAACCAATTTTCTAGAAACCGGTTTGTGAGTAGTTTTCCTTATCCCACTTGTTTATGATGCCTCCTTTAACTTATGATAAATGTTTCTGTCTGTGCTCTGGTGTGGTTCAGGGATGTCTATACTTTGTTTCCCATCGAGTCTTACACCTCTCACATGCTCCAGTGGCTGCAGCCTTATGACAGAAAATCTCTTCTTGCTATTTGTCCTCTTTTGTGATTCTTAAGCATTCTTTGCATTATTCTTTATTTCACAATAATTTTGTCACTCTTCCCCTAAAAACAATTGAAATTTTGATTGAGACTGTCTTAAACTTATAAGTTAATTTGGGCAGAATTGATATATTTTTTTTTTTACATATTTAGTCTTCCTATCCAGGCAAGCTTCTGTAGGTCTGATTCATTTTTGGTTAGTATTTTGCTTGTCTCTCACTCTCTCTCTCTCGTCAATTTTTATTGCCATTGGGAATGGAATCCTCACACCCAGTATAGGTTGATGTTCTGACTGGAGACAAATTGGGTAAGTCAAAGAGAGTTTATACATGGACTGTTTACCAGGATGTGGGTAAGGGAGACTATAGGAAAATCGTAAGATATTAGAGAATCCTACTGGGCTCATAACAGGGGGGCAGTTAACACCCCTAGTCTGAAGAGGCAAGAAGAAGGAGCAAAGACCAGAACGTGGAAGGGAGAGTCACGTGGAGAGGGCCTCCCTGAAAGGAGCTGCAACCTTGGGTTGGGACACCCAGCCTATCAGAGGAGACTGGGAGGGAAGGAAGTTGGTGAATAAATACCCCAAGCTTTCCTCCCTCCCTTTGACATCCTGCTGGTGTTCTTCATTGGCTAAACCCAACTGGAAGCTAGGGATCCAGGGGCCCCACTGATGTAGTCCACATGAACCAGCTTCTGGGATGGATGGAGACGAGCAGAGAGGAGGCATGGAGGCAGATGGAAGATGCCCACCCAGCAGCCTTCCCTCAGCCTGTATTCTTCCCCCACCATCTATACCATCTGCATTTGTCCACGAACAATTGATGCCTTTTTCTTCATTCAACTACCCATACGGTTTTCTAAATTCTTGCTCTCTTGCTAATTCTCAGAATTTTCCATTTGGTTCCCTTGGGTATTCCCAATGTGTAGCCATATGATCTACAAGTAATTATTTTGTCTTCCTGCTTCCAGTGGTTGTGTATTTTACCTCCTGTTTCTATTGCAGGAGCTGAGCTTCTGTAAAACCATATGTGGTTTTAAAGAGGCTCTTTTAAGAGGCTTAGTTTCAGCTCTTGAGAGTCATGAAAAATCTATGGCTTGGTCTCCCTTTCCTCTTCCTTCTGTCCTTCTTTCTTGAACCACATTCAAGCTCTGGGCAATTCAGTGGTAAACAAGAGAGACCATGAGCAAGCAAACAAACAAAAAGAACAATAAAAATATAGAGCAGCATTTCTCAAACGTTTTGAACTCATCCCACAGTAAGAAATTAATTTGACATTTTCACACACACACACACACACACACACACACACACACACACACACACAGAAACAAAAGTTTCATTAAACCTTCACTATATATAAGGCAGTGCATGAAAAGTGCTGTGATATCTTCTATTCTAATTCACTTTATTTAAAAAGAAAGAATGGAAAAAGAAAAAACCCTACAGGTTGCCACTCACTCAAATGATTTCATGCCCCATTCCTGGGTCCCGACGTGCAGTTTCAGGAGGGCTGAGTCAGTGCAATGTACTGTGCTGAGGAGCAAAGTGGAAAAGAGTGACTGGGTCACAACTTTAGTCAGGTGGGCAGGGAAGACGCCTCTGAGGAAGGACGTCTAATGACAGGAACACCTAACTGTGTGTAGATTAAGGTTGTGCATAGGGTGGGTGGGAATAAGTGTTCATGCAGAGGAAAGAGCAGGTGGAAACAAGCTTGTCTTGCTTGAGTCTCGGTGGGGAGGACAAGGGGGCTGGAGCGTGACGGTGAGTGGGAGATGGAAGCGAGGTGAGATGAGGCTTGACAGGGTGCAGACTTCTGTCATAGCAGCAGGGAGTCTGTGTGTACATACGTATATGGTGCTTAAATAAAGAAAAGCACAACAAATGATGTATTAGTTTTCTATGGCTGTGTAACAAATTACCATGAACCTAGCAGCTTAAAACAAGCCTGTGATCTCACTGTGATGTCACAGTATCTCCTGGGGATCAGGAGTGTGGGTAAGGGTCAGGTGGGGGCTGTTCAGGTCTCACCAGGCAGAAGTTTAAGTGTTGGCCAGGGCTGAAAATCTCAAATGAGGCTCCAGGTCCTCTTTGAAGCTCCTTCAGGTTGTTGGCTGAATTCATTTCTTTGTGGCCCAGTGACTGCAGTCCCCATTTTCTTGTTTGGTGTTTGTTGGAGATGGCTCTTAGCTCCCAGAAGCTGCCCACAGTTCCTTGCTATGTAGCATCCATAGACAACACACACCACAGCTGTTTGCTTTTGTCCAGGCCAGCAGAAGAGAAATTCTCTGATTTCCATGTTTTAAGGTGCTCACCTGATTAGGTCAGGCCCACCCAGTTCCTCCCTTTTGAGGAATTAACTCAATCAAGTCATCACAGGAGTGCTATCCCATCCCATTCATGGTCCTCCCCACTCTCCAGGGGAGGGCACTATACCAGGGCATGTATTCTTGGGGAGGAGTGAGAATCTTGGGAGTCATCTGGGAATCCTGCTCATTACAATGGGCAGGGTCAAAAACCAGAATCCCTGAAGTGATGAAGCCACCAAAGCATTTATTCCAAAAGCACGTCAATCTACCACTGAACTCAGAGTGAGCCCTCTGGGGGCACAGAATCTTATCAACTTAGCAGAATGTTGGAAAGAGCCCTGAAGGTTACGGAGGGGAGGGGGCAGCTTTCATGCCCCCCTCCATGTCCTGGGCTCCTACTTGGATGTTTTCCAATCTGAGAGACCCCTTTAACCGAGAGAGTCTCCCTGAGCAGCTGTCTCTGTGGACCTCCCCTCGTGAGGCCCCAGGAAGTCTTTGTATGCAAATCAAGCTTGGGTGTAACTGGGCTGAGGACAGGTGAGCTGGTCCACGGAGCTGGTTTCCCACCTGTCAGATCTTTCCCTTCACCTGATGGTTCCCAGAGGGGTGACATTAGCCCTGAGTTGATCAGGGAGCTCTGAACTCCTTTGTGTGTTCAAGACCTGCCCTGGGTACCTGGGAGGTGGGGGTGGAGGGGCTCCTGCATGACTCGCAGGTGGCGTATGCCCTCAGGAACCTGCCAGGGTTGAGAAATGGTGACAGCTAGAAAGATGAGGAATGAGACCAGACAGTGTGTTATAAGGGCTTGATAAACTCTAAAGGGAGAGAGACACAGAGAGACATACACACAGAGAGGCAGGGAGACAGAGAGACAGAGAGGATGGAATCATCTGGGCCTCAACAACAGCCAGGGAAAGAAAGCTTTTCTGCTTGGTCGTCAGAATGTTTTAGAATGGTGATGAGTACATTCTTGGTCTGAGGAGCATTCCGATTCATCATCATAGGAACTACTTTTCTAGCGCTTTCTATGTGCTAGAAACCTTTTTGTGAGTTAGATACTATTATCATCCCAGTTTTATAGAAGTGGAAACTGAGGCACAGAGAGGTTGTGTAGCTTGCTCACTTTCACACAGCTGGTAAGTGGCAGAGCTGGGATTGAACCTGGGCTGTTGCGGCTCCTTACCCTATGCTGTGCTGCCCAGGGTCCTTGGACATTGTAGTATACCATAGTACATGCTCAGAACAGAGTGAGACAAGGAGTTGATGAGTGAATCAATGTAACTCTCCTCTTTCCACAGCTAATAGAAGCAGAGTTTGGTTCCTGTTTTCAGTGGCAGTGTGCTCAGGGGAGGGGGGCCTGGCTTGAGGGGATGAGTAATGGTTGGTCTAACCCAATAGTGATTATCCCACTTCCCTTTGCCAGTGATTCATGAAGGAGTGGACACGTGATTTGGGCTTCTGGGAAATGTTTTCCTCCTTTGCCATCTTTGAGTATGACTGTGTAAGGAAGAGGGGCCTGGGTGGTCCAAGTCACCTCCCCTCAGGCTGAGGACAGACTAGGGGCTGGTGATAATGCTGGGGAGGAGGCACTGTCATGCAGACACAGAGGCACGCCTGGCCTTGCCTCTCTCTGCATGTCTTATTAGAGCAGATACAAGGCCCTATTGCTTAGGTCACTTTTACTTGGGAATTCTCCTACTTGCAACTAAAAGCATTCTACTTATAACTTGTATTTGAAATCGATTTCTTCTTTCATCTATTAATTCATTCATCCAGTAAATATTTATTGTGCACTTACTACATGACGGGTCCTGCGCTAGAGGCTGGGGATTCCATAGTGACTTCCATTATGAATAAGGCAGAAATAGACCCTTTAAGGGAGGCAGTGTGGGGAGGCATCAATTATGTAGACAGATCAGTGGGTGATCTGTAGACAGATCACCATGAGAAGTGTTGTGAGGCGGAGTATATGTCGATGTGAGATTGTGTGATATACGGGTTAGTCAAGGAGGGAGGTCGGGGGCTTCCCTGAGGAAGTAATGTTGAGGTGATGTCTAAAAGGAGAGTAGTGATTTGTTTAGTAGGGATGGACGAAGGGGTTATGTTCTAGGCAGAGGGAAATCAAGGTCAGAGAACCTACAGGGCACGGGAAGTTGGGTACCTGGGGAGGTAAAGAAGGCCTGTGGGTGGAGTATGGATCACTAGGATGTATCACCAGAGAAATAGAACCAATGGGACACATACAAATACATAGAAAGGGATTTATTATGAGAGATTGGCTCACATGATTATGGAGGCTGAGAGGTCCCACCACCTGCCATCTGTGAGCTGGAGGCCCAGGAAGGCTGGTGGTATAGTTCTAGTCCAAACCAGAAGGTCTGAAAACCAGTTGGGGCCAATGGTATAAGTCCCAGTCCAAGTTTGAAGGTCCAAGAACCAGGCTTGGTGATGTCTGAGGGCGGGAGGAGATGGACATCCCAGCTGAAGCAAGAAAGCAAATACACCTTTCTTCTGTCTTTTGTTCTATTCGGGTTCTCAGTGGATTGGTTGGTGCCCACCCACCCTCATTGGTGAGGGTGATCTTCTTTGCTCATTCTATGGATTCAGATGCTAATCTCTTCCAGAAACATCCTCATAGACACACCCAGAAGTACTGTTTAACTAAGCATCCCTTAGCCCAGTCAAGGTGACATGTAAAATTAACCATCAGGTAAGGACAGAGGAGGGAAGGTGGGCAGGGCTGGCCTGTGTGGAGTCCTGGGTGTCATACCAAGGCCTCTGGCTTTGTCCCAAGACCTTTGGGAATAATCAAACCCACATTTCCGGAAGATCACTGCACAGAACTACCGTTTCGGTTGAAAAGCTGTAACATGATCCTGCAGTACAATGACTATTCTGAAATCATGGCAGGGCTGTGGGCCCTTTTCTGCCTCCCCGTGTGGCCCCGATTAGAGCTCTGTGCGCTAATGTGTTTAACTCGGTTGCTTATTTAGATGCAGCGAATTATCTTTGATTGGGCACAGATTTCTGTTTCTCTCCGTTATTCTCCTCTATGGCTTCTGTTTGAGGAGAAAAGTGGCGTGTTTTCCGCTGCTTATGGTGTTCGAATGCGTGTTCTGAAAGCAAGGCGGGCTGTGGGCAGAACGGAAGGCCACTGGGGTGTGGAAAGAATCTGAACTATTCAGGGCCTTAAACTGCAGTCTGTACTCTGTGGTGGGAGTGGGTTTTGCCCCTGTACTGTCTCACTCAAACCTGGTTTCTGAGTGATATCTCTTCCTCATGGACACTCCTCTGCGTATCAGGGAATGTCCTTCTAGCTTTGGGTGGGTAGGTAAAACCTGTGGATGTCCGGCACTGTTGGAATTTGGATGGGGTTGTACAAAGTGTCTTGAAGGCATGGACATAACTCCTGCTGGACCGTCCATGGCAGAAAGAAGAAGGAAGCAGGAAGGATGCCTTCAACAGATGGCACACACAACAGCTGCAGTGGCCTTCAGCACAGCTGAGGTGTGACAAATCCATTTAAATGGCCAGGGATGGACAGGAGGCATTGACTGGCCTCCCTGCACATCCTTGGGGCTGGTGGACAGAGTTTGGCTGCCTCTCCACACTGACTTCTCTCCATGTGCCCCCTGCCCCCAGGTCTGGTCCCCTCAGAGGCTTCACTGACTCCCCCAGGTGGCATCTGATCCCCTTCTCTACCCTCTTCCAGCCTTAGTGATACTTTCCAAATTTGCTTTTATGGGCTTTTAAGTCTCAAGAGGCTGTTTCTTTCTCAACAAGCTGTCCTCTTGCTAATCAAAAGTTTGGCACTTCCAAAGATGGATTCTGATGTAGCATCAAGAGCCCTCTTTAAAAGTTAAAAAAATGGAATGAATTTTTTTTCTTGTTGTTCTCACCCAACAAATATTTACTGAGCACTTATTATGTGCCAGGTATGTTCTAAGTGCTAGGGGTATAGCAGGGAATAAAACAGACATCCCTGCCCTCATGAAGCTCATATTCCAGCCGGGGGAGGTACAAAAATATGCATGTCTCCTTGACCAGGGGAAGATGTAAAATGGAAAGGCACAAGACTGACTAGTTCAAGATATCATCTTGCTTCTTCCTCATGAAACATTTCTTAAAAAGCAGCCAGAATGGCACAGTCAGATTCAATTCTTGCACATTCCTGCAGAAGGTCCGTTTCTGTTGCTCATCACTCATGGTCTTCTCCTTGACTTCCACTTGCATATTTAAGTTTTGTCCCTACTCCTTCCCTTCATAAGCTCCGTGTTCCTGCCAAACCAAGCCGATTTGTGGACTTCTGCATGTGGAGTATGCTTTTCTGCCTCCGAGCCTTTGCTCCAGCCCTTCCTTCTGTCTAGAATGCCCTGTCCTCTCCTTTCTGACTTTCTAAATTCAATCTACTCTTCAAAACCCAACTTTAAGTATTGACAGTACTTGAATTCAGTTCAGAGTGAGTCAATTATACCTGATTTCAAATCCTGGCTCAGCTTGGGCCAATCACTCGGCCACTTTGAGCCTTGAATTTCTCATCTGTACTCTGGGTTGGTATGAAGATTAAATGGGGTAACACATAGCAAGCACTCATTAAGAGTGAGCTGTCATTATTTTCCCCTGTAATGAGTTGAGACTTTGGGGGGATGTTGGGATGGGGTGAATGTATTTTGCATGTTGATGGTTGTGAGTCTTTTGGGGCCCGAGGCTAGACTATGGTAAGCAGAAAAATGGCCTTCAAAGCCGTTAACTTCCTAATCCCTGGAAAGTGCGAATATATCATCTTACATGGCAAGAGGGACTTTGCAGATGTGATCAAGTTAAGGATCTTGAGATGGGGAGATGATCCCAGATTATCTGGGTGGGCTTGATGAAGTCTTTATAAGAGGGAGGCAGGAGGGTCAGAGTCAGAGGCTGGTTGGAAGATGAGACTCTGCTGGCTTAGGATGGAGGAAGGGTCATGAGCCAAGGAATGCAAGCATCTTCTAGAACCTGGGAAAGTCAAGGAGACAGATTCTCCCCTAGAGCCTCCAGAAGGTGCACAGCCCTACCCACACTTGATTTTAGCCCTGTGAGACTCATTTCAGACTTCTGACTTATACAGTGCTGTAAGATAAACAAACTTGTGTTAAGATACTAAGTTTGTGGTAATTTATTACTGTAGCAGTAGAAAACTAATGCACACCCATCTTCAGAGATTCATGCTCTTCCTTTGGTAAAAACCTGGAAGATTCCACAGAGTTTACTATTATCTAGTCAGTATTTCTAGTTGGCAGGAAAGCCATGGGCACTTTCCTTAAGTACCATTTGCCATGTAGATGCACAGGAATTTCTTGCTTTCCATATGTCTGAGGAAGTCTTCATTATAGAGGTGATACAACCTGACAGTGCCTGACTGAGCCCAGAGGTCAAAGGCCTGAGCTCTGTACCCATACAGACCTGGGTTTGAATCCTGGGAGGCCTCTGAATTGCAGTGAGAACTCGGGGAAGTAACTACCCATCTCCAGTCTTGTATTCTTGTCTATAAATTAGGAATACTACTTCAGGGTGGCTCTAAAGAGCATATGAAACGATGCATGTAGGACTCTCAGTACTATGCCTGGCACATAGCAAATACTCAATACATATTAGTGGTTATTATTATTATTATTATTATCCTTAATTGTTAGTTTTAGTCTGAGGTGATCACAGGCTTGTGACTGTTGTAGGGTAATTTTTGGGTTTTCAAGGATTGTGGATGCTATAGTCCTAAGAAATCCAAACATTATTGCTCATAGATTGCTGTTCCACAGAGCACAGATGTGGATGATTTGTTATAAATTTGTACATGTGTAGAGAGGAGTGGAGTACAGAGGGATGGGCAAGATGGCACCCCAGTAAGAATTCTGGGTGGGGTGGAGAGGTGATCTGATGTAATAAGTAACACTGAGTCCTCACTCTGTGCCCAACACTAAGGGCTTTGCATGCATTTGCTGGTTCATTGTCCCTAATGGCCCTCTGCAGAGTGAGAATTAGCACCCCCACATGACAGAAGAGAGATCAAAGGCCAAGGAGGCTCACCCCAGATCTGGCACCTAAACCTGCACCCACCCAGCCTTGCTGCCTCTAGAACTTCACATTCCTGGGGAGGATCCAAGAGTCCCCAGTAGCACAGCTGTGAGCAAACGCTGGAATGCCCCAGGGAGATGTGCGACCCACCCAGGACGAGAGCTTTCCCCTTGAAACAACGCAGCCCCCTCGCTCGCCGTGGAAGGAGGTGGAATGGAGCTGGCAGTGCCTTCCTGGCGACAGCTCTGGATAAAACCACTCAGGCGTGTGTTTTGAAGCGAGGCTGCCCTAGGGGGTGCGTAGAAGAAAGGCTGTGCTATTGATGTTTCCCGTCACGACGCTTACAGTTTCTTCATTTCTGGTCCCTGAGCCTCAGGAGTCCTTAGTGCAGCTGCCAAATTGCTTCATGCTCCAGAAAGTGGGGTGCCTCTTAACTAAGGAAAAAAACTGGCATTTTCTACCAAGAGCCCCAGCTGTTCGAGCTTCTTATAATATTAACAGATGTCCGCAGCATTCCCCAGAGAGCACCATGCTTCTTTCTCTTTCTTTCCTTTCCCTTTGTTCTTTCTTTCCTCTTTCTTGACTATTGAAGGGACTCCATCTTTGCCTTGGTCTGGGGCTGAGGCATCCATTACAGTATCCAGAATGTCCATGTGGCTATTTAAATTTAAATTAATTAAAATAAAGGAAAAACTCAGCTTCTTAGTTTCAGGAGCCACATCCCAAATGCTCATTTACCACTGTGCTAACCATGTGACCAATGGCTGTGGCCGCCATGTTGGACTCCACAGACATAGAACATTTCCACTGTTGCAGAAAGTTCTATTGGACAGTGCTGGTCTGGAGCCTTCATTCATTTGCTCATTCAGCTCTTATTTAATGAGTACCTGCTATGTGCTGGACACTGTTCCAGGTTCTGGGAAGTAAGTGGTCAAATAAGAAAAGCAAATCTCTTCCCTCATGGAGTGACTTCCATGGTGGGTGAGGCACTCAACAGAAAAATCATTGCAGAATGTGAAAAGAGCCCCAAAGGAAACCAGTAAGGGTGAAGTAATGCAGAGTGATGGTGGGGGGGCGGTCACAGGTATAGTTGGGGAAGGCAGGCACTAGATGAGTGCTGAGCCATGTCCCTAAACGCTCATGACTTCAGCCTACTCACGGAATCCTTTGGTCAGGCTGTGCTTGCTCAGAATGCAGGGGAATGAAGAGGGGCATCCCTGGAATGGTGGCCTCTCTTTTGTGTGGGGTTGTGTAACACCTCATGAGAGGCTGGTGAAGGCAGGGTGTCAGGTCTTTCCCTTGGGGGGAGGAGAAAGTGTTGCCGTGGGGCGGGGGGTCTCTGTTCCAAGGCACAGTTTCCTTTCCCAGTTACCACCTGGTTGCTAAGGAATTAGACTGGCTTTATAGTTGACCTACTTCCACCCTCCGATACTGCGGATTGATATTTTCCTCCTTATAAAGGACTTGCCTAAAGCAAAAATGGCAATGCCAGCGACTTGTCACTGACGAGAGGAGATTTATTACTGACGAGAGGAGATTTATTACCTCCAACCAACAGAATGAAGGGTCACAGTGGACATCTGTCTGCTTCTGCCTGTGGGTAGGGTCCCAGATGAGGGTTGGTCGATGGTTAGGACCACTCCGGGTGTGGTGTCTTCCATCATTGCTTCCAGTTGGTGTCCAGTTCCAGAGAGCTTAGCTGGAGGTGACAGGTAGACCCCCATGGCTTCACCCAATATTTCCATTTGAGTCAACGATATCACGTCTTCCAACTTTGAACACTGAAATTTGAAATGACCTCTGGCTGTTTATTCACCATCAATCAAAGCAGAGAATTACTGCTTGAATCTCAGGGATGAAGTTGGCAACTGACAGGATACAACATGGCAGAAAAAGTTTGGGGTATCCTGTTGCAATCATAATTCTGGGTGGCATTTGGCTGGAGGGAGTTATGGAGACAGTGGAGGCTGTGAACGTATGTTTCATCCAAGAAATATGGGTTCTGGGGTAATAATTCATGCCTGTTCTTTACCCTTGGTGGAGACTTTCATTCTCTCTGTTTTGTAACTTTTATTTGTTGTGTGTTTACCATATGTTAGGCTGTATGTCTCCATCCTCCACGTTGTATGTCTCAATCCTTGTAACAACCCTGTACATTTGGCCCCATTCCTCATGCCTATCTTACAAGCAGGTGAGCTGAAGTTCAGACATTTGAGATAATGTCTAGTTACACAGCAATTGAGCCATAGACCTTGATTCATGTGTTGGAGTCCAGGCCCAGAACCTACTCTCCTCATTGGGATGGGTATACCTTTAACAGAAAACACTTAGGGGATGAGGCTTGGCTCCGAGCCTTGGCAGGCAACAGCACCCAGCCAGAATTCGATACCATTGTTTGTTTTCTGCTTTTGTTTTTATGATGTTGGTTTTCTATTTACAGTAGTGATAAAAGTTTCTAAAAGTCAATGTATTTTGTGTAAAAAAAAGTGATTCTGTTTAAAAATATGAAGGAAGTAATTTTAATGTGGTATGAATGTGGCAAAAGTAGCGTCAGTGACATGAGAATGCCCACACCTCCCGTGAAGGCTGAGATGCAGGGCCATTTGTTGGTTCCAAGGGCAAAGGGCATCATAGACGGGCATTCAGAAGGTGAAATGCTAAGTGCTTCTGTGTGTATGTGTGTGTGTGTGTGTGTGTGTGTCCTTATGGACCACAGTGGCAGAGCTGAGAGCTGAAATGCACTGACTGTGGCAAATGGGGAGATTTCTCTGGAATGTCTCCTTAAATGAGAGTTGACACGAAGCCTTTGCTCTGTTCTAGCCTCTGGTGTTCATCATCTCATTAAATTCTCACAACACCTCCTGGACACTGTGGTTCCTATTTTATAGATGAGGACACTGTGACTTTGGAAGTGTGTCATTTGTCTAAGCCATACATTTATATGCAGCGGAGCAGGATATACATGCAGGAAGTCTGACTCCAGAGACCCTGCTCTTAGCCTCTGCATTATAGTTAATCACTGGAGCTGCTTATAATAATACATATTCTGTTTCTCTTCTTTTGACCTCAATTCTCCAATGGATCTAAGAAGAGTTGATTTTCAGTTCTTTTTTTTCCCCTTGTTGTCCGGATGTGAGTGATGACTTCCAAGCTCCTTCCGTGCTGGACTGGAAACCTTCAATTTTGAAAGATATTTTCATAGGGTGTAGAATTCTGAGTTGACAGTTCTTTTTTCTTTCAGAATTTTAAATTGTCTCTCCATGTTCTTCTGGATTATGTGGTTTCTAAATAGAGGTCTCTTATAACACTTATCCTTGTTCTCCTAGATGTAATGTGTCTTTTTTTCTCTGGTTGTTGTCTTCAAGGTTTTATCTTTATCTCCTCTTTTGGGGACATGATTGGACTGAACTTTCTTCCTCGCATTTGAGTGTAGGTAGGACCAAAAAACTTGCTTTGGCCAGTGGAATATGAGCAAAAGGTTGAAGAGACTTTGCACACTTTCCCATATTCTCTTTCCCACTGCCCATGGCAAGTGGAAACAATGTTTAAGATACTCTGTAGATCCAGGCTCTGTTGTGATGACAGAGTGGACCAGTGGCTCCAGCTGACCCATCATGAGTATGTAGCATGAAGTAAAAAAAATTTTTATGGCTATTCAGATTTAAGGGATGTTCATTATTGCAGCACAACCCAGCCTATCCTGTCTGATAGGCTATATCACTTTCTTTCAGATGAAGTAAAGGGAACGATTTGCGAGAGAGAGCCCAGTAATAAAAAGTTCTTGCTTGTAAACCTAACCCACTGACAACCACAATGATAGAGTGGTAACACGGAGGAAGATTCTGTAGAACCAAAGAAAAAAACACGCAACCAGCCCTACAGAATTCTCAAAGACCCCTACCTCATCTTGCAAACAGAAAGCGCTGTTGGATAATTAAGATGCATATGCCACCTGACATTAAGCAGCCTTTTGTGAACTATTAAGGTTAAATCAGTCACATATTTTATTCTTACTGAATTAGAAGATTAGTGTTAATTTCTGGCAGGGTTCCATTACTCCCTGTTGAAGGAAATCAATGTATCTGAACATAATTTAATGAGAAGAAGCTCGTACCATAGTGAAAAAGGCTGGGGAGACATTATCTTGACATTTTAGGTAATTCAGTTAAGTCCAGCGAAAGAGGAGTGATTGACAAAGTCATTATTTCCCCCACCGAGAGGTAGAAAGCAGATTTCTTTTCTTTTTTTTTGCGGTACGCCGGCCTCTCACTGTTGTGGCCTCTCCTGTTGCGGAGCACAGGCTCCGGATGCGCAGGTTCAGCGGCCATGGCTCACGGGCCTAGCCGCTCTGCGGTATGTGGGATCTTCCCGGACTGGGGCACGAACCCGTGTCCCCTGCATCGGCAGGCAGACTCTCAACCACTGCGCCAGCAGGGAAGCCCAGAAAGCACATTTCTGACAATAATTTAAGATTTTGGTAGTGAAGGAGCATGGTGAGAATTAAGAATGGGGTTGATGAAGTGCCCACTCCCCACCTTGCCTGTGGCTTCTGGACAATCTCATCAATCATGGAGTTTGCATTCCTGGCTTGAGATGAGAAAAATACCATAACAGAGCACAGGTGGACAAGCATGGGCTGGTGCAGGTGGGATGCTTATTTATTTTAATTTTTAACATCTTTATTGGAGTATAATGGCTCTACAATGGTGTGTTAGTTTCTGCTATATAACAAAGTAAATCAGCTATACATATACATATATCCCTATATCTCCTCCCTCTTGCGTCTCCCTCCCACCCTCCCTATCCCACCCCTCTAGGTGGTCAGAAAGCACCAAGCTGATCTCCCTGTGCTATGCAGCTGCTTCCCACTTGCTATCTATTTTACATTTGGTAGTGTTTATAAGTCCATGCCAGTCTCTCACTTCATCCCAGCTTAACATTCCCCCTCCCCTTGTACTCAAGTCCATTCTCTACCTCTGCATCTTTATTCCTGTCCTGCCCCTAGATTCTTCAGACCCATTTTTAAAAACTTTTAGATTCCATATATATGTGTTAGCATATAGTATTTTTATTTCTCTTTCTGACTTACTTCATTCTGTATGACAGACTCCAGGTCCATCCACCTCACTACAAATAACTCAATTTCGTTTCTTTATATGTCTGAGTAATATTCCATTGTATATATGTGCCACATCTTCTTTATCCATTCATCTGTTGATGGACACTTAGGTTGCTTCCATATCCTGGCTATTGTAAATAGAGCTGCAATGAACATTTTGGTACATGACTCTTTTTGAATTATGGTTTTCTCAGGGTATATGCCTAGCAGTGGAATTGCTGGGTCATATGGTAGTTCTATTTTTAGCTTTTTAAGGAACCTCCATACTGTTCTCCATAGTGGCTGTATCAATTTACATTCCCACCAACAGTGCAAGAGGGTCCCCTTTTCTCCACATCCTCTCCAGCATTTATTGTTTCTAGATTTTTTGATGATGGCCATTCTGACCAGTGTGAGATGATATCTCATTGTAGTTTTGATTTGCATTTCTCTAATGATTAATGATGTTGAGCATTCTTTCATGTGTTTATTAGCAATCTGTATATCTTCTTTGGAGAAATGTCTATTTAGGTCTTCTGCCCATTTTTGGATTGGGTTGTTGTTTTGTTATTGGGCTGCATGAGTTGCTTGTAAATTTTGGAGATTAATCCTTTGTCAGTTGTTTCATTTGCAAATAATTTCTCCATTCTGAGGGTTGTCTTTTGGTCTTGTTTTTTTTTTTTTGGTGGTATGCGGGCCTCACTGTTGTGGCCTCTCCCGTTGCGGAGCACAGGCTCCGGATGAGCAGGCTCAGCGGCCATGGCTCACGGGCCCAGCCGCTCCGCGGCATGTGGGATCTTCCTGGACTGGGGCACGAACCCGTGTCCCCTGCATCGGCAGGCGGACTCTCAACCACTGCGCCACCAGGGAAGCCCTGGTCTTGTTTATGGTTTCCTTTGTTGTGCAAAAGCTTTTAAGTTTCATTAGGTCCCATTTGTTTATTTTTGTTTTTATTTCCATTTCTTGGTCAAAAAGGATCGTGCTGTGATTTATGTCATAGAGCGTTCTGCCTATGTTTTCCTCTAAGAGTTTGATAGTGTCTGGCCTTACATTTATGTCTTTAATCCATTTTGAGTTTATTTTTGTGTATGGTGTTAGGGAGTGTTCTAATTTCATACTTTTACATGTACCTGTCCACTTTTCCCAGCACCACTTATTGAAGAGGCTGTCTTTTCTCCCCTGTATACTCTTGCCTCATTTATCAAAGGTAAAGTGACCATATGTGCGTGGGTTTATCTCTGGGCTTTCTATCCTGTTCCATTGATCTATATTTCTGTTTTTGTGCCAGTACCGTACTGTCTTGATTACTGTAGCTTTGTAGTATAGTCTGAAGTCAGGGAGCCTGATTCCTCCAGCTCCATTTTTCGTTCTCAAGATTGCTTTGGCTATTCGTGGTCTTTTGTGTTTCCATACAAATTGTGAAATTTTTTTGTTCCAGTTCTGTGAAAAATGCCAGTGGTAGTTTGATAGGGATTGCATTGAATCTGTGGATTGCTTTGGGTAGTAGAGTCATTTTCACAATGTCGATTCTTCCAATCCAAGAACATGGTATATCTCTCCATCTATTTGTATCATCTTTAATTTCTTTCATCAGTGTCTTATAATTTTCTGCATACAGGTCTTTTGACTCCTTAGGTAGGTTTATTCCTAGATATTTTATTCTTTTTGTTGCAGTGGTAATTTCACTCTCAGATTTTTCATCATTAGTGTATAAGAATGCCAGAGATTTCTGTGCATTAATTTTGTATCCTGCTACTTTACCAAATTCATTGATTAGCTCTAGTAGTTTTCTGATAGCATCTTTAGGATTCTCTATGTATAGTATCATGTCATCTGCAAACAGTGACAGCTTTACTTCTTTTCCGATTTGGATTCCTTTTATTTCTTTTTCTTCTCTGATTGCCGTGGCTAAAACTTCCAAAACTATGTTGAATAAGAGTGGTGAGAGTCGGCAACCTTGTCTTGTTCCTCATCTTAGTGGAAATGGTTTCAGTTTTTCATCATTGAGGACGATGTTGGCTGTGGGTTTGTCATATATGGCCATTATTATGTTGAGGAAACTTCCCGATATGACAGCTTTCTGCAGGGTTTTTTTTATCATAAATGGGTGTTGAATTTTGTCGAAAGCTTTCTCTGCATCTATTGAGATGATCATATGGTTTTTTTCCTTCAATTTGTTAATATGGTGTATCACGTTGATTAATTTGTGCATATTGAAGAATCCTTGCATTCCTGGAATAAACCCCACTTGATCATGGTGTATGATCCTTTTAATGTTCTGTTGGATTCTGTTTGCTAGTATTTTGTTGAGGATTTTTGCATCTATGTTCATCAGTGATAATGGCCTGTAGTTTTCTTTCTTTGTGATGTCTTTGTCTGGTTTTGGTATCAGAGTGATTGTGGCCTCGTAGAATGAGTTTGGTAGTGTTTTTCCCTCTGCTATATTTTGCAAGAGTTTGAGAAGGTTAGGTGTTAGCTCTTCTCTAAATGTTTGGTAGAATTTGCCTGTGAAGCCATCTGGTCCTGGACTTCTGTTTATTGGAAGATTTTAAATCACAGTCTCAATTTCAATGCTTGTACTTGGTCTGTTTATATTTTCTATTTCTTCCTGGTTCAGTCTTGGAATGTTGTGCTTTTCTAACAATTTGTCCATTTCTTCCAGATTGTCCATTTTATTGGCATAGAGTTTCTTGTAGTAATCTCTCATGAGCCTTTGTATTTCTGCAGTGTCAGTTGTTACTTCTCCTTATTCATTTCTAATTCTATTGATTTGAGTCTTCTCCCTTTTTTTTCTTGATGAGTCTGGCTAATGGTTTGTCAATTTTGTTTATCTTCTCAAAGAACCAGCTTTTAGTTTTATTGATCTTTGCTGTTGGTTTCCTTCATTTCTTTTTCATTTATTTCTGATCTGATCTTTATGGTTTCTCTCCTTCTGCTAACTTTGGGTTTTTTTACCTGTTTCTCTAATTGCTTTAGGTGTAAGGTTAGGTTGCTTATTTGAGATGTTTCTTGTTAATTGAGGTAAGATTGTATTGCTATAAACTTCCCTCTTGAACTGCTTTAGCTGCATCCCATAGGTTTGGGGTCTTCGTGTTTTCATTGTCATTTGTCTCTAGGTATTTTTTTATTTCCTCTTTGATTTAGGTGGGATGCTCATTTGCAAGGTGTTTTCAGGTTGGATCTGGTAAGGACTGCCATTTGCAGGAGCTCTGCCTCGTTGGAATGCAGCAGGCTTCATAAATGTATATTGAATGGACAGGTCCATAGATGTGAATGTCTTCAGAGAATACCAGGTGTCCCCCTACTATGATCAGTAAAATATGCAGAAATGTCCTTAAATGTGCCACATGATCTCACTGCATTAAAACCTTCTTTTAGGCCCAATTAAAAATGTGTGACATGCTCAGTAGTTTAATGACAAACATAGTAGATGTTATCTGTTTATGATGCTGATGTTGGGATACTATGGCAAGGCAGGTGGAGGTGGAGAGGGTGGGCTGGGGTCCAGCCCTGGGTGGTGTCTGGGAGTGAGGCAGGATGGGCCCACAGGTATCAGTGGGATGCAAAGGGGGAGCTCAGGCAGCTTCCCAGGAGAAGCTGGTGGACCAGGGTCACAGTCTGAGGAATCAGGTCTGATGTGATCAAACCAAAAGTAATGACTAAGTGAGACTATGAAAGACCAAAGCATTGAGTCTAGCGGCCAGGAGATGAATTCAGGAGCGATTTCTGCTGGTGTTAAAATGTAAAGAGAGAGATAGAGAGAGAGAGAGGCCATCAGAGGATGCTTGGGCCTTGCCTGTGAGAGGGAAGCTAAACCAGTTAGTTACAGATTTTATAAGTTAAGGAGGGGCTCCTGTTCAACCTCTTATACCTCTGTTCTCTCCTCCCTCCAGCCCTTCCTTCCATCCTTTCTCCTATGCTTCCTTCCCCCTTTACTCCTTTCTCCCATTACTTCCTCACTCCTTCCTTCCTCCCACACTATTTATGGAGAACTTACGGTAGTGCTGTGTCTCTGTTAGCAAAGAAGAAAGGAAGACCTGCATAAAGTGCCAGTTGTACAGTGTTGCAGGCAAACAATATGGGAAGGATTAGCCCCAGACTTGGAAGAACAGGTAGTCAGGAGAATGTCTAGCTGAGGTCTCAGTCAGGTTGGGGATGCTGCAAGGGCCAGAGAGAGCAAGGTGGTGGACACACCTCTAAGAGAGTCCAGCCTAGGGCAGTGAAGGACCAGCTCACCAGAGCCTGGCTGGTTTCTTAGGGTGTGTCATGGTTCCCTGGCATGGTAGGCAGGATTTCTAGAAATGGGCCCCATGAATCCATACTCCTCTGATTCCCAGAACCTGTGCATGTGAAGAGATATCACCCCCATGACTATAGACTGTTATATGGCACAATTCCTAGTGTGTCATTCCAATCCCATGAGCCCTTAAAAGTAGAACATTCTCTGGCAGGAGTTAGAAGGGGAAGTGAGAGTCCTGAAGTGTGGGAAGGACTCAGTGCTGCTGCTGGTTTGAAGATAGACAGGCTACATGAGGCTTAGTGTGGGTGGCCTCTCAGAGCAGAGGGACCCCTGGGAAATGGGAGCCTCAGTCCTACAGCCACAAGGAATGACAGCTTGCATGAGTTGGGTGGTGGAATCT
Organism: Kogia breviceps; assembly: GCF_026419965.1. Classification (NCBI taxonomy): domain Eukaryota; kingdom Metazoa; phylum Chordata; class Mammalia; order Artiodactyla; family Physeteridae; genus Kogia; species Kogia breviceps. The sequence continues at coordinate 57,257,427 of NC_081323.1, forward strand.
TCCCCAGTTCCTCCAGATATAAGCCCAGGGCAACCAACACTGTGATTTTGGCCTGGGAGACCCTGAGCAGAGAGCCCAGCCAAGGCCACTGGATTCCCCACCTGTGAGATGATCACTGGGTACTGTTTTTCTTTTCTTTTTTTTTTTGGCGGTACACAGGCCTCTCACTGTTGTGGCCTCTCCCGTTGTGAAGCACAGGCTCTGGATGCACAGGCTCAGCAGCCATGGCTCACGGGCCCAGCATGTGGGATCTTCCCAGACCAGGGCACGAACCCGTGTCCCCTGCATCAGCAGGCGGACTCTCAACCACTGCTCTACCAGGGAAGCCCTGGGTACTGTTTTAAGCTGCCAAAATTATGGGAATTTTTTACGAAGCCATAGCAAACTAATACACTGGGCCTGATTTGACCAGATTCATACATAAATCTGCATAATACAAATCTGGGTTGGGGCAATGAGGTGGATTTAAATAAACGAGGTAGGTTTATGTTCTGTCTTTGGTTAACATGGCTTGGTTGCCTTAGATAATGAGGGAGTAGTAAGGGAAATAGAAACCCTTCAATATGCACATTTAGATTCTGTCAGAAGACATTTAAAAATAGCACTGAAGATTTTTTGTGAATTTTTGGTGAATTCATTACACATACACACACCTCATACAGACTTTGCATCTACCTTTTCCTTAAATGAAAAAAAAAATGGGATTCTGTGAAGATGGCAGCTGAATTTGGCTTCTTTCTCCTATGCTATAAATGCAAATCCATCAGCCTGTCGAGCCACATGGCTGCAGCGCCCTGGGAGTGGCTGGATGCAGTTGTGGCCTTTGGCTTTCTGAGTTCCAGCAGAGAGAATGGGGTGAGCTCAGAATGCAGTGGGCCCTGGGAAGATCTTTGTTCTGAGAAGAGAAGTGAAGCCCTCGAGGGAAAGTGGAGTTAGGCTTCTTGCCCCACTGAGCCTAAGAAGGAAGATACCCTCCACCGAAGAGGGTCTGGGAACACACAGGCATACAAGAAGAGTCAGGCAAATTCAGTTCTTAATGATTCAAAAAGACATTTGAGTGGCAAAACATATCATAAATAAAGTCAACAGTTGAATCATAGACCTGGATAATATTCTGTGAAGGGTATGCAAAGAAATTTTACAAGTCATCCAGATGAGCTTAAGAAACAGACTAGAAAAATGGACAGGAAGAGGCAGTTGACAGATGAGCAAATTCGAATGGCCAACAGATGCATGAAATCATGCTCACGGTTAGTGATAAGGGAACCAAAACCCAGTATCAGTTTACATTTTTCTGAAAGTCCAGAATATAAAGCAATTCCCTGCTGCTGGTGGGAATTCAGGGAAAGGATGTCCATACCCTGCTGCCAGGAAGTGAAGGATTTCCTTGAAAAGCAGGCTATATAGCTTTTACTTAAAATTAAAATACACAAACCTTTCAACTGAGCTATCTTACTCCTGGAAATCCAACCCATGGGACTGAAGGCATAAACATAAGCAAGAATATACGTCCAAAGGTGTTTAATGTGGCATTGTTTTTAGAGGCAGAGAGGGGGCCAGAAACTGTCAAGATCACCTGTAGAGGAATGGTTGAATTAATGAACGAATTAATTTTGCTGCTGTTGAAAAGAATGAATCAGGAATACCAGTTGTGTTGACAGATATCTGTGAAGTACTGTTGAGTGAGTAAAGATGCTGAAAGGGGCATATAACATCCTATTTTAATGAAGATAGAAGTAACCATGTATGTACGTGTACGAAGCGTATACATACTTATTTGAGAATAGAGAAAAATTTGGAACAATGCATTCTAGATTATCACTTGAACTACTGGTAGGAGACCTGGAGGGGGAATTCATGCATAAAAAGGCAAAAGAAAAGACTACCTGAGGAAAGCAAACTTGATACATGTGATGTGATTACATCTAACTGTTCAGATAAATTTGTATAGATGTTTGTGTAAAGAAACTTAAAACAGGAATCCATTTGCCAATGGAATAAGGTTCTAACAAGGCCCGCAAATAATGTGGGGGAGATCAAAGTGTGAAGGAATATATATTAAATTCTTATAAAATGCAGCCCAGTGTAATAATCACTCATCCCTGTAACACGATGTACGCAGCCACAGCCAAGTGCTGAACAGGATAATTGTTCTCATCCATTGAGGCCTTTTTATCTTGGTGACATTGTCAAATTGTCCTCAGTAATGAGAAGGAGAGGGAGAAGGAAGGAGAGAAAGAGAAAGAGAAGGAAGAGGAGAGGGAGAAGGAGGAGGAGAAGGAAGAGTTAGGAGAAGGAGGGGGGAGAGAAGGGGAAGGGAGGAGGACAATGAGGAGCATCTTTTAAAAAACTTTGTATTCTGATGCAAATCAAAATGAATGGATAAAGAAGATGTAGCACATATATACAATGGAATATTACTCAGCCATAAAAAGAAACAAAATCGAGTTATTTGTAGTGAGGTGGATGGACCTAGAATCTGTCATACAGAGTGAAGTAAGTCAGAAAGAGAGAAACAAATACCATATGCTAACACATATATGTGGAATCTAAAAAAAAAAGGTTCTGAAGAACCTAGGGGCAGGGCAGGAATAAAGATGCAGATGTAGAGAATGGACTTGAGGACACAGGGAGGGGAAGGGTAAGCTGGGATGAAGTGAGAGAGTGGCATGATATATATACTACCAAATGTAAAATACATAGCAAGTGGGAAGCAGCCGCATTGCACAGGGAGATCAGCTTGGTGCTTTGTGACCACCTAGAGGGGTGGGATGGGGGGGTGGGATAGGGAGGGTGTGAGGGAGGGAAACACAAGAGGGGGGAGATATGGGGATATATGTATATATATAGCTGATTCACTTTGCTATAAAGCAGAAACTAACACCATTGTAAAGCAATTATACTCCAATAAAGATGTTTCAAAACAAAACTCTAAAAAACTAAAAAACAAAAACAAAACCAAAAGGCTACAATGAAGTATCGCCTCACACCAGTTAGAATGGGCATCATCAGAAAATCTACAAACAACAAATGCTGGAGAGGGTGTGGAGAAAAGGGACCCCTCTCACACTGTTGGTGGGAATGTAAATTGATACAGCCACTATGGAGAACAGTATGGACGTTCCTTAAAAAACTAAAAATAGAATTACCATATGACCCAGCAATCCCACTACTGGGCATATACCCTGAGAAAACCATAATTCAAAAAGACACATGCACCCCAGTGTTCATTGCAGCACTATTTGCAGTAGCCAGGTCATGGAAGCAACGTAAATGCCCATCGACAGACGAATGGATAAAGAAGATGTGGTACATATATACAATGGAATATTACTCAGCCATAAAAAGGAATGAAATTGGATCATTTGTAGAAACGTGGATGGATCTAGAGACTGTCATACAGAGTGAAGTAAGTCAGAGAAAAATAAATATCGTATATTAACGTGTATATGTGGAATCTAGAGAAATGGTACAGACGAACTGGTTTGCAGGGCAGAAATAGAGACACAGATGTAGAGAACAAACATATGGACACCAAGAGATAAAAGTGGCAGGGGTGGTGGTGGTGGGATGAATTGGGAGATTGGGATTGACATATACACACTAATATGTATAAAATAGATAACTAATAAGAACCTGCTGTATAAAAATAAAAAGAAACAGGGCTTCCCTGGTGGCGCAGTGGTTGAGAATCCGCCTGCCGATGCAGGAGACACGGGTTCGTGCCCCGGTCCGGGAGGATCCCACATGCCGCGGAGCGGCTGGGCCTGTGAGCCGTGGCCGCTAGGCCTGCGCGTCCGGAGCCTGTGCTCCGCAACGGGAGAGGCCACAACAGTGAGAGGCCCGCGTACCACAAAAAAAATAAATAAATAAAAAAAAATTAAAAGAAACAAACAAAAAAACATGTTTTGAAATAATTACAGACTCACAGGAAGGCAACAATAGTAAGTAGAGTCCAGTGATCCCTTCTCCCAGCTTCCCCCAGTGGTGACAGCAGTGTCACAACCAGGAAACTGACATTGGTGCAATCTGCGGACTAAACTACAGACCCTATTCAATTTTCTCCAGTTTTACACGCACTCGTGTGTGTGTGTTTGTAGTTCCCTGCAGTTTTCCCTCATATATAGATCTGTGTAACCAGCACCACCATCAAGATGAAGAACAACCCATCCCTACAAAGGAGCCCCTCTTTTTTGTCCCCCCAATCCCATAGGAAGCACTATGGGAACAGGAACCTAAGCTTCCCCCGCTGTGTCCTGGTGAATGTTCCAAGGATGCCAGGCACACTGTTTCTCTGAGTCCCTCCCCTCCCCTCCCTGTGGCTTTTGCTGCCTCTCTGTGCCCAGGGGTGTCTCATCCTGGGCCGTGCAAATCTATTCTGATGTTGCTCTGTCCCTCTTCCCTTGACAGTTGTGGCCTTGAACAGCTCTTAGACTCATCTTGTGAAATTGACTCTTTTCATACATCATTCTCGCCCTGTCTCAGGTTGCATCCGGCCTCGTTTTGGCAGGAAGGGCTCTTGTTATCTTCTGGAGCTACAGTGGCCTGGCTAACTCTGTCTGGGCATCGCCTTTTTTTCAAGCATCTCACAGTAGTTTACAAAATAAAATGCATTTCTCTGATAACCCTGAGAGGAGGTATCCTGGGTGTTATTACCCAAAGCTCAGAGCTCTACAATTCCCATTTCTCAGGCAATTCAAGGAAAAAGAAGGAGAAATCAACCAATCCTGACTGTCCTGGGGACCCCTATGCCTCTTTGTCCTTCTGGTCTGGCTCTGGTCCACTGGTCACCTTCAACTTTATGCATTTACTTGTCCTCTAGCCTTACTTTCCCACTGTGTTCCTCTTACTTAGTAGGTATTCAATATTCACTAATTGCTGAGAAACTAAGGAGCTGGGGAGCAACTCAGCGCACTGCTAAGGCCTCAGATAAGGACTATCTGCTGAATTGCACTGAAAGTTAGCAGCACCTAATTTTGGCCAAATTAAATTTATTATAACTTGTCCACGCAAGTCCCAGGTATGCAGAGCTTGATGAAGGGCTATGTGGTTTATCAGTGTGATGTGTTGGATCAAGGTTGGTCTGGCTACACAGCCTTGGACAGTTTGTTTAATCTTCCTGAGCCCCATCTGCAAAATAGGGATGATAGTGTGAGAAGTAAAGGGATACGACAAGCCAAGCACCCAGCACCCAAGTAGGATTTTGATAAAGTTGGCCTCTAACTTCTTTTCCCTCCTACCACTCATCCTGTTGCAAATGGGGTTGCCTGGAAAGCTAACAAGACGGAGGTTAGTGTTCATTAGGATCAATACCTGTGGAAGGGAGGTGGGGTGGGCACAGGGGGAAGTGGGGCAGTAGTGCAGCCTTGCCCAGATCTGGAAGCCAGGAGGAACTTGAGAGGTGTCCCCCCACTGGGACTAGGAGCCTGGCTCTTATAACCTTATAACCTCAGTCCCTGGATTCGGGCTGCCCCAGCCTTTGACAAGTTAGGACTCTTCAATTGAGGCAATCTCTGATGGGGGCTGATGGCTTGGGGCTTTCTGCTGGCAGCTCTCCCAGTACCCGGAGGAGTAAGATGCTCCTTACTGAAGGAGGATCTGGACAGAGCATCACAACATCCACCTGATACATGCCAGCTGGTCTCTCTGCCCCAGAGTATCTCTGTAGTCCGAGGGTAAGATCCACAGTGGTAGTGGCGGTGGTGGGGGGAGCTGTTCACTTTAGCTTTCAGTGAGGCAATTTGTGAAGTGCGTCTTAATTTTTTTCGTGAAGACAAAACTGTTGACATAAATGGATGCTTTAAACATGAATATACCTAGGTTTTGATTATGGAGCATTTATGGAGCATCCTGGGAGCATCTGATCCCGGGATCAGAGTGGACCACATTACCAGGTAATTGGAGCTCATTCAGTTCAGCCTGGCAAGGGCTTCTGGAGGTCATTCTGTACTTTTGCCTTGTCTTTAGGTAGAACTAACATTGCATCTGCTTCCAGAGTGGCCTTCAAGAGACATAGAAAACAGGATTCCACTATGTCCTAGAATTATCCACAGAACTGAGAGTTCATACTCTTTTATTTAGAGCCAGACCTAGGAAATACATTCAGGGCTGCAGAAATATAACCCTCTTGACCTCTGCCCTGGTTTCCTGGCCCCTGAAGGCAGTTGGCTTCAGGGTGGTTCTTTACTCCCTAGAACAGGCTCAGCAAATCAGTATAATAGGGCAGAACAACTCAGGCTAATAGCTCATAGGTGCCTGAGTCACTGTGTGCAGGATTCTGTGGAACTATCTAGGTTTAGCAGGAAAAAGCATCACGACTGAGTAGTAACATCTGCCAAGGTACAAGGTAGCATGCTATTCTGGGGTGTGCTGCTTCAGTCATCACATTTGCAGGAACCCCAAGCCAGCATGAGAGAGAGCTTCTGGTGGCAAGAGTTATATGCTTCCCAGCCTAATTCCGTCCCCTCCTCTCCAGGAATCTTTGAATGGTATTCAGGGAGGCTTAGCAGAATGTGGCATCTGCTGAGGCTGTTGGTGCCCTGCCGCTATATATTTTTTAAAAAACAGATTAGGTTAAAATATTCCCTGAGCAATGCTTTTATTTTTCCTAAATGTTAGTTGGATATTCCATGCCGTACTAAGAACAATGATTTATTATGTATGGGTACGTTTATATGTAATAAAACAACATTTGGGGATGTTAATATTATTTATAATATCTTAACATAATTAATAAATAATTATAGCCTATAATAACAATAGTTATTATTTAATGCATGCCTAATATATGCCGGCAGTTTATATTCCTTAACCCCTTCAACTACATAGATGCCTTATCCTCATTTACTGAGAAATTGAAGCCCAGAGAGGTTAAGTAACTTTCCTGAGGTCACACAGTGGATATTTTTTATTCCAGTGCTCATGCTCTTTCCACTAGGTCAGGGATCCCCAACCCTCAGGCCACGGACCCATACCGGTCCATGGCCTATTAGGAACCGGGCTGCACAGCAGGAGGTGAGTGGTGGGTGAGCGATTGAAGCTTCATCTATATTTACAGCTGCTCCCCATCACTCACATTATCACCTGAGCTCTGCCTCCTGTCTGATCAGTGGTGGTATTAGATTATCATAGAAGCATGAACCCTACTGTGAACTGCTCATGAGAGAGATCTAGGTTGTGCGCTCTTTATGATAATCTAATGCTTGATGATCTGAGGTGGAGCTGAGGCAGTGATGCTGTCGCTGGGGAGTGGCTGCAAATACAGATTATCATTAGCAGAGAGGTTTGACTGCACAGAGACCATAATAAATCAATTGCTTGCAGACTCATATCAAAACCCTATCAGTGAGTGGCACGTGATAACAAGCTTAGGGCTCCCACTGATTCTTCATTATGGTGAGTTGTATAATTATTTCATTATATGTTACAATGTAATAGTAATAGAAATAAAGTGCACAATAAATGTAATGCGCTGGAATCATCCTGAAACCATTCCCTCCACCAGTCCATGGAAAAATTCTCTTCCATGAAACTGGTCCCTGGTGCCAAAAAGGTTGGGGACTGCTGCCCTAGGTCACACTGCCTCCTCAGAGACTCCCAGACTTTTATTTTCATACTCTTTTAGCACACTAGTATTCCTTCCAGGATTCTTAGGGTGTTTCTAATGACACCACAAGATAGGGGAACAAGAGACTGATGTCCAGAGAGGTTCCCAGGCAGCTGCTACCGTTTGGTGCTCAGACTCTCATTTCCTGATCCTTGTGAGTCTTGAGCTGTGCAGACACAGTAGGGAATTAGGCATCTCCTTGTATGTGTTAAGACTCTTTGGCTGCAAGTATAGAAACCAGATTGTGGTAGCCTAAACAGGGGGCATGTGGGGAACTCTGAAGTCAGGGAGCCAGCTAAGTCTGAGGAGCCAGCACTGGAGCTCCTGGGGACCCGGGCACTCCTCTCTTCCTCTGCTTTGCATCTCTGCCCCTCTCCGTATACCGAGCACATTTTCCTCTTTGTTGAAGGCTGGCTTGCTTTATTTCCGTGTCTACACGACAGGAAACAGCTGTTACCAATAGCTCTCAAGTCCTCATGGCCTCTGTTCAAGACAGCAGCCAGAAAGACTGGACTCTTGTTTCAACTCCATATTCCTAGGAAAGGGGTCTGATTGGCTCAGCTTCGGTCAGGGGACCAAACAACTATGGTTGGAAAGTGCCTTTATGTTGTACAAATATGGCTGAGTTTGTGCATGGGAGAGGGAGTTTACCATATTCCTTTAAAAGAGCAGCAGAATTCAATCAAAAAACCAGTGAATTGGGCAATATGAAACTTGGATTGTTTTCTAAACTTGCCACTACCTAATGTGATTTTGGAAAGCAGCTTAACATATTTGGTGGGTAATAATAGCTCACATTTATGGAGAGGTTTTACATTGCCAGATGCTCATTTCAATGCTTTACATTTCTGGCAATTCTGTGGGTCAGGATAGGGCAACAGGGACACAGAGAGGTTAAGCAACTTGCCAAGACCCCACAGCTAGTAAGTGGTGGAGGTGGGTATTGAACCCAGACAGTCTTAGGTCAAAGTCCATTGTCCCAACCAATGCACTGTGCTGCCTGCCATGTAGGATGAGAGTATGTTCCCATGTCTATAAAGTGGGGGTGATAACCCCTGCTAATACCAGCTCCCCAGGAACAGAGCTGAAAAATGACGGAGAAAGCCCTCAAAAAGTGACCTGCAGTGAAAACATGCCTTTGTCCAGAGGCAGCCTGGACTCAGCGTGGACCAGTCATATCCCTAGGTATATGCTAAGGGCCATTTGTCTGGCTCTTATGGGAGTGAGGGAATGGCCATGCCCAGAATCACCTTTCTCTTCCCTTGCTGTGTCCGTTCTGCTTTTAAGGCACAGGGTGACATGAAGCCATTGTGATCTCCGACTCTTCCATCTGGGGCTTCTACCATATACTTGTATGAAGTTCCAATTGCATTTCTTTAATCTGGAGATTAAGAGGTGTACATCTCTCTGTGCCATATCAGGACTGCAAAAGGAATGAGAAATTTCTAAAAATATAGACTGTGCAAAATCCCATTTCAAATCCCATTTCATGGAGGTTCAGGATATCTTTGGGGTTGTTGGTGCCTGCATTAGACAGGTTAGAATTCTGACGCACTTTCCCCAGGTCTGGTTTTGCCTTTTTCTCCCATGAGATGATGGCGTGAAACATCTTTATCTCCATCCTAGCAACTTCATCTCCTACTGAATGAGGTTTTGAAATTATTTGCTCATGTCTTTTTTCCGCTGATGGAGCATCATTTCCATGAGGATCAGGTTCTGATCCAACTGTATTTCTCACATATTGTCTTGCCCACAGTGGACACTCTGCAAATCTTTGTTGAATGGGTAAAGAAATTAAACATCTCTTTGCTAGCCAAGTGAAATTCGTTTTCTATCTTGAATGCTTTCTCCTGAAGTCACCAGATTTTTGTGTGTGTGATGAAATCTTGTTTATGAGGAAAGGGCTGTCAGAGTCTTTGAGATGACGTGATGGTTGGATTTCACATTAAAGTTGCCTCTTGTAATTTTGTGTAAAATGTTCTCTCCCTCTGCTCTTAATTTGAAGTACTTTCAGTTACAAGCTTTTCTGGGGCAGAGTCGATACTCTCAAAGACCATCATTGCACCTACTGTGCAAACACATCCCATATCAGAATCTATAGCTGGGTTTGGAGAAGAAAGAGGGTCCAGCGTCCACAATCAGTGTTGCCTACACTGGGTCCCCAAACCTCCTAAATGATGGAGTCCCTTTCCTGCCACAGCCCCCAGATGTCTCATTGCATTCATGACCTCCCAGGAAAAGAGGATGCAGTGATGTTACTTTTCAAAGTGGACCCTGGTGTAAAGCCAACCATGGGACTCCCCTCCTTCTTGGTCCCCATATCCAAGAAAGGGAAGCCACGCCCTTTCTCTTCAACTATAGGAAATGGGTCAGGCTAAGCAGAGCAAGGTTTGTGGAGAGCAGGGGGCTGTGCAGGAGTAGGGGAGAAGGACAAAAAGGGCTTCCATGGAGCATTCGTGCATATATGGAGTGAAACCATGTACACACTTACACTGGATTACACTGCCCACCTCTCCCAGATGATCTTGGGACCCCCTGCTGCATCCCTGAAAGGGGGCTTGGCAAGACTTGGGTCAGGTCACTCCAGCTCTTAGTGATATGCTTTTTGCTGCTAGTGGGATCCCAAACCCCAAATCTCCCTGGTGCAGCTGTGTGTGCCTTCATGGGCTCTGATGCAAACCTGACGGCTACCTTGAGTTCATTTCAGCCCTGGAAGAAGAGAGCAAGGGGGCGGGTAGAGGACTAGGGCAGAAGTGGTGCTGGCAGAAAGCAGTGAAACTTAAACCGCCAAAGTGAAATCCTTTGAGCCTCCTTGCTTCTTTAAAACTGATTTAACGTTCAAGTGAAATTCAAAGATGTGTTTTTTCCCTAAAGTGAGTCCGTTCTTAACAGATGAAGTCATAATGACTCCAAACCCACCCACTTCCATTTAGGGCACATGTGGACTTGGTGGTCACACCTGAAGAATTAGGTTGCTGTGTATCTGAGGGAGCTTGCAGGGACCCACTCCTTCATGGGGTGTGTGAAGCATCCCTGAATTCCTGATCTGATTTAGGACGTCTGTAAAGGAGGAGAGTTGCTGCATATTTTTTTTGGAAAAGAATAAATAATTTAAAATCATCAGATGAAAGTACCAATTCCATTGAAACTAAAAGACCCAAATTCAACCCAGTATTTGCAGCTCCTTCCAGGGTAGCTGTCAGTAACAGAAGGTCTGTATGAGGAGCTCCTCGGGTCAGCACAGAGCTCCCGGCTGCCTTCTCTCCAGGGATGCCACAGATGATGCAGAAACACTCTTCCCTCTTTTTGTTACTGAATTCTTTGCTGGAGGAAATGGCTGTTACCTGCTCAGCATTGAGTCTTGAGATGGCTTTTCACCGGCCTGTTTGCTACTAAAATGGACTCTCTGGAGAGCAAAGAGCTACCTGGCAGCTTTTTCTGTTCTCGCTCCAGGGAGGATGGCAGAGAAACTTCTCCTGATTGACCCCAGGGGAGCGGCTACCCACCATCCAAGGGCTCCTCATTTGCAAGAAGGTGCCCACTGAGGCCCTGTTACCATTAGACAGTCCTGGGGAGGGGGGCCAGGCCAGGTGGGTTACAAACGACTGAAAGGCCCAGGAGCTGCAACCATCCCCATTCTACAGATGAGGAAACTGGCTCCAGATAGTGCCTGAGTAAGTGGTAATGCCTGTATTCAAATCCACGTCAGTATTGGCTGGGTCCAGTCCCAGGGCCCCTCAGCACCCCACCTCTGTTCATGGGTGCCTCCCATGTTTTCTTGTCTCTCACCTGGGAGTGTGTCATATGCAGGTCTGGGGGCCAGCCATCCTCTCCCCCATTCCCGATCTTTCTGATGTGTCTGGGGCTGGTTGTGACCTGGAGGGAAGGTTGGAGCCCTTGAGAAGTATACTAGGGTTCTCCAGAGAAACACAACAAGTAGGATGTCCCTGTCTGTCTCTCTCTCTATGTATGTATGAAGAGATTTATTTTAAGGAATTGGCTCACATGCTTATGGAAGCTGAGAAGTCCACAATCTCCAGGGTGGGTTGTCAGGCTGCCGCCCTGGAAGGGCCAATGGTACAGTTTGAGTTCAAAGGCCATCTGCTGCAGAATTCCCTCTTGCTCTGGAGAGGTCATTCTTTTGTTCTATTCAGGCCTTCTGCTGATAGGGTGAGGCCCACACACATTATGGAGGACAATCTGCTTTACTCAAAGTCCACCGATTTAAATGTTGATCTCATCTAAAAACATCCTCCCAGAAACATCCAGAATAACATTTGACCACATATCTGGGCACCACGGTCCAGCCAAGTTGACACTTAAAATGAACAACCACAAAGTAGAGTCAGCTCAAAGTGGAAACCCTTGACCCAGCAGCTGCTGCCATCCACGCAGACGCTGTGGGGCTCAGGGGGTTGCGTTGTTAATCGTTAGGCTGCGGGGGTGGCTTTGCCCGTGGGCGCTGTCTCCTGGGGAGTAGAAGCAAAGGAGCCCTGGGCGTTGCAACGGACTTCGTGTGTGTGTGTGTGTGTGTGTGTGTGTGTGTGTGTGTGTGTACATGTGTGTGTACATGGGGCACAACACAAGCACTGGGACACCTTACCTGCACTTTCCCCATTTTAGAAATAACCCTGGGAACACCTCTCGGAGCCAGAAGGACGTGGACCTGCCTCTTCTGGCTTCATGAAATGACTCACAGTGTGGCTCAAGCATCCAGTGCAGTCCCTGGCACATCGTGGTTACCCATAAGTGGGTGAATACATGGATGGCTTGGTTAAGTACCAAGTGTCCCCAACAGAATTTCAGTCCTTTACTCAACAGCAACTGAGTGGGTGCCTACTAAATGCCAGATGCTGCCTTAAGCCAAGGGCAGGGACTCCAGGGTGACTGCGAGACACAGTTCCTGCCCTGTGCTAGCGGCATTCTAGTAGGGAAAGTGCAGCAAACAAGTCATCAAGCAGTTAAATAAAAAGCTTTCAGGTTATCCTGAGAGCCATGAAGGAAGCAAACAGCCTGCTGAGATGGAGGGACCAGAAGAGGAAGGTCTGGGAAAGATTCCTGGAGAGGTGACGTTTAAGCTGAAACTTGAAGGGAAAGGGAGAGCTGGCCTGTGGCCATCTGGGAAGATTATTCTAGGGAGATGGGGCATCAAGTGGAGAGGAAGCCAAGAGCTTGATGGGTTCAAGAAAAGTTGAATAGAATTCAATATGTAACAATTTGTAGTGATGTATGATTTTGGGGGAATGTAGCCAAGTTGGGGACCATGTGCCCAGACAGAGTCACATGGAAACGTCTCCTCTGGACCGTCAGTATTTTGTTCTTTCGACAAGGTCATCTCTTTGGTTTGTCCCTATGTGATCGGTGCAGGAGGTTTCCTCTGTTCCAGGACAGCCCTCAGTGTGAGGCTTTTTAAATGGGAAGCCTCGGGGAGGGTCTGCTCAGCCATGAAGGCTCTCCGTGTGGGGAGGGGGGGCCAGGAAAATCAGCATGCTCTGGGCCCTTGCCTCCTGCCCCTAACTCGCTGAAGCATTGCTTTCTTTCTATTCTCCTTTCATCCTCTCCAGCGGGAGCCTTTCCATAATGATTTACCCACAGAAATCTCTTTGTTTAAGGCAGTGACGCTGGGGAGTGAGCGGGAGGCGGGGTGTGTATCGAGCTCTCTGCGGCTCCTGGTCCTTCGTGGTTTGTTGGGATTTGTCTGCACTGGGGTTACTCTGCCCCGTGAATCCCTGTGCTGCTCAGATGCTCAGGCCCTGAGCATTTATTGAAAGACAGTTCTGAAGTGGCAAGGATCCTTAATCTCAATCATCTGGGGGTTTCCAGGAGGATTTAGGGTGCATGGGGTTCTGGGATAGTGGCATGAAGCACAGCTGCGGCAGGTGCTACCTCTGATGAGGGTGGGATAGTCATGTTTGTAGTGCGTGGTCCTGCCCTGAGTCCACAGGGACGAGGTTGTGGGCAGCCACAAAGGCCTGGAAATTTCAACCTTGCCTGGGATGGGCAGTCATCCCTCCCTCAAAACCATCCCAAATGTACCACTGCACCATAATTCTGGTGTTGTCAATAAGAAAACAGTGCTAATGTCTGGTCTGTTGTGGTTGATTGATTGATTGGTTGGATGAGTACCTATCGGACCCCTACTATGGGCCACACCCTGTGTCAGCTGCAGGGATTAAATCAGTGAAGGGAACAGACTCAGATCCCTGCCCAGGAGGCTAACATCCTTGTGAAGATTTTCCTAGAAAGTCTTCATCCTGAGGGCATCTGGGGCAGCTTTCCATTGCACTGACCACAGAGGGAGGCAGAGAGAAGGCTGTTATTATCTCAAGAACTTTGCATACTGAGTTTGGGTTTCACTCATTAGGAAGTATTTATTGAGCACTAACTATAGATTCATCACCAGCTAGTTGGGGAGATACAGTGAGGAAGGAAGTCGGAAGAAGTCCATCTCATGGAGCATTGAGTTGCTGAAGAAGGAGGATGTCAAGCAGATAATAACACACTAGTTAATTACAGTTGTGGTCACTGCTCTGCAAGAAGTACAGGCAGGTGGCTGGAGCTGACCTGGGTTTGAGAGTCAGGGGAAGCCTCTCAAAGAGGGTGATAGCTGAAGGATAAATGGGAGTTAGCCAGGAACAGTCCTGGAGGGGGAAATTTCACGAGCAGAGGTTCTGTGGTCGGAAGGAGCGCGGTGTTTGAGAAATAGTCAGAAGGCGAGGTGGCTGGGGTGTGGTGAGCCAGGGAGGCAAGGTGAGGTTGGAGGGGTGGGCTGGTCAGGGGCCAGGGGAAGCAGAGCGTGTATGTATGGGAAGGGGTTTCAAGACCCTGATCTGGGCTCGAAGGGCAAGCCCAGCTGCGGGTGTGAAATCTGGACTGTCAGGTAGGGTGACTCCAGGCACCCAGCGGCCAGAGCTCAGGGCCAGCCTTACCTGGCCAAGGTTTTTGCATACAAGCAATGCAGACTATTGGCAAAGCAAAAAATGATTAGAGTGAATGCCCCTGTTTTATAACAAATACTTTGCCTCAACCCTTTCCTACCCTGATGAACACACAGATAATATAACCCACCTTTACACATAGCATCAAAAGAAATCTTGCCCTAATATAAAGGAGAAATAAAAAGGAGGCAATTTTTAAAAATAGATCTTTATTGGAGTATAATTTCTTCACTGTACTGTGCTAGTTTCTGTTGCACAACAAAGCAAATCAGCCACATGCATATACATGTCCCCATGTCCCCTCCCTCTTGAGCCTCCCTCCCCTCCTCCCTAACCCACCCCTCTAGGTCATCACAAAGCACCAAGCTGATCTCCCTGTGCTATGCTGCTGCTTCCCACCAGCCAACTATTTTACATTCAGTAGTGTATATATGTCAATGCTACTGTCACTTTGCCCCAGCTTTGCCCTCCCACCCCACATCCTCAAGTCCATTCTCTATGTCTACGTCTTTATTCCTGCCCTGCAACTAGGTTCATCAGTACCTTTTATTTTAGATTCCATATATATGCATTAGCGTACGGTATTTGTTTTTCTCTTTCTGACTTACTTCACGCTGTATGACAGACTCTAGGTCTATCCACCTCACTACAACTAACTCTTTCGTTTCTTTTTATGGCTGAGTAATATTCCATTGTATGTATGTGCCACATCTTCTTTATCCATTCATCTGTCGATGGACATTTAGGTTGCTTCCATGTCCTGGCTATTGTAAATAGAGCTGCAATGAACATTTTGGTACATGACTCTTTTTGAATTATGGTTTTCTCAGGGTATATGCCCAGTAGTGGGATTGCTGGGTCATACGGTAGTTCTATTTTTAGTCTTTTAAGGAACCTCCATACTGTTTTCCATGGTGGTTGAATCAATTTACATTCCCACCAACAGTGCAAGAGGGTTCCCTTTTCACCACACCCTTTCCAGCATTTATTGTTTCTAGATTTTTTGATAATGGCCCTTCTGACCGGCATGAGGTAGTACCTCATTGCAGTTTTGATTTGTATTTCTCTAATAATTAGTGATGTTGAGCAGCTTTTCATGTGCCTCTTCACCATCTGTATGTCTTCCTTGGTGAAATGTCTATTTAGGTCTTCTGTCCATTTCTTAACTGGATTGTTTGGGTTTTTTTGATATTGAGCTCCATGAGCCATTTGTATATTTTGGAGATTAATCCTTTGTCTGTTGTTTCATTTGCAAATATTTTCTCCCATTCTGAGGGTTGTCTTCTCATCTTGTTTTTGGTTTCCTTTGCTGTGCAAAAGCTTTTAAGTTTAATTAAGTCCCATTTGTTTATTTTTGTTTTTATTTCCATTAGTCTAGGAGATGGGTCAAAAAAGATCTTGCTGTGGTTTATGTCAAAGAGTGTTTTTCCTATGTTTTCCCCTAAGAGATAGTGTCTGGTCTTACATTTACGTCTTTAATCCATTTGGAGTTTATTTTTGTGTATGGTGTTAGGTAGTGTTCTAATTTCATTATTTTACATGTAGCTGTCTAGTTTTCCCAGCACCACTTATTGAAGAGGCTGTCTTTTCTCTCATTGCCTCTTGAAAAGGAGGCAATTCATAATAGGGAGGTACTTCAATATGTAAATGCTCAATGATGCTGGAGGATAACTGCTCTCAATCTACTTCTAATGGATATTGGGATTTAAGATGACAACATCTAAATGAGTAGTTGTTATGCTCTTTCTTTAAATGATGTTTTGGGATGGGAGCCACATCAGAATGCTGTAAGCATGGAAGAAAGCTTAGGTACGTAGAATTACTCTGACTGTGACATCTACCAATGCAGATCAGTTGTCCTGGGAAGTTGGAACCATGAGGTGTGCTTTTCTTGGTGACTTAATTTCCCCAAATGCTGAACAACCCTTGGTCAAGTTCTAAATGGCATAAAGTACAATCTTTTATTTACATGTCCGAACAGTGTTTATTTCAACCATGCCAACATATTTTGTATTTACATGTGAAACAGAGTTAGGTTCTAGGTGAAGATCATTTTATACAGGCTTATTTATTGTTACTATTTGCCATTGAGACTGACAACCTATCCAGAGTTGTGCAGGACAAAGCGTGTGGGTCTGTCCTTTACACTGTGGGATGCCTAGCTTCACTGCTCCCAGAAGGCCAGTGGTGTCCCCAGAATCACTGTGACGACCCAAATCGTCCCCACAAATTCTCACAGCTCCCTCTAGAGGGCAGCACCTTCTCCACCGAGGACCGCAGTTCTAATAGGACTTAAGCCCTGAATGGGTTAATAAAGGGACTTTTGGGGCGGGGAGTGTCTACAGATACAGTCGGCTGGCCTGGGGGTGGTGGGCAGAGAAAAGAAGGTAAGTTATGGCCATGGATGGTTCTCTCTTTGAGGTAATAAAGATGTTTCTTTTGGAGACTATGCAGCCCTGAGACCTTGGGGTTCAGGCCAAGGGAGACCCTTGTAGGCTGTGGGGTCTCAGGTATAGAGAAGAGCTGTGGCGATCTGTATGAGGAGGCCCGGATGTCACAACCATTTGAAAGCTTTTGTGTCATAAATCTGAAAAACTCAATTCTGAAAGCGTGGGACAGAATCAAATTGGCCTGTGAAAATAAAAACATGGTTACTATAAAAATGAGATGAAATGGGAAAAGGCAGGCACTCGCTACAAGGAGCCTGTCGTTGCCTCTAACCAAATTAGCCGTGTAATAGCCCTGGCGTCAAGCTCTCAGTCTCTGTCCGGCCCCTGCAAGTTAACTGTAGGACCAACCTGTATTTACCGTCGGTCATTAGCCTTCTCTATTGCTCTTTATTGGTGTTGGATTAAGTTAAGGGCTCTGATTTTCTATGATTTCCCATTTTATAGTTGTAGCTTTTTTTTTGTTTTCGCTCTTCCAGCAAAAATAAACTGCAAAACAAAAAGAATCACTTTGCTTTTTGCTGTTATCGGAGAGAACACTGCAGGTCAGAGGCTGATGACTGTGGATGCCCAGAGCCCCAACTTTATGGACGGCCCACTTTTAGCTATCCCCGGATTAATGAGAATCATATTTTTCATTGCTTCCTTGGTTCTTTTGGATGGTTGTTTTGGCTGGGGAGAAATCCGTGGAAATCTCGAAAAGAAGCCCTGACTGCAAGCTTGTGTCATATCAGAACCTCACTACAGGCAGGCATGTTTTGGGGGGAGGGGTCCTTGTTCATGCTCTCTGCCTGCTCTTTCCACCCCCTGCTTGGGGGTGAGAATGTAAGACATGTGCAGGCAGCATGCAGTCACTCTGGCCAGTTGCCAGGGTTTCAGGACACGGATTTTATGGTTGTAGCTCATGATGGCTTGAGGGGCAGGATTCCAGCCCTTGCTTGGAGATGGAATTATAGCTCCTGATGGCATCTTCGGGAAGGACAGAGATGTTGACCTCCAGTCTCTGGGAAAGGGAGGGGCTGAGTAATTAATGGATTAAAAAAAAAAAGAGGGTGGATTTAAAAAGTGTCATCCATTTCCTCCAGATTACAAAAATAATGCATGGTTTTATCATACCCTTTGTGTAACATTTGCTGTGATTAAAATGTATTAATGAATGAGTCATTTGCTGAATAACTTCTTCCCCCCTCCCTCCCTCCAAGTAAGTCCCTTGGTAGAAGGTCTTGTCCACCACCTGATCCCCCACATCTAGAACAGTAGGTACTCAATAGATAGCTGTTGCATGGATTGCTGGAAAATTTAGGAGATGGAAGACATTAGCAAGATGATAATTCTACCCTTAGCAAGTCAGTGGTTCTCAGCCCTGGCAGCACATTGGAGTCACCTGGGGGAGCTTTCAGTTTAACCATTCATGGGCCCACCCCAGACCCATCCAATCTGAAATCTGAGCTGGGGGCAGAGGGTGGGCAGGGGGGGTGGAGTGTGGTGTTCAGGCACCGGAGCTTTGCCAAACTCCCAGTTGATTCCCATCTGCAGACAGGCAGAGAATCTCTGATATATTCTATGTCTTGCCTGTCAAAGCTCCATTTTGTTTTAAAATTGTGCTGTTGTTGTAAAATGTACATGTGCTATGCAAGTCAAGGCATGCAGATGTGTGTTGCCTTAGAAGCAAAGCTTCCCTGTGTGCCTCCACCCTCAACCCATACACTGGAGGTAATGGCTTGGAGCCCTGCCTATGTTAAGTTCTCATGGCCACCTCTGTTCCTCTAAATCGTGGGACAATACCCTTATTTCTTCTTCCCAATTAAAAGTGCAATATATATCGATTCTATCAATATTGACTCTAAAGGATAAATATCTGTCTATTGACAAATGAGGACTTCAGCTCATTTGCAATACCTTGCACATTCCCTTCTCTCTGTATCCTGACTTTTGGTGGTTCTATCATTAATGTTAGACATCCTATGGTTACCTCTGTACCTTTAAATAATGATCTTCAGCCTCTATTTTTCATCTCATTTACAGAGTAACTCTTGATCACCCACTAAGTAAGATGAAAAAAAAAATTAGGACCCTAACACTTCTCTCCATCTCTCCTCCTGCTGTTAATTTTACATTGTCAGGGTTTATAACATTTCTGTTTTCTCCTGTAACTGGCCTTGTCATCCAAACTTTTGTAGACTGATTTAAAGAAATTTAAAAACAGTTAAGGATATTTATTTTAGAACAAATAATGCAACTGGTCTCAAGAGAAGGGGATGTCTGTTTACAGATACTGGTGTGGGTTTCCTCTGCTGAGCGTGAGTCTGTTTCTCCATTAGACCTCCCCTATGCATTGAAGGACTGATTGTGGTGTGTGGGTTTGTGTGTATGTGTAAATATCTGATAGGCTTTGCTTTATGATGTGCAGGAGTGGAGCAGGCAGGCAGGCTGGTCAACCTCTCCCCAGTGCCCACATGAGCAGGGCTATCCTGAGGGATGAGAACACTGGATGTCCCTTAGGAAGAGGTCAATTTCTTTATCAAATACCATCCCAGTTGTAGTGTTCAGGTAAACTTCATCATTACCAGTTGGGACACAGAGAGGATCCAGCAAAAGCACCCCACTCTTTCCAGTTCTTAGCACCATCATAGGCTTCTTGTTTCCATGGGATTTGAGGAGTAAGAGAAGGTAAACATATGTCCTCAAGCTGCCATATTGAAATATCCAGACTTTTTCTATGGCCAAAGCAAGTATATAATTGCTTTGTTACCTGCTTTTTTAAAAAAAAATAATATTTAATCTTTATTAAATTAACTAGCCATGTGTGACTAGTGGCTACGCAGTTAGTGAGGACTATTAGATAAACACTGTTTGACAACTCCCAAGCAGTAGATCTCTATAACACAGCAATTACCTGGGGACTCAGCAAGGCAGATACAGTGTGCCATGGGCTTTAAAACATTTTCCAAAATAGCAATATTCTGTTAAAGTAACTTTATGGTGATTCCAATTAAAGAAATTCCAGATCAGGACATCTGGGACAAGCAGCGCCCAAAGCTGGGCAGTGGAGTCCCCAGGAAGGGGTGGGGCTCAAGGAGCAGGTCCCTTCTTCCCGTCTGTCTAGGGCTGGCAGGATCCACCGAGGGCAGGAGTCCGTGGCTCCCATCTGGGGCACGAGAGGCTCTCCCTACCTCCTGAGACCGCTGAAGGCTGGCCTTTCTCCACCCCTGCCAACACTAACTGCCTTCAGATGTGCAGCTCTTTTTGGCCAGAGAAGGCTGACAAAACCCACGCCAGTGCTTAGATCAGAAATCTGACCCCTCAGGCTCCTTTTCATGGTGACCCACCTCCCCAGACAATACCTAGGGCTCCCCCTTTTTTTTTCCATGTCACTAAAGGTTTTCTGTCATTAAATTTTTCGAGATCACATAGCATTCCACTGTATGAACGAATGTACATAACTTATTCAGCCAGCTCTCCATTTCTGGTTGTTTCTGTTATTTTCAACTGGGAGTAGAATTGCAATGACCAACCCTGGTGCCTCAATCTGGATACATACCTTAGACTATTTCCTTAGACAATTGAAGCTCTTTGAAGACTTTCGGAACATGGCTCTAGGGTGCCCCTCACAGGGAAGCTTTTAAAGGTTCATATCTAAGTAGAGAAACTAAAAACGCTCCTTTGCAGATTCAGTCATGGCGGGGATGGGGAATGCCATGGGGAGTGCAGCGTGAGGGGACCCTGATGCTTCCCTCCCTCCTTTGTCTTGGGAGAGGGGGCTTGGTGCTCTAATTCCTGCCCAGGAACACTCAAACAGTGGCTTGTGACTTAGGCTGGCCCATGTCGCTTTTCTTCAACAATGACAGGGACAAAGAAGCCATTTGGTAATTTGGTAGCCTTGGTTTCAAGGTGTAGGCACTGGTTTTGGTGGATGGGTCCAGGGCCAGAGAGGACCCAGGTCCAGAAATGCCCATCACTTTGCATGGCTGAGTGATTTAGACTCATACAAAGCCTGGGCTTCTCTAAGCTCTTTGCTTTCAGACCACATTATTAAGAAGTGCTTCTTTTGAAGATAAAGGAATCCTCAGAACTCATCTTTTCTTCTTCTTCTTCTTTTTTTTTTTTTTTTTGCATACAAGACTGGGCTATATTTGAAATACCAGAAGAAAATAGTTCTTTTGGATCACTTAAACTCTTTGAACTGAATTTTTAATTTCATCTCAGGCCAAGTCAATCTCAAGAGTCTTTTCTTCCATGTTGAGTTTTCTGCCGTTGATATGTACCTGCCCCTGTTGCTGGCAGGAAAGGCTGTTGTCACATGTCTAGAAGACTGTGAGGGACAGGCATTCTGATTGGTTAAGCCTGGTATCCAGAGCTGCAGCCTGAACTATTGCCTCCATTGCAGGACCAGATTGTGAACTTCTACACACTATAGCAGGAAAATGGCATTGACTTAGAATTCTGTGGTGACAAATGGAA
This sequence comes from Kogia breviceps, assembly GCF_026419965.1. Lineage (NCBI taxonomy): Eukaryota > Metazoa > Chordata > Mammalia > Artiodactyla > Physeteridae > Kogia > Kogia breviceps. Next base: position 57,278,879 of record NC_081323.1, read on the forward strand.
ATTCATGGGTGAGAATTTCATAGGAAAGAAATGGGAGGTAAGGTGCTGAAAGCCTCTTTTGAATTATGTCAGAAAATACTTAGGAACAGAAGAGAGAGAGCCAAAGTCAATGTCACTCTGCTTAAAAGCAAACTTGTTTTTGTTTTGTCTTTTTTTTTTTTTTTTTTTTTTTAAATTTTGTGATACGCGGGCCTCTCACTGTTGTGGCCTCTCCCGTTGCGGAGCACAGGCTCCGGACGCGCAGGCTCAGCGACCATGGCTCACGGGCCTAGCCGCTCCGGGGCATGTGGGATCTTCCCGGACCGGGGCACGAACCCGTGTCCCCTGCATCGGCAGGCGGATTCTCAACCACTGCACCACCAGGGAAGCCCTGTTTTGTCTTTTTTAAGGTAATTTACCACATCTCTTTTGGGAAACAACCTGATAATATAGATCAAACGACTTAAAGATATCTTTAACATTAGTCCAGAGAGTCTGAGAATTTCTCAGAAGAAAATCATCTTAAGTATTATAAAAGCTTTAAGAATAAAAATGTGCTCAGTGCTGTTTTAATATTGCAAACAACCAAAATTGCAAACAACCCAAATGAGACTTAAGGTCCATCCAGTTGATGCAATCTTATGCAGTCCTTAAAAATTCTGTTTTTTTTAACATCTTTATTGGAGTATAATTGCTTTAGAGCATGTTATAACACCAAAATAGTGGTACTCTGATATTAATTAAAAATAAGACACAGGGCTTCCCTGGTGGTACAGTGGTTGGGAGTCCGCCTGCCGATGCAGGGGACACGGGCTCGTGCCCCGGTCCGGGAGGATCCCACATGCCGCGGAGCAGCTGGGCCCGTGACCCAAGGCCGCTGGGCCTGCGCGTCCGGGGCCGGTGCTCCGCAGCGGGAGGGGCCACAGCGGTGAGAGGCCCGTGTATCGGAAAAAAAAAAAAAAAAAAAAAAAAGACACAATGTTGTATAAACCTAGTTCTGTTAAAGGTGATTATGCCTAGAAAAATAATCAGAAGAAACTATCCCCCAATTGCTGTGTTCAGATGATAGGGCTGTAAGCAATTATTCTGTTCTTTCTTATGCTCTGTATTTTTCAAGTCTTTTCTAATGAGCATGCCCCTCTTTCATATTAAAAATAAATATTAGAAGAACCACTGAAATATACATTAGAAGCACTAATGAAGACAGGGCATTGTTCATTGGCTGTTGAACATTATATTCCCATGTACATTTCTCTTTCTAGTGCTAGTGGGTGAATATTCAGAAAGAAAGAGTCTGACCATGTCTCCATGTTGTAAAGATACAGGGAGAGAAATGGTTCAGATGAAAAATAAATGGAAATGTTGAACAGGTGCTGGATAGAAGACTCATTCTTCAGCCATAACATTTGTACATTTGTAGTTTAAATAAAACATTACATCGATCTTTTCCTTTATAGATATTATACTTCCAATACACAGAGAATCCTAAAGAAATAGAGCTGGTTAGGTGAGGAAACAGAAGGAAGGCCTGCTCACAGGAGAGGCAACACAGGGAACCAGAGTCACACTCACTCCCCATCCAGCCACCTTCTGAGTTGTGAAGTGTCCAGGTAGTCAAACCAAAGGTGGGAAAGAGGGAGGGCCTATCGCTTGGGATTCATTCCTTCATTGATCAAGTATTTATAGAGTAAATGCAATGTTCCAGGCGCTGGACATAAACCAGTGGACAAGTATATGATAAAGCCTAAAATTTCAAGTGCTGCCTTGACATCTTTGGGTCTCACAGGCCCCCTTGGTTTCCCCTGCTCTTGTCAGAGGTGTGCCCCACCCATCAGGGAAGGCCCCTCACCCTGCTAGTTCCCCCACCAGCCAGACCAGCTGCACTCCACCCCATCCTCAACCTAAGGGTCTTCAGTTTCCTGCCAAGCCCGTGAAGTTATTCCAACAAGCCCATCATATCCTCCTGTGGGAACCAGGGACACCCCACCCCCCCTGTTACTACACAGGTGTCCTCCTCCCTCAGCGGTGAGTGTATGTGTGAATCTCACCTGTCCAATGCTAGGTATCCTGTGTTCTGCCATCTCATACCATTGAGGATGGGGGTCCCTCCCTCAACAATGGGATGAATGGGGGGGGTGGTCAGAATAACAAGAGGGCCTGTTTAGGAGCTAGTGTTTTAGTAGGAGTGTGGATGGGAAGATGGTAAGGAAGTAATAAATGAATAAAGTATGCTAACTTCCAATGATACTAAATATTGTGAAGGAAACACAATGATGTGACAAAGAGCAATGGGGACATGTAGTGATTCTGCTTTGGGTAGGTGACCAGGGGAGGCTCTTTGAGAAGATAACACTGGGCTCAACTTGCAAGTTGGGAAGAAGCCAGCCTTGGGGAGGGCTGGGCGGCAGCAAGCAGGGAGAGCCAGGGCTTGACAGGTGCAGCTAAGACCCTCGAGGGTCAGGAGGAGAAGGAGCCGGCAGGATCTTGGAGAGGTAGTTCAGGGACCAGACCCACGTTGCTTTGGAAGCCGCGGTGCAGAAGTTGGACTTGATTTTACATGTAATGGGGAATCCCTTACTGAAGACGTTTAAGCAGGGAAATGATGTGACATGACATGGTTCATATTTTTAAAAGATTATTTTGGTACCAGGGTAGAAAATGGATGGTGGGGGAGGAAAGGGGGAAATAGTTGAGTTGGGAGGCTCCTGCAGCAGTTCTAGTGGGAGATGGTAGAGGTTTGGATCAGGAGGATGGAGAGAATGGACAGACCCAGGATATGTATCTTGGAGGTAGTACGAGTGAGACTCGCTGATGAATTGGACATGAGGGATGAGGAAACAGAGAAAAGGATGTCACTGAGGTTTTTGGTCTGGGTAACTGGGTGGAGAGTGGTGCCATTTATTGAGATGATAAAAATGGGAAGAGGATGCCTTTGGGGTGGGGAATGCGATTAAAATCAAGAGTTTGGTTTAGATTTTGTACTGAGTAAGTATGCAAGTGGCGATGTCAAGCTGGCAGCTGGGAATACTATTATGTAGCTCAGGATAAATGCCAGAGCTAAAGATATTAGTTTGGCCAATACCACCATTTGATAGTATTTAAATTGGTTCAATAATATGGGGAGATGATAAAAAATTTAGAATGATTTATCCTCCTAGAGTGAATGTCATGTTAGATATAAGTTTGACTATATCAGCAGAATAATGTATAATAAGACCACTTGAAAACAGTAGAGCACTTGGCAGATGCATGACTTATTCACACCATTGTGTTTGGGCTTCCCACAACCCTTGTAATTCTGGGACCTTTGGTTCTTTGGCCTGAGCTTTGATTTCAGGCACAAAATCCCCTTCTCATCAGATACTCCCATTCAACTTCCTTAGAGGGCACCTGCCCTTCAATGTAGACCAATGCTTTAGAAAGAATTCTTACCAAGTATCGGAATACTGGAGAACATAGATAAAGCTTCAGAGAAAAAGATTATCTTGTGTTTAGTTGAAAAAAACTTCAACTGAGTTATTTTAGCCTTAACCTAAAAGAACCAGGGTCTCTGGGGTTTTTTCCGACTTGCATGGGAGTTTAGAGAATGTGCAGTGTTCAATTTTTCCAGGGGTTTTTTTGGCTGAGGCCAAATTGGAACTCTCCATGGCTCTGGGTAACAGTCAGTAATTTTATCCTTGTGAAATTCTGGAGATTATGATTTAGCAGCAGGATTGGCTGGAGGCCAAGCTCTACCTGGCCAGGGATCACATGACAAATGGATCTCCTTTCAAGGAAGCTGAGTATATGTTTTAAAAAATTTAGTTGTTGGTGGTGGGTGGTGGGGATGAATTCAAGGGCAGTTATTTGAATTTCAAAGGAACAGAATGAGATGTTTATGAGTTAGTCTTCTAGACTAACCCACCTGTTTAATAGTTGAGGCTACTGAGGCCCAGAGAGGTTAAGTGATTTTTCAAAGGTCACAAAGCTGGTTAGAACCACATTTTCCCAACTCATTTTGTCCTACTTCTCCCAAGAAGCAAGCTTCTCTTTGCTCCTTGTATATGCATGTATGCACATTTGGATGTAGCTTTTCAAGAACAAATTGAATGTGAAAATTAAAGTCTTATTTCCAGGATCATGGTGCCTTGACTTGACTTGAACGATGACTTCCATCGTTCTGGCCTAAAATAATGTTGTTTGGACCGTTCTGGCTTTGCCCTGAGCCGAAAGAAAATCAGGTAGTAGGTCCCTAATTAAATGACATGCACAATTTCAATCTCATATTTATTAGATTCTTATAAGTAGAGCTGTGAGAATTCATTTGTTGATTCTTTCATTCATTGGATTTTCTATGAGCCTGGCTCTGACCTTAAGAAACTCTTCCTGGGACTTCCCTGGTGGTGCAGTGGATAAGACTCCATGCTCCCAATGCAGGGGACCCAGGTTTGATCCCTGGTCAGGGAACTAGATCCCACATGCATGCCACAACTAAGAGTTCACGTGCCACAACTAAGGAGCCCACCTGCCACCACTAAGACCCGGTGCAACCAAATAAAAATATTTAAAAAAAAAAAAAAGAAGAAACTCTTCCTATGGCCAAGGAGATAGGCATGCAATCACACTACAGAGAGAGAGAGAAATGTGTTTTTTGTTTGTTTGTTTATTTATTTTTTTATACAGCAGGTTCTTTTTAGTTATCCATTTTATACATATTAGTGTATATATATATATCAATCCCAATCTCCCAATTCATCACCCCCCCCCCCCCCCGCCCCGCCGCACACACACACACTTTCCCCCTTGGTGTCCATACGTTTGTTCTCTCCATCTGTGGAGAGAAATGTTTTGATAGAGGTAGGGAGGCAATGCACAATACGACACTAAACTCAGACCTGGAGGCTCAAACCAGGAAGGCTTCCTGGAGGAGGCAATGCCTTATCTGAGACTGGAAAGTAAAGCATGACTTAGTGGGGACACATTCAAGAAGGAGACTGGAGGTGGAGCTGGAGCTGGGACTGGAGGTGTAGCTGGAGCTGGAACTGGAGAGGGATGCAGGGTCAGACCATGAGGCCAAGAGAACATGGACCCTGTCCTGAGGGCTCTGAGAATCCAGGAAGTGATGGATATTACCACAGGGAAGGGCCCATGAGCGCTTGATCTTATCTGCGTGTAGAAAAGCCCCCTCTGGTGTCTATGGGGAGAATTGCAGGTCATTCAGAGGCGGTGACTTGGCAAACTGTTGATGTGGTGGTAATAACCCAAACTGGGCATGAAAGTGGGGAGAGAGAAACCAAATAACCAAGGAAAGTGAGGACAGCTGTGCTTCCAGGAGAATGTGCAGCTCTTTAGGACCAAGCGGACTTGGGAAGTGTAAATTAGAGTAGTCGTTTCTATGTCTAACTCCTTTTACTGAGCCCTACTATATGCCAGCTCCTGGCCAAGCACCTTAAGTGCAATTTTCTCATTTAATCCCCCTAGCCATTCTACAAAGCAGGTCCTATCATTACCCTCTGTAGTGGGTTGAATTGTGTCCCCTCCCCTGCCATTCAAATCTACCTGGAACCTTAGAATATAACCTTATTTAAAATAGGGTATTTGCAGATATAATTAGTTAATGATTTAGAGATGAAATCACCCTGGATTTAGAGTGGGGCTTAAATCCAATGACTGGTGTCCTTATAAGAAGAGGAGATACACAGACAGAGGCAGAGATTGGAGTGTTGTGGCCACAAGCCAAGAAACACCAGGACACCCCAGAAGCTGGAAGAGGCTAGGAAGGATTCTCCCCTAGAGCTTTCAGAGGGACCTCTGGCCTCCAGAACTGTTCAAGAGTAAATTTCTATTGTTGTAAGCCACCAAGTCTGTGATAACCTGTTAACAGCAGCCTCAGAAAACTAATAAAGTAATAGAATAGAATAATGCCTATTTCAGAGTTGGGAAAAAACCAAACTCATGCTTAGAGAGGTTTGCTCTAAGTCTCAGGTCACCCAAACTAAGAAATGGCAGAGGTGGGCCTTGACTTCATCATGTGACTTGCAATCTGTAATCTTAAGCCCTCTAATCTTCATGCCTCCCCCAATTAATAGCTAATATTTGTTTAGCAATGACTCTGGGTCAGGCACCATCTTAAGCATTTTGCTTCGGTGATTTCATTTATCTTAAGGATTATCTTGCAAGAGATAAGTTCATTAGAAAATATAGATGGGGGCTGTCTCTATTTTGAAGGGCAGTAAACCATTTTTAAGGGCCTGGACTTTTTTTTTTAAGCTTGTCCCTGGCATCTCATTTGCTGAATGGAGACTTTCCACCTTGAGTGAGCTAAGCAGTATGAGAGGAAGTGTCAAGCATGTCAACCAGTGACTCATGAAATATTTCATCTTGTAATACATTAATAGAGAAAACCGAGACGATTTTCAGCCCATTCCAGTAAATTGGTTTTAGCACTAATGAATTGTTCTGTTTGACCAGAGGGTTATTGGGAAAATGCTGACGTTAATAGTGACACTGAGGCATTTGAAACTCCATCAAAAATTATAATCTCAAAATAAAAGGCTGGGAGAATTTCTGTGTTCTGTTAATTAACATAGGTTATCCGATCAATGTTATTAATTGGTAGCAGATTAAAGTATGGATTTGCACCATGGCAAATCTGCAGATTGGCTGTCTTGCTACCTGTTGCTTCTGATGACCTCATTCGAACATTTATATTCAAATCTGATGGCTCAGAGCTTCAGTAGTCAGTGGATCATAAATTTCACCCAGTTCCTCTGGCTGAATTTCAAGCATGTAGACCGTGTGCTAACAGTGAGGGTGATCGGAAAGACAGTTGTAGACAAACGGAGCATGAAGAAAATCATTCTTATTGGAGGATGTGGCAGAAACAATTTTCTTCTGTGCTAGGCAGATGTCAGCTCTGTGGAACTGGCCAGAAATAAAGATCACTCCACTGATGGGCTGTAACAAGGGGAGAAGGAGGCCATTGGGCTCCCCTGGCCCAGATGAGCGTGGACCTGGCAGCCTGGCAAATGGCCAGGGGAGTTTTTGCAAAGCAAGAAGGTAGGACTGAGCAGAGGGAGAAATCAGGAGGTGAATAACAGCCACTGTTCATGGAGCCTTCCTGTGTGTCAGGCGCTGTGCTAATCTCATTTCATCTCACAGTAGCTCCATGATGGGTTGAACCACGTGGAATTGTCATTGCCGTAGGTCAAAAAGAGCTGATTATCAGCGACTTTTGTTTAGCTCAACCTGTGCTATGATTAGCCTAAGTTTGTACCTGAGGAAAGTCAAGCTGAAGACACTTGCCCAGAACCACATGCTAGGAAAGTCCCAGCAATGCAGGGCTAGCTCTGGGGAAAGCACCCCACATTCTCCCCTGTCCTTCTCCTCTTTCCCCCTCCTCTCCTGTTTCTTCTGGTGGGCTTTATTGGTGGGTGGATGATCGGTGTGCACTTTGAAGACCCTTCTGGGTTACTCTGATAGCTACGTGGAGGTGTATGTGGGGGAACCAGAATGGATTCCAGAAAACTATTTAGGAAGCTGTTACAGGAGTCCAGGTAGAGTGACTTGGTGGCTTCAACTAGAGTGACATCAGGGGAGTTGTCAAGAAGTGGACTCACTTGGGAAATATTTAGGTATGAAAATTGATGGGACATGGTATTTGATGGAAGTACTTCATCCCTGGCTTCTCCTCCCCTGGCTCCTGTGTCTCCGTGTTATGCATGCTCACAACACCCAGTCTTTTCTCTTTGCTACACATCTCCAATAACTGTAGGCTCCCTGAGGGTGGGAGTCACGTCTCTCATTTAAGGGTGTCCCTTGGACCATCATAGTGTCTACTACTTAGTAGGCAATTGGAATTTGTTGGATAGATGAAAGGATTCAGAACAAGCAGTCAGTTTCAACTATCTCAAATCCTTCCTGAAGCAGGGAATCTCCATTTCCTTAAATTCTGGATTTCCTGACATGGAGACAGTCAGAAGTGGAGAAATAATATCCATGACCCACCCTGCACTCATCCTTCAATTTCTGCAGTATCGTCTCAGTAACCCTGGTGGGACTGTCTTGAACTCAGCAGCCTGTTATTCATTGTTCACATTTACAGGGTGACATGTCTTTATCCATTTAGCTCAGCTAGTTTGGACCATTTCCATGAAATGTTTCTGGACTATTTAATGAGGAACACTCTGACCAGTACTATATGCTAAATTGCTTTTAAACAAGGGAAGTTCTGTCATCTGCAAAATAAAACATCTTTCCTCCAGTTTCTTTCTTTCTTTCTTTCTTTTTTGAGTGGAAATGTGAGGAGTAAAAACATTTAGCTTGAAGATTCTTTATTGCCCAAACAAGTAAAAGACACTTTAACAATCACATTGGTTTTTGCTGATGAATTGTAAAGAGTTTTGAACATGAGTTCTTACCCTGGGCAAGACCCACGTGGAGATGCCAGGGTTGTACTGCACCCTTATAAAACATTAATGGTGAATGAAGGTAGACAAATTTTTCCACAAAAGTAACAATTCCAATTAATGATTTGCATCAAGGGGACATGAGAAGTTAAGTAACTGATACCCAAGTGGAGACATTTGTCAGGTAGAAGGGACAATGATCTGGTTGCTGTTTTCTGTTAGCAAAGCATCAGAGAGTGTGCATTGGCCTTGAAACACTCAGAAAATCCAAAATGGGATGTGGACGGAAGGATGGAAAGTGGTAGCAGTTACAGAAAAATCCAGGAAATACTTAGACTCAGACGCCATCACTGGAAATGTTACTTCCCTTCTTTGTCCTCATCTGTCTAAGAATTGTGGAAGGTTCTACCTCTTTAGCCTGTTGGGCATCCCTGGTTGTCTCCCCAAATGGTCCCCTGGGTGAGCTGACACTTCATCTTCTGAAACGTCCTTTGGGCCCCTCCTCTCCATCCCTGCGGCCTTTCTGGCCTCACTGCTGGGCTCAGCCTGGTAGAAAAGTCATGCATCAGGCAGCTGTGTGGTCTTGGGCAGCAAACAGACCTGGGTGCATACCCTGGCTCCACCGGAAAGTGGCTTTATCATCTGTAATATAGATTAATAACAACTCCTACATAGGCCTCTAATGGTGGGGGGGTGGTCACTGGGTAAGTGAAATGAGCCTTTGGCATATTTGCTGGCATATATTTGCACTAGAGTCAAGGCTAAACCCCAAAGAAAACACACCACCATGAGCAACAAAGAAAATGATGCTGCAAGTACAGCACAAGCCTCTTGTCAGGTCTCTGCTTTCAGCAGCTTCTCCTTTCACTCTGCAGACCCCTCTCCATTCCCCAAATAATCTTCCCCCCAAAGCAGTTTTATCCTGCCACCCTCCTGCAGAGAGCAGTGTGTGTGGTTGTAAGAACTCAGTAGTCTGGAGTTAGGCTTGGGCTCAAATCCTGGCTCAGGCACAGCTGTGTGATGTTAGGTCTGTGACTTACCCTCTCTGTGTCCCTTTCTCTCTCTGGCTTGTGCAGACTGCCATCAGCTTCTCTCAGAACATATCCACCCCCCCTTTTGCTCTGTAGCTGGTGGTGATCTGGCTTTGCTCACTGCTCACTCTCTTTTGTGTCTGGCACCTGGCTGTACATGGCCAAAGTGACTGCACCACCCTTTGCTGCATGACTTTTCAGTTCATCTGCCTTTGACTCAGACTATGGCCTCTTCCCGCTCATTCTGTGTGAGTGAATCTGATAGCTTGCCCATCATCCAATGGATTTGTTCCCTCTGGGTCAGGTCTCAGCCTCCATCTAATCAGTTGAGGCTGGTGGTGAGGTCATATGGGGCAACATGGTGGCCATGGGAAGTGCATATGGGATGGAGGTCACTTCCTAGACAATGGACTGCAGATGCCCTTTGACCTCAAGTTCCTAAGTTAGGAGGTGTTCAGGTTGCCAGGAGGGAGCAGCCTAGTCTTCTGAGATTCTGAGAATGAAAGCTCCATTTGTTCAACTCTGAGTGAAATAATATTAGACACAGACACCTTGCCTGCACCTTCACTGGACCCCAGTTTAAGGTCTCAAGTCCTCCTCTAAATCATTCCCAAACCCCACACTCCTAACTGGGTCAAAGACAGAAGGGAAATGCTCTGTGTGCTCCAGAGGCAAAGAAACTGAATTAGATGTTTTGGGGACATTCTACCACAAAATGGGGCTATTCACTGAAATATAATGAACAGCTGGGAAATAAACATCTCTCCTATGTGGGCTGTTAAGCATAGAATTTCCCTGAAAATTACTTCACAAGGAAAGCCTCTTACTTTCCAAGGCCTGTCATGGCACACCTGTGTTTTCTGTGCCTCTGGCCCAGACAGGAGGCTGGATTAAAGATCCTGGGCAGTGGCCTCCCATGACTGTTGAAGGTCTAGAACCCTGGACCTCCCTCTGGCATTGCCCACCATGGGTCAGGGCTTGATGCAAGGTGCATCCACCCGTAAGTGGCTGACTTGATAAAAATAAGCTATATGAGCTCGCATTTTATAAGTTCAGCAAATATTTTCTGAGCACTATCTATGTGCCTGGCATTGCTCTAGGCATCTGGGCTAAATCAAGAGATAGAAATCTCTGCCCTCTAAGACATTTATTCCTGAAGTTGGTAGGGTCTGCCTGCTGCCTGCCTCTCCAATTTCAGCTTGGGACTCGCATCCAGACCATCTTCCATCCCACTACAGGGCCTTTGCACATACCGTTCCTCTGCTTGAAATGCTCCCTCAGTCCTCTTTACCTGTCTGTCTCCTATTTGCCTCATCTTCCTCAGGGAAGTCTCCCCCAACTGCTGCCCCCGATCCCAGCAGGCAGTCCACTGCAGGTTGCTTTGTTTTTTTACACTCTCACAGTCATGCTGCTTTCCTTCCCTTTCCCACAGTAGCACAAATCTCACTTTCTGCTTATATGTTTATTTGCATAATTATTTGTCTACTTTTCTCTCACACTAGACCCTAAACCCTGTGAGGCTCAAAGAGGTTAAGTAACTTGCTCAAGATCCAGAGGGACAGAGTTAGGATTTGGGCCAAGTCTGCTCTGTGCTCCTTACAACAGTCTAATATTGAACTGGAAATGTAGAAGTACGTGTGCCACCCTGAGGCTTTTTACGTCTCCCCTCCTAATTTATCTATAGCTTTGCAGAGCTCTTTACTTGCAGTCTGTGTAAAGATATTATTAACAGCTAACCTTTGCTGAGGTCTCACTGTTCACTAGGCACTGGGATAAATAAGTGCCCTCCAGGCATTAGCTCCTTGTATCTGAGCAGACAGGAGTTATAATTAACCCCACTGTACAGAGGAGAAAGGTGAGGCTTGGGGAGGAGAGATGACATGCCTACTGTCTCACAGGCAGTGTTCAAACCCAGTCCTGTGGGATTCCCAGCCATTGCAACTTCTGTGCTGTCTCCCTCCTGGCACTCTCACCATGGAAGGAAAATGGAAGTGGGGTAACGAGGGGCCAGCTCACTGCCCTGGGTCCTGGTTACATCCACAGACCCTGAGATTTACGAAGGGTTCAGTGAGATGGGTGATGATGGATCACCTGCAGGTTTATTGCTTGTTGATTTCTTCCGCCCTGGCACGTAGACATCTGAGAGAATCTAACCAGTTTGGAACTCCCCTTCTGATGGTTCTTTCATGCTCAGACCCTGCTGTGGTAAAAATCGAGACTGTGAGGGGTGGGGCTCTCTGGCATCAGATCTTTCTTTGCTCTCCTGGGGTGCACCATTTTGCTTGGCTGTACACAAATGGTTCTACAGGGGAATCTCAGTGCCAGGGAAAAGAGAAAGGATTGTTGTCTGAGGTCAGAGTAAGGAGGAAACTTGTCACTATTCTTACTCCCAGGTGACAGTTGGGCAGGGGATGCTCTGAGACCCCTTGTGACTTCTAGGTGAGCTCCTCTGGGGCCCCAATGACTCAGAGCTGAACATATACACCAGAGATGCACAGCAGCCTGCTTTGTGGGAGTGTGGACAGACTTTGAGGCAGACCTATGAAGCCTGATAGCTCCATGACCTGGGCAGGCTCCTTCATCTTTCTGGGCCTCAGTGTCCCCATCTGGAAGATGGGGCTGGATCATAGTCCATGGTCCATCGTCCATGCCTCTCATTGTTGTGATGGTTAAATGAGGTCATATGTTAACAGCTCAGCCAGTACCCAGTATGAAGTGGGCACTCAACAAATGGCAGATATATACTGAAAATATCAGTTTGATGGAGGCCCCAAATAGCGCCTTCTGTTTATTCCTCTTGAGCAATAGGATTCTGTCTGGAGTGGGCTCCTTGAGAGAACCAAAGAGTCCCTTCCTCTGGTCTGGTTGCTCCCAGTTGTTAATTTCCAAGACCCATTTAATTTTTTTTCCTTCACTCTCAAGAACAAAGATATCCTGCTGAAAAGTCAGGAAATGAGAGATAGAAAGGGGACTTCTCAGAGAGCGATGATTTGTAATGACCCATCAACAGGGATAAACTCCACTGTGGCAAAAAGTAATGAAACATCAATTCTCAGAACCTATTAAAAGGCAGATTTATATGAGAATTTATAAAAGCAATTAGTCTGATTGAAACTAATTAGTGATCCCCTGCCCCCCCATCTTCAGACAGTTCAGATACAGGGAGGTTATTAAGGACCTACTATGTGCAGGACTTCAAAGATGGTAAGGAATTCTACTCTACTTTAGAGAGATTTGATACAAACAGAAATGACTGTTATTTAAGAAAGAAATCAGTTCCATGATAGATGTACGAGCACAGTGTCATGAAGATTCAAAGACATGCGTCTTCTCTCATTCTGGTCCAGCTCCACGCAGGATCCCTCTTAGCTCCTCTGTTCTGCTTTTCTTTCTACACCAGACTACCCGAGTTTTATCTCTGGCCCTTTAAAATATCACTTTGCATACTTTCGGGATGGGTTTAATCATGCACGTGGCCCCCGACTACCTCCATATGTGCTGACACCCAGCTTCCCTGTCTCCAGGCTCCAGCTGTGTGGCTGACATCGCTGCTGGGAGGTCCAAGATTAAACTCACCATCTCTCCTGCCCCCAGACCCATCGCCCCTTCTGTGTCCCTCTCTAGATTAATATCACCACATGGGCCTATCCCCCAAGTGTCCATTCCATGGTCACTCTGGATTCCTCCATTTTTCTGCCTCCCACCTTTAAATTGGTCACTGAGTACTCCAGATTTTGCTTCCTAAACATCTCTTGAGACTGTTTGTCCTCCCCATCCCACTGCGTCTCACCAGGACTGTTAGCTATAATAGTCCTCTAATTGTTGCCCTGTCCCTCATCTCTCCTGCCTCCTTCCCCTCTCCCCCTACCCCCACTGCTGCCAGGATGACCTTTCTGAAATGTAAACCATATACTTTTACTTTGTTTTTAAATTAATTTTTATTGGAGTATAGTTGCTTTACAATGTTGTGGCAGCCTCTGCCGTGCAGCAATGTGAATCAGCCATAGACATACACACATCCACTCTTTTTTAGATTTCCTTCCCATTTAGGTCAACACAGAGCACCAAGTAGGGCTCCCTGTGCTATACAGCAGGTCTTCATTAGCCATCCATTTTATACACATATACTTTTTTTTTTTTTTTACCTGAAATTCTTCTACATCTCTCTCTCTCTTTTTAACATCTTTATTGGAGTAAAATTGCTTTACAATGGTGTGTTAGTTTCTGCTCTATAACAAAGTGAATCAGTTATACGTATATCCCCATATCTCTTCCCTCTTGTGCCTCCCTCCCTCCAACCCTCCCTATCCCACCCCTCTAGGTGGTCACAAAGCACCCCTGTGCTATGAGTGGCTGCTTCCCACTACCTAGCTATTTTACATTTGGTAGTGTATATATGTCCATGCCACTGTCTCATTTCGTCACAGCTTACCCTTCCCCCTCCCCATATCCTCAAATCCATGCTCTAGTAGGTCTGTGTTTTATTCCCGTCCTATCCCTAGGCTCTTTAGGACATTTTTTTCTTAGATTCCATATATATGTGTTAGCATACGGTATTTGTTTTTCTCCTTCTGACTTACTTCACTCTGTATGACAGACTCCAGGTCCATCCACCTCTCTACAAATAACGCAATTTCGTTTCTGTTTATGGCTGAGTAATATTCCATTGTATATATGTGCCACATCTTCTTTATCCATTCATCTGTCGATGGACACTTAGGTTGCTTCCATATCCTGGCTATTGTGAATAGAGCTGGAATGAACATTTTGGTACATGACTCTTTTTGAATTATGGTTTTCTCAGGGTATATGCCCAGTAGTGGGATTGCTGGGTTGTGTGGTAGTTCTATTTGTAGTTTTTTAAGGAACCTCCATACTGTTCTCCATAGTGGCTGTATCAATTTACATTCCCACCAACAGTGCAAGAGGGTTCCCTTTTCTCCACACCCTCTCCAGCATTTATTGTTTATAGATTTTTTGATGATGGCCATTCTGACCAGTGTAGGATGATATCTCATTGTAGTGTTGAATTGCATTTCTCTAATGATTAATGATGTTGAGCATTCTTTCATGTGTTTATTGACAATCTGTATATCTTCTTTGGAGAAATGTCTATTTAGGTCTTCTGCCCATTTTTTGATTGGATTGTTTGTTTTTTTGTTATTGAGCTGCATGGGTTGCTTGTAAATTTTGGAGATTAATCCTTTGTCAGTTGCTTCATTTGCAACTATTTTCTCCCATTCTGAGGGTTGTCTTGTTTATGATTTCCTTTGCTGTGAAAAGCTTTTAAGTTTCATTAGGTCCCATTTGTTTATTTTTGTTTTTATTTCCATTTCTCTAGGAGGTGGGTAACAAAGGATCTTGCTGTGATTTATGTCATAGAGCGTTCTGCCTATGTTTTCCTCTAAGAGTTTGATAGTGTCTGGCCGTACATTTAGGTCTTTAACCCATTTTGAGTTTATTTTTGTGTATGGTGTCAGGGAGTGTTCTAATTTCATACTTTTACATGTACCTGTCCAGTTTTCCCAGCACCACTTATTGAAGAGTCTGTCTTTTCTCCACTGTATATTCTTGCCTCATTTATCAAAGATAAGGTGAACATATGTGTGTGGGTTTATCTCTGGGCTTTCTATCCTGTTCCATTGATCTATATTTCTTTTTTTGTGCCAGTACCATACTGTCTTGATTACTGTAACTTTGTAGTATAGTCTGAAGTCAGGGAGCCTGATTCCTCCAGCTCTATTTTTCGTTCTCAAGATTGCTTTGGCTATTCAGGGTCTTTTGTGTTTCCATACAAATTGTGTAATATTTTGTTTTAGTTATGTGAAAAATGCCATTGGTAGTTTGATAGGGATTGCATTGAATCTGTAGATTGCTTTGGGTAGTAGAGTCATTTTCACAATGTCGATTCTTCCAATCCAAGAACATGGTATATCTCTCCATCTATTTGTGTCATCTTTAATTTCTTTCATCAGTGTCTTATAATTTTCTGCATACAGGTCTTTTGACTCCTTAGGTAGGTTTATTCCTAGATATTTTATTCTTTTTGTTGCAGTGGTAATTTCACTCTCAGATTTTTCATCATTAGTGTATAAGAATGCCAGAGATTTCTGTGCATTAATTTTGTATCCTGCTACTTTACCAAATTAATTGATTAGCTCTAGTAGTTTTCTGATAGCATCTTTAGGATTCTCTATGTATAGTATCATGTCATCTGCAAACAGTGACAGCTTTACTTCTTTTCCGATTTGGATTCCTTTTATTTATTTTTCTTCTCTGATTGCCGTGGCTAAAACTTCCAAAACTATGTTGAATAAGAGTGGTGAGAGTCGGCAACCTTGTCTTGTTCCTGATCTTAGTGGAAATGGTTTCAGTTTTTCACCATTGAGGAGATATTGGCTGTGGGTTTATCATATATGGCCTTTATTATGTTGAGGAAAGTTCCCTCTATGCCTACTTTCTGGAGGGTTTTTATCATAAATGGGTGTTGAATTTTGTCGAAAGCTTTCTCTGCATCTATTGAGATGATCATATGGTTTTTCTCCTTCAGTTGTTGATATGGTGTATCACGTTGATTGATTTGTGCATATTGAAGAATCCTTGCATTCCTGGAATAAACCCCACTTGATCATGGTGTATGATCCTTTTAATGTTCTGTTGGATTCTGTTTGCTAGTATTTTGTTGAGGATTTTTGCATCTATGTTCATCAGTGATAATGGCTTATAGTTTTCTTTCTTTGTGATGTCTTTGTCTGGTTTTGGTATCAGGGTGATGGTGGCCTCATAGAATGAGTTTGGGAGTGTTCCTCCCTCTGCTATCTTTTGGAAGAGTTTGAGAAGGATCGGTGTTAGCTCTTCTCTAAATGTTTGATAGAATTTGCCTGTGAAGCCATCTGGTCCTGGACTTTGTTTGTTGGAAGATTTGTAATCACAGTTTCAATTTCAGTGCTTGTGATTGGTCTGTTCATATTTTCGGTTTCTTCCTGGTTCAGTCTCGGCAGGTTTTGCATTTCTAAGAATTTGTCCATTTCTTCCAGGTTGTCCATTTTATTGGCATAGAGTTGCTTGTAGTAATCTCTCATAATTTTTTGTATTTCTGCAGTGTCCGTTGTTACTTCTCCTTTTTCATTTCTAATTCTACTGATTTGAGTCTTCTCCCTTTTTTTCTTGATGAGTCTGACTAATGGTTTATCAACTTTTTTTATCTTCTCCAAAAACCAGCTTTTAGTTTTATTGATCTTTGCTATCATTTCCTTCATTTCTTTTTCATTTATTTCTGATCTGATCTTTATGATTTCTTTCCTTCTGCTAACTTTGGGTTTTTTTTTTTCTTCTTTCTCTAACTGCTTTAGGTGTAAAGTTAGGTTGTTTATTTGAGATGTTTCTTGTTTCTTGAGTTAGTATTCTATTGCTATAAACTTCCCTCTTAGAATTGCTTTTGCTGCATCCCATAGGTTCTGGGGCATCGTGTTTTCATTGTCATTTGTTTCGAGGTGTTTTTTTTGGGGGGGGTATGCGTGCCTCTCACTGTTGTGGCCTCTCCTGTTGCAGAGCACAGGCTCCGGACTCGCAGGCTCAGCCGCCATGGCTCACGGGCCTAGCCACTCTGCAGCATGTGGGATCTTCCTGGACCGGGGCACGAACCCACGTCCCCTGCATCGGTAGGTGGACTCTCAACCACTGCGCCACCAGGGTAGCCCTCTAGGTATTTTTTGATTTCCTCTTTGATTTCTTCAGTGATCTCTTGGTTATTAAGTAGTGTATTGTTTAGCCTCCATGTGTTTGTATTTTTTATAGATTATTTTCTTGTAATTGATATCTAGTCTCATAGCGTTGTGGTCAGAAGAGATACTTGATACGATTTCAGCTTTCTTAAATTTGCCAATGCTTGATTTGTGACCCAAGGTATGATCTATCCTGGAGAATGTTCCATGAGCACTTGAGAAAAAGTGTATTCTGTTGTTTTGGATGGAATGTCCTATAAATATCAATTAAGTCCATCTTGTTTAATGTATCCTTTAAAGCTTGTTTTTCCTTATTTATTTTCATTTTGGAGGATCTGTCCATTGCTGAGAGTGGTGTGTTAAAGTCCCCTACTATGATTGTGTTAATGTCAATTTCCCCTTTTATGGCTATTAGTAGTTGCCTTATGTATTGAGGTGCACCTATGCTGGGTGCATAAATATTTACAATTGCTATATCTTCTTCTTGGATTGATCCCTTGATCATTATGTAGTGTTTTTCTTTGTCTGTTGTAATAGTCTTTGTTTTAAAGTCTATTTTCTCTGATATGATATTGCTACTCCAGCTTTCTTTTGATTTCCATTTGCATGGAATATCTTTTTCCATCCCCTCACTTTCAGTCTGTATGTGTCCCTAGGTCCAACGTGGGTCTCCTGTAAACAGCATATATATGGGTCTTGTTTTTGTATCCATTCAGCCATTCTATGTCTTTTGGTTGGAGCGTTTAATCCATTTACATTTAAGGTAATTATCGATATGTATGTTCCTATTACCATTTTCTTGATTGTTTTGGGTTTGTTATTGTAGGTCTTTTCCTTCTCTTGAGTTTCCTGCCTAGAGAAGTTCCTTTAGCATTTGTTGTAAAGCTGGTTTGGTGGTGCTGAATTCTCTTAGCTTTTGCTTGTTTGTAAAGGTTTTAATTTCTCTGTCAGATCTAAATGAGATACTTGCTGGGTAGAGTAATCTTGGTTGTAGGTTTTTACGTTTCATCACTTTAAATATGTCCTGCCACTCCCTTCTGGCTTGCAGAGTTTCTGCTGAAAGATCAGCTGTTAACCTTATGGGGATTCCCTTGTATGTTATTTGTTGTTTTTCCCTTGCTGCTTTTAATATTTTTTCTTTGTAATGTTTGATAGTTTGATTAATATGTGTCTTTGCATGTTTCTCCTTGGATTTATCCTGTATGGGACTCTCTGTGCTTCCTGGACTTGATTAACTATTTCCTTTCCCATATTAGGGAAGTTTTCAACTGTAATCTCTTCAAATATTTTCTCCGACCCTTTCTTTTTCCCTTCTTTTTCTGGGACCCCTATAATTCAAATGTTGGTGTGTTTAATGTTGTCCCAGAGGGCTCTGAGACTGTCCTCAATTCTTTTCATTCTTTTTTCTTTATTCTGCTCTGCAGTAGTTATTTCCACTATTTTATCTTCCAGGTCACTTATCCCTTTTTCTGCCTCAGTTATTCTGCTATTGATCTCTTGTAGAGAATTTTAAATTTCATTTATTGTTTTGTTCCTCATTGTTTGTTTGCTCTTTAGTTCCTCTAGGTCCTTGTTAAACGTTTCTTGTATTTTCTCCATTCTATTTCCAAGATTTTGGATCATCTTTACTATCATTATTCTGAATTCTTTATCAGATAGGCTGCCTATTTCCTCTTCATTTGTTAGGTCTGGTGGGTTTTTACCTTGCTCCTTCATCTGCTGTGTGTTTCTCTGTCTTCTCATTTTGCTTAACTTACTGTGTTTGGGGTCTCCTTTTTGCAGGCTGCAGGTTTGTAGTTACCTTTGTTTTTGGTGTCTGCCCCCAGTGGCTAAGGTTGGTTCAGTGGGTTGTGTAAGCTTCCTGGTAGAGGGGTCTACTGCCTGTGTTCTGGTGGATGAGGACAAACCTAGGACAAATGGTAAAAGCAAAGCTATACAGGCAAAATCACACTCAGAAGCATACACATACACATGCACAAAAAGAGAAAACGGGAAAAATATCGTTGCTCCCAAAGTCCACCTCCTCAATTTGGGATGATTTGTTGTCTATTCAGGTATTCCACAGATGCAGGGTACATCAAGTTGATTGTGGAGCTTTAATCCGCTGCTCCTGAGGCTGCTGGGAGAGATTTCCCTTTCTCTCTTTTTTTTTTTTTTTTTTTTGTGGTATGCGGGCCTCTCACTGTTGTGGCCTCTCCCATTGCGGAGCACAGGCTCCGGACGCACAGGCTCAGCGGCCATGGCTCACGGGCCCAGCCGCTCCGCGGCATGTGGGATCTTCCTGGACCGGGGCACGAACCCGTGTCCCCTGCATCAGCAGGCGGATTCTCAACCACTGCGCCACCAGGGAAGCCCTCCCTTTCTCTTCTTTGTTTGCACAGCTCCTGGGGTTCAGCTTTGGATTTGGCCCCGCCTCCACGTGTAGGTTGCCTGAGGGCGGCTGTTCTTCGCTCAGACAGGATGGAGTTAAAGGAGCCGCTGATGCGGGGACTCTGGCTCACTCAGGCCGGGGGGAGGGAGGGGTACAGAGTGTGGGGTGAGCCTGCGGCCGCAGAGGCCGGCATGATGTTGCACCAGCCTGAGGTGCACAGTGCGTTCTCCGGGGGAAGTTGTCCCTGGATCATGGGACCCCGGCAGTGGCGGGGTGCACAGGCCCCCGAGAGGGGAGGTGTGGATAGTGACCTGTACTTGCACACATGCTTCTTGGTGGCAGCACCAGCAGCCTTAGAGTCTCATGCCCATCTCTGGGGTCCGCGCTGATAGCCGCGGCTCGTGCCCATCTCTGGAGCTCCTTTAAGCGGCTCTCTTAATCCCCTCTCCTCGTGCACCAGGAAACAAAGAGGCAAGGAAAAGTCTCTTGCCTCTTCGGCAGGTCCAGACTTTTTCCTGGACTCCTTCCTGGCTAGCTGTGGCGCACTAGCCCCTTCAGGCTGTGTTCACGCCGCCAACCCCAGTCCTCTCCCGGCTTCCGACCGAAGCCCGAGCCTCAGCTCCCGGCCCCCACCCGCCCCGGCAGGTGAGCAGACAAGCCTCTCGGGCTGGTGAGTGCTGGTTGGCACCGATCTGCTGTGCGGGAATATTTCCGCTTTGCCCTCTGCACCCCTGTTGCCGCGCCCTCCTCCGTGGCTCCGAAACTTCCCCGCTCCGCCACCTGCGGTCCGCCCGCGAAGGGGCTTCCTAGTGTGTGGAAACCTTTCCTCCTTCACAGCTCCCTCTCACTGGTGCAGGTCCCATCCCTATTCTTTTGTCTCTCTTTTTTCTTTTGCCCTACCCAGGTATGTGGGGAGTTTCTTGCCTTTTGGGAGGTCTGAGGTCTTCTGCCAGCGTTCAGTAGGTGTTCTGTAGGAGTTGTTCCACATGTGGATGTATTTCTGATGTATTTGTGGGGAGGAAGGTGATCTCCACGTCTCACTCTTCGCCATCTTGAAGCTCCCTCTCTTCTGCATCTCTTCAAGGTCCTTAGGGTACTTCACTACTCATGAGCATTTCGAATAAGGTCTTCTGCAATTTGGATTCTGTTTACCTCTTACTTTGTCTCTTACAACTTTCTAGCTACTTCCTCCTCTATTTTTTCCCATCCATCCAATATTTATCAAGCTCCTACTACGTGAAGGCAGTTGGGTAAGTGCTGAGTTTACAGTGGTGAACAAGATGGACATGGTCCTTGACCTCCTCAAGTTCACAGTCAATAAACTAACAGGTGATTAGTAAACTACGTGTGAAAGATGCCATAAAGGAAAAACAGGGTGATACGGGGGAAAAAATAGGAGTAGGGAGGTGCACTAAGGGTCTTCCTAGATTCAACTAATCATTCAGACTCATAAGAATTCCACAGTTCACTCTTAGCATCACAAGCTCTAGGAGGATAGAAGATGGGAAACCCAGCTGGCTGCTAGGGCAACACCAGGTGTTCCTCCTCCTCAGTGGTTCATGCAGCATCAGTGCACGAAGACTTCACCTTGGGCAGGGGTGGCTCTGCCCTGGCTTAGAAGCTGTATGTGTCACAGGAGCCAGTATATAAGAGATATATCATCTTTCTCATGTCTCTTGTTTATATAAGGGCACTAATCCCATTCATGAGGGCTCTACTTCTATTACTTAATAATCTCCCCAAAGCTCTACCTCCTAACACTGTCACACTGGGTGTTGGAGCTTCCACATGTGAATTTTGGAGGCACACAAACATTCAGTCCCTAGCAGCCTTTGAGTCAGCTCTTCCCTCTGCCTAGAATGCTCTTCCTCCCTTTCTCCCAGTTATATCAGTTCATATATTTCTTCCTCCAAGAAGCCTTCCCTGACTATCCCCCCACCCAAGTCTGCGTTGGGTGCCCTTCTAGTGCTCAGTGTGACTATCTGTGTAGATTTCCTTCCTGGCACTTATTTCATTTGTCACAGAATTTTATCTTACTTCCCAGTGAATTGTGAGCTCTGAGAGAATAAGGACCCTTCTCTCTTCCCATCAGATCTTAGCCCAGTGTCCAGCACATAGTATGCCCTCATTAACTATATGAATAAATGAAAGCCATGGCTGCTGCTCGTTGGCCGCGCCCACCCACAAGATGACAACTCTCTCCCACATACAAGAACCAGCTCAAAAGCCCTCCTGTATTTGCTTTCTGGGGGGTAGAAAATTATCTTCTAGGTAGAAAAATGCTTTAAAAACTAAATAGGCAAGTACTTGTGTAAATCATTAATAAATCTGCTTACTATTTTTATTTGCATTAAATATCAGATTAAATATTGCATTGAGTTAAATATTAATATTGCATTAAATATATATTACATTTAAAAAATTGAGTACTAGATGCTCTTCCTCAGAGTTGGATTATGAAGGCTTTAGCACAATCAACCCAGCATGTGCTAACTGTGTATGGTTGTTTTCTGTGTCATTGTTGATTTACTAGGGTCCTCAGGAACAAGAGAAAAGGTGAGAGGCTGCAGGGGCCTGCAGATGGGTGGTATGGCTAGGAGGGCAGTGAGAGTTGATGTCTGATGGCAGGAGGAGAGAGGAAAGGAAAGGAGGAGGTGAATATACAGTTTATCATGCACCTATTATTTGCCGTACATTGTCCTAAGGAATTTGCATGGGTTATCTCATTTCATTTCATTAGAGACCAATGAAACAGGTACAATTATTATTCTACCTCATGCAGGTGAGTCTCACAGAGGTTGGGAGATGTGCACAAGGCCTCGTAGCCTTGGTGGGGCTATCATAGGCAGTATGATCACACTCTTAACTATGATCCTCTGCTGTTGCTTGAGGGAGGAGTTTAAAGGTTGCTACTAATCAAAATGGACACATGGGTTTTAAAGAATTTTAAATTTTGGCTGTCTTTATTCCTAATGACAAGGAATGACATGATGGAATTTAGACCCACCTATCCACCCACCTATCCGTCCATCCATCCACCATCTACTCATCCACTTGTCCATTATCCATCCATCCATCCATCTTACTGGTTCTTACTGAGCTCCTAATGGGTACCAGGAATGGCTAGGTCTGGGAATATAGGAGTGAACGAGGCAGATATAATCCTTATACTGATGGATCTCATCGTTCAGTGGCAGAAGCCAGGACCACTTGACTTTTAATATCCCAGGCTTTTTCCCCTTCACCAAGATGCTTCCATAGTTTGAAACACTCTTGGCTCATTTGGTGTATCCTGTGTCTTGTGTCTCTGAAGAGCCAGGATGGGCTATGGTACTGAAGGGAACTCTCTGGCCTGCAGTACTTACCATGCCCTGACCTCTTGGTGACTTGCTCAGAGAGTACCTGGTCAACATCATCTCTTCCTGGTGACTGGATTCACCCATGCTAGGCAGGATTGTCATCCGATCTGTCGTGCCCCAGTGATCTGAGGCCACATGTGAACACGCATTGGAGTCTAGGTTAGATATGGCCCTGGGTCTTCAGGTAAGACCCTTGTCCCCTGTGTTAAGGGCCTCATCCACATGGCTGACAAGCTATTCCTTGTCCCACCTATATGACAGATACAGCGTACCTGTTCAGGTGGGTCCCAAGGCTTCATCACATCCCTATGCACTGTGATGCGGCTGGTGGGACCAAGTAGATTCTGACATAGACCAACCTTAACACTTTGCTAGACCAACTGGTAAGGTCCCTCAGATCCTAAATTCATACTTCAGTTCAGACTTCTCATCTGAATCCCACACTGACATGTCCAGCTGCTTTCTGGACCATTCTAAATGGATGTCTAAAGGACATCTCAAATATCATGTGTCCACTTGTCCCGTGCCTATCAAACACTTTCTTACTCTCCCCCCAATTTTTCCTTGTCCCCAAATATTCCCTGCTCAATTATTAGCATCACCCATCACTTTGCACCAGATATGCAACTCAGAAAACAAGAGGTTGTGGTATTCTCCCATCCCCACCCCCCACACACACTCACACACACACACACACACACACACACACACACACACACACACACACACGGTGACCCACCAGCAAGTCCTCTTGATTCTATCTCCAATATATTTCTCAAGTCTGTCTCCTTTCCTCCATTCCCTCCACCAACACCTTAATTCACACTTCTATCACCTTTTGCAAAAACCACAGGTTCCTCAACACATTAAGCTATCTCTACTCTTGCTCCATCCAAACTATTGTCCATGTGAGAATTAAAGTGATCCTGTCCCTTCCTGCCATCACGTTTAGTGACTTTCCATTGCCCTTGGGAAGACTCCAGACTCCCAACTTGGGCTGGATCCCAAGGCTCCTTTGATACTGTGCCCACCTGTCCCTCCAGCCTTGCCTTATAGCACCTTTTAGCGTGCTCTGTCCCCCTAACTAGGATGCAAGTCCCAGAGTTCAGGAGCTGCTGCTGGCTCACTCTGGATTGCCAGTTCACCAAGCACAGTGCCAGGACAGAGCAGGCCCCAGGAAATAGTGGTGGGGTGAATAAATGAGTGAATGAATGAATGAATGAGATAGCAAGACAGATAATGATTCCTTCCAAGTTGGTGGTTCTCTTATTTGTTCTCTTATTTGCACACTGGGGGGGGTTTGAAAGTGGGGTGGAACCTTGATCCTGTTCTTCCTGTGTCCACGCTATGGCAGACACAGAACTCTCCCTTCGAGAAGGGATGCATAGCCCAGCTGTGAACAGTGTGGACAGATGACAGCCTCCAGCTGTTAATGCCTTGGGCCTGCCTCAGCCCTTGAGCTGCCCGGCTCTTCTCAGGTTGGTGCCGGCCGATGACTGCAAGACTGTGGTCCTAGGGCCTGACACTTTCTGCCGGATGCAGGACTCCTCTAATGGGCACTTGGCTCTGGAGTCCCTGGCGAGCGGCCAGGAACTGTCAGGTCTGCATCCCCACTGACAGCTTCCCTTGTCCCATCCTGCCTCCTCCCTTCTCCTTGCACGGATTGTGTCAGTGTCCTGTGGCTGCTGCAGAAAATGATCACGAACTGGCACTGTAAAACAACAGAAGTTTATCCTATCACAGTTCTGGAGGCCAGAAGTCCAGAATCAAGGGAGCTATGCTCCTTTCAAAGGCTCTGAGAGGGAACCCCACATGCCTCTTCCAGCTTCTGGTGGCTCCAGGTGTTCCTTGGCTTGTGGCTGCATCTCTTCAGTCTCTGCCTCTGTCTTCACAATGCCCTCTTTGCTGTGTCTGTGTCTCTTATGTCTCAAGTCTTCCTTTTCTCTCTTAAGAACACTGTCTTTGGATTTAGGGATTCCCTCCCTACCCAGCCCCAATCCAGTGTGACCTCATCTTACCTTGATTATATCTGCAAAGACCTTTTCCCAAATAAGGGCACATGCACAGGTTCTGGGGAATTAGGACTTGAACATATTTTGAGGGGGGGATACTATTTAACTCCCACTCAGGTGTTACTCCCCAGTAAACCTTTTGCATGGCTAACTCCACCTTGACATCTGCTTTCCAGGAGACCCAGTTGACAGACTTTCTTCCCTCATCTGGAGTGTTCTGCTCCTTGCCTGTTATGATATTCCACTTCTGCTTAAGTATTTTTTTGCCTTCCCAAGTCACTTGGAAGTTCCCTGAGGGCAAGTGTGTGTCCTTCTGGACAATGCCAAGTGTGACCTTTCATTTATGTGAAAGAATCTGGGGACAAGAGAGGTCTTGGAATTAGAATTAGACAAAGCAGGTCTGAATCCTATCTTGCCAACCATGGGGACCCTGGGACCTTTGCTTCTCTCTTTTCATGATCTGTGAACCAGACATGATAATAATATTCACCTTTCTTGTGGTCTTTTTGTGAGGATTAAATGTTTTCATTCACATATGATGAGGGGAGTTCGCCACTGTTCTGTCTACACCATTAGAACTTCTCTTCCTCACCCTCTATCTTTTAAGGGGCCTATAAGTCTCCTTTGAAAAAGGAGGGGCACCCATGAAAAGGGGGTGGGCACATGGAGAGGTTTCCCTGGGGCTCTGCAAAGGCTTGGGGTGTGAGCAGGACTCCTTCTGGACCATCTACAGTCTTTGGGTTGCTGTTTGTGGAAGACTCTTTCCACATGGTGATGGAGCTCCTCATCCTGGGTTATGTGATCTCCCTTAAAGGGCAAGATTTTTCTGTAGGCATTGGATTGGCAGCTGCCTTAGGATATCAGAAAAGACTGAACACTGTTTCCTTCTCTTTTCACTCCTGCTAAAGTAATCCTAACCCTCCAAGAGGCAAGGAGGAGGCCTCTGATTGATGGAAAGTCTTATATAAGGAGGGGCACCAAGGAAAAGTGCAGAGATTAATCCAAGTTCTAATCCTGTTGCAGGAGCAGTGTGTCACCTGCTTGGGCATTGTGCAGCAGCTATGATGAATATTGTTGCTTGATATCCCAGTGTCATTGTCCTTGTCATCAGGTTGGGGAGCGAGGGACACGCTCAGATGTCAAGGCGGAAATTCTGCTCACGAAACGGGTGACAGGGAAGGAGTGTCTGCAGAAATACTCCACTGGGTAGAGGGACGGAGATGCCGCAAGCAAACCGGGTTCTTTCCTGCAGTTTTGCATTCTTGCTGTGCCTTCTAGGAGATTGCAGCCTGAGAGGAAACAAGAAAGCCGGCTCAGAGGTGACTTCACCCTGTCACGGTCTCCCTGTTTGCAAGGTCATGCGAGCAGAGGACAGATCCATTTTTAAGAGTGATGCGTAGAGTGGCAACATCTGAGCTTCCAGAGAGTGCAATGGTGTGATGCTAAGAGACACAGGATCCTGTTCTGCACTGTCCTCTGCCCCTCCTACCTCCTCTCCTTCTTCCCTACTCCTTCCTTCCCCTAAATGCACTCGTGTTCCCAGACGCAGCGAGCAGAGGGCGTGGGCGAGGAGACTAGCCTGCAGGGAGGGAATGTACCTCATTATTGTACTGGACACTGTTCAGAATTAGAGCTTTGGGCCCCACAGCTCCTGCGGCAACCAACCAGGCTCTGGTGAAAGTTTCAGGCGGTTTTCTCTTCCCTTTAAAGCCTTTTGGGACATTTTCAGCAGAGGAGAAAGGGGCAGAGTTCACCTTAATCCTTCTCTGTCCCATATTTCTGCCTTTAAGTGGATCCAAGCCCAAGACTTCTAATTATCTCAAAAATAGACATGATAGCCATGGTGCATTCAGTGGGTTTCCTTGGCGGTGTCTAATGAAACAGTGCAGCGAGGAGGAGATAGCCTGTTGGTGGGTGGATAGATGGCCCTGCGTCTGTTAATCTCACATTTCATCTCCGTTTAAGCAGTCTCTGAGCTCATTAATTGTCTTTCTGAGTAGGGCCAGGCATTTATCTTTGAGAGCCATCTCGCTTTACTGAGTTCATCCAGGCTAAAGAGAAGGGGAGGGGCAGAGAGTAGATGTCCACCTAATTTTACTGAACAAGAAATAGATAGTTAGACAGAGTGATGGCTCTTGATCTGTTTTGCCTGATTGCCCGGCCACCAGAAAAGTGGTACCGGTTGCTGCCCCCACCAGTGGCGGATGAGAGTGCCACTTCCCCACATGCTGTCACGGCACGGAAGATCACCCGTCTCTTTCTGACATAAGGTGGAATTCTGTCAACACGCATGTCATAGAACAAACATGAAAGAAACTCATAGAGCTGCCTAATGCGCAGAGTACCTGTCTGTTTTAAACAAGCCAGATACACAATCATTCAAATTTTGTGAGAAGGATAAAGTAAAATGACTCTTTATACACTGCCACGATATTTTTTTAACCATCAGGTCCCTCTGATGCATTTAAAATAGATTCTGAATGTTGATGAATAGGGGAATAATTAAATAAAATATGGTTCGTCCGTAGTATGGAATTCTATGCAGCTGTTAAAAAAGGAAGCGATGGCTCCACACCAGGGGTTCTCAACTGATGGTCCCCATGGGGGACCCTTGGCCGTGTCTGTAGACATTTTTTGTTGTCACGATTGGGGGAGAGGATATGGTCCTGGCATTTACTGGGTAGAGGCCAGGGATGTTGCTAAACATCCCACAATGCACATGACAGCCCCTTACAACAAAGAATTATCCAGGCCAAATTTTCAACAGTGCTGGAATTGAGAAACTCAATTCTACATGAATTATCTGGAAAAGATTTTCATACTCTGTTGTTAAGTTTATAAAAAGCAAGTGTTCAGATCAATATCTACAGCTCCAATCCATTTTTTAAAATTAAGAAGTATATATTATATGTATCTGCATATGTATATATAGGCAGATATGTTTGAACATGTTTAGGAAAAAACCCAGGAGAATACATGTCTAATTTGTACTGTTTTTTGAGGGGTGAGTTTGGTGAATAGTAGGGGCTTTCTTCATTTATAATTCAGAAAAGAGTGGTGAGGAAAATAGTATTGATTTTGATTTGTATGGATTCAATGGAGACCCTACCTTTCCCGGATCACTCATACTGCAAAGTGGATTTTCACAGGGCAGCACATACATTGCTTTTCAAGGGACTGTTATATGAGGCTCTCTAGATGAATGCTATGAATGAGATTTTTATAGGAGACTCTTCATTGCCCAGTGTCTGCCATTAGTTACAGCTGAGCCTGGCAGTACTAGGTCTCGATTTCGTAAACAAACAAAATAAAATGGAACTCTGAATATGGGGGAATAAACAGATCCTAGTGCATAAAAATTCTTTAAAACCACATCATGGCACACTAAGATGACCAACACTCAGAAAAACAACAGCCATGGAATATTCGTTTTGACCAAATTGTCCTGCTGGTCCCTTTGCTTTCAGCCAAATTGTTTTCAGGAGCACAAAGAGGCTTGTCCAGAAGCCTTTGAAGCATCTATTATTATGCAGTAACCAGACCAGGGGGGAGAGTGCAGTGCAAGAGGCACAGCTGCCGTGGATCAAGAGGGTTGGAGCATGGGGATGAGTGAGAGGAGGCACCCAGGCTTCAGGCTCAGGGCGCTGGCAGAACTGGGATGCTCTTCTCCAACCCAGGAGATGAGGAGGCACAACTGGTGGAAAGAGGAGGGCATGGCTTGGACCGTGTGATGTTGAAATGTGAGTGGGACACGCATGTGGAGAGAACGAGAGGACAGTCAGTGTGTTGGGTCTGGAGCTCAAGATGGCAGCCAGGACCAGACACACATACGGGGGTCCTAGAGGAGGTAGGGATTGAGGTCTGGATGGGACAGGAAATGGTTCCAAGGGAGGGGGAGTAACGTGCATGCAGAGGCGGATTCCTAGAGGATGCTGGTGTTCCCGGAATAGGCATAGGAAACGGACCCCAAAGGACGAAGGGCTTTGGGAAAAGATGTCAGAGAGGGGACAGACAGACTCACTGCAGAGGGTTTCCGGCAAGGTGAGAAGGGACAAGGGTCCTGGGCTGTGCAATAAAGCTGTCCGGGTAAGGGGGAGCGGGCGTTCAGGAGTAAATGAGAAGGCGGAGGGCCCTCATATGCTCTTTCTTGGAGCTGTAGCCTTACTTGGATTTGTGATTCCCTAATTCCTGTCTGCTTCTCCTCCAGACTGTAAGTGCCCTTGGGGACCATGTCCATTTGTTCTTCTCACTGTCCAATGTTGAGCACAGTTCTGGAGGGTGGACAGAAAGAAGCAAAGAGAACTGAGCTTTTACAGTTACTAAAGGAGGTGAGGGAGCAAGGAAGAGAGGGGCTCAGAGAAGGAGCTGGCGTAGAAGGAGGGTTTGGAGATAAGAGGAGGGATGCTTGACAGAGGAAAGACTGGGGGAGGCACAGGGCTCGGTTCTGAGACCCCAGGAGAAAGATCTATGTTGGTCCACCCCCTTGTATGCAGACCCTGGGCTCCACCTTGCCCCCCCCACTTTTCAGCCTGTGCCTCCCTTGTAAGCTGAGGTCAGAGACCCACCTGAGCCTGCCCGGTGGACCAGGCACTGATGGGGGAGGAGAAGACGGGTGCTCTACCCTGCCAGTGCCTTTCAACACAGGCAGGCAGGACAAGCCCTCTTGTTTACACTTTGCAAACAGGAGAGAAACGCCACAGGCGTGCCTGGTCTAACAGCCTTTGGGAGGTGGTAGGAGAAGCAGCTCAACACTTATTCTACAAGTTACCTGTTTCCAAATTGTGGCTCTAGCTCTGTCATGTTCCCGAAGATTTCTCTTTATGTGGACGGTCTGTGCTGGCTGGTCCTAGCCCACGTTCATTGTTAATCTGTGCGGCGTGGACTTGACCAACAGTGGTAATAAACATACTAATAATGGTTCTAGGTATTTTCGCCCCAAAGCTTCTGTGCTATAAACATCTTTTTTTTTTTTTTTTTTTTTTTTTTTGCGGTATGCGGGCCTCTCACTGTTGTGGCCTCTCCCGTTGCGGAGCACAGGCTCCGGACGCACAGGCTCAGCGGCCATGGCTCACGGGCTTAGTTGCTCCGCGGCATGTGGGATCTTCCCGGACCAGGGCACGAACCCGTGTCTCCTGCATCGGCAGGCGGATTCTCAACCACTGCGCCACCAGGGAAGCCCTATAAACATCTTTGCTGCAAACATTTTCACCCCATAACTAATTGGCCCTAAGGCAATTTTGCTGTAAAAGATAAAATAACTGGAGAACAGTTGGTTTCGTTTCTTCACTGACGCAGGACTCCCATTTTTATATTCCATCCATCTTCGCTCTCATGATGGTCTAAACAGTGATGAGTAGGTGTGGTCGTCTTAAAACAGTGGATGGTAACAACTATCGATGTAGTTGATAGAAAACACGGTGATAAAACTTACTGGAAGTGTGAAATTGAGAGTGCAAAGCCAAATCACATATTATATTAGAAAACGATAGCATCAGTTTGCAAATCCTTAGGTGATTTGAAGGCGCAAAGTTGAACCCATGTTTCCAACAGAACTTTGGGACATTCACCAATGGCCATGTGACAATCTGCCAAGAAGAAGCAGCAGTGATACAGAGCTCAGCTACAAACACGCATCCTGGTGTTTGAGATGGATGCTTGTCAGTTATTTGTGCAGTATTGCTATGAATCTACATGCATTTTATTTCATTTTTATTTTTTAGATTAATTTTTTGGAGTATAGTTGGTTTACAATGTTGTGTTAGTTTCTGCTGTACAGCAAAGTGAATCAGTTACACATATACATATATCCATTCTTTTTAAGATTCTTTTCCCATATAGGTCATTACAGAGTAATGAGTAGAGTTCCCTGTGCTATACAGCAGGTTCTTATTAGTTATCTATTTTATATAAAGTAGTGTGTATATCTCAATCCCAATATCCCATTTTATTCCTCCCCTCCCCTTTCCCCCTCAGTAACCATAAGTTTGTTTTCTACATCTGTGACTCTATTTCTGTTTTGTAAATAAGTTCATTTGTACCAGTTTTTTTAGATTCCACATATAAGTGATATCATGTGATATATGTCTTTCTCTGACTTACTTCACTAAGTATGAGAATCTCTAGGTCCATCCATGTTGCTGCAAATGGCATGATTTCATTCTTTTTTATGGCTGAGTAATATTCCATTGTATAATATTTGCATGCATTTTAAATGTGCAAATATTTTGTATTTCACAATAAAGTCTTAAATTTTGTTATTCATTTTTCATGTTTCACCATGTCCTTTTTATTTTATTTATTTATTTATTTTTAATTTTTTTTTTTTTTTTTTTTTTTGGTATGCAGGCCTCTCACTGTTGTGGCCTCTTCCGTTGCAGAGCACAGGCTCTGGACGTGCAGGCTCAGCGGCCATGGCTCATGGGCCCAGCCGCTCTGCGGCATGTGGGATCTTCTTGGACCAGGGCACGAACCCATGTCCCCTGCGTCGGCAGGCGGATTCTCAACCACTGCGCCACCAGGGAAGCCCCCATTATGTCCTTTTTAACATCCCTCTTTACATTTTTGTTATTTTATCTTTTACAGTAAAATTACCCTACAGCCAATTAGTTTTGCAGCAAAAATATTCGTGGCGAAAATGTTTATGGCAAAAAGGCTTGCAGCAAAGATGCTTTGGGCAAAGATGCTGGTCTAGGCTAATAACAACTCTTGACACTGGGGCCTTTGCTGAGTGGTGGCCATGAACCAGGTATGTGGTATCTCATTTAATCCCCACGACCACCCTGTGAAGTAGGAGGGGAGCCTGGTGCTCAGCCTGGGATGGATGGGTGGTAACGGTGGAACGTTGTCTTCTCAGGTGGCCTGGTCTCCTGTGCCCAAGATCTTGGGCAGCAAAGCAGAGCAATGTCCCATCTCTTTGTCTTTAAGGTACTGGATTGGTTAAACTCCCTGCAGCTTGTTGGGCCTGGAGCCCTGGCTGGGACTAGCCAGTGCCAGGGCATTTTCTTTGGTTCAGCAGAGTCCAGGAAAGGGGTTCTCTTGTTTCTCTGTCTTGGAGTCCGAGGTGCTGGGGGAGGCCACAGGCATGTGATGAAGGGACTCAATCTGAGCTTTGGGCAAGGAAAATGGGAGCTTGTGGTGTCCTCTCTCCCTTTGGGTGGGAAACCATCTTGACCAATAGGAAGTATGGTGGAAGTGAGAGCAGAGGGCAGAGAGAGAGAGGAAGGAAGAGAAGGTTTACTTGGCTTGGATAGTGATGTTCCAGGCCTGGGAGCCACCTGGCCCTGGGATTTGCATTTCACAAAGTGTTTGTGCAACTCACCTTTTCCCTTTCGTCTCAGCCGGGGCCCTTCCCATGCTGGGAGCTGGCTCAGTATTCCGAGAACAAGTGGAACATGTGCGTGGGTCAGTCCACAGCGTGGGGGCTCTTTGGGCCTACTGAGTAGGGTGTGGCTTTTGGTTCTGTGAAAGTGTGCTTAAAATCTTCTGGTGGCTTCCGAACTTGCTTAGAGAAAACCCAAATTCCATATGTTGGCCTTCAAGGCTAGACATGATCTGGCCCCTGCTTGCCTCCTTGATATCTGACTATCCCGATACTCCAAACTTCCTGCTCCCTGGCCCTTGTCTACTCGTGCCTGCCCCAGGGCCTTTGTAACTGCTGTTTCTACACTGAAAATACCTACTCCAGATGTGTCTGGCTCCTTTCAACTCTCAACCCTCCCCAACATAAAGTAGCACCTGTCATTCACCATCCCACAACCCATTTTGTTATCATCATTGGACTTATTACTATCTGACATTATCTTCATTTATGGTTATTTATTACCTTATTTGCCACGTCCTTCCTCCTCTCCCACCCAGTGGCAGGGACTTGCCGTTTGTTTATTGCTAAAAACACAGAGCCTGGGGCTTCCCTGGTGGCGCAGTGGTTGAGAATCTGCCTGCCGATGCAGGCGACACGGGTTCATGCCCCGGTCCGGGAAGATCCCACATGCCGCGGAGCGGGTGGGCCCGTGAGCCATGGCCGCTGAGCCTGCGTGTCCGGAGCCTGTGCTTCACAACGGGAGAGGCCACAACAGTGAGAGGCCCGCATATCACTAAAAAAAAAAAAAGAATATAAAAACACAGAGCCTACAATAGCACCTGGCTTGTGTTAGGCACCCTATCAACATTTTCGGAATAAATGAATCAAATATTTCTTTCCAAGGAGCATAGTTATTTTGTCTAAGAGAAAAACAAAGGAAAAACAATTGTTTCAATGCGAAACTCAACATTTCTTGTCTTTGTATTTTTTTATGCAGGATCTACTGTCCCTGCCATACAGCCTGGTCGAGGGTGAGGTAAGTACTCATTTTGTCCTGATTAAGGATTTTTGTTAAGTCTGATAGAAATGAAGGAGGTAAAAAAGTCTCATGCTCCCTATTACTGTGCAAACCCAGCCCAGCCATGCAGTGGGCATGCTAAGGAGAAGGGTGGGAATTGCCAGTGCTCATAGCCTACAGTTTTCTTAACCTCCCCTCCCAGTTGGAGGGGCTCCTGGACATAACTGGCACAAAGCTGTTACCAGGCATGGCCGTCCAACCCCATGCCCAAGGCAGACATCTGTAATCAACCATAGCACAATTCAATCCTTACAGAGAACAGTTATTACTGATTGATCGGGGAAAGCTGGTGAGATGAAATGTATTCACACCTTTGATGTATGAGCTCTAGATGGGTGGTTAGGTGGCTTCTCATTAGGAGTGATGAGAGTGGTTGTGAGGATGGGAATCAAGCCCCTTCCCTCTATTTCATCATTCATTTGGAGGCAAATAAAGGAAGCCCACATCTTCCGGCATCACGCCACATTTTTATTAGCATTGGAGCCACCAGAGTTTGGCCATGTAAGAATATAATTGAACCAAATGGATCTATACCTTGGGGCAAGTCATTTTTTTTATTGATTCCAACTCTACATTATTATTGTTGCTTAATGAGGAACTAATGTAATTTCTAATGAAGCCACATGGCCCTCAGATAGACAAAGTAAGGTTTTATTTCCCATGTGATGCTGTATGCTCTCTTCAATTAAAACCGGGAAGGAAAATTAATACAAATGTAAGAATTTTTTTTTCTAAGATTAGTATCAAGATGGCAGCTTTTTATTAAACATGTAAATTTCCTGTGTGATGGGATTGGAGAGACCTGTGGCTGGCCCTTGAGTGGACTGGAGATGGTTTCAGTGGCAAAGGAGGCTTCACAGAGAGTCTGAATCTGTGGTCTCTGTTATTTGAGGGGTGATTAGAGTGGGCTCTGTGCTCCATGGCCCCCTCCCCTCCTCCCAGCGTTCTGTCCCCTGGAGCCGCACTCCCCAAGCTCCTGCTGTTGGCTGCCGGTTATTGGTAGAATAATTTGAGGAACTGTGGGTTTTTTTGGGAAGTAATTTATTGATGTGAAATTCATATAACATAATAGTAGCCATTTTAAAGTGAACAATTTAGTGGCATTTGGAATATTCACAGTGTTGTGCACCCACTGCCTCTAAACATGTTCATCACCCCAAAAGGTAACCCCATTAGCACTCACTTCCCATTCCCCCTCCTCCCAGCCCTAAGCAACCACTAATGTGCTTTCTCTCTCTCTGGATTTGCCTATTCTGGACACTTCATATAAATGGAACCAACAATGCCTGGCCACTTGTGACTGGTTTCTTTCACTGAGCATAATGTTTATGAGATTCATCTACGTGGTAGCTGTGTCAGTACTTCACTCCTTTTAAAAAATAATTTATTATTTATTTTATTTATTTTTGGCTGCATTGGGTCTTAGTTGTGGCATGCAAGATCTTTCGTTGCGGCATGTGGGCTTCTCTCTAGTTGTGGCTTGCAGCCTCCAGGGCATGTGGGCTCTGTAGTTTGCAGCACGTGGGCTCTCTAGTTGAGGCTCGAGAGCTCAGCAGTTGTTGCAGGCAGGTCTAGTTGCCCCGCGGCATGTGGGATCTTCGTTCCCTGACCAGTGATCGAACCCGCGTTGCCTGCATTGTAAGGCGGATTCTTTACCACTGGACCACAAGTCCCTTCATTCCTTTTATGGATGAATAATATTCCATTGTATGGATGGACTCTATTTGTCTATCCATTTGTCTGTTGGTGAATATTTGGGTTGTTTCTACCTTTTGGCTATGGTGAGTAGTGCTGCTCTGAATATGTGTGTACAAGTATTTGTTTGAACATCTGTTTTCACTTCTTTTGGGTATATACCTAGCAGTGGATTTGCAGGGTCATATAGTAATTCTGTGTTTAACTTTTTGAAGAACTGCAAAACTTTCCCATCTATAACAACAGGAAAAGGAGTCTCGGCAAGGTCTCTGGTGTCTGCTGGAATTTGAAGCCTGGCAGGCTGGCTCCAGGGCCTGTGTTTCCAACCACCATGCTTTCCTGCGTTTGGGGGTGTCAGCCCCATTTAGCACATCCTATTCTGTGCACTGCCCTGGGGAAAGCAGGAGTGCAGGGAAAGTGGAGGGCAGGTAGGCTCCTTTCACCTCGAGGGACCAAATGTATCATTCCTGGCCAGTCTCACTCATTCCATGTGGCATCTTGACCTTTAAACTCTGAAGAGTCTGTGCAGTTTGCTGGGCCAGTTGATTGAGTAGTCACTTGATTTGCTGATAGGTTGTTTGAACTGGTTACTCAATCTATTTCTCTTTCTCTCAGGGCTGACAAAGTCAACTTGACAAAGTAGTAACAATTCATTGGGTATCAGCTGTAAGCTGTGTGATAATACTTGAATTAGTCTCAATCTCCACAGCACATAGGCAGACTAGGTCTCAGCATTCCTCTTTTCCTACCAGGGTTTGTGGGTGGAAGCCCAGAGAGGTGAAGTAACTTGCCCATAGTCACACAGCTTGTAAGAAGCAGAGCTGAAATTTGAACCCGGGTCTATGCATCTCTGCAGCCTGGATTCTCCCTGCTGTGTCTGCAGGCTTCTCCAGACTCCCCCAGCCATCAACATTTTCCACAGTAGTGTGGTGATTTTTTTTAAAAGCCCATTACAGTTTGGGCTTTCCTGGACCTACACAGTCCCTAGAACATCTTGAGATGCTGGGAACTTCTAAGCCGGTTGTGAGAAAGTGAGAATTCCTTTTGGGGGAATGACATTCCACTCTTCTCTCTTCCTAGTAAAACCACTAGGAAGCATATTGCAAAACAGATGATCTGGCACCTACGGTCAAGGTGATTGTTTTTTAACCTGACTTTGTATCCTGTGTTCTCAATACTTTGGCAGTAACTGGGGTGAGGTCTGAATTTGTTGTGTGGAGTTGTTTATCTTTCTACCCCCAGTAGGATGCTGCACAAAACTGCACAGGGAGGCTCTAGGTTCCTAGCATTGCTGGCAGCCCAGGAAGCTGGAGATGGGATGCTTCTCAGGTGAGAGGGAGAAGACGGTGATACAGGTGACATGGGCAGGTAGGTCCTGTCCCCAGGGAATCCCTGGCTCCTCAGGTACCAAGCAGTTAAATGCTCTGCCTGGAAAGTAACTTCCCCCAGGTTTCCTCTCCTGAGCATGATAAAGCACAAAGGGGAGCTGGGGCATATTTACACTTGCTCCTTGCACAGGTTTCAATGACAGTAATTCTCTGACCTTTTAAAATAGATAAATCTCCTTGGCAGTGGCATATTTCTCAAGCTTAGCTCAGAATAGGGGCCGAGGAACTGGGAGACATGGCCAGACCAAGGAGAAGATTGATTAGCCCCAAGGGGGTCTGTTCTGGAAACTTGCCACACCCATGGCTGCACTCAGGGTGGTTTGGGTAGAAAAAAGTGTGTTTTTGGCTGGAGTGTGAGTCCTTGCATCACCTCCCAGATGGATGAAAGCAGGCAGGCTCTTTTTCAGATCGCATTGGATTTACTCCTTTGATCACCTGCCTTCGTTTGCCTCCTCTGTGCGTTCTGGTGGATGCTCTGCTCTAGTGTCTCTGTTGTTCTCCATCACAGGGAACACCGGGCAAGAATCTTATTATCACGGGTTCTTTAACTCCCTTGCAGCATCACCAGGGAGCATAATAACCTCTATGGTTGGCAGTTCCCTTCCTTTTATCCTCTTTTCCTTCCTCCTCCCTCCAGAGCTTCTGACCAAGAGGTATGGGAGAACCCGGAGAGGAGGGTCTGACGTTTCTCAGATCTGCTGTGTGCCAGGTGGACTCCCACAAGAAAGGTCCTTAGTAAACCCATTTGCAGGTGGGGAGCCTCACACCCAGAGAGGCAAATAACCATTCCAGGTCACCCAGCTCCCTGGAGGAGGACAAGGATTAAAATTTGGGTCCGACTGACTATGGTATTTTTTCTTTCTGATGCTGCCTTGAGGACAGGAAGAGGTGGTGTGGACGTTTCAGCAAGTCTCTTTCCCAACGTCCAGGCTCCTCACTTACTTCTCAGGGTGGTGCCTATGCTCCCATCTCACCTCCTTCCATCCACTGTTTGTAAATTCACGGCACCCTCCCTGTTTGAGAGGCTGGGACTGGCTTCCCAGCTATCATTTCCTAACAGAAGGAATGCTCTTTCCAGCTCAGCAAGTGTCGGTTCATAATTACCAGTGTAATTAGAGCAGGATTTACCATCTGAGCCTCTGTGGATGCTGCAAGCCTGCCGGCATAGGTAGCTCTGGTTTAGAAGGGTGTCTGGTTCCCCAGGGAACCCAAGGTGTCTTCTGGGCCCGGCAGAACCATATGGAATTACCCGCTCAAAGTACCCAGGCAGATCCAGAGGCTTCCCGTGGTTCTAAGAATAATGCCCAGACACCCTGACATGAGCTGGCTCCCAGGCACCTTTCTGACCTTGGAGTCTCTCAGATCCAATGCCGTCTCCTTTTGGGAGCCTCTGATGACTGGCCAAAGAATCAGTGTCTCTCCTGCCCCACACAGGTTCTTTTCTATTGCTCTGTTTTATCTTCTTCATGGCACTTAGCACTATCCGGAATCATATTCTTTTCTTGTGCTCATGTTTATTTACTCCACTCTCTCTTACTAAAATATAAGCTCTTCAAGAACCACATCTTGCTCACTTGTCTTCACATGTCTTGTTGAATGAAAACCTGAGACCTTTGCTGACACATTATTACTCCTGTTACACTCTGTCACACCCCATTGTTTATGATCATGCCTCTGTTTTTTTTGTTGTTGTTTTTGGTGGTACGCGGGCCTCTCACTGTTGTGGCCTCTCCTGCTGCGGAGCACAGGCTCCGGACACACAGGCCCAGCGGCCATGGCTCACGGGCCCAGCCGTTCCGCGGCATGTGGGATCCTCCCGGACCGGTGCACGAACCCGCGTCCCCTGCATCGGCAGGCGGATTCCCAACCACTACGCCACCAGGGAAGCCCCCATGCCTCTGTTTTTAATAACTTTGTCTACTTACCGTTTTTCTTTGTGCTTGGAGGAGGTCTGTAAAATTCCTAATAGCAAGCACCTTATCTTTTTATTTCATTGGATCCCCAGCACCTTGTGTAGTACCTGGTAGGGAGTAGATTCTCAATGCACACTGGATGGGTGGGTCAGTGGATGGATGGGTGGGCAGTTAGGTGGATGGATGGATGGTTGGTTAGGTGGATGGGTGGGTGGATGGATCAGTGGCTGGATGGGTGGGTAGGTGGATGGATGGATGGGTGGGTGGATGGTTGGGTGGTTGGGTGGGTGGGTGAATGGATCGATAAATGGGCAAGTCTGGCTAAATTTCCCTGAAATACCCTTTGGACACTTGTAAAGTTGTGCTTGCTATCTGACAAAACCTTATTAATTTTACAATAAGGGCCTTGGGTCCTTTTTTAATCTGAGATGGGCTGGTTAGGGTCTCCCAGAGCCACTATATTTCTGTTGGTTTCTCTTGGTACTGGCCACAGTTTGTGTTTTATATATTTTGAGTCCATGTTCTTTGACTCACAAGGGGGATTTACTGACTAGTACTGGTTATGAAGCTTTTATTAATATACAATGACTATCTTGAGCTTGGGTAATGCTTTCTGCCTTGGGTTTTTCTAAAATCAGCGTTGCTTTCCATCTGTCTTTGGTTCCCATGGGCCAGGGCACATCCTTCCATTGTTACTCTTTTTAAATTTCCTCTTGGAAATGCAGATGTCTCTTGGAAGTAGCCTATAGATGGATCTTGTTTATTCACCTTGTCTGTAGCCTTTTAATTGAGGAGTTCAGCATCAGTATATTTGCCATTATATATGTATGATCACCTGTCATTTAAAAAGTTATTCCTTAAAAGAGCTTTTCTTGCTGTTTCATTTATTTTCTCTCTTCTTGGTGTTGCAGATTCAGTTTGATTTGCTTTTATCTTACCTGCTGATTTGGAAGGTAGGCATTCTACATGTGGTTTGCCTTTCACTTCTTTGAAAAGGATGCTGTAAACCTTGTTTCTCTAATAGTCAGTCAAGAATGAAATGGCATCTTTGAACTCCATCCAGGCAAGATGAGGACATTTAGCTCACTTGCACTTTGCATTTCTCTGCACCCTCTTCTGTGTTCCCAGGAATTGTCACTATAATTGAGACTTCAGAGCCAGCTTAATGCCCATAAGTTGTAATTTTGACATTGTCGTAGTAATAGATAATGCTGGTGGAGGGGTTAATACATAAGAGGTACTGTACTAAGCACCAGATATAGAATTTCTCACCTAATCTTCTCAACAACCTAGTGAGGAAATGTCCTTTGCCTCCACTTTTAGACAGTGAAAGTGAGTCTTCGGTGTTTCATAACTCTCCGGAGGTCACACATTTGAGTGGGTGGCAGAGCCATTAGTACCTGACGCTGGCTCTTAACCATGCCTGTCTTGCTCACTGTCAGGGATGACTGCTGCCGGCTGTATGTGGCTTTGGCAATGTATTTATACCCAGCAGCTCCTCGGGGCTCTTACCTGCTCTGTTTCCATCCACAGTGCCCCTTCTCGAACTAGACTTATGATATGGACCCCCAACTTCCAGACCAGCAACACCCACATTTTCATGTGTTGAGGAAGGCCCCTGGGGGATCTGGTTAAGATGCAGAACCTGACTCAGTAAGTCTGGAGTGAGGCCTGAGATCCTGCATTTCTTATAAGCTCCAAGGCGATGCTGCTGCTGCTGGCCAAGCACCTGCCTGTGACAGCAAGATTCTGGGTTAATCCAGAATCTCGTCATTCTGCCTGCTTAATTGGCTTTGTTTTTATTGGTGCTCTAGCTCATTACTCTTTAATGCAGTGGTTAAGCAAATGGCCCCTGAAGACAACTGCCTTGACTCAAATCCCAACCCAGCTGCTTACTCACTGGGATAACAGTGCCCACATCACTGGGTTGTTGTGGGGTTTAAGCAAAGCAAGATAAATGAAGTATTTGGAGCGGTGTCTGGCACATGGTGAGGGCAAGGTACATGCTTGGTATTATTATTTGCTCCATCGAAGGCCTTCAATCCATCACAATACAAACCTTTTGCTACCTCCCTCTTCTCTTCCTCCTCCCCCCTCCCACAGCTCCTTTCCCAGACTATGGGATTTGTGCAGACCCTGTCCATAACCTCCAGATTCTTCCTGTTTTCTCTAGATGAATCATTTCAAGATGGCTGGAGTCTCACCTCTTCCATGCAGCCCTCCTGGTTAATCTTTCTCAGTCCAGTCCTCCCAGTTAGTCTTATGAAAATGTCTTCCTCTCCATCTAGCTGCAAGAATTCATATTGAACTCTTTGTAACGGATGTTTTTGTGGATATGGATTTGGAAAATACACTTTGACAAGCTGTTTTGGATTGGGGGGCAAGACCCCTGGGGGCGATCTGAGTAAGAACAGAGCACTACTATTCTTCCTGAGTGAGCTGTATAAGCTTAGCTTCAAAAGGGAATTGGTTAGGATAATAGAGGCTTAGAGACTGCTGGGCGGGAAGAGCAATGGAAGAAGAAGTGAAAAGAGAACAAAGCAACTGCCGTTTGGAGGAAAACTATGGGGAAAGATCAGAGATTTTTGAAGGGAATTGTCGGGAAGCTCTGCACTGTTAATGTGCAGCACTTTCCCCTTCCCACCACCTCATGAATGTTCAGCAACATGTCCATTTCCGGTTAGTGTTTTGTGGCATTGGCTTTGTTTGGGGGATGGTGATGAAGTGCTAGGTATGGTCTCAAGCAGACATGACAGGGGTCAAGTTGACAAGTTGGCCGCCACCTGCATTGGTAGATCATCTACACTGAGGTGGGACTCAGGTGTTAGTATCTTTGAAACCTTCCAATGTACAGCCATGGTTGGGGACCACTAACTTCAAGCAATGTACCCCGCATTCGTTGTGTAGGGCGTTCATAGTGTTAAGTGCCCAGAGCAGTTTTCTAAAAAGGTGGTAGTCATGTTACTGTGGTTGTCTAAGTTTGGGGAACAAAGCTAATTTTGTTTCTTCACTGCAGGGCTTATCAGCACCTTTACTATGCTTATAATATGCTGTGACCATACAACCTT
This sequence comes from Kogia breviceps, assembly GCF_026419965.1. NCBI lineage: Eukaryota > Metazoa > Chordata > Mammalia > Artiodactyla > Physeteridae > Kogia > Kogia breviceps. The sequence continues at coordinate 57,320,184 of NC_081323.1, forward strand.
TTTGGGGAATATCTTTTAGCATGTGGGTATTTGATGCCTGCTTATCTGTGGTCCCCAGAGCCTGTTTAAGGAGAACTGAAAAATTCCCCTGGATGCCTTCACTTTGGTGGATTTGATGATGATGATGGTGCTGGTGAAGGAGGTAGTGATTTTGATTATGACCATCTCACCACCAAGTAAAGACCCAAAGAATGAAGAGGGAAATGCTCAACCCCCCTCCTGGAGACAGGCTGCCTTCCCTACCAGGTGGCCTGGACGGTCACTTCCAATTTGGGAACTGGTCTTACTTTGCATAAGTGATTGAAGTAATTGCACTGGCTGTTTCTCTTAATCTACAAGATGCTGAGTAGGGATGGGACACCTAAAGGAGTTAGTTCTGATTTTCACTAGATTGTTTTTGATTCCCAGTCACTGCCTTATTGCTCTCTCTAATCGCAAGCTCCATATCGAGGCGCTGGAGTACATATGATACCTAACTCTCCCCTCTTATGATGGGCTTGTACTTCAGGATGGATTCCTTATGGCTACTTCTCTTGTGGGTGCTTCACAACTTTCTGATTGCAGAAAGGGCTCCCTAGAGATGCAGAGTTGCAAAACAATGCGTCTTGTCCCTGAAGGGAATTTCTGGCACAGGCCCTATTGTCCTTCCCCAGCCATTAGTATGAAGCTTTCTGTCAGCTCAGGCAGAAGGGATGTGATGGAAAGATCAGCTCACCCAACCCAAATGTAGGTCCTCTTGCTTCTCACTGCACATCCTGTTGGCCAGCCTGGCTTCCCCACTTTTAGGCTACCACTTCTTTTTGCTTCAGCAGCTCAGTAGGGAGGGAATAAGGAATCCACAACCCACAGAACTGCAGCTCTGCATCCCTGTCTCCCTTGGAGGTGCAGGTGACGGAAGAGGCAGCCAAACATTCCCAATTCCATAGCCAAATGTTACTTCCTCCCTGGAGGCTCAGCTTGGTGAGCAAATTCCAGAGCCTTGGTGTTTTTCATCACAATTTAGGCTAGACTAGCAAGGGGGGTTTGATTTCTAAAAGTGGGGCAATCTTCACACTGTCCAATCTGAGTGGACCAACAGAGAGTGGGAAGGCTGTGAGCACTTACGGGGCTACGTGCTGCTGACAGTAGTGTTTCCAGTGTGCCTTCCAGTAATGGGTAATAAATGTTCAGGTATTTAACCTGGAATCAGAGCTGCAGCATTATTGATTACCTGGAACGTCTCAAGCTCTAGACAGCGAAAGCCCCTTGCATGAAGAAGTGTATCTGTAGAAAATCACTGAGAATTAAAGTTAAACAGACATGCATAAAACATACACAAGGTAATCCTCATTGGCCTTACGAGTGCAGGATTAGAAGTGCTGGTGAACTCTGAGGTGCCAGACCAAGACTCAGAGGTGCAAAAGGATGGATGGATGGATGGATACTATCAGTTTCTCTCTCCAGATCCACCCACTGCTCTTCTCTACCCTCTTTGTGACCTGGGAGCCTTCCCTATATAGATCACAGTACCAGGCTCCCTTGCCCACTGGCTTCTGGTTGGGTTTGGGCAATAGGGAGCCGTGCAGGTTATGGGAGGAAGAGGAGAGGGCAGGGCATTTACAGACCCTGCTCCCTCCCATGGGCTGCTGCATTCCTAAACAAGACAGCAGGCAACCTTCTCTGTCTGTATTCAGACTCAGAGATGGTGGCAGAGCCTGAAATCCCACTGTTACTAGCCCCAGAACACTGCATTATCTCTTGTGGTTGCCCTAACGCCATCCCCACCTTTACAAATAGTCCCTTTATTAAATTCCTCTCAAATTATCCTAATTCGAGTGTACCATCTGTTCCCTCCTGGAACCCGGGCTCATACAATGGGCAAGATGTGGCTTATTCCACTACGTATAAATGGAGTCACAGTTTAAATGCCATCTTCTTCAGAGAGACTTCCCTGACCCCCATTCTTCTCTGTTACAGCATCTGTTTGATTTCCTTTATGGCACTTGTCACATCTTGGTGCTGTCATTAGATTGGTTTGTTGGCGTGTTTGTTGCTCATCTCCTTCCCTAAAACAAGGACTTTAAGCACAGAGAAGTTAAGTGACTTGTCCAAGGCCACACAGCTAGGAGAGGGTAGAAATGCAATGTGAACTCAGGACTCTGATTCCAAAGGCCCCCCTTCCAGAGCCACGCCCAGAGGCTGAGCTGCAGGTGGGGTAGTTCCATTTCTTTAGAACCACTCCACCCCTGTTACCTGTACTCACGGACAGAGAAGGTTGAGTTTCCTGAAACAGTCTATGAGCCTGAAGTTGCCTCCTCTTGCCCTCTAGGCATTTTGCCCAGAAGCAGAGTCAGAGACTGGTCCTCAACATCCTGGTCCCTTCCCTTCCTTTTTTTCCCCTCTCTCTATTCTCCAGCTCAGTCACCAGGAACTTGACCCTCGTCCACAAGCTCTTCTTTCTCCAGTCAAGAGGTGGTTTCCATGCACGGGTCTGTTGCATGTTGGGGCCGCTCAGATGCTCAGGTGGCAGGGTCCTCCCCAGAGATGGGAGCTGTCTCAGATTCACAGAGTGACTTGTGATCTGGTTTCCTTTCAAGGGAGAAATGCAAAAGAAATCCCCACTGTGCTCTGCAGAATTGCTAATGGTGTGTATCGAAGCATTTGACCACAGGTTGAAGCCCATGAGGGATTTTCTCCTAATCTCCCTCAGAGGTTCCAAGGAGGTGAGACAAAACCACATGCATCCCTGTTTACACATCTAGAAACACCTCACCCATCTATACATCATACATAGATTAAAAAAAAACAACACCTACAGCTTTGTTTCTCCAAAATACAAATATATAGGAAGAAAACAAAAAACATTCTGTGATCCCATCACCTAGATAACTCCTGCTGACATTATAAATGCACTTGGTTAGACAATTCATGGGGGACAGAAAGGTACAAAATGCCTATTCTCCCGGCCCCCTAGCCCAGCCTGTCGTACTTCCCACTGACTTTCTGAATTCCCTCTAGAAAGATCATCTAAGGCTATGCTAGTGTGTGTGTGAATGTGTACAGCAGCACCTTGGTATTCAACGCTGATACCAAAGTGGTCACACAGAATACACTCTCTTGTGACTTGACTTTTTTTCTTGTATCTTGGAGCTCTTTCTATATCAGCACAATCAGTTCTTTTTTAAAATATTTATTTATTTGGCTGCACTGGGTCTTTAGTTGCTGCATGTGAACTCTTTAGTTGTGGCCTGCAGGCGGGATCTAGTTCCCCGACCAGGGATCGAACCCAGGTCCCCTGCATTGGGAGCGTGGAGTCTTACCAGCTGGACCACCAGGGAAGTCCCCAGCACAATCAGTTCTATTCCTTTCTTCTCGATGGCTGCATAAAATGTCATCTTATCTCTGTGCCATGATTTGTTTGATCGCGACAGTGAGGCTGTTTCCATGAATTTGCTCTTAGAAACGATATTTCAGTGAACATCAGTGTGCATACATCCTGCTGTATTTTGCAAGGAAATCCATGTACACTATATCCCTGGAGGTGGAATGGCTCGGGCAAAGGTCAGAGCATTTAAAATTCCCATAGATATTGCAAAAGTACCCTTTGTGATGGTTGTAGCCACATACACAATCTGATCGTTGATTATCAGTGCCTGGCTTCCCACACAAGTATAGTAGTCTAAAAATTTCCAAAGACGCTCACTATTGGCAGTGGAGGACTTAGTTTGTTATTCCTCTTTACACTTGCATTGGTCCACACAACCTTTGTGGTGGTACTTTCCATGTTGACTTGAATTTTCTTTTCTTGTTTGGCTCCTTCATTACACTAGTGTCATCTAAGGCTGGATTGGGGTCTTAAATTAAGCATCTTCCCCCAACTCAGTAGCGAGCTTATGGCTGACAACCATACATGCTGGCTTGAATCTCTCAACTGTTCCATATGAAAAGTGCCATGGAAACACGTTCTCAGCTCTCAAGGATGAGATTATCACCTAGCTGTGTGTCTTTCTTCTTGATCATGGCCAGTTGCTGTGTCCTGAAAAAGGTAGATACTGTGTGCTTCCTTAGGCTGAAATTTCTTGGTCAGCCTTTGTATTACTGTGCTTGGCTGCTGTAACGAATTAACCGCAGACTGGGCAGCTGAAACAACAGAAATGCATTTTCTCACAGTTTTAGAGACTGGAAGTCCAAGATCAAAGTGTTGCAGCATTGTTTTCTCCTGAGGCCCCTCCCCTAGGCTTGTAGCTGGCTGTCTTCTCCCTGTGTCCTCACATGGTCGTCCCCCTGTGTGTATGTCTTCGTCGTAATCTCCTCTTATTAGGACACCAGTCGTATTGATTCGGATCCATGCATATGGCCTCATTTTACCTTAATTACCTCTTTAAGATTGTATCTCCAAGTATAATCACATTCTGAGGTACTGGAGGTTAGGACTTCAACATATGAATTTTGGAGGAGGCACAGTTCAGCCCATAAAACCCGTTCTCGTAGGCAGTGATGACAGGGGTGCTTGTCCCAGGTAGGATCCTACGCTTGCAACTTTAACTATGGTGAGTCACACAACAAGCCCATGGGACATCACTTTTTGCCATCACAATGCTTTTTCCAATCTCTTTCGGAAACCCAGTGCCTATAAGACTCCTGGCCTAGGTGGGCTGTGAAGTGTCTGGGGCTGGGAAACTTGGACCTTATTATTTATTTCTCAGACTGTGAACACGGATGACTTTTCTGTGCCTGGTGGTCCTGCAGGCTGAAGGAGTCTTACAATCCATGCTGCACTTGGAAACAAGGAGTTTGCCTTCCAGGCCAAGGAGAAGATGGGCAGATGTGTGTTTGGCTGCTTCTCCTGCCTCTTGGAGCCCAGCCAGGATTGGCTGGTGAGGTGTGACTTTTCATAGGTGAAGGCTGTGGAGGAAAGAGAGCCAGGGTGGCTCGTTGCAAAACTCAGCACATGAGCCAGGAAGGAAGACAAAGCAGGCACTTGATTCAAATCTAATTTCCATGCTAATGCCGATGGGGTGTAGGCAGTGCTGCAAGTGCTGTGTGTAGTGGACTTTGAGACCACACCCAGGTTCCTAAGAAAGAATGTTCTGATCAATAAAGGATGCCTGCCAAGGGCACAGGGTGGAGTATGGGGCTACTTGTGCTATTCCTGCTTCTAAATGTGCCACTACTGCGCACAGAGCAGGCCATCCTGGCATGAAGTAACCTTCCAGAGACCTCTGGCAAACATCTGTTTCTGGGAGCAAGAAGGAGCGATCTTTGGGCTGAGTGGGCTCCTGGACAAGGAATATTCTCAAGGTCCTGAAGGGCAAATGAAAGGTGAGAACAATTGTCCTTCGAAGACTGTAAGCAGCTTGTGGGCCAGAAGACCCTTTTCCGATCCCTTGCTTTAGAATTTTCTCTGAGAAGTGACCATAGGGCAGATACAACCCATCATCTATCACAGTCAATGAAATTGGTCACACATCAGTGTCCCAGAGTTCTAACCCCAGCAAGAGCCTTCATGTCTGTGCCCCTGTGTAGGGGAGCCCTTAAAATATTTTACAAAGCATCATGTTGGGTAGTGGGGATTGATGCAAATATTCTCATTGTCAGAGTTCAGAGTCCTTTATGACTTGGGGTTCTACAGTGGGGTATAGTCACCTGTTGTTCTAGAGTCATTAAAGAAGCACCACAGTAGGGGTGGCAAACATGATGTACAAGCCACCAGACGCTCTTGGCAGACATCCTTAGTCCACAAGACACACTTGCTCTCTGCTGATCTGTGATCACCACTCTTCCCCAAGTCTGGCTCCAGGTGCCCCTAGAGGAAGCCTTGCTCGGCTAATCCTATAAGGCATGTCTCCCACCCCTACCCTCCACCCCCGTTTATAACACACTGGAGTTGCTTTAGATTTCTAAGGCTCTTTCAGATCTAATTGTCTCCGGTTTCCACACCCTTCAGATCTTATCCTGTGGAGCGACAGCTTCCTGTCTATATGGCTGTCTTGGCTGTCAGGCTGCATGTGTTGGAGTGTGAAATACAGTGTACCTCACTACTTCTGGATATGCCAATTTGTCTTTCATAATGCTCCAGACAGGATCTGAGCTGAAATTCACCTTTGGATCTGCTGATAAAGCACAGGCCTGTTGAGTGAATACGAATATGGATGAGCATATTAGTTATTTAGCACCGTGTAACAAATTACCCCAAAACTTTGTGGCTTAAAACAACAAACATTTATCATCTCACGGTTTCTGTGGGTCAGGAGTTGTGCAGTGGCTTCGCAGGGGCTCTGTTTGAAGACGTCTTGCAGACTGCAATCAAGACATCAACCAGGGCTGCAGTCATCTTGAAGCTTTGCTGGGAAGGAGCCATTTCTAAACTCACACAGGAGGCTGGCTGAACAAGAGCCTCAGATCTTCACTGGCTGTTGGCTGGAGACATTAGTTCCTTGACACATGGGCCCCTCTAAAGGGAAGCTTATGGATACCAGCTTCCGTTAGTGAGAGACGGCACCCAAGACAGAAGCTGCAGTTTTCTGTAACCTAACCTTGGAAGCGATATCTCATTGCTTCTGCTTTATTCCTTTCATTAGAAGCAAATCAGTAAGTTCAGCCCATACCTAAGTGGAGGGGATTATACAAGAACCTGACTACCAGGAGGTGGGGATCTTTAGGGACCATCTTGGAGGTTGCCTACGATACTTAGAGTAAATGATGATTGTGCTTAGTAATAATGATGATATTATAAATATTAGGCATGTACCAAATGCCAGGTACCATAATTGGGAACTTATATGGATTTAAAAATTTATTCCTCATTATAACTCAAGGAGGGAAGTACCATTGTCTCCATTTCACAGATGAGAAAATAGAGGCTTAGAGAGGTTCAGTAACTCTCCCAGGCTGTCCAACTCTGAAGCCCAGATTTTTAACCATGAGGCTCCATTACTCGTGAGCAACTTTAAGAAGTTTCCTTAAACACTGTCAAGAACTTTAGAAGTGAATGTGCACCCTGTGTGGGAACATAAGAATGGACTTGGGTTGGGAACCGAGATAGAACGTGTGCTCAGGTTCCTTCTCTGTCACTTAACACTGTGCCCTGAGGGATATTATTATCCTCTTGGACCTCGTTTTCTCCATCTGCAAAATGGAGATGATCATAGTTCTTCTGTTAATAGGATTATTGTGAGAATTGAAAGAGGCAGCGCATGCAAAGTACCCTGCTCCTAGTAGGAATTCAGTATGAGCTAGTTTCCTTTCTCCCTGCTTCCCAATAAGTTATTCTAATTTTGACAATTCTTTTCTCTCCCCTGAAGCACTTCCTCTACAAACCGCTTTATTCCAGTCATTCTTTAAAGTAACAACACTTAAAACCGTATAAAAATGCTCTGCAACTCAAAATGCCTCCTGACAAGGAAGTCTCAGTGACAGATACTTGACTGCCGGGCCATCCAAGTGATGGAGGCTAACTTGAGTTCCATCCAGGGTTATCTTACTTCCTGAAACTGCCCATGATGGAAAGACCATTTGGAGGGAGGGACAAGGGGGCTCCATGAAGTTTCTCATTCTCCTTCTGACCTCCAGCATGGATGTCTCATCTTCTGAGCAAGGGGAGAGGAGCCAAGGGGACCACTGAGAGCCTGCGTTCCTGGCAGACATCAGTATTCAACTCCATCACTGTTTGGAGTGAATAGTTTTAAGTATGGACTCCCTGGCATGGGCAGATGGGAAGCTGGAGGAAAGAAGGTTTGGGCAGATGGTAGCAGGTGCGTGGAATGCCCAACTGCCAGTTAGCTGTCAGGTCTTCTTGATTTGGAAGAAACGATGCTCTGCTCAGAGAAGTACCTGGTGTGTCTTTCTTCCCTGGTCAACTTGACCATCCTGTCAGTGGTTTTTTTTTGTTTTTTTGTTTTTCTCTCTCTCTCTGAGAGTGTGAGTCCACTTCTGGTTTTACTTGGATAACTCCCAGGAGATAGAGAAGACATTGGCCAAGGCTCAATGCCCTTCTTATTTCTGTGTATAAAGCAGGCATTGGTAAGACTCAGGTATTTTTTTCTTTTAAGTTTTTCTTTAATGGCTTCCAGGAATTTAAGAATAAAATCCAAGACTCCTTTACTCGGCTTAACAGACCAGGCAAAGTCAGAACTCCCTTGATCTTGTCAACCTCATCTCTTACCTCTTTCTCTTTATCCTCAAACACTCTTGCCTCAGTGGAGATTGTTCCCCCCCCCCAAATGCCTCCAAGCCTTTGCACAAGCTTATTCTTTTTCCAAGAATGCTTTCCCCCAGCTTCTTCCTGTCCCTTCACTGTGAGAATTCCTACTGATCATTCAGGGTTCAGCTTTGGTGTCATTTCCTCAGGGAAGCTTTCCTGGAGTTCCTCGATTAGGTCAGGCTCCACCTCACACACTATCAAGGCTCCCTGTGTTTTTCTTCCTGGAACCCATTGCAGCTATAACTACAGCTATAATTATCTGTCTAGTGTCCAGCTGCTCCCACTGGATTGAAGGCTCCCTGAGGGTGGGGGTAAGGACCATCTTGTTCTGTACTGTTTCTTGAGTTCCTAGCATAAGGCCTGGGAAGGAGAAGATGGTAATTTATTTATTTGTTTACTTTAAATGAATGATTTGGCTAAACAGAGAGGAGGGAGCCAATGATGGTATGAGACTCATACTTCTTGCAGGACCTGGCAGCATGGATCTGCCACTCTGCATTTTGGGGGGCAACCTAAGGATGAAGTGGACTTGGGCCCTTTTCTCTCTCCTAGGAATTCAGGTCTGGAGGGGCTGGGCCCGGTCCCTATACTGGGATCAGAGGCTATATTCTGGGGAAATGGAGGCACTAGAGACTATAGTACTATGCCTGGGATTCTCTTGTGTGCTTCAGACAATGGCATATGGAGTCTAAGGAGCAAGATAGAGAAAATAGTTATGCTTCCAAGATGCTAGAACTCATGTCTGCTCTACACAGAAGGGAAGCTTTACCACACCTCTCCTTGTCCTCGGTGTGTTATGCCTTTGATACGCATTATCTCCTTGGAATGCTGATAATGTTGGTGATGATAACGGAAGATGTTGGCGATGATAATGGAGGATGATGGGGATGATGATGGTGATGGTGATGATGATGATGGTGATGATAACAGATGATATTTGTGATGATGGTGATGGAGGATGGTGGTGATGATGGAGGATGATGATGATGATAATGGATGATATTGGTGATAAGGTAGCAGAGGATGATAGTGATGAAAAAGAAGGTGATGATGGTGATGGTGGTGGTGTTGATGATGATATAATAGCTAAAATTCAAGTGCTGATATATGTGTCAGTACTCCGCCAAGCACTTCAAACACATTATCTCATTTAATCCTTGCAAGGATATTTTCTGGTAGTTTCCCTTTCTCTTGTTATTTGCATTTCCATAAATGAGGACACCACAGTACAGAGGGGTCACCTAACTTCCCTGAAGTCACACTGCTAGTACGTGGCAGAGCTAGGCCTGATCTCCAGCTCTGGCCGACACTGAAGCTCTGTGGGCAGAGTAGAGACAAGGTTGGAGCATTTCTGCATGATGGGAGTCCCAGGTCACTGACAGCCTCATACAGCTTTCTTTTCTGACCTTCCTTGTTCTCTCCCTTGACTGCGCTCAACTCTGCACTTAAGGTGAAGAGTCAGAGACCATGTGGTGAGTTGAGAGTTGTTAGCTTTCTTGGAAAGAGGATAAAGGACAAGGAATTGGGCATAAACATCCTCAGTGTCTAGGACTTGCCCCCGACGGCTGGGATGAGACAGTGGCTTAAGTTTTAATACAGTCAGGTGGGTAAAAAGCACAGTTTTGAAACTAGACAGACTTGAGTTCAAATCCAACTTTTAGCCCTAACTGGCCATGTGACCTTGGGCAAGATGATATCCTTGTCTTTCCTTGTCCTAGGACTCAGTTTCCTTGTCTCTAAAATGGGGACAATGGTACCTGCCTGTAGGGCTGTCATGGCATGGAGTAGTCCTCACCTATGAGCTGGTATTATTATTGTTTCTATCATTATCATCTCATTAGGTCAGAGTCACCCAGAGGAGGGGAGCCAGCACCCCCTGAGCTCTATTATATGCCAGATGCCTGACAATGCCTGCCTTTGGCTCTCATTTAAATCCTATAAGATGGGTGATTTCCCTGGGAAATAGATGGCTCTCTGAGGGGTCAAGTAGCTATTTCAGGGCCATGCAGCTAATTAGGTGCCAGAGCTGGGATGTGGAACTCAGAGGGCTCCCAAGATGGCATCTTCCCTCCACCAGACCTGGGTGTTCCAGGTAGCTGCCAACCTTCTTGGCACCATAAGTGCTGAATCCTAGGACATCTCAAAGCCCAGAGCATCTGGAAAGAGGTCAGCCCCAGGCCTGGGCTATTGTTTCCAACTGCTGTCAATCTTCATGCTGATGAAGGCAAGGCTGACCTCGGCCACCATCTCTCAGACCAGAAGTCCATGAGCTGCAGCCACTGGCCTGGCATGAATTTTGTCCTCAGCTTCTCCAGGAAGCAAGGCTGGGTGGTCTAAGGAGATGAATTCCTGCTGCCCTTCTGTGATCACTCTCTCTGCTGGTGTTGTCTAATTCCGTTTGGTAGGAATAACAGCTACTGATAACATTCTGAGTCAGACACCGCAACCCCGCAACCCCGTGAGGTGGGTGGTATCACCTCCTCCTTTTACAGAACTGGAAATGGAGGTAAAGTGCTTTTTCAAGGTCACCCAGCCAGCAATGACAGTGCCAGGACTTGAACCCAGATCGCCCTGACTCTTGACCACAATGCTCCTTTCTGTGTGTACAAGCCTCGGGGAGGTGGAGAGAAGGGCCCTGGGAATCCAGCATTGCTATCCTGAGCTCTCTTTCAGGTAGTATTGCTTTGGGATGCTGAGAGCTCTTGAGAACAGAATTTCCAGCCTGCTATGGTGCTCAGCTGAGGGCTAGGAGAGGTGAGTGTGGCCAGCCCTGCCCCAGCTCCTCTGGGAACTGCTGCTTGTGAGCTCAGAGCATCTGCTGCTCTTCCGGCGGCCCTGAAACTTCAAGGAGGCCTGGCCTGCAAGTTTCTGGACAGGAGCTGGGAGAGCAGAGTTCATGGGGTGGCTGCGCCCCCTGCAGGCCATGGGCTGGCAGTGCATCTGCCTCTGTACTGCGAGTGTTTTATTTTTAACAAAAACTTAAAATGGGAAGGAAATCCAAAAAAGAGGGAATATATGTATATCTATAGCTGATTCACTTTGCTGTACAGCAGAAACTAACACAATATTATAAAGCAACTATACTCCAATAAAAATTAAAAAAAATTGAAGTATAATAAACCTACAGAAAGGCAACCAATCTCCAGTACATCTTGATAGGTTATCACAGAGAGGTTACATCTGGGACATCATTACCCAGAGCTACCCTCCCCCCCAGCACTTACCCTCCCCAGCACTGACTTCTATAGGTTAATTTTACATGTTTCAACTTCATATAAATGGAGTCACATAGTGTGCTTTCTTTTATATCTGGCTTCTTTTGCCCCAAGAAATGCATATGTTCACCAAATGATGTGTACTAGAATGTTTATAGCAGCACTATTCATAGTAGCCCCAAATCATTGACAGCAAGTGGGTAAAAACACTGTAGTATATTTATACAGTGGAATTTTTATGGCAATGAAAACAAGTCAACAACTGTTATGCCCAACTGCTTTAATGAATCCTCACTGAGCTTTGCTTGGTGGTCATATGCCTCTCAGATGTGCCCTGGGAGCTGTCCCATCAGGTAGCCCTGAGCTTGCCCTCGGTGGGGGACGCCCCAGGTCCTTCTCAGACTGCCACTGCTAAAGCCAGTGCAGGAGCCCAGGCCCCAAGGACAGCTCTTGCATTATAAACATCCTGTAGCTTAGTTGTTCTCAAGCCTTGCTGCAAATTAGAATCTCCCATGGAGCTTTAAAAAACAAAAGGAGAACACAAAACAAAAAACATCAGAGATTCCAATATATCGGTAATTGGTCTGGGGAAGGACCTGATGTTGGTATGTTTTTAAAGCTTCCCTGGTGATTCTCATGTGTGGCTGGAGTTGGGAATTGAAAGTGTGATCCTTGGACCAGCAGCAGCAGCGTCACCTGGGAGCTGGTTGGAACTGCAAATTCCTGGGCTCCATCCCAGACTTACTGGCTCCGAGACTCTGAGTGTGGGGCCTGGGGATCTGTTTCAGTGAGCCCTCTATGGGGGTGCTACTGTACAGTCAAGTGGAGGAGCCCCTGCACGACCCCCTTCTCTCTCTCTGCAGAGACGGAGGGTTTCAGTGAGGATTTGTTGGATGAGGGGAACTCAAAGATCACAGGTAATAGTGTTTTCCAATTCAGACGAAAGCCTTTCATGCCCATTTATGTAATGCCTATTCACTCAGTTCTTCCCACATGCTAGGCTCTTTGCTATGTGCTGAATGCTGACTTCATGGAGTTTGCAGTCCAATGAGGGAAGAGGAACTGTCAAGACACAATTGCAATAAAACCAAAGTGCAGAATGCTGAGTGCTTGGCAGGAGTGGGAAGCACCAGGCAGGTCTTCTCTGAAGGATGAAGGATGTAACCTTAGCTGAGACCTGAAGATGAAGAGGATTTAATTGAGTAAAAGTGGAACAAAACATTTTAAGCAGAGGGAGTACAATGTGTGCAAATGTCCTATGGCCAGAGGTCTAATGGGTGAGTTATTTGGATGAAATAACATTTACCTTCTCCCACTAAACCATCAGCCATCAGAGTGAGATAGGACTTGACTCTTTTCTTCTGACCTTCAAGCAGTGATCTTTACGGGAGGAGAAAGCTGATCTTGATTTTCTCCATATTCACTATGGGATCTTATTCACTTCTTTCGACCTTAGAGCCTAGATAAGGGATTGGCAAACTATGGTCCATGGGCCAAATCTGGTCAACTGTCTGTTTTTGTAAATAAAGTTTTATCAGAATACAGCCATGCCCATTCGTTTATATGTTGCCTATGGCTGCTTTTGTGGTATAATAGCAGAGTTGAAAGCTGTGACAGAGACTGTCTAGCCCTTTACAGAAAAAGTGTGCTGACTACTAGCCTAGATAATTTTGGAAACCCAGATACCCAAGACCTAGCTTTCACTGTTGTCCTGATCTTTTTCCTCAAGACAAACCGTCTCCTCTCTCCTTGCTTTTTCTCCTCCTGCAATAAGGACTATTTGAAATCTAAGGTGTGACTTAGAACTAGAAAGAATTAACTTCAACCTTGAAGCACAAAAAAACTCCGTGTCTCCATCAACCTAGCAAAACTTTGCAAAGTCCCCACTCCCATTGGCTTTCCCTAAGTGCTGATTGATTTAACAGAATATTTTCCATGCACACCCAGGTTGGGCAAATGTAATGAGAGCTGAGAGTGATGACAATACCAATCTGGGGAGATTGATGAACTAGCTCAGGTTTCTCCCCAGTGAGGCCAAGCTGGGTGTTGACACAGCAATATGTTTGCCTGCTCTGCTCATTAAAGTTTAATGTTTGAAAATCTCTTCTTTGCCTCCCATCAGAGATGGTCTCAAATGCAATAGGTAGCCACACTAGAGACTGATTAAATCTTTCCTTTTTGCACCAGGGTTTGAAGAAAGGTATTTCTGCAACAGTAGCCAAAATAAGAAGTTAATCACCCTGTCTCATTTGTGGCTGTTTTGAAAGAGACAGCAGAGGAGGAAAGTAAGGGGAAAAAAAGGGATTTCAGAAAGGCAGAGCTAAACAGCCTTCTTGTGGGGCTTTGCAAAGACTTTTGAATGTGGTGATTTACTTCATGATGGAGCAGAAGGTGGGACCCCAGTGTAATGACAGTATATTCTGTTCTCCTTTATCCTTGGTTATGTGCCTTGGCATCCTAAGGAAGCTGAGTCTGAACTCTTTTTTTTTTTTTTTTTAACATCTTTATTGGAGTAGAATTACTTTACCATGGTGTGTTAGTTTCTGCTTTACAACAAAGTGAATCAGTTATACATATACATATGTTCCCATATCTCTTCCCTCTTGCATCACCTCCCTCCCACCCTCCCTATGCCACCCCTCTAGGTGGTCACAAACCACCGAGCTGATCTCCCTGTGCTATGCGGCTGCTTCCCACTGAACTCTTAATACGTTTTCTTCCCAAACAATTCTGTGCCATCTCATTGGGGGATCTTGTCCTCATTGAATACCTCGTTCCCCAAATCCAGACATTTGGATTCCAGTCTTGCACTAGAATCTGCAGACTACATGACCTGGAGCAGATACTTGACTTTTGTGTCAAAGGAGAGTTGTCAGACCCTGGCCTCTCTCGCGTCAGGGAATACACAAGAGAATGGAGGACTAAACGTATCATTGCTTTCTTTCCACATGCATGGAATCTGGCAATGATGAATCACTGCAAGGGCATCAGTGGATCTTGGGTGGGTGCCAGAGACCTGACTCTGAGAGTCCCTGCTTTGGAGGGCATGGGGGAGCTGTCAGCAAGTGCTGTGTCAGTGGGCTGACAGAAGGAATGGACGAAGAGGCCTTTGCCATGCACCCCTCCCCCCACTCCCCTAAGGTCTCTTGGAGACAGTGTGTTCCTGTAGCCTGGGGGCCAATGGCAGAAGAGCCACATCCACCTGGCAGCTGGCGGCCATGTGTGAATTGGGGTTATGGGGTTACTCTATAGTAGAAATGGGTGCAGAGGGATCAAGATGAAATTTGGATTCAGATACTCTCTTAGTCTGTTCAGGCTGCTCTAGCAAAAATACCATAGACCGGCTGGCTTATAAACAACAGACATTTATTTCTCACCGTTCTGGAGGCTGGAAGTCTGAGATCATGGTGCTTGATAGCTTTGGTGTCTGATGAGGGTCTGCTCCCTTGTTCATAGATGGCCGTCTTTTTGCTGTGTCTTCACATGTTGGAAGGGGTGAGGAAGCTCTCTGGGGTCTCTTGTATAAGGGCATTAATTCCATTCATGAGGGCTCCACTTTCATGACCTAATCTCTTCCCGAAGGCCCCACCTCCTAATACCATCACCTTTGGGGTTAGGGTTCCAATGTATTAATTTTGGAGGAGATGACAAACATTCAGTTCCTTGCAGATACCCAATAGCTTTTGCTTGCTGAGTATCTAGGGTGGACCAGTTGAGGGACTTCAGAGATGGTGGATCAAGGTGATTGAAAGCCCCAGTAGCAAATATGATCCTAGATGGCCCCCTCTCCACCCCTTGTTCATTATGCTCCAAACATACTGATCGTCTCCTAGCTCCTCTTATTCTTGCCTTTGCTTATTCTCTTTTCCCCGCCTTCCCACGTCTGGCTCCTTCTCACCACTGGTCTCTGAGTGGCCTCCCCATGTACAGTGTCCTCTCCAGTCACACTGCATTTCAGCCCCCTGTTTATTACCTTCATTCGCATACCTCAATCTGTCATTATCTCATCAACTCATTTATTCACACATGTCTATCAGGAGCAACCTTTTTTATCTGGTTTACAGCTGGTGACCACAGGGCGGGCACAGAGCACTCAGTAAATGAGTGAGAGGGAGCAAGGAATGCTTTGAGGGGAAATGATTCCTTCTTTGAACTCCCTACATTGCCAGAGAGTTTGGTGGTCATTACATCTTTATTTGCAATCGGCTGTTCCATCCCTGTGTTGCGATTCCTTTCTAGTTAGAGATCATTTTCAATTAAAATGCACATAAACCACAGCCAAAGCACTAATACGTTTCTGCTCAGTAGAAAGGCCTAGATCATGTGTAAGAGGGAGGAGATATGCGGATATATGTATAGCTGATTTACTTTGTTATAAAGCAGAAACTAACACACCATTGTAAAGCAATTATACTTCAAAAAGATATTTAAAAAAGAAATAAAAAAAGAAAAAAAAGAAAGCTTATTGTCAGGTGTTTACACAGAATAAGCTTTACACTGGTGGTTGTGATTGGTAGGGAAATGGGATGGTTATACAAGTATTCACTTTTCAATTTTCTATTAAACTATGCATTTGTGTTTTATGGATTTTTCTATAATTGCATTACATTTCACAATAAAGTTGATTTTTTAAAAAAAGAGAAAGAAAGGCCTAGATCATGGATTTTATCATTTGCCACCATTGATTTTCCATGAGTAATAATTATATTTTGTACACAACGTCTGCACTGATATTTATATCTGCAATTATGTGGAGTAACTTTTAATGTTAAAATATATTTTTTTGGTGGGGTAGAGGGATGTGGAGTAAATTGAATTTTTTACTTTTGCCATTGCTTTTTATCCAGACAATGCTTATTCTCATATGAAATAATAATTTAGCAATCAAGCCTGAAATGGTTTTATAAATGAAGTTTGAATTGACATTTCCACCAGCTGGGATGGTAATTTTCAGCTTTCACCGGGGTTGGTGAATTTAGATCCCCTCTTGAAATTTACTTTTCTATTATTATCTTAGAAATCCTCTGGAAGGCTTTTCTCAGATAACACAAGCTCTTCTTTCCTTGTGCTGGGTATTGCTCCTTCTATGAAGTTCTTGGCACATTGCCCCACTCCTTAGCTTGGCATTCAAGGCCTCCTCTAGCTGATGCATTTTTTTTTATGGATTCAGAAAATGCTTGTTAAGCCTCATCCACACACTGTGTGTTCCAGGTGCTAGAAATTCAATGGTGACTGAGACAGATTTCTGCTCTCCTCCTGGAACTTGCAATATGGGTGGGGGAGACACACAAGAAAGAAGCAAACTTGGGCAAGAGAGTTTACAGATTCTGATTGTTGCCCAAGAGAAACAGGGTGATTGATTAAATAGAAGTTTAGGGGGAGGATGCTTTAGATAGCTTGGCTTTGAGGAAAGCATCTCTGAGGAGGTGGCATTTGAAATGACACCTGAAAGACGAGGACTAGCCTGTCAGAGAGAGAGAGCAGGAAGGAATATTCCTGGAAGAGGGAAAAGCTAGTGCAAAGGCTGGAAGGCGGGGGCAAGCTGGCACTTTTGAGGAATAGAGAGGAGTGCAGAGTAGCCGGAGTGAGTGAGGGTGGGGAGGAGCACACAGAGGCCTGGCCCTGGAGGGCTGGAGGTCTCATTAAGGGGACTGAATTTTATTCTGAGAGTGCGGGTTGGGGAAATTTAATTGGTGGTAGTGGTGTATGAGTGCTAGTCATTGTTGAGTTTGTTTACTTAGTATTTTTAGAAGGTCACACTGGCTTCTGTGAGGATGATAAGGGGTGGAGGGAAGTCTTGGCACCAGGGAGACCATTGTGGAGGCTGTGGCCTTTGTTCAGGCAAGAGATGGAATGATCGTACCTTGGACCAGGCTGCTGGCAGTGGGGATGGAGAGGGGTGGGTGCATTTGAGGGATGGACAATCACACATCCAACCTGATGTTCTCTTATTTCCCAACAGAAACCTTCTGACAATGGTCCCAACATACGATGCACATTATCCCAACGTGGGATTGTGGTTTTGAGTCTGGGTCTCATGTTCCCCACCCTCCGAATTGCTCATCACTCCCTCCCCACCTGTTGTCACCCCGTGTTCTTAGGTTTGGATCCACAATCTCTCCTTTGTGAATCCTCTGGCCGCTGCAAGATCTGCTGACTGCCCCCCACCGCCCTGCTACCTCCTTCTCAGAGGCACTAAGTCACTGGTTGTCAGAGTTGGAGTGTGTAAGTTGTTCCCATGCAGCTGGATGAAATGCAGTTTCCAGAACCTCACCCTGAAAGGATTCTGATTCACTGGGTCTTCATGGGTCCCAGAGGTCTGATTTCTCACAAGCATCTCAGGTGCTGATGCTGGTGGCCGTATCTGGCTCTGTTCTGTCTTCAGCCATTTCAGCCGGTTTATATTGTATCTTCTGTTCTAGATCATAAGCCCTTGCATAAGGGCTTGCATAAGAACCTTGCATAAGAACCATGCATTATTTCATGTTTGTCATGCCCCTGTGCCTGGGTCCAATGCTGTGCATGGAAGAGGTGCTCACATATCTGTCCCGTGGCTGGTCAGCCTGTCCTGGCACAGATGGCATTGCCCTCTGCCCCCTTTGCTGGGCTCTCCCTGCTCAGGTCCCAGATTTCCACCTTTCCTTCTACTCTCTAAAACCCAGAGATCATTCAGTTCTGATTTGAAAGTGGTCTTCATTGATTCTTTCACTCCCACTTTACAGAAGGACAAGCAGAGGTTTAGAGAGACTACATCACTTGACCAAGACCCCACAGTGAGAAAGGGTAAGATGAAGATTTGAACCCAGGATTCTCTGACTCCAAAATGGCCATTCATCATTTCATTTCCTCATGCAGCAAATATTATGTGCCAGCCCCGTGCCAGACACCAATCTTCTGCTGTCTCTCTTCTCCCTCTTCCTATTTTTATTTTTTTTAATTTTTTTATTTTTCGGTATGAGGGCCTCTCACTGTTGTGGCCTCTCCCGTTGCGGAGCACAGGCTCCGGACACGCAGGCCTAGCGGCCATGGCTCATGGGCTTAGTTGCTCTGCGGCATGTGGGATCTTCCCGGACCAGGGCACGAACCCGTGTCTCCTGCATCGGCAGGTGGATTCTCAACCACTGCGCCACCAGGGAAGCCCTCTCTTCCTATTTTTAAATTCACCTGGGTCTGCCCTCAAGGAAAATACATCAGGTCTACAATCTTGCAAGTGTCAACCCTTCAAATGTTTGTAGGTGGCTCTTAGGTTTCCCCCAAGTTCTTTGACTCTTGACTCATGATACCTCATGATCCAGAGTTCACTCCCATGCTGGATACCTCCCCAGGCACACCCTCCTCAGCCAGTGCCCCTCAGAATGTGGAGCCACCTTTGGAGGCTTCAGGTCTGGTTCCATCAGGGCAGAGTGGTCCTGTCAGCATCTAATTCCATAAGCTGCTGGGGTGGTAACTTCTTCACCGCACAGTTGATTCACCAGCTTGCTGGTCTCCCAAAGCCAGCTTCCATCCATAGTTCTGAGTTGCCTCTGGGATTGCAATTTTGGCTGCGTTTTATCTCTCATCCTCCCCAAATCCCAGTGAAACAGACTGTAAGGACAAGGAATGTGTGACTAAGAGAAGTTATGCCCCAGTGGTGTCTCACAATGACCAGACATCATAATTTTTAATATTTTTTTTACAACAACTGCTTTCAACATTACATGAGCCCTATAAAAGAAAACATGATTATCTACTTACCAGCCAAGTAGGCTCCCAAGTTTCTAAATCAGTTAATAGCAGTGAACTATATGGTCACCCTGTCCATCATGTGAAAGGGTTGGTGGAGGGTAGCGGGGGAGACAGGGCGACTCCTGCATTAAGAGGGTTGTCTATGGAAGCAGATGGGGCTGTAGTCAGACCCCAGGCTGGCTTTGGCTAAGTTACTTATCCCTTCAGAGCGTCAGTTTTGTCACCTGTGAAAGGAAGGCAACAATGGCATCTCCCTCCTAAGTTGCTGAAATATTCAATGAGATGGTGCATGCAAATCTCTAAACGCAGGATGTGGTACATGGTCAGTGCTTAGTGAAGGTCAACCTGACTATTATCATTATTGGAGGAAGGGGCAGGCAGGTAAGCAGCTACAGTGAAGAGTGGTCAGTGGAGCAGGCAGAAGGGAGCTAGCTTGGGCTTAGCTAAAGCAGGGGAGGGAGTCCAGAGGGGCTTCTTGGAGGAGGGGGTGAACGAGATGGGGCAGAGGGATCAGAGCATCCCGAGGGCAAGAAGAGGGGCTGTTCCTCCTTTCCATTTGGTGTGTCCCAGGGGGTGGGGCCTCTCCAGAGGAGGGTGGGGAGAAGGCTGCCGAGTGTTCTTCCCCAGCCTGGACTGAGGGCCTGGGGAGGACTTGGATATCAGATCTCAGGCTTTGGCCCATAGTACCTCATTCCTCCCCTGAATCGCCCTGCTCTGTTTCTCCAGGTCTGGCTGGAGAACTGCCTTTTGTTGCAGCTGCTGTAGGTGGCAGCAGAAGCCCGACAAAGCTCATCTTTTTAGGACAGTGAGAGGGGAGAAAATGTAATCAGGACCCTGTAGTCTCCAGCCACAGAGGTTAGACTGGGAGCTGAAGGGGTGAGGGCAGGCAGCAACCACATTAACAGAATTCTCTATTGAGTTACAGCCTTTCTGCAGACATCTATGGCGTCTGCAGTGCCGGAGCCTGCCTCATGAGTTGGATCTTTATCAGATTGACTTCTGTTGGCTGTGGGCTCCCCTTGCCAGAGCAGGGACACCAGGGCACAGATGCTGAGTTGGATCAAGACCTTGAGAGACCTAGTTCCAGAAAAGACAGACTCCCCACTACAGTGTGTACTGAAATGCAGCAAAGTTCTGTTCTTGCCCACGATGGGTGCTTTGATTATTCTATTCAGATGTGTCAAACACATACGTCTCTCCTACAATATTGTCTCCTCCTTCCCTGGTGCCCCAAGCAAGTGCTAAGGTGCTTATCAGTCAGAGGCAATACAGCCCAGTGATTAAGAGCACAAGCCTGTTACTGGATAGTCTGGGGAGGAACCTTGACTGCCATTTGTTGCTGTGTGACTTTGAGCAAGAGAATTAACCTCTCTGTGCCTTAGTTTTCTCCTCTGTGAAGTACCTCATACATCTGAGCTCTTATTTTTGTGCTTATGGCAGAGTCTGAGAAGACCTTTGGTTTTGTGGACAGAGTCATGCCTATGGGAAGTCATTCTTCAACCCTCTTCCCCAAAACTCTCTCTCTTGTTTTTATAACAACTTTAAGATATAATTCACATAATATAGACTTCATCCACTTAAAGTGTGGAAGTCTGTGGTTTCAAGTGTAATTCACAGTTATGCCATCATCACCTCAATCATTTTTAGAGCATTTCCATCACCCCCAAAAGAAAACCATACCTTTTAGCTATCAAACCCCAATCCCCTCACCCTCCCCAGCCCCAGGCAGCCACTGATCTACTTTCTGTCTCTATGGATTTGCCTCTTCTAGATGTTTCATAGAAATGATGTCCTTCCTTCTTTGCTGGGTGTCAGCCATCCCTGCCCTGCCCCCATCATAGTGAGGGGAGCTGGCTTACCTGTTACCCCTGGAGCTGGTTTGGGGCTATATTTCCCCAGCCCCCTCCTCTGGTCCAGAGGGGGTGGCATGGAGGAAACCTGCCAGCCAGGCCTTGTTGCTCACAGCACAAACAGCTTGGCTCCCAATTTCTCATTTCATATTCAATTTGTGGCTCTGCCAAGAGGAGCAGCATCCCCTGAACATGTAACCCGATTATTCCCATGCCTGCCCCAGGCCCTGGGAGCCTGGAGCACACAGCAGGCAGCCTCCCAGGACCGACAGCTGTCCAGCAAGGCTGGGCCTGCCAGGAGCCCACTGGACCTCTGTCTCTGCTTGGTGGTGCCTGCCCAGCCTGGCCCTGGCTCCTGGATAACAAGGCCGTGCTTGGCTTTTGTCTTCAGGCCACTAAGAGACAGTTTCCTGCAGTGAGGCTAGTGGTCCTGACCATTAGAGCCACAAACTTGGCCAGACTCACCGTCCACATCGGCACGATCCTAAAAAGGCCCTATTCATTGAGCAGGCTCTGGGTTAACCTCCATGTGCATGGACCCTTTTTATTTTCATGGAACCTGGCACTGTATCTGTTATCTCCAAGAGGGAGGACCCTGTGCTATCCCCATTGAGCAAGCCAGGCAAACACACAAGAGCCGACTCACATCTCCCATTTGCTGAGCACCTACTGGGTGCAGACACCATGTCGGGTGTTAACTTATGTAATCCTCCCTGCAACTTGATGGGTGAAGAACAGGGCTTGGCTCCACTTTGGATGAGGATGCTGAAGCTTAGGAGGACAGAATCACCACCAGGCCATGAGTGGCAAGGTTGGAGATGGGCTGAAGCCAGACATTCTGGCTGCAGAGCACAAGCTGACCCCCAGCAAAGAAAGAAGGAGGCCATTTCTATGAGACATCCAGACTGGGCAAATCCATAGAGACAGCAAGTAAATTAGTGGTTGGCAGGGGGCGGGGAATGCTGGGGCATTAGCTAAAGGTAGGGTTTTTTTTTGGGGGGGGTTCTTTTGGGGGTGACGCAGTGTTCTAAAATTGATTGTAGTGGTGGTTGCATAAGTTGTGAATATATTAAAAACCATTGCATCGTATGCTTAAATGGGTGAACTGTATGGTATGTGAATTATATCTCAGTAAAGCCGTTACAAAAAAAGAAGAAATGAGGAATTGATGTTGCAGGCTGCATAAACCTCTTGTCCCACAAATTCTCCACCATCCCCTAGTTAAAACCTGGAATTTCTCATCTTCACATTTAACCGAAGGGTCATTGGGATAACCTTGAATGTTGTCCAAAGCCTCGAGTTGTTCTGCCCGGTGGCTGCTATCTTGTTCCACTTATATCACTGCTCGCAGAATCCCAGGAACGTGCCATCTTTTATTTCAGATCACAGCTACCTATTTCCACCGAGTCGGGAGAGTCTGAGATAGTTTTAATCCACCTGGCTGGTCCCTGAGCAACATTTGCAGTCTGAGATTCCAGGTGTGATCTGTGCGGTGGGCAGAGAGCACCCCCATCCCGGGGCCTCTCTCCTGCTGCATCTCTTGCCCTCACAGTGGCTTAGCTTTTGGGAGAAGTCGGAACATAACCAGACCCGGGCCCTGTGCTGAGGACCCCCTCTCCTGCGTGGGCTCCTGCCTCTTAATTTGCAGAGAGGGTTTCTGTCTCCTTGTCAGCCCTGATTGCATGACAGGTGACCTTCTTAAAGGAGGGGTGAGAGGGAAGGAAACCCCATTCCAGTACAATTTTGAAGTCCGTGGCTTTTGCGGGGCTAGTTGGGGATTCCCTGTCGGGGTGTATTTGGAGGGGCTGAAGACTCACTCTGCCAGGACACATCTGCTGGTAAACCTAGGCGCAGCCTCACCTTCCCTGTGCTGGAGACCTTTTCTTACCCTCCCTACCCACTCTGGCCTGATGGTGTTTCCCTGACCTGTGTTCATTCCCGTTCAGGGAGGAGGGACAATGTTGCCTCAATTTCAGGTTGGCTCTGGGATCCTGGATCCTGACACCCCACCAGGAGTCAGAATGAGGATCCCTTCCCTTGCCTTTGAGCCTGTTCCACCTTATACACATGGGTCGGAACCTGGGCTTTAAAATCATTAACATGAGCGTCTCTCCCAGCGCTGGGAACCCTCTGAAGGCAGGAGCCCCAAAGCCCTCTTGTCTACCTCTCCCAGCGTTCAGCTTGGCACCTGCACTAACAACAAGCTCGGACCATGTTCGGATGAAAAAGATGTTGGCAGCTGATGGGCGCAGAGATTTAGGGTGGACAGACCCTTATCCAGTCTCTTCCTGCCTTTATCCTTCTCTGACACCACAGACTCAGTCTCCCCTCCTTCCTCCCCTGGTCTCCTGGACCATCCCTTCTCGGTCTCTTCCCAGTCATCCAAGTCCAGGTAGGTGAAGACAGATCAGAGAAAAACAAACAAATTAGAGATGTCCCCAGTGTAAAATGAATATAAATAAGGATGCAGAGGCTTTTGCTCACACACTGATTACTCACACACCGTTCCAGAGGCGTCGCTAGCCTAGCTCAGCTCCGTGGAACTTAATGACAAATTAAACCTATTACTCACCCCAGGCAGTGGGGCCGCCTGAGCCCACACTGGGAGGGCAGGCTACAGCATGCAGATGAGGTATCAAGAAGGGGACCAGGGGTGCATCACAGCATCCCTTGGGGGAGATAGCACCTTGCTTTCTAAGAAGGCCTTGCTTAAAGCACTGTAGGTTCCACCCAGTCTCCATTCTGTTTGATGTGGCCATTTGATATTTCCGCCTTGGGAGGGGGGCCTGAACCCTTCCACAACTAAAGATCATTTTGCCATCTTCACACCCTGCATTTACGTTCCCTCTTTCACTTGCTGCAATCTGGCATCTGCCCTACTGTTCATTCAAGCCTTGACTCAAAAGTCCCCTCTCAGGGACTTCCCTGGCAGTTCACCAGTTAAGACTCTGTGCTTTGAATGCGGTTGGTGCGGGTTTGATCCCTGGTCAGGGAACTAAGATCCTACGTTGCCACATGGTGTGGCCAAAAAACAACAAAAAAGTCTTCTCCCGGAGACCACCAGATCTAAAGTCCTATTCCTTCCTCCTCCAATTCCTTATTTTCTTCATAGTGGGTCCCTGGAGCTCAGCGGCCTGGGTTCGAATCCTGGCTCTGCCATTAGTTGTGTGCAACCTCTCTGTGCCTCAGTTTCCCCACCTTTAAAATGGAATTGAGCAGTAGCTACTTCATGGGGTTGTGGTGAAACGAAGAGTGCAAATTCACATGACATATTTAGAACAATGCCTTGCACGGAGTCAGCAACGTTAGCTGCTGTTGCCACCATAGCCCCAGCTTCTACTGCTGCTGTTAATATTCGTACCATATGTCACCATCAGAAACCATCTCCTTATGTGTTGGTGTCAATTGTCTGTCTTGCTCCCCACAGCAGAATGTGAGCTCCATGAGAGCTGAGGTTTCTCGCCCCTGTTCCCCCCAGTTTCTCCACTGTGGGCAACACGTGTGGGTGTTCAGTAAGCATGGGGTAAATGAATGACCAGGCATTGGTGGAAATTGGTGTGAGTGGGCAGTTTTCCAGGGAGCTGGAGTTGGCAGAGACCCACATGCTCTGTTTTCTGGGTATGAAGAGCATCTCCTGTGGGTTGAATTGTGTCGCCCCCCAAATGGTATATTGAAGTCCTAACCCCCAGTACCTGTGAATGTGACCTTATCTGGAAATGAGGTCTTTGTAGATGTAATCAAGTTAAGATGAGGTCACACTGGATTAGGGTCGGCCCTAATCCAGTGACTGGAGTCCTGATAGGATGAGGGAATTTGGACACAGACACACACGTAGGGAAGAAGGCCATGTGAAGATGGAGTCAGAGATTTGAGAAATGCATCCACAAGTCAGGGAATGCCAAGGATTACTAGGAGCCACCAGAAGATAGGAAGAGGCGAGGAAGAAGTCTTCCTCAAGCCTAGCTGACACCTTGATTCTAGGCTTTTGCCATTCAGAACTGTAAGAGAATGGATTTCTGTTGTTTTAGGCCATCTCGTTTGTGGTGATTCGTCATGGCAGCCGCAGTGAACTAGCACAGCATTTTCTATGAGCACATGTCCCATCGGGATGGGAAAAGAAGTGGGTGTGTCAGCCAAGGTCAGTGTGTTCATTTTCTATTGTTACATAATATCATTATACAAACTGAGCAACTTGATAGAACACATTCATTATCTCACGGTGTCTGTGAGTCAGGAATCTGAGTAGGTCTTAGCTGGATCCTCTGCTTCTGAACCATATAGGCTGCAATCAAGCTGTCGCCAGGGCTGAGGTCTCATCTGAGGCTCAACTGGGCAGAATTCCATCCCTTGTGGCTGTAAGTCCGGGGGCCTCAGTTCTGTGCAGGTTGTTGGTCAGAGGCCACTCTCCATTCTTTGCCTTGTGGGTCTCCCCACCCCAACATGGCCACTTGCTTCATCAAAGCCAGCAAGGGTGAGAGAGTTTCCAGCAAGGTGGACATTGCAGTTTTCATGTAGTGTAATCACCTTTGCCATATTCTATTCATTCAGAGCAAATCACAGGTCCTGCCCACACTCAAGGAGGGGGTATTACACAGTGTGACTCCCAGGAGTCACCACAGAGTGTGTCCCACAGAGTGAGGATGGCAGAAGTTGAGAGCCAGCCAGACCCCTGACATCTGGTAGGATTGTGTTCCTTGTGGACAAGCCGACTTGGAGGCAG
Organism: Kogia breviceps; assembly: GCF_026419965.1. Taxonomy (NCBI): domain Eukaryota; kingdom Metazoa; phylum Chordata; class Mammalia; order Artiodactyla; family Physeteridae; genus Kogia; species Kogia breviceps. Next base: position 57,345,876 of record NC_081323.1, read on the forward strand.
TTCCTATGGCAACTGGCAGTCTGGGGTTCTGCCATGTCCCTCAGGCCATGGGGACTCTGCATCTTTGCCTGTTCCTCTCAAGCCAGAGATGCACATAAACCCGGGGGTCTTGTTGTAAACTAGGCTGATTTCTCTCTCAGCTACACTCTACTCAGTCATATTGAACATAGCTGTGTCTGAAGCACCGGGGTTGTGGCACGAAGCAGGGCTGAGTTTCCACCCTCCAATGTGCAATTTAGACAGTAAACAGCCGCACGCATCTGAGTGTGTGATAACATACCAGGGTTTGTGCTTTGATGTCCAAGTACAGTGTGAGAGCAGGAAGCCTTGGGATCAGACTTGGCCCTGGGTGATGAGGGGCGACTCCAGGGGGGTGAAACTGCAGGCGTGAAGGTTCTGCAGCTGGATGGATGGTGGTGCTTTCTGGGAATGGCAAAAAGGCTGGTGGGGTCCCATCTGCTGTCTCCCCTGCAGACTGTAAGCTTCAGCAGGGCAGGGGCCTTGGTCATCTTCATGATTGTGTCTCTGGCACTAAGCACTTTTCTGGGCTCTTAGTCAGCACTCATGGAATATCTGTTGATTAAGTGAGAAAACAGAGAGTGAGGGGGAGAATGCAATGAGAGGAGGTGGTCAGGGGTCCAGACTACAGACCTTGTTAAACTCTGTTCTTTATCCAGAGAGAAGTGGGGGGCCCTCTGACATTCCCCCCACTCTTCAAGGGAGGGCCACCATAGGAATGCATTTTCAACAGTCCCTGTGGCTGTCATGTGGATGATGGATTGGAGGGGCAAAAAGCAATGCCAGGAGGGCAGATACAGGCTGGTGGAAGTTCAGGGCCATGTGGATACATACACAGAGAGGAGTGGATAGATCCAAGAGATATTATTGGAGGTAACATTGATGGCTCGGCAGTGGATATGTAAGTGAGAGCCTGAGAGGTGTCCCAGATGGTGCCTGTGTCATGGCCTGGCTGAGTGTCCCCTGAAGTGGAAGTTTGTCTGTTATTTAATTCCTTTGCTTTTAGCAGGTGGCCACGTGGTGTCAGGGCAAAAGTACACTGGTGTTCAAAGCTCAGCTCCGCCCTTCCCAGGGCATGCCGCTAAAACTTCTGATGTTTCATCACCTTCCCTACAGAATGGGCCTGAAATTCCAGCTTCACCAGCTTCACAGGACCATTGTGAAGATCCATGATGATCCAATGAGTGAAGGTGCCAATATGTGGCCTGGCACAGAACCTACCAGCTGTGTGACCTGGGCAGGTTATTTAAGCTCTCTGCACCTCAGTTCCCTTGTTGCTAAAATGGAGCCCACTGTTCTGCTATTGCAACAGAACAGACCATCCCAGAACTCTGTGGCTTTAAATGACAACCACTATTGCTCACGTAGCTGTGGGTTACCTGGGGCTCATATGATCTTGGCTGAGTTTGGCTGGGGCCTCAGTGGGGTGGCTCTGCTCCTTGTGTTTCTCATCCTTTTGGGTCAGTGGGACAGGCAGGGCCAGCTGATCTTGTGGAGTTGGCAGGGGTGCAAGAGGGAAGCAAAAACACGTGGAGCCTCTGAAGGCCTAGCCTCAGAACCAACACGTTGTCAACTCTGCACCTGGCCAAAGCAAGTGACATGGTTGAGTCCAGACTCAAAACAGGGAAGAACACTCAGCCCAGAGTGAAGCAAGGGTGAAGGCCAGAATGTAGCGGGAGGTGAAGAATTGGGCTGTCAGTTCAGTCTTCCAAGGTCGTTAATTAATAGTGGTGCCCTCCTCATAGGTGGGTATGATGGTTAATTTTATGTGTCAACTTGGCTGGGTCACTGTATGCCTGTGTTTGGTCAAACATTCTGTTTGTTTCTGTTAGGGTATTTTTGGATGAGATTGACATTTAAATTGGTGGACTTGAGTAAAGCAAATTGCCTTCCCTATGTGGGTGGGCCTTATAAAATCAGTTGAACACCTGAATAGAACAAAAGACCAGCCTCCCCTGAGCAAGAGGGAATCTCTAGCTGATGGCTTTTGGAATTCCTCTGTAACATTGGCTCTTTCTGCCTGATGGGCTTTGAACTGGAACATCAGCTCTGCTTGGGTCTCCTGTACTCCTGGCTCACCTACAGATTTTGCATTTACCAATCTCCTTATTGCATGAACCAATTCCTTTTAATAAGTCTCTCTGTCTCCCTGACTATGTCTGTTTGTCTGTGTCTGTCTCTCTACCTATTCCATTGGTTCTGTTTCTCTGATGAATGTAGTGAGCAATGAGCTACTACATGCAAAGCTCTTAGAACCCAGCCTGGCACATCATAAATGATCCATGTAAACTGGAGTGTCTCAGCCCTCAACACTATTGACACCTTGGGCCAAATAGTTCTTTATTGTGGTGGCCCGTCTTGCATATTGTAGGAGGTTTAGCAGCATCCCTTGCCTCCACCCACTAGATGCCAGTAACACCGCCCAGTCATGACAGCCAAAATCAAAAATGTCACCAGACGTTGCCAGATGCCCTTTGGTTGAGAGCCACTGGGATAAAGGTTAGTTATCCTTAGTATTATCTGAATCAGTGCATATTATATGATCCATATGACTATTATTTTTCTTTTGCTGTTTTACTTAAGTCATTGCTGTAAAAGGGGAGGCCTTTTGGGAGGAAGAAGAAGCACAGCATGACACAGTCAGCTATGAAAAAACAGTGCAGTTTGTTTTCCCAATTTGTCTTCAAAGGAATTAGAAAGTTACAAAGAGCTCAGCCTAAGCCCTGGCTCCCAAAGTTTTGGAAGAACAGACGAGCAATTCTTGTCACTAGGAGCAGCAGCAGCTGCATTTTAAACAATGGCACGAGCTGAACACAAACACACTTAGTTTCGGAGCTCTGGTTTGAGGACACGTGCAAAGTGAAGAGGAGTGAGGATTCTGGTCTCTTTGCTCTATTTACTCTGCAGAGATAATAAAAATAGAGGGGTGCCTTTATTTTTCTTGTCATATAAAAGTTTTCCATTTTGTTCTCTTTCTCTCTCTCCCCCTCCCTCCCTCCCTCTCCCTCTCTGCCCTCTCTCTCTCTCTCTCTCTCTCTCTCTCTCTCTGTCACACACACACACACACACACACACACACACACACACACTACCATGAATAATTAATAACCTTGTGAGATAGGTTCCAATTTTATCCCTGTTTTATAGATGAAGAGGCTGAGACCCAGAGAGGTAAAGCAACTAGCCTGGAGTTGCACAGTTACAAGGTGATACAGCCAGGATTTGGACCCATGTTGGTCTGATTCCAGTGTTCAGCGTCCTAACCACAATACAGTACTTTACCAGGGTGAATCTAACTATGTCCCCAAAGGTCTCAGAATTGCATGGTGCGGGAGGCCAGAAGATTGAACCAAATCGTTACTCCCCAACTGTGTGGAATACATCCTGAATGAAGTATGTAAAGCACCAGGTATTAAAGTTTATGAGTCTATTAATCCATGGCTTTGGAGGAATTAAAGTTTCATATTGATGATAAACCTTCCCTAATAAAACATAAGGGAAGCAGGAATAAATCTCTGATTTCAAAGGACCCCAAACCACTTAAACAATTGTATGTAAAATGGATGGGTACGATGGCAATGGGGTGATATGTCTTGTCCAGTGGAGGGTACTTTGGCAAAGTGGTTTTTGCTTCCGCTAAGTGATGGAGATAAAATGATGGATGTGTGCTATTGATTTCATGGGAGTTTGTGCGAGGGTGAGCACAGCCGGATATGAAGGCCCTGGTGCAGCTGAAAGCTGCTGAATATGCATTTAGGAGGAGAGGAGACAAAAGGCATTTCAAGTGGCCAATTTCATCAAAAAGCGAAAAGCTGGCAAATATGTGGCAATCATCTCCCTCCATCCCTCTTTTTTTCTCTCTCTTTCTTTTCTCCCTTCCTCCCTTCCTCCCTCCCTCCCTTCCTTCCTTCCTACCTTCCTTCCATCTTTCCTTCTTCCCTCCCTCCCTCCCATCCTTTCTTATTTTTGTCACATGGAAAGTGTCTCAGTGGGAGTAGCTGAGCTGTAGGGTATACAGTGTTGGCTCAAACACAGTCCTGGATTAGAATCCTAGCTTTGTCATGTATTAGCTCTGTGACTTTGGGCAATTTACTAAATCTCTCTGGATCTTGGTTTATTTATTTGTTTAAAAAAATAAACCGGGTTTCCCTGGTGGCGCAGTGGTTGAGAGTCCGCCTGCCGATGCAGGGGACACGGGTTCGTGCCCCGGTCCGGGAGGATCCCGCATGCCGCGGAGCGGCTGGGCCCGTGAGCCATGGCCGCTGGGCCTGCGCATCTGGAACCTGTGCTCGGCAGTGGGAGAGGCCACAGCAGTGAGAGGCCCGCATACCGCAAAATAAAATAAAATAAACCATTTGTTTTAGAATAGTTTTAGATTTACAGAGAAGTTGCAAAGATAGTTCAGTAAGCTCCTATATATCCCATACCTAGATTCTCCTATTGTCAACATCTTACATCACGATGGTATATTTGTCACAATTGATGTACCAGTATTGATGCATTTTTTTAATTGGAGTATAATTTCTTCACAATGTTGTATTAGTTTCTACTCTACAACGAAGTGAATCAGCTATATGTATACATATATCCCCTCCCTCTTGGACCTCCCACCCCACCCCACCCCCCATCCCACCCATCTAGGTCGTCACAGAGCACTGAGCTGAGCTCCCTGTGCTATACTGCACCTTCCCACCAGCTACCTATTTTACACATGGTAGTGTATATGTGTCAATCCTAATCTCCCAGTTCATCCCGCCCTCCCCTTCCCCCCACTGTCCACATGCCCGTTCTCTACTTCTGCATCTCTATTCCTGCCCTGGAAATAGGTTCACCTGTACTATTTTTCTAGATTCCACATATATGCGTCAATATACGATATTTTCTTTTCTCTTTCTGACTTACTTCACTCTGTATGACAGACTCTAGGTCCATCCACATCTCTACAAATGACCCAGTTTTGTTCCTTTTTATGGCTGAGTAATATCCCATTGTATATATGTACTGCATCTTCTTTATCCATTCATCGGTCTTTGGACATTTAGGTTGTTTCCATGTCCTGACTATTGTAAATAGTGCTGCAATGAATATTGGGGTACATGTGTCATTTTGAATTATGGTTATTCACTAACACCCATACTTTATTAAGGTTTCCTTAGCTTTTAGTCATGGCTTTTTACTGTTCCAGGATCCTATCCAGGGCACCATGTCAGTCACCAGAGGTCCTCAGACTGTTCTTGTTTTTAATGACCTTGACAGTTTTGAGGAGGTCTAATCAGATATCTTACAGACTGTCCCTCAGTTGGGATTTGTCAGATGTGTTTCTCATGATTAGACTGAGGTATGCGTTTGGGGGAGGAAGACCACAAAGGTAAAGTGCTGTTGTCATCACATCCCATCAAGGGTACCGGCTCTCAGCATGACTTATCTCTGCTGATGTTGATCTTGATCACCTGGCTGAAGTGTGTTTGTCAGGTGTGTCCACTGTCCAGTTCCTCCTTTTGGCCCTTCCTTGGCTGTCATCCTTGAAAGGAAGTCATTGTGTCAGCTCACACTTAAGTAGTTGCTATTGATGATTCCATTCCTTGATGGGGGTGAGTGTCTACATAAATTGTTTGGAATTCGTCTGTATGGGATACTTATCCATTCTTCCATATTTACTTATTTATTCAATCATTTATTTACATCAGTGTGGATTCATGGATATATATTTTATGCTTTGAGTTATTTATTTTGTTGCTCAAATTATTCCAGCTTCATCTGGACCATACTTTTTTGATAGACTTATTTTTATAAGGAATAAATGGGGATAATCAGAGCTGAGAATATGGTGAGGTGAGTGAGTGGTACACAGTTTAAGGAGGCACCAAAAAAATCAGTAATCAAGGTAAATAATATATTAATGCAAGATTTAAAACAGGTAAAAAGTAATGAAACAGATTTCATGATGAACAAAATATTAACATTTAAAATCAAGACAGGATCCATAATGTATGTTAATGGTTTAACCAGGTACCTAGTATTTAGTACATATTTACTAGCATTTAATAGATTAATTCTGTCAGTTCATTTGGATGTGCTAGTATATCAGTGATTTCTTTCCCAATAATGTGTAACAAACTACCCCAAAACTTGGTGACCTAAATTAGCAAGCTTTACTTTAGCCCACAGGTCTGTGAGTCAGCTGGAGGGTCCTGCCGCCTGCCCAGGTTCACTTATATGGCTGTTGGTCAACTGTCTGTCTGTTGGCTGATCTTGGATGGCCTCAGCTGGAATGACCAGGGCCGCCTGGCTTTGCCTCCATGACCCTTATCCTTATTCTGGGACCAGCAGGCTCATCTGGGTTATGTCCTTCTCCTGGTGATGGCAGAGGGTAAGAGGGAACATGTAAAGCCTTTTGAAGTCAAGGCTCAAAATGGTGCATCATCATGTCTGCTTATCTTCTGCTGGACAAAGCAAATCACAAGGACAACCCAGATTCAAGGGGAAGGGGCAGTAAGATCTATCTCTTTAGTGAGAGGAACTCAAGCCACGTGGCAAAGGGCATGGTGTGGATACAAGGAGAGGCAAAGAATCAGGGCCCTTCATGCCATTTGTCTACCATGCCCAGGCACTGTTGTAGGTGTTGGCAGGACATCAGTGAACAAAGCAGACTCAAATTTCTGCCCTTGGGGAGCTCATTATGATGATGATGAAGAGGAAGAAGAAGGGATAGCTTTGTTCAGTCTCTCAGGAGGCCTGTGGCTACTGTCAGCTCCACGTGGACGTGTGGAGCGGTTATTGGCACCGTCTCTGCAGCATTTGGCACTTTGCCGGGGCCTGCTTCACTGTCAGCTATGGGTGGGGGCATGCAGTGCAGGGAAGGAATCCAGCCTTCAGGAGGTGTGTGGAGAGGCATGCTGTCCTTGCAGGGGCCTTCTATCTTATTGATTTGCTTGTTCACTAGAATCAAATTAGCAGCTCCTACCTTTGCAAAATGGAGGCCGTTTTAATTGAGATATTGGAAGATGTATTTACTTAATTTCTGCCTAATGGAAAATCCTTATGCCTGATTAATTCAGGTCAGTTTGAAGCAGTTGCTGCTGTAAATGAAGTTCATCTAAGGTTATTCGTGTTAAAAATCAATACCCAATAGCTTGGGGAAATGTGGCAAGTTCTGCTGTCGAGAAGCTTTGGAAAGTATCAAGACTGGTTGGACTTGCTGGTTCATGAAAAGTACCATTCCGTTTACCTTCTAAGAAGTCAGTAAATAACTCCTATCACCCCTCAAGTGGCATCTCAGGCTCAATGCTGGGCACTTTTGCATGCATTGTCTCACTCAGTCCTCACAACAGCCCAGTGAGGTATTCTATTATTATTTCCAATTTGTACGTAAAGAAACTGAGGCCCAAGATAATGTCACTGAAACAGTGAGTGACAGCCAGGATTGGAGCCCAGGATCTTAACCACTATATTGCTTCCCTCTTAACTATTTCCCAAGGTAGCTGGTGCCAGTTGAGTGCATGTTCCCACCTCTGTCTGGAGATGGTTGGCAAAGAACGCTGATTAAGTTACAAAAACCCTGAGTTTTTTTATCAGGTCCCAGAACAGAAATGCTTTCCCTCCAAAGGAAGTTAAACTTGATAGGAAATGAATAAGCTATGAAATCAGATCAACCTATCTTCCATCATTTTCAGTCATCCATTACTTCCTGTCTCCTGTGCTTTCCTGTCTCCCACTCACTTCCTATTTCCCATCACTTCCTGTATCCCATCTCTTCCTATCTTCCATCATTTCTATCTTCCATTCCTTCCTTGCTGTTGGCCTTAGATAAGTTACTTGGCCTCTGTGAGTCCTAGTTCTTGGGTTGTTTAAAAAATATAATAATACCTATGTTTCAAAGTAACAATGAGGATTAAATATGTTCATGTATGTGAACTGCCTACTCAGGATGGTGATGTTCTTTATTTCATTTCTCATAGTAAGCACCCAATAGATCTTGATTCCTCTCCCAATTTGTTTCTTTCTGGTTCTTGTTCTCAAAAGTTTCCTGGGCAAGTTGGTGCATACAGAGGCATGAAAGTGATGAAATGGATGTGAAGATACATGAAACAAGCTGAAGGCAATGGACACCAGGGACAGAAACTCACTCAGGCTAGCTCAAGTCAAAGGGGTTTGCTGAAAGGAGACAGGTGTGGCATCTCCAGCAGGTCTCCTGGGCCTGGAGCTGGGATCTGGGAAGTCAGCAGGATTGCACAGACAGTCTCAGGCCCTTCTCAGAGGCTGCCATCCCTGCTTCTCTCTGCCCAGCCACTTCATTCTCATCTCAGTACAGACTGGCTTCCTCTACTTGTCCATCCTTACACAGCCCTTGATGGCTTCTCCTGAATGGTGTCCCCCGCTCTGAGTCTGCAGGACCTGTCAGCTTGGCTTCCAACAGCTTACTGGCTCAATTTCTCAATATATTGATTCCAAAATCCCAGAAGGGAGAATCTGACTTGTCTGTATTTGAACAGTTGTCTTACCCTAGTCCAATCAACTGTGTATGATGGTTCTGCCTCTGCCAGGGGTTGGACAGGGCTAATTCTCTAAGAAGTGTGATTGAGGAGGTAGTGTCTGGCATCTCCAATATGTTGAACTTTATGCAAATTCATTAAGGGGATAAGGAACAAACCAGATCAGAAATAAATTGAGGATTATCTTCTCTTTGCTCATGTCCTTTTAGTTCACGTAGTAATTCTTATCCAAGGGCTCATGAACTATAGAACAATGCTATATAGTGCAGCATTTCTCAAGCTCAACCATTATATAAATGGTGGCCTTTAATGGGAAAAAAATTTTGTCATGGAGCCCCAGTGTTGACTTAAATTATTTGATATTAATGTTAAACTTAAATTAATATTATTTAAGCGGTACAAACGTAAAACTACCTATAAATGCCTTATGCATATTACTCTTATACAGCTGTAAAGCTAAAACAGATTTATAAGTTAAATACAAACAAACCTATAAAACCAATAAAATCCAAATTAGCAACATTAATTTAATGTGATGGATGATGTTCCTTGGCTGAAACTAAATCACTTCATATAAAATGCATTGGGTACTGACTGCTGGAGTGTGGTTTCTTTTAAATTAGAAGTGTCTGGACTTTGTTTGTCACATGAAAACGCCATTCATCCACCACTTTCTGTCTCCAAAATGACAGTTTTTGACCTTGACTGTTGACCTTCATTGTGGATGTGTCAGGATTGCTTCTCTTCTTTCCTATCAGCTCAAGACAGTTCAAGTTGTACTGCTTGGCACCAAAGAGATTATAAACACCACCACAAGTGCCCAAGAATGCAGCAGGATGAACCAATTAAGGGAGTCAACCAGGTGATACATAAAATGCATATGTTACCCTTGAAATTAAAATTTAGAATTATTAAAATAAAAAAATTTCAGGACTTCCCTGGTGGCACAGTGGTTGAGAATCTCTGCTGATGCAGGGGACACGGGTTCGAGCCCTGGTCTGGGAAGATCCCACATGCCACGGAGCAACTGGGCCCGTGAGCCACAACTACTGAGCCTGCATGTCTGGAGCCTGTGCTCCACAACAAGAGAGACCACGATAGTGAGAGGCCCGCGCACTGCGATGAAGAGTGGCCGCCGCTTGCTGCAACTAGAGAGAGCCCTCGGACAGAAGCGAAGACCCAACACAGCCAAAAATAAATAAATTTAAAAAAAATTTCAGAGGAAACTTGTAAATCTACATGGATGTGTCCATGCCAGAACTTGAGGATGAGACTTGGACTAGTGGGTTCTGGTTTTAACTCCATTATTCTCCAGAGGTGCAATCATAGGGGATTCCTTTATGTCTTGATTTCCTCACTTGTGAAGTGGGAATTCCTGCCCTGCCTAAGGCACAAGCCTAGTGTAAGGAACACATAAGATGGAGTATCTGAAATTGCATTGAAAATTGCAAATTCAAGAGGTGGTGGTTATGAGCTGAACGATGTCCCCATTCCCCACCCCGAAATTCATATATTGAGACCCTAACCCCCAGTGCCTCAGAATGTGACTGCATTTGAAGATTTTAAAGATAGGGCCTTTAAAGAGGTGATTAAGATAAAATGAGGTCATATGGGTGGGCCCTAATCCAATAGGATTGGTGTCTCTATAAGAAGAGGAGATTAGGATATGGACATACAAAGAGGGACGACCATGTGAGGACACAGGGAGGAGACAGCCATCTGCAAGCCAAGGAGGGAGGCTTCAAAGGAAATCAACACTGCTGACACCTTGATCTCAGACTTCTAGCCTCCAGAATTGTGAGCAAATAAGTTGCTGTTGTTTAAGCCACCCAGTGTGAGGTACTTTGTTATGGAAGCCCTAGAAAACTAATACAGTGGAAAAATTGGCAAGTATGAAGTATTGGCAAGTTGGTGAGCAGATTCTGAGTTATGGTGCTAGCATGGTGGTTTTCCATGCCTGGGGGCACTTATTTTCTTCTTCTGGTTTTACTGTCTTTACGAGATGGGGAGATCTATAGCTTCTTTCTTTCATCGTTATGTGGTATGTACAGGTGGAAGGGGTGTGCTCATCCATGCTTCATTGACAAAAAAAGCTATAAACTACCCCAAAACTATTATCTATTGATAAGGCAGGCTGGGTGATTTGCTTCCTAACTACTTGGTAACCTACTAATTATTTTTTTTAAATTTAATTTAATTTATTTTTGTATACAGCAGGTTCTTATTAGTCATCCATTTTATACACATCACTGTATACATGTCAATCCCAATCTCCCAATTCATCACACCACCACCACCACCACCCCCGCCGCTTTCCCCCCTTAGTGTCCATACATTTGTTCTCTACATCTGTGTCTCAATTTCTGCTCTGAAAACTGGTTCATCTGTACCATTTTTCTAAGTTCCACATATATGCGTTAATATACGAGATTTATTTTTCTCTTTCTGACTTACTTCACTCTGTATGACAGTCTCTAGATCCATCCATGTCTCTACAAATGACCCAGTTTTGTTCCTTTTAATGGCTGAGTAATATTCCATTGTATATATGTATCACATCTTCTTTATCCATTCCTCTGTCGACGGGCACTTAGGTTGCCTCCATGACCTGGCTATTGCAAGTAGTGCTGCAATGAACATTGGGGTGCATGTGTCTTTTCGAATTATGGTTTTCTCTGGATATATGCCCAGTAGTGGGATTGCTGGGTCATATGGTCATTCTATTTTTAGGTTTTAAGGAACCTCTATACTGTTCTCCATAGCGGCTGTATCAATTTACATTCCCACCAACAGTGCAAGAGGGGTCCCTTTTCTCCACACCCTCTCCAGCATTTGTTGTTTGTAGATTTTCTGATGATGCCCATTCTAACTGGTGTGAGGTGATACCTCATTGTAATTTTGATTTGCATTTCTCTAATGATTAGCTATGTTGAGCAGCTTTTCATGTGCTTCTTGGCCATCTGTATGTCTTCATTGGAGAAATGTCTATTTAGGTCTTCTGCCCATTTTTGGATTGGATTGTTTGTTTTTTTTTAATATTGAACTGAATGCGCTGTTTATATATTTTGGAGATTAATCCTTTGTCTGTTGATTCATTTGCAAATATTTTCTCCCATTTTGACGTTGTCTTTTCGTCTTGTTTATGGTTTCCTTTGCTGTGCAAAAGCTTTGAAATTTCATTAGGTCCCATTTGTTTATTTTTGTTTTTATTTCCATTACTCTAGGAGGTGGATCAAAAAAGATCTTGCTGTGGTTTATGTCAAAGAGTGTTCTGCCTATGTTTTCCTCTAAGAGTTTTATAGTGTCTGGTCTTACATTTAGGTCTTTAATCCATTTTGAGTTTATTTTTGTGTATGGTGTTAGGGAGTGTTCTAATTTCATTCTTTTACATGTAGCTGTCCAGTTTCCCAGCACCACTTATTGAAGAGACTGTCTTTTCTCCATTGTATATCCTTGCCTCCTTTGTCATAGATTAGTTGACCATATGTGCGTGGGTTTATCTCTGGACTTTCTATCCTGTTCCATTGATCTATATTTCTCTTTTTGTGCCAGTACCATATTGTCTTGATTACTGTAGCTTTGTAGTATAGTCTGAAGTCAGGGAGTCTGATTCTTCCAGCTCTGCTTTTTTTCCCTCAGGACTTCTTTGGCTATTCGGGGTCTTTTGTGTCTCCATACAAATTTTAAGATTTTTTTGTTCTAGTTCTGTAAAAAATGCCATTGGTAGTTTGATAGGGATTGCACTGAATCTCTAGATTGCTTTGGGTAGTATAGTCATTTTCACAATATTGATTCTTCCAATCCAAGAACATGGTATATCTCTCCATCTGTTCATATCTTGTTTAATTTCTTTCATCAGTGTCTTATAGTTTTCTGCATACAGGTCTTTTGTCTCCCTAGGTAGGTTTATTCCTAGGTATTTTATTCTTTTTGTTGCAATGGTAAATGGGAGTGTTTCCTTAATTTCTCTTTCAGATTTTTCATCATTAGTGTATAGGGATGCCAGAGATTTCTGTGCATTAATTTTGTATCCTGCAACTTTACCAAATTCGTTGATTAGCTCTAGTAGTTTTCTTGTGGCATTTTTAGGATTCTCTATGTATAGTATCATGTCATCTGCAAACAGTGACAGTTTTACTTCTTGTTTTCCAATTTGGATTCCTTTAAAAAAAATTTTTTTTTATTGTGGTACACGGGCCTCCCACTGTTGTGGCCCCTCCTGTTGTGGAGCACAGGCTACAGACGTGCAGGCACTGTGGCCATGGCTCACAGGCATAGCTGCTCCGCGGTATGTGGGATCTTCCCGGACCGGGGCATGAACCCATATCCCATGAATTGGCAGGTGGACTCTCAACCACTGTGCCACCAGGGAAGCCCTGGATTACTTTTATTTCTTTTTCTTCTCTGATTGCCGTGGCTAGGACTTCCAAAACTATGTTGAATAATAGTGGTGAGAGTGGACATCCTTGTCTTCTTCCTGAAATTAGAGGAAATGCTTTCAGGTTTTCCACCATTGAGAATGATGTTTGCTGTGGGTTTATTGTATACGGCCTTTATTATGTTGAGGTAGGTTCCCTCTATGCCCACTTTCTGGAGAGTTTTTATCATAAATTCGTGTTGAATTTTGTCAAAAACTTTTTCTGCATCAATTGAGATGATCATATAGTTTTTATTCTTCAATTTGTTATTATGGTTTATCACATTGATTGAGTTGCATATATTGAAGAATCTTTGCATCCCTGAGATAAATCCCACTTCTTCATGGTGTATGATCCTTTTAATGTGTTGTTGGATTCTGTTTGCTAGTATTTTGCTGAGGATTTTTGCCTCTTTGTTCATGAGTGATATTGTTCTGTAATTTTCTTTTGTTGTAGTATCTTTGGCTGGTTTTGGTATAAGGGTGATGGTGGCTTCATAGAATGAGTTTTTGAGTGTTCCTTCCTTTGCAATTTTTTAGAAAAGTTTGAGAAGGATGGGTGTTAGCTCTTCTCTAAATATTTGTTAGACTTCTCCTGTGAAGCCATCTGGTCCTGGACTTTTGTTTGTTGGAAGAATTTTGATCACAGTTTCAATTTCATTACTTGTGATTGGTCTGTTCATATTTTCTATTTCTTCCTGGTTCAGTCTTGGAAGGTTATACCTTTCTAAGAATTTGTCCATTTCTTCCAGGTTGTCCATTTTATTGGCATAGAGTTCTTGTAGTAGTCTCTTAGGATGCTTTGTATTTCTGTGGTGTCTGTTGTAACTTCTCCTTTTTCATTTCTAAGTTTATTGATTTGAGTCCTCTCCCTCTTTTTCTTGATGAGTCTGGCTAATGGTTTATCAATTTTGTTTATCTTCTCAAAGAACCAGCTTTTAGTTTTATTGATCTTTGCTCTTGTTTTCTTTGTTTCTATTTCATTTATTTCTGCTCTGATCTTTATGATTTCTTTCCTTCTGATAACTTGGGGTTTTGTTTGTTCTTCTTTCTCTAGTTCCTTTAGGTGTAAGGTTAGATTGTTTGAGATTTTTCTTGTTTCTTGAGGTAGGCATAAACGTCCCTCTTAAAATGTTTTTTTCACATCCCATAGGTTTTGGATCGTTGTGTTTTCATTGTTATTTGTCTCTAGATATTTTTTGATTTCCTCTTTGATTTCTTTAGTGATCTCTTGTTTTTTTAGTAAACGGATTGTTTAGCCTCCATGTGTTTGTGTTATTTACGTTTTTTTCCCTGTAATTTATTTCTAATCTCATAGCATTGTGGTCAGAAAAGATGCTTGATATGATTTCAATATTCTTAAATTTACGAAGGCTTGATTTGTGACCCACGATGTGATCTATCCTGGAGAATGTTCCGTGCGCACTTGAGAAGAAAGTGTAATCTGCTGTTTTTGGATGGAATGTCCTATAAATATCAATTAAATCTATCTGGTCTATTGTGTCATTTAAAGCTTCTGTTTCCTTATTTATATTCATTTTGAACAATCTGTCCATTGGTGTAAGTGAGGTGTTAAAGTCACCCACTATTATTGTGTTACTGTTGATTTCTTCTTTTATAGCTGTTAGCAGTTGCCTTATGTATCGAGGTGCTCCTATGTTGGGTGCGTATATATTTATAATTGTTGTATCTTCTTCTTGGATTGATCCCTTGATCATTATGTAGTGTCCTTCCTTGTCTCTTGTAACATTCTTTATTTTAAAGTCTATTTTATCTGATGAGTATTGCTACTTCAGCTTTCTTCTGATTTCCATTTGCATGGAATATCTTTTTCCATCCCCTCACTTTCAGTCTGTATGTGTCCCTAGGTCTGAAGTGGGTCTCTTGTAGACAGCATATATATGGGTCTTGTTTTTGTATCCATTCAGCAAGCCTGTGTCTTTTGGTTGGAGCATTTAATCCATTCATGTTTAAGGTAATTACTGATATTTATGTTCCTTTTACCATTTTCTTAATTGTTTTGAGTTTGTTTTTGTAGGTCCTTTTCTTCTCTTGTGTTTCCCACTTAGAGAAGTTCCTTTAGCATTTGTTGTAGAGCTGGTTTGGTGGTGCTGAATGCTCTTAGCTTTTGCGTGTCTGTAAAGCTTTTGATTTCTCCATCAAATCTGAATGAGATCCTTGCTGGGTAGAGTAATCTTGGTTGTAGGTTCTTCCCTTTCATCACTTTAAGTATATCATGCCACTCCCTTCTGGCTTGTAGAGTTTCTGCTGAGAAATCAGCTGTCAACCTTATGGGAGTTCCCTTGTATGTTAATTTTCATTTTTCCTTTGCTGCTTTCAATAATTTTTCTTTGTCTTTAATTTTTGCCAATTTGATTACTATGTGTCTCGGCATGTTTCTCCTTGGGTGTATCCTGTATGGGACTCTCTGCACTTTGTGGACTTGGGTGGCTATTTCCTTTCCCATGTTAGGGAAGTTTTTGACTATGATCTCTTCAAATATTTTCTCAGGCCTTTTCTCTCTCTCTTTTCCTTCTGGGACCCCTATAATGCAAATGTTGTTGTGTTTAATGTTGTCCCAGAGGTCTCTTAGGCTGTCTTCATTTCTTTTCATTCTTTTTTCTTTATCTGTTCCACAGCAATGAATTCCACCATTCTGTCTTCCAGGACACTTATCCGTCCTTCTGCCTCAGTTATTCTGCTATTGATTCCTTCTAGTGTATTTTTCATTTCAGTTATTGTATTGTTCATCTCTGTTTGTTTGGTCTTTAATTCTTCTTGATCTTTGTTAAACATTTCTTGCATGTTCTCGATCTTTGCCTCCATTCTTTTTCTGAGGTCCTGGATCATCTTCAGTATCATTTTTCTGAATTCTTTTTCTGGCAGGTTGACTATCTCCACTTCATTTAGTTGATTTTCTGGGGTTTTATCTTGTTCCTTCATCTGGTACATAGCCCTCTGCCTTTTCATGTTGTCTGTCTTTCTGTGAATATGGTTTTTGTTCCACTGGCTACAGTATTGTAGTTCTTCTTGCTTCTGCTGTCTGCCCTCTGGTGGATGAGGCTATCTAAGAGGCTTGTGTAAGTTTCCTGATGGGAGGGACTGGTGGTGGGTAGAGCTGACTGTTGCTGTGGTGGGCAGAGCTCAGTAAAACTTTAATCCACTTGTGTGCTGATGGGTGGGGCTGGGTTCCCTCCCTATTGGTTTTTTGGCCTGAGGCGACCCAACACTGGAGCCTACCCGGGCTCTTTGTTGGGGCTAATGGCAGACTCTGGGAGGGCTCCCGCCAAGGAGTACTTCCCAGAACTTCTGCTGCCAATGTTCTTGTCCTCATGGTGAGTCAGAGCCACACCCCGCCTCTTCAGGAGACCCTCCAACACTAGCAGGTAAGTCTGGTTCAGACTCCCCTGGGGTCACTGCTCCTTCCCCTGTGTCCCGATACGCACAGTACTTTGTGTGTGCCCTCCAAGTGTGGAGTCTCTGTTTCCCCCAGTCGTGTTGAAGTCCTGCAATCAAATCCCGCTAGCCTTCAAAGTCTGATTCTCTAGGAAGTCCTCCTCCCATTGCCGAATCCCCAGGTTGGAAAGACTGACGTGGGGCTCAGAACCTTCACTCTAGTGGGTGGACTTCTGTGGTATAAGTGTTCTCCAGTTTGTGAGTCACCCACCCAGCAGTTAAGGGATTTGATTTTTTGTGATTGCACCCCTCCTACCGCCTCATTGTGGCTTCTCCTTTGTCTTTTCGATGTGGGGTATCTTTTTTGGTGAGTTCCAGTGTCTTCCTGTCGATGATTGTTCAGCAGTTAGTTATGATTCTGGTGTTCTCGAAAGAGGGAGTTGGGAGCACGTCCTTCTACTCTGCCCTCTTGAACCAATCTCCCTAATTTTTTTTTTTCCCCCTTTGAAATAAAGTTTATTGGATGATTCCAGAATTCTCTTTTACAGCACTGCCAGCTATCAGATTTCTTTACAGGAATTGTTTGCTTCAGGGCAATGTGTCCCAATTGGTTTCCAAATATGAATCCTTAGTACTGACTTCACATTGTTGCTATTTCTACTTTTTCTCTTCTACTTCCCCTGCACAAAAATCACACAGATTATTCCCATCTCTTGGTGCCCAGAAGATTATAGGCCTTGAGAAAGGAGGTGCATGCATTCTACCATTAGTTTTTTTTTTTCCTTAAGACATTTTCTCTCCATTTTGCGTGGTTTTATAACCTTACCCAAAATGACCTACCTAAGCCTTCCCAGGCACCAACTGTTTTTTCTTTTTTGTGTGTTCTTTTATTTATTTTTAAAATTAATTTTTATTGGAGTATATTTGCTTTACAATGTTGTGTTAGTTTCTACTGTACAGCAAAGTGAATCAGCCATACATACACATATATCACCTCCCTTTTGGACTTCCTTCCCATTCAAATAAACTACTAATTCTTTAAGACCTCTCTTGAGTCTCATCTCATTCCATTCATTCATTCAACAACTCTTTATTAAGCCCCCACTCTGTACCAGGTACTGTAATGAATAAATGCTATAGTGATAGTGGTCGATATAGCTCCTATCTTCATGGAACTTGCAGTCTATTGGAAGAAGATATTAAAGGGGTAAACTAATAATCTTTATAGTTACACAGTGTGTGTTGTGTGGTGAAGCAGAGGTAATAGGATGGGATAAAGACATTCAAAGTACATGGGGAGCAGCATTCCAGGTGGCGGGACTGCTTGTGTACAAGGAAGGAGAGGAGGTCAGTGTGTCTGAAGTGGTGAGTGAAGGGGAGAAGATTGCAAAGGCAGAGAGTGGGGCTGATTGACCTAGGATCTTGTAGGTTGAGTTAAAGGTTTTGGAATTCTTACCCATTAGAATTTTTTTCAGCTGAAAGTAGCAGAAATGTCCACTTGAAATGGCTTAAACACTAAGAAGATGAATACTTTCTCATAACAAGCAGTCTGGAGGCAGGGGAGTAGGGCCAACTCCTTTGAATGACTAACTAAACCCCCATCGTCTTAGCCACCTTTCAGACATGAGTGTTCATGTGATCTAGTTATGGCCAATGAGCTGCTCTGGAGTTTCTGGGAACATTTTTATACTACTCTCTCCCTTCCTATTTCTTTCTGCCTGGACTGGGACAAGATGGCTAGAGCTACAGCAGTCACCTTGCAACCTTGAGGGAAAAAGGCCATGTGGTAGATTTTGTTCTTGATCACACCTACTTGCTCTTCTCCTATAAGGATACTATATGCCCTCTTCTTCATATCTGGCTTACCAAGCCTCCCTGTAGGAGAAGCATGCTTCTGTTCTCCATTGCTAGGCATGGACATATAACTTTGGCCAATAGGATGTGAGCAGATGTGAAGTTTGATTGTCTGAGCAGATGTGTTAAATGCAGTTGTGTGGCTAGATTTTTTGATCGGAATTCCCTCTGTCAGTAGAATGGTCATTGCCCATGTAAGGTCTGCTCCTTCAGTCTGCAGCCTGGAATGAAGTCACATGGGGCAGAGACACAGCCAACTTCAGCCTGTGTGTCCCTTGAGTGAGCCATGCATATTGTTGAAGAGCCCTTAGATTTTGGGGTCATCTGTCACTTTAGCAAAGTGGGTTAATAGAGGCCAAGAGGATACCCTGACCCACTCCTTGTTTCTGAAATTCTTATTTTGTGAGAAAATCCCCTTTCTAAGTTGTTGTAGTCGAGTTTTCTGACCCTTGCAGCCAAAAGCATTCCCAGCTGAGATGAGGAGTTACAAGGTTGGTTGACTCAGAGGCTAGTGGAATCACCAGGACCCCAAGCTCCTTTCATCTTTCCATTTGCTATGCCTTTTGTATTCTCAAGCAAAGCCCACTCAAGTCTAGAAACCTGTACAATTACTGCCTTGGGTCCAACAATCCATGCAGACTCAAAAACTTATGCTGGGGAAAATAAAAGACTGTCCCAGCCATGCACATCCAATTTTAGCATCTAAAAATCATGTCTTAGAAGTCTCCAGCAGACATCTCGCTTCCTCCTCCACCCCTCCCCCACCCCAGTATCTCATTGAACTGAACTAGTTAACATGCCCATCCCTAAACCTATCACTTAGGTTGGTAAGTGAGAACACCATGATTGGTCTAGGTAGATTAGAATTTCGCAGAATCACACAGGGACAGGTGGACCCCACCATGGAAGGGAAACTTGCCGCTGGATGAACAAGCAATAGTATCTGCTAGGATCTCCTCTGGAAACCATTTCTGACTCCAGGAGAGGGTTAGGGGCTTCTATCTCCTGTTCTCAAATACCCCAGGTACTCATCTTTTTAAATACTGGGCTGCAATGCTATTATTTACTAACATGTCTGTCACCCCAGGAAGTTCATATCTTATCCCTCTCTGTACACCAGCATTTGTCCAGAGCCTGGCAGATAGCAGTTGTCCACTAAATGTTGAGATGGATGGGTGGAGAAGGTGAACCATTGGAGCTGTCAGACTATGAAGGGGCTGGGTAAGGAAAAGACTGGCTAGGTGGTAAGATACACGAAGGCAGTGACTTCTCACCTCTGTATTTTCAGTGCCCAGGATTTAGTGGGTGGGGTGTTCAGGAAATGTTTATTGAGTGAATATTTGTATACATGCTGGAGGCAGCCAAATCCTCCGGGATAATTATCCTGCTTCATTCACCTTTAAGGAGCTCTCTCCACTTTTTTGTTTTGTTTTGTTTTTTTGCGGTACGTGGGCCTCTCACTGTTGTGGCCTCTCCCGTTGGAGAGCACAGGCTCCAGACGCGCAGGCTCAGCGGCCATGGCTCACGGGCCCAGCCGCTCCGCGCCATGTGGGATCCTCCCAGACCGGGGCACAAACCCGTGTCCCCCGCATTGGCAGGCGGACTCCCAACCACTGCGCAACCAGGGAAGCCCAGCTCTCTCCACTTTTGAAGTAAAGTCCACAAAGGAGTTAAGATCTGGGTTTAAATTTTGACTCTTTTTTTGTGTGTGACCTTGAGCAAGTCATTATGTCTTTTTGAGCCTCTGTTTGTTCATCTGCAAAATGGGGCTAATAATAGGTCTTATCTCAATGTCATAATGTGTGTAAAGCTCTTTACATATCTAGAGTGTGGCTAGCTCTCAAGAGATAGTGCTTTCCCTTCTCACTGCCTCCAAGGTGGGCAGAGGATTTGGAAGTGGGGAGGGAATAAGCTGCAGAGCCCCCTGGAAGACAAAGCAGAGAGTCCCTTAGAGGCAGCACTGAGGGGCTATTGCATTATCCTGGTTCTACTAAACAGCCAACTAGAGGGTTAAGAGACGTCAGCAACCCCTCCCCTCCTGCTGGTCCAGGACAAGAAAATGGTCTTTAAGTGTGCTGCCTGTTTAAAGGTAGACAATCCACTGACACCTCATAAACTATGCTGTTAGTAATTTAAAGGGTTTGTGGTTGAGAAAGTGCCAGATTCCTTCCACCAGCCCCACAGGATGCAGCAAAGACACACTCTGGGAGAACCTATTAAAGAAAACTAAATGTGAGCTAGGCGGTCATTAAAAGCTGAAACCAAGCCAAGCTTTTCAGCTTCCTGAGCATCTGTGCTTCGTGTCCAGACCATGATTACCTGAGCAGAGTGTAGACCTCTGTCGGCTGGTGTTATTGGAGGAGAACCCACTCTGAAACTCCTAACTCCCTCCCCACTGTTAAGCCATTATTCCTCTGGGTCAAGCATTGCCCCCAATAAGCTCTTCTTTTAAAATTCTCTGAGGAGGGCCAACCCAGTAAGTCACTTAAAAATGTGTGAATTTCCTGATTAATTGGAGAGTTGGCCTGCCAGGATTTCTTGGGTCCTCTGGGGCTTCAGGAGTCCTGAAGTGGAACTTAAGGGAACAGAGGGATTGTTTAACTTCAGCAAAGCCTCTCCTTCCTCTGTAGAAGTTTGCTTGCTTCTGGCTGCTCTTCTTTTGTTCCCTCAGGCTTGACATCCTTCCTCATTCCCCAGGACCTTTGAACACAAGGTTCCAGCTGCCTGGCTTGATCATCCCTCCTCCTTTTCACTTCATTAATTCCTATTCCTCATTCTGCTTTCAGCCCCTTCATCATTTCCTCGGGGAGACCTTCCTGATGAGTCCCCCACTCTCTCTTATCCTCCCAACCCACCAGCTGCATTTCTTTCAGACACAGTATCTTTGTCGTAATTTTAAATTTGTGTGATTGTGTTATTAATGTCTGTCTTCCCCAAGAAAGATTAACATTTATCAGGGCAAGGAATTTGTTTGTTCTTTCTCAGCACTGCTTTCCTGGTGCCTAACATATAGGTGCTCAATAAATATGTTGACTAGATGAATGGAAAGAGGGTTGGAATGTTCCTAGGGAAGAATGTCTTGTCAGGTGGCCCAGAGCCTTGCCTTCCTCCTTCCAGGGTCAGGGACTTGGTCTGATCACTGTCCCTCAGTTGAGCAGATGTAGGGATTAATAATCAACCCTGACATTTATGAAGTGCTTCTAAGAGTTTTACACAAGCTATCTCAGTTGTTTCAGCCAACAGCCCTATGAGGTGGGTACTATTACTCTGATTTTACAGTGGAAGAAACAGGCACAGAGAGGGTGAGTGGCTTACACAAGGTCACACAGGAAAGGTGGAGCTCAGGTTCATACCCAGACAGGCCAGATCTAGAGCCCGCACTTTTAACACAGTGATTTACTCTAACAGAGCTCCCTGGTTGGTGCACACACCAAGTGCTGACTCTTTAATTAATGTTCAATATGACATAAAAGGTCCAAAGCTTGCCTCTTTCCTTGAAGGCAGGCCTGTAAACCAAATTGTCATGTGAAATCTGCTTGGGAAGCATGACCGCAGAGAGAGAGGAATGGGTGTCAAGACTGATGCCTGGGGACTGTATGACTGTGACAGTCTGATCCACAGTGTGGGTGGACCCAGTCCTGGGAGTGGATGAGAGGTCACAGGTGGAGGACACTGACCCCTGGGCAGTGCGTGGTGGACGCTGCCAGTCACTCTGTTTCCCTTTTCTCAGTCCCCTTGGCTGCTCAGGCCTCTGCCTGCTTTCAGGGAGGCTGAGGCCACAGCCTGGATCCAACTAAGCCACATGGTTTGGGAGCTACTCTGCCTCTGGGTTGACTCTGCCTGTCTCTCTGTCTTGATATTTGTATGTTTATTTTATAATTAAACTTTTAGAAGGAAGCTTTAGTTTCCTGAGTCTTCTATGTCCTGGCTGTAACCCTAAGCAATAGGAACCGTTTCCTCTCCCTTTTATGAGGCTCAGAGAGGCTAGGTAATTTTCCCAAGGCCATACAGCCAAAGGAGCAGAGCTGTCATCCAAATCCAGGTTTGTTTGATTGCAGAGTCTGAACAGCTCACCCCTGCTGTACCCCTCTGTCTCCTTCAGGATAAACCTACATTTTAGAAAGCCCATGACCAAGTGTCTGATGTGCAGTAACCATCCATAAAACATTTGTGGCAACATATGTGTCATTGTGCGTAAGACTGTGGGCTTTGAAATAAGACTGCATGGATGGGAATCCAAATCTGATGGGTTGTGTGACCTTAGGCATGTTTGCTAGCATCTCCAAGCCTCGGTTTCCTCATCTGGGCAGTGGGGTAATAACAGCAATAGTCCTTTATGGGATTTCTGGGAGGATTAAAGGGGTTAGTGAATAACTAGCCCAGTGTCAGTGGGGGCTCTTTCAGTAATTGTGATAAAAACTCGACTCTCAACATTTTTAAAGGGAATTAGGTGGCCCATTAACTGGAAAGACTGGTGGTAAATTGAAGCTTGAGGTTTGGCTGGATTCAGTGGTTCTTTCCTTCTCTGAGCACTGACTTTGGCCATGGTGGGTCCTGAGCATTCCAGGCCCCTGTTATCAGGTGTGACCACATCTACCTCCTTAATGGTGCAGACAGAGGCCCCAAGCCGGGGCCCATTACTTCTGCCCATCCTACTTCAGATCATGTGCCCATTTTTGAGAAATTCTCTGTCGTGGCCAGCACAAGGTGGCACAGGACTCTTGAACTGGGTTCAAGAGGAGACAACCGCATCAGAACCAAATTGTCAGAGAAATGGGGAGGAGTGATTCCCAAATCAGGGTGAATGGACACTGGGTGAGGAGCTGGGAAATGGCCACTTGATACCATTATTATTGTCATCATCATCATCACCTTTGTTACTCAGTCCCCCATGATAATCTGGTTGGGTTAAATAGGTGTGTGAATGTGAAAGAGAACAAGTCATTATTTCAAATCCATTTACTGGAGGCTAATACTTCTGCTCACGTTTCATTGGCTAGGACTCAGTTACATGACCACACCCAACTGCAAGGGAGGCTGGCTGGGAAATGGAGTTCATCACCTTCCCACACAGCATCTTCCATGCTCTCTCCTCTTCTGCTGGCTGGATGCAGATGAGAATGGCCATTGTGGGAGCCACGTGTTCGAGATGGCAATGGAAAGATGGAAACAAGATGGAAAGAGCCCAGATCCCTGCATCACTGGGGGAGGAGAGGTTCTCTCTGACCTAGAATAGTTGTTTTGGACTTTATGTGAGCAAGAAATATTTTTCTATTGTGCTTGAGCCATTATCTGTGTAGGGGCTTGTTTGTTACAGCCCCCAGTGTTGCCTCCCACTAACACAGTGCCTCATCACCCTTCCTTCTCCCTTGCCTCCCACTGGCGGGCAGGGGAGGGGTTAGGGAGTTCTTGGTCCTGAGTTTGAGCAGCAGACATGTGAGAGAGCCGCAGGAGACTTCGTTCCTACAAGTAACTCCTGATCTCTCCTGGAATCCTCACACTTTGTGTTTGAGGGAGCCTTAAGAGGCCCCGTATGTGACAATCCATTGTCATGAGCCTTTGGGTTTTGTCTTTGATATCCCAGGTAACAAAATGGGCTTATCCAAGAAAATATTAGGTCAGCTTAATTGTAAAACATAGAGGCCCCCCTGAGAGCATGCATAGAGACTTCTACCTTTATAAGAGATTTTATGACTCCATATTGCCTGTCAGGATGTTTAAACAGCCCCTCGGAGCATCTAGTAGTGCCCTCATAGTCATTACATACCACTAATGGGTGCTGAGCTTTCCAAACACCTATTTACTGTGTGGATTTAGTCATCCCGGAGGACCTATTTCTAATTAAATAATACATGATTTCAAAGTGTCTAAGTACACTAAGTATGCGCCCAGGGCTGTCCTTCTGCGTCCTAAGGTTCTCTAGCTACAGACATTCCCATGAGCTTCCTTGATGGGGGCCAAAGAAACTTCCCTTTGCCAGAGTTTAGAAACAACATTGTCCGTTTTCCTTGGGAAAGTGTAGGAAGTGCAGACTCCTGGGCTCCACCTTAGAGAGTCTGACTCAGTAGGTCTGCAGTGTGAAACCTGCACTTTTAAGAAGCAGATCCAAGTACTTCCTTCATTCCATGGATATGAATTGCATACTTACCTTGGGTCAGACTCTGTGCTATATCTGAGAACAGAGCAGACCAGATTGCTCTCCATGTGGCATTTACTGCCTAAAAGGGACAGAATTGTAAGGCAATGCAACTTGTGGTCCTGCATATTTCCCCTGCAGTTCTTTCTTTTTTGGCTTCACCCTGGCTGATCCCTAATTCTCTAATTTTCCAACTATTACCCCCAAACTTGATTGTCTAGTTGCATGCAGCAGAGTAACCACTGGCTCTCCCACTCCCTCCTTGGGTCTCGTGCTTGGGCCAAAGACCCCCCATTTCCCTCCCTCCAATCCCTGTAGGATTTCCTCCTCAGAGCAAGTCAGGTGGACAGAAGGCTCTCCTAGGCTGTGCAACTATGTGCAAAGTGTCTCACCTTTCAAGGCCTCACTTGCCCCATCTCTAAAATGGAGATGATCATAATTTACCTGCCTGAGGGTACATGACCTTAAGACCCCTTTTATTATGGTTTGAATTGTGCCCCACCCCCAAATTCATATGTTGAAGTCTTAACTCCCAGCACCTCAGAAGGTGACCTTATTTGGAAATAGGGTCATTGCAGATGTAATTAGTTAAGATGAGGTCATACTAGAGTAGGGTGGGACCCTAATCCAATATGACTGGTGGACTAGTGTCCTTACAAAAGGGGAAATTTGGACACAGACACAGGAGAATACCATGTGAGAACTGGAGTTATCCTATCACAAGTCAAGAACACCAATGATTGTCAGAAAACTGCCAGAATCTAGGAGAGAGGCCTGGAACAGATCCTTCCCTTAGCCCTCAAATGGAACCAACCCTGATGAGACCTTGATTTCAGACTTCTGGCCTCCAGGACTGTGATACAGTGCATTTCTGTTAAGGCACACGGTTTGCGGCACTTTGTTATGGCAGCGCTGGTGAATGAGTATACATTTTGAGCCTGAGATATTTTATTCTTGAGCACAGTTGTAAGGACCTCATTCCTAGCAGTCCAAGGGCCTGGGCCCACGTGCCCACACCATGCTGAGGTCTGCAGCAAGACAGCGTCCTGATATGATGATGAAGATGGTTATGACATCCCCACCTACTGTTCATTGACTGCTTTTATTGTGCCTGGTGCTTGTCTCATTTACTGCTCTTCTCCATCCTGTGAGGTGACCTCTAGAAGCCCATTTTAGGGATACAGAATTGAGGTTCAGAGAAATGGAAGTGACTTGTCCAAGGACAAACAGCTACTAATTGGGAGAATCAGGATGTGAACCCAGATCGCTTGACTCTAAGGCATAGCAGCTTCAACCACTACCCTGTAAAGCCTCCAAGCTCTCCTCTGTATATTGGTATTCAGTAGGAATTTCTCTCTACGGCAGGGTTTCTTAACATCGACAGTATTGCCATTTCAGTTCAAGGAATTCTTTGCTGTGGAGAATGTTTAGCAGCTTGCATGGCCTCTATCCACGAGGTGCTAATAGCACATCCTCGTGTCCCTAGTTGTGACACCAAAAATGTCTCCAGACATTGCTAAGTGTCCCTTGGGGGGCAACACTGCTTCAATTGAGGACCCCTGCTGCAAGGGATGTATCTCTTAAAATTACTGTCCATTTTGTCCAGGAGAAAGGTTATCAGGCAGTAGGACATTTTAGAGCATGTTCAGAGTGGGGCTTCTCCACTGTGCATAAGAAATGCTGTCCAGCCTGGAGGGCGGGAGCCTGTTAGTCCACATACTGCAGGCTTTCTGGGGTGAGCTGTAGCTCCAGCAAAGAGGCAGAGAAAGGAAAGGCGGGGGTTCTGTGGCCAATCTTGGTTACCCTTTGTCCATGTGGTCATAGATCTTTAAAGTGTGGAGGAAGAGAATTGGAAACTCCCATAGACCCAGGAATGGGGGAAATAGAATTAGTTTATTTCTTTAGCTCATTATTTAATTCATTTCTTAAGTACCTTTTCACATGGGACAATGATGAAGGACTTTCTTTAAGAACTGTGTTTGAGTGTTGGCTCTGCTGCATCCTAACTGGTGACCTTGGGCATGTGTCTTAACATCTCAATTTTCTCACCTGTGCAATAGGACTAATCACACCATTACCTTAAGGGGTTGTCGTGAGGATTAAACGAATCAATGTATTTACTTAAGGTGCTTAAATCTTGCCTGGTGCAGTGTAAGAGCTCATCAAATATGTAGCTTTTATGAGGTCTCATTTCCAGTGGTGGAGCTAGGTTATAGGGACACAGCAAGCTCTTCTTGAGCAGGGTTTCTCAACCTTGGTGCTATTGACATGTGGGCCTAGACAATTCTTTGTGGTGGGAGGCTGTCCTGTGCCTTGTGGGCTGTTGAGCAGTATTCCTGGCCTCTACCCACTACATACCAGTAGCACTCTCTTCCTCTAGTCGTGAAAACCAAAGATGTCTCTGGATAGTGCCAAGTGTTCTTGGGGGACAAAATTACCCTTAGTTGAGAACCACTGTTCTAGGCTGTGTTAAAATAAGTTCCTTGAGGCCTTCCTACTCAGCAGCAACATCACCTTGGAGCTTGTTAGAAATGCAGAGTTGCAAACCTTGTCCCAGCCTTACTGATCAGAACCTGCATTTCAGCAAGATCCCCAGGCAAGTCAGATGCATCTTGAGGCTTGAGGAGCAGGGCTTTCAGGAGCAGATCCAAAGGGCACAGCTCAGAGTAGGCACCGGGTTCGTTGAATGAATAAATAGTGAATTGTGACAAAGATAAAAATTCTTCCCTTAAAATTCTAACAGTCACCTGCATTTTCCACTACCATGCTCTGAGCTTGTGGGCTCAGACGCAGGCCTGAGGTCAATGCTTTATCAATGGCTTTTACCCGGGAATCCTAATTCATCCAGGCCCTCCTAGATCAGGGTGAATTGGGGTGATGGGTGGTGGAGCAGGTAGAGGTAGCTGTGGACAGAGTTGTGAAGTCTATGCAGTGTATTCCCAGCCCCTGAGTGGGTTATGCCCCTTCCTTTTCCATCTGGAGACCTTGATATTAATGATCTGGGGTGGAGACCTGGAATCAATGTTTTTAAATGCTTCCAAGATCATCATAGTGATGGCTGAGGAGCTAAAGCATATAAATAAATTATATCCTCCTATTTTTTTTTAAGTTTGTGTTGCAGTGAGCGTATAAGAGAACACATTGGAAGTAGCTTCAGATGTAGTAGCTTCAGGATTTTTTCTTGTTTTGGTCCTAAAAGTGCAGCAAATGTGAATGGAGCAGGAGAAGCAGCATTTCTCACGGCAGGCAGGAGAAGGAGGCAAAGAGGAAGGTGGACGCATTTAGAAAGGAAGTAAACACTCTATCCCAGCCCAGGGGCTGGTGACTTTGAACCGGTGCATGAAGGCAATTCACTGAGCCCCTTTTGCAAGCCTCAGTTCTGAAATGTCAAGCAGAATTGTGGAGACTGAACACTAATGCTTTGAGAAACAAGAGTTATGTTTTAATAGGGCTTGTGATAGCTGCTGAGCCAATTCCAAGAGGAAATGTGCCTTAATAAATACTCTTGATGACGGTGATGAGAATTATCCTTCAGTGTGGATAATCTTGCTGAGGAGATGATGGGCTGCTGCAGGTAGACCGAGGGAGTCTCCCTGCTCAAAAACACATTTTTCTGTTGGTGGCATGTGTGCGCATGTGAACAGAACATTTAAAGTCTGAGCAGACTTCATGACAACTTCAAATAGAGGCTTGGCTGAAATCCCTCCTGGGCCCCAGTAGCCATCTCAGCATGGATGAGGTATTATCAACTCCTGATGAAGATTGATTTTAAAATAACTGGGTTCTCGAAGATCCTAATTCTGGAAATCAATTAGATTAATCGGCCTTGTAAAATGACCGTGCAGAATGTGTTTCAAGGTTACTGGGGAAATTCTGAACCTATCAGAGTGATTAGCTCACTGAGTGTGATGTGGTCTGTGCTGTTGGTGTGTTTGATTTGGTTTACAGTGTGGCTTCGAAATGGAGCTGAGTTACCTTCTCCCAAGGTGAGCTGGGTAGGAGTTCTCATTAGAGTTCTTAGATGCAAGAGACAGAAAGGGACACTGGTTGATTTTGGAGAACAGGAATTCCTGAGATGGTGACGAGGAGCCCACACAGTCAGAGGCCACATAGCCAGGGTCATTGCCTAAAGTCACACCATTAAACTAGTCACAACCGGAGGGGTATTCTTAAACATAAGAAGAAGGCTGCAGATGCTCTGTGACCCCAGAAAATGACAAATGTTCAGTATAGTGGAATAAACATTCATTCATTCACTCAAAATATTCATTGAGGGCTTACTATGAGCCAGTTCCGTGTGCTTGGGAAATCATAGTGAGAAAACAGAAGAAAATAGCTATTCTCACAGGGCTTATGTTCTATTGGGGAGAGACAGAAAAGAAATAAGTTATGGAGCTGTGTTGACCAGTATGGTAAGCGCTAGCCATGTGCAGCTACTTAAATGTAGACAATTGATTTAAATTAAATAAAATTAAACATCCAGTTCCTCAGTCATGCTAGACACATTTTAAGTGGTCAATATCCTATGTGGCCAGTGGCTACTGTATTGGACAACTCATAAACTCAGAGTCCAGAATCTCATCAGTTCATCTAAATTATCCAAATTCAGTATGGGGAGGCTATGAGTATGATCCATCCTGGAGGACGATTTCTTTCCATCTGTGGATCTGTGAAACTATAGAAAGAAGTTATCTGTTCCCAAAGCACAATTGTGGGGCAGGCATGGGATAATAAATACAGGCATTCTCGTTCAAAAGGGGAGAAAAATGGAAGGTCAAAAGGAATCACCAGTCCTAGGCAATATATAAAACCAGCCAAGAAAATTCCATAAGGTTTTGAGCCCCAGGAATAATCCTCTGATTTGTAGCTCCACCCTTCAGATTCATAGCTCTGCCTTCTAGGCTCAGGGCTCTGCCCTGTGAGTCATCCTTCCTTTTTCAAGAAAGGTAGCAAGTATTTTGCAATTGAATAGTTTTATCAGTGTGTTTCTTGACTATAGAATTTGGGGGACTGACAGTCTTCTTTCATTTTGTACTCTCCTTTCAGTCCAAGCTGGCAGTGTTTCTGCTGATATAAGTTTCTTAAGAACTTTGTGGAACTCTCATGTTTGTCACCAGGATTCACTGCATTAGACAAGAGGCTTGTTCATGGATATTTCTGAGATAATCTCTAATTTTCGCTTCTGCTGAGATGGCTTAAGGGGCCTAGGAGTCACACTCTAAGTCTCTTCAAAGAGCCTTTTTAAACTGAATTTTTCACACTTGAAAATTTTACCTTCCTGCTGAATTAGCAAGATGTACAGCCACACCCTTGGCTTTTTCTCTAGAGCACCCTCTCCTGAGTATGAATCTCTTAATTTTAGCATCTTTTGCCATCTGGGTAGGCTTAGAAGTTCCCAGATCATTCAGTCCTGCTTTTTTTCCCATATCAGTTTTTCCCTCAATTTGTTTCTCTCCTCTCATATTTTACAATAAGCATCAAGAAAAAACCAGGTTGTACCTTCAACACTTTGCTTGGAATTATTTAAATATTCAGGGTCGTTGTTTATAAGTTCTGCTTTCCACAGAACGGCAGAAAACATTCTGCTAAACTTTCTGTCGCTGTATAACATCTTAACCCCAGTTTTCAATAACATGTTCCTCACTTCCTTCTGAGTACCCACTGGCAGCATCCTTAATGCTCATATTTCTACCAACAGTCTGTTCATCTTGAGTTAGATATTCTCTAAGGCAATTTGGGTTTTCCTATAATCCTCCTCACTTCCTTCTGAGCCCTCACCAGCAGTGTCTTTGACATCCATATGTGTACTAACACTCTGTTCAAGGTGGCCTAGGCTACTTCTATCATGGTCCGTAAAATTCTTCTAGTCTCTACTCGTTGCCCAATTCCAAAGCCACTTGCACATTCTTAGGTGTTTGTTATAGTAGCACTTCACTTTTAGGTACCAAAATCTGTATTAGTTTTCTATTACTGCTCAAACAAATTACCACAAATTTAGTGGCTTAAAAGAAAACACATTTATTATCTTATGGTTCTGTAGGTCAGAAGTCTGGCATGGGTCTTACTGGGTTGAAATCAAGATGTTGGCAGGGCTTCCTTCCTTTGTCGAGGCTCTAGGAAGGAATCTGTTTTCTTGCTCGTTTGGGTTGTTGGTAGAATTCAATTCTTTGTGGTTATAGGATTGAGGCCCCTATTTTTCTGGCTGCAAACTGAAGGTTGTTCGCAGCCTCTAGAAGCCATTGTACTCCCTGGCTGTGTCCTCCTCCCTGTGAATTCAAAGCCAGCAATGGTGGATTGAATCCTTCTCATGTCACATCTTTCTGAATCTTTCCTGACTCAACTGGAAATATGTTCTCTGCTCTTAAGGACTCATGTGATTAGGTTGAGCTGATGTGGCTAATCCAGGCTAATCTCCTTATCTCAAGGCCCATGCCTTTAATAACATACGCAAATGTGGTTTTGCAATGTAGGCTAACATATTCACAGGTTCTGGAGATTAGGATGTGGACATCTTTTGGGAGTCATTCTGCCTGTCCTAAGACTCTTACAGAGTTTTTTCATACTCACTGAAAGCTGTAACCCTCAGTACTCAGGTCAAGGGAAGAGCCACAGAGATACCAAGAACCTCTCCCTCTCATGTCTTTGGTGATACACCAACCTGGGCTCTGGAGGCACAAAACTGTGGTTGACTGGGGCAGGGTCATTTATGGAGACATTGATAACCAGAAAGTCTGTGCTCTAGGAAAAGGGAATGAAGGCATGAAGCATAGAGGCTGAGAGTCTGAACTTGTCAGATACGTATGGATTTAAATTCCAGCTTGTCCACTTGACTTTGAATAATTTATTGAAGAAGAAACAATTGAACAAGTTAATTAACTTCTTTGAGGCTTGGTCTTCTCATCTGTAAATGGGTATGATGAAAATACCTATGTCAAGAGTGACTGTTGGAAGACGATTCAGCAGAACAAACCCTGTGAAGCTTTACTATCATGACTGCTGCACACAGGTGGCTTTCTGATGGCCCTTGAAGAAGAGGTTGGGAGATGTGTGCTCATCTTTGAAATGCCACAGACGATACACAAGACAGCGCCTTTCAACCTTCCTTGTGCCTGACTAGGGGCTCATAATCCTAAAACACCATTGTGGTTTCAGAAACAGCAGGAAATGTGGGGAGAAAATGGGTCCCGGGGTGGCCCTGGGGATGCTGCAAAGTGCGTAAGGACCTGAGCTTCATCTCCAAGGGATAATGTGTGGGAATAACTTTATATCCCTGATCATTTGTTTTAAAGCATCTTTATTGGAGTATAATTGCTTTACAATGGTGTGTTACTTTCTGCTGTATAACAAAGTGAATCAGATATATGTATACATATATCCCTATATTCCCTCCCTCTTGCATCTCCCTCCCACCCTCCCTACCCCACCCCTCTAGGGGGGCACAAAACACCAAGGTGATCTTCCTGTTCTATGCAGGTGCTTCCACTAGCTATCTATTTTACATTTGGTAGTGTATATATGTCACTGCCACTCTCTCACTTCATCCAAGCTTACCCTTTACCCTCCCTGTGTCCTCAAGTCCATTCTCCACATCTGTGTCTTTATTCCTGTCCTGCCCCTAGGTTCTTCAGAACCATTTTTTTTTTAAGATTCCATATATATGTGTTAGCATATGGTATTTGTTTTTCTCTTTCTGACTTACTTCACTCTGTATGACAGTCTCTAGGTCCATCCACCTCACTGCAAATAACTCAATGTTGTTTTTTTATGGCAGAGTAATATTCCATTGTATATATGTGCCACATCTTCTTTATCAATTCATCTGTCTATGGACACTTAGGTTGCTTCCATCACCTGGCTATTGTAAATAGTGCTGCAATAAACATTGTGGAACATGACTCTTTTTGAATTATGGTTTTCTCAGGGTATATGCCCAGTAGTGGGATTGCTGGGTCGTATGGTAGTTCTATTTGTAGTTTTTTAAGGACCCTCCATACTGTTCTCCATAGTGGCTGTATCAATTTACATCCCCACCAACAGTGCAAGACTGTTCCCTTTTCTTCACACCCTCTCCAGCATTTATTTTTTGTAGATTTTTTGATGATGGCCATTCTGACTGGTGTGAGGTGATATCTCACTGTAGTTTTGATTCACATTTCTCTAATGATTAGTGATGTTGAGCATCCTTTCATGTGTTTGTTGGCAATCTGTATATCTTCTTTGGAGAAATGTCTATTTAGGTCTTCTGCCCATTTTGGTATTGGGTTTTTGTTTTATTGATATTGTGCTGCATGAACTGCTTGTATATATTGGAGATTAATCCTTTGTCAGTTGCTTCATTTGCAAATATTTTCTCTCATTCTGAGGGTTGTCTTTTCATCTTGTTCATGGTTTCCTTTGCTGAGCAAAAGCTTTGAAGTTTCATTAGGTCCCATTTGTTTATTTTTGTTTTTATTTCCATTTCTCTAGGAGGTGGGTCAAAAAGGATTTTGCTGTGGGTTATGTCAGAGAGTGTTCTGCCTATGTTTTCCTCAGTTTGATAGTGTCTGGCCTTACATTTAGGTCTTTAATCCATTTTGAGTTTATTTTTGTGTATGGTTTAGGGAGTGTTCTAATTTCATTCTTTTACATGTAGCTGCCCAGTTTTCCCAGCACCAATTATTGAAGAGGATGTCTTTTCTCCATTGTATATTCTTGACTCCTTTATCAAAGATAAGGTGACCATACGTGCGTGGGTTTATCTCTGGGCTTTCTATCCTGTTCCATTGATCTATATTTCTGTTTCTGTGCCAGTACCACACTGTCTTGATTACTGTAGCTTTGTAGTATAGTCTGAAGTCAGGGAGCCTGATTCCTCCAGCTCTGTTTTTCTTTCCCAAGATTGCTTTGGCTATTCGGGGTCTTTTCTGTTTCCATTCAAATTGTGAAATATTTTGTTTTAGTTATGTGAAAAATGCCATTGGTAATTTGATAGGGATTGCATTGAATCTGTAGATTGCTTTGGGTAATATAGTCATTTTCACAGTGTTGATTCTTCCAATCCAAGAACATGGTATATCTCTCCATCTGTTGGTATCAACTTTAATTTCTTTCATCAGTGTCTTATACTTTTCTGCATACAGGTCTTTTGTCCCCTTAGGTAGGTTTATTCCTAGGTATTTTATTCTTTTTTTTGCAATGGTGAATAGGAGTATTAATTTCTCTTTCAGATTTTTCATCATTAGTGTATAGGAATGCAAGAGATTTCTGTGCATTAATTTTGTATCCTGCTACTTTACCAAATTCATTGATTGGCTTTAGTAGTTTTCTGGTAGCATCTGTAGGATTCTCTATGTATAGTATCATGTCATCTGCAAAGAGTGACAGTTTTACTGCTTCCTTTCTGATTTGTATTCCTTTTATTTATTTTTCTACTCTGATTGCTGTGGCGAAAACTTCCAAAACTATGCGTATAATAGTGGTGAGAGTGGGCAACCTTGTGTTTTTATGATCTTAGTGGAAATAGTTTCAGTTTTTCACCATTGAGAACATTGCTGGCTGTGGGTTTTTCATATGTGGCCTTTATTATGTTGAGGTAAGTTCCCTCTATGTGTACTTTCTGGAGGGTCTTTATCATAAATGGGTGTTGAATTTGTCGAAAGCTTTTTCTGAATCTATTGAGATGATCATATCGTTTCTCTCCTTCAATTTGTTAATATGGTTTATCACATTGATTGATTTGCGTATATTGGAGAATTCTTGCATTCCTGGGATAAACCCCACTTGATCGTGGTGTATGATCCCTTTAATGTGCTGTTGGATTCTGTTTGCTAGTATTTTGTTGAGGATTTTTGCGTCTATGTTAATCAGTGATATTGGCCTGTAGTTTTCTTTTTTTTCCCCACATCTGTGTCTGGTTTTTGTATCAGGGTGATGGTGGCCTTATAGAATAGGTTTGGGAGTGTTCCTCCCTCTGCTATATTTTGGAAGAGTTTGAGAAGGATAGGTGTTAGCTCTTCTCTAAATGTTTGATAGAATTCTCCTGTGAAGCCATCTGGTCCTGGGCTTTTGTTTGTTGGAAGATCTTTAATCACAGTCTCAATTTCAGTGCTTGTGATTGGTCTGTTTATATTTTCTGTTTCTTCCTGGTTCAATCTTGGAAGGTTGTGCTTTTCTAATAATTTTCCATTTATTCCAGGTTGTCCATTTTATTGGCATATAGATGCTTGTAGTAATCTCTCATGATCCTTTGTATTTCTGCAGTGTCAATTGTTACTTCTCCTTATTCATTTCTAATTCTGCTTATTTGAGTGTTCTCCCTTTTTTTCTTGATGAGTGTGGCTAATGGTTTATCAATTTTGTTTATCTTCTCAAAGAACCAGCTTTTAGTTTTATTGATCTTTGCTATTGTTTCCTTCATTTCTTTTTCATTTATTTCTGATCTGATCTTTATGATTTCTTTCCTTCTGCTAACTTTGGTGTTCTTTTGTGCTTCTTTCTCTAATTGCTTTATGTGGAAGGTTAGGTTGTTTATTTGAGATGTTTCTTGTTTCTTGAGGTAGGATTGTATTGCTATAAACTTCGCTCTTAGAACTGCTTTTGCTGCATCCCATAGGTTTTGGGTCGTTGTGTTTTCATTGTCATTTGTTTCTAGGTATTTTCTGATCTTCTCTTTGATTTCTTCACTGATCTCTTGGTTATTTAGTAGTGTATTGTTTAGCCTCCATATGTTTGTATTTTTTACAGATTTTTTTCCTGTAATTGATATCTAGTTTCATAGCATTGTGGTTGGAAAAGATACTTGATAAGATTTCAATTTTCTTAAATTTACCAAGGCTTGATTTGTGACCCAAGATATGATCTATCTTGGAGAATGTTTCATGAGCACTTGAGAAGAAAGTGTATTCTGTTGTTTTTGGATGGAATGTCCTATAAATATCAATTAAGTCTATCTTTTTTAATGTATCATTTAGAGCTGTGTTTCCTTATTTATTTGCATTTTGGATGATCTGTTGATTGGTGAAAGTGGGGTGTTAAGTCCCCTACTATGATTGTGTTATTGTTGGTTTCCCCTTTTATGGCTGTTAGCATTTGCCTTATGTATTGAAGTGTTCCTATGTTGGGTGCATAAATATTTACAATTGTTATATCTTCTTGGATTGATCCCTTGATGATTATGTAGTGTCCTTCTTTTTCTCTTATAATAGTCTTTATTTTAAAGTCTATTATGTCTGATATGAAAATTGCTACTCCTGCTTTCTTTTGATTTCCATTTGCATGGGGTATCTTTTTCCATCCCCTCTCTTTCAGTCTGTATGTGTCCCTAGGTCCAAAGTGGGTCTCTTGTAGACAGCATATATATGGGTCTTGTTTTTGTATCCATTCAGCCAGTCTGTGTCTTTTGGTTGGAGCATTTAATCCATTTACATTTAAGGTAGTTATCAATATGTATGTTCCTGTTACCATTTTCATAATTGTTTTGGGTTTGTTATTGTAGGTCTTTTCCTTCTCTTTTGTTTCCTGCCTAGAGAAGTTCATTTAGCATTTGTTGTAAAGGTGGTTTGGTGGTGCTGAATTCTCTTAGCCTTTGCTTTTCTGTAAGGTTTTAATTTCTCTGTCAAATCTGAATGAGATCCTTGCTTGGTAGAATAATCTTGGTTGTAGGTTTTTCCCTTTCATCATTTTAACTATGTCCTGCCACTCCCTTCTGGCTTTCAGAGTTTCTGCTGAAAGATCAGCTGTTTACCTTATGGGGATTCCCTTGTATGTTATTTGTTGCTTTTCCCTTGCTGCTTTTAATATTTTTCCTTTGTATTTAATTTTTGATAGTTTGATTAATATGTGTCTTGGTGTGTTTCTTGTTGGATTTATCCTGTATGGGACTCTCTGTGCTTCCTGGACTTGATTGACTATTTCCTTTGCCATATTAGGGATGTTTTCAACTATAATCTCTTCAAATATTTTCTCAGTCCCTTTCTTTTTCTCTCTCTTTAAAGTGATTAAAATAAAAAAAATTATTAAAATGAAAGAAGTAAAAGAGTAAAAAAAAAAAAAGAAAGAACAGTATAACCAAACCAAAAAACAAATCCACCATGATAACAAGCACTAAAAACTATACAAATAAACAAACAAAAAAAAACCCCCAAAACCGGACAGACTGAACTCTAGGGCAAATGGTAAAACAAAGTTATACAGACAAAATCACTCAGAGAAGAATACACATACACACTCACAAAAAGAGATAAAGGAAAAAAAAAATATATATATATATATAAAGGAAGAGAGCAACCAAATCAGTCTACAAATCTACTAATGATAATAAGCTCTAAATACTAAACTAAAGTAAACATTAAACCAGAAACAAATTAGATGCAAAAAGCAAACCCCTATTCTACAGTTGCTCCCGAAGTCCACTGCCTCAATTTTGGGATGATTCATTGTCTATTCAGGTATTTCACAGATGCAGGGTACATCAAGGTGATTGTGGAGATTTAATCCTCTGCTCCTGAGGCTGCTGGGAGAGATTTCCCTTTCTCTTCTTTGTTCACACAGCTCCTGGGGTTCAGCTTTGGATTTGGCCCCACCTCTGTGTGTAGGTCATCTGAGGGCATCTGTTCTTCACTCAGACAGGGCGGGGTTAATGTAGCATCTGATTAAGGGGCTCTGGCTCACTCTGGCCGGGTGAGGGAGCAGTACAGAATGCGGGGCAAACCTGTGGGGGCACAGGGCAGCGTGATGTTGCAACAGCCTCAGGTGTGCCTCAGGTGTGCCTTGGATTGCGGGACCCTGGCAGTGGTGGACTGCACAGGCTCCCAGGAGGGGAGGTGTGGATAGTGACCTGTGCTTGCACACTGGATTCTTCGTGGCTGCAGTAGCAGCCTTAGCATTTCATGCCCGTCTCTGGTGTCTGAGCTGATAGCCATGGCTCACGCCTGTCTCTGGAGTTTGTTTAGGTGGTGCTCTGAATCCCCTCTCCTCAGGCAACCCCAAACAATGGTCACCTGCCTCTTAGGCAGTTTCAGACTTTTTCCTGGGCTCCCTCCTGGCTAGCCGTAGCGCACTAGCCCCCTTCAGGCTGTGTTCACGCAGCCAACCCCAGTCCTCTCCCTTGGGTTTGACCTCCGAAGCCGGAGCCACAGCTCCCAGCCCCCACCTGCCCCGGCGGGTGAGCAGATAAGCCTCTCAGGCTGGTGAGTGCTGGTCGGCACCAATCCTCTGTGCCGGAATCTCTCCTCTTTGCCCTCCGCACCCCTGTTGCTGCGCTCTCCTCCATGGCTCCAAAGCTTATCCCACCCCCACCCCCTGTCTCTGCCAGTGAAAGGGCTTCCTAGTGTGTAGAAACTTTTCCTCCTTCACAGCTCCCTCCCAGAGGCACAGGTACCGTTCCTATTCTTTTGTCTCTGTTTTTTCTTTTTTCTTTTTTTACCCTACCCAGGTATGTGGGGAGTTTCTTGCCTTTTGGGAAGTCTGAGTTCTTCTGCCATCATTCAGTAGGTGTTCTCTAGGAGTTTTTCCACATGTAGATGTATTTTTGATGTATTTGCAGGAAGGAAGGTGGTTTCCATTTCTTACTCCTCTGCCATCCTGAAGCCAGCTCTGATTATTTGTTTTTAATTCTTGTTCTGAGAGAGTGGTGGAAACCATTGATTCACAAGTATGAGGAGATTACAAGAATCTTTTTCATTTTTCTGTTTTTCCCCTCCAAATTATGTTCTTATGTTGGGCAATGAAAACAAACAAACAAACAAACATTGAATTCTGCTTACATATATTTTTTAAGCATTATGATCTTGCAACTTGGATTTATAATCGCAAAAGTGACATGGAATTTTTTTTTTTTTTTTTTTTTTTTTTGTGGTATGCGGGCCTCTCACTGCTGTGGCCTCTCCCGTTGTGGAGCACAGGCTCTGGACGCACAGGCTCAGCGGCCATGGCTCACAGGCCCAGCCACTATGCGGCATGTGGGATCTTCCCGGACCGGGGCATGAACCCATGTCCCCTGCATCGGCAGGCGGATTCTCAACCACTGCGCCACCAGGGAAGCCCCGACATGGAATTTTTAAAGGGACTTAATTCATTTTGATCACTAGGGAATTTTGGAAGTTAACATGTAAGAGGCGAATAAGCATTTTTATGCATATTTCAAGGACGATTTTGACTTTAAAAGGTAAAATTATTTTTGATTAGAAAAAGTATGTTTTAACATTTAACCAAGATCAGATTATTACATTGCTTCACAGATTTTTCTCTGTTCTGATTTCTGCCAGTCTTCTTGACTGGAGGGCAATTGTTTTTGTAAAGCACAGACACAGATAAGAATGAAGATGTAGAAAATCAAGAGTACTGAACAGGTATAAAAAGGAAGCAAAAGCCTTTTTGAAAATCAAAAGGATCTAGGGTCTTAGACACCATTTGGCACTCGAAAATATCAGTTTGTTTATACCCTTGAGCATAGAGTTCTCCAGACTATTGACTCTAGCCTGCAGGCTGTTAAGCCAAATATAGGAGAAGGAAGGTGGAAGATTCCATTTCAAATAAGTTTGGGGAAAAATTGGCATAAATAAGTTAAACTGCTTTTATTAATACTACAAAACTTTTCAGAGATGATGTGTATTATGAAGCATCAAGAGTGGGACTAAGTAGCCAAAATTTCCCCAACTGATTTGACCACAGTTTTACTTGCCTGTTGGTTTGACATATGGCACACTGATTTACTCTTAGCATTCCAAAACTAGGTTTGAGGAATATTGCATGTTTCTCTCTGGAGAAATCTGGTTGAAGGTGAAAGGAGTGCTGTAGTAAAACCTGGGAAATACAGTAACTGTATGGGAGTAGCATTCTCTAATTGTGGTTCATGAGACCACCTGTAACAGAATCATCTGAAGGGTTTGTTAGAAATCCAGAGATCTGGGTTTGATTTTAGATCTCTTGTATAAGAATCTCTGGGGCTAACACCATGGATTCTGTGAGCCAGAAGCATCAGCATTGCCTGGGAACTTGTTAGAATGCAGATCTCAAACCTATCCCGGTCCTACTGAATCTGCATCTGCATTTTTAGGAAGATCCCTAGGTGATCCCTAGGTGGTATGTACATGTGAAATGAGAAGCAATGGATCAGAGAATAACATATCTCATTTACTTAGGTATTTATGTATTTTTTATATCTTGTTCTAATTATGTATTTTGTTTAAAACGCTATTTGAATATAGAGTTCTATTTTAGTTAAAACAAAATCATAATTGAAGAGATAGACTTGGTTACCTCTCTCTTAGTTTACTCTGCTGCAAGCATTACTGTTCAGATCAGGGACCTTTTTATAAACACCATTGTTTTATTGCCATCAGTGCATACTGACTTTATTCAAATTGCCCAAAGAAAGTAATCTCTTGGGGGCTGGTCTTATTCCAAATTTATGGACATGATGATAACTGTCAGATGCAGAATGTGGAATGTCTGTCAGGAGTAATTGACTCTATATAGTTTAATTCCACCTCCCCTTCCATACAATCCATGAAATGCTTGTAGTCATCTCAGTTTAATAACTCAGATATTGATTTTACTGAATAGCCACCTTGCATCTCAGTCTAGGAAAACAATGAAAGAACACATTTTGAGTGGACGAAAAGACCACACAACACTTCCACTGTTATTTATAATTGGATTGATTTTTTAGCAAGGAGAGCCAAAACTGTCATTTTGAAATACTAGTTTCATGAGTTTTTGAGTAAGTAGGCCACAGTTATGCTTTATTTCTTTGTAGGTTCTATGATTTGACACTTGACCATCCATGTTAATCGATGATAAGGCAGGATCCCAGGAGGCTCAGTGACCCATTCCAGGAAGCATAATCCAGCAGTTGAAAATTACTTTCAGAGCCATTCATAAGGATTAGAGGGAATGGTACCAGGTGCTCACCCATGGCTGAGAATAATGCCTGTTTCCACCAGCCAGAGTAGAAAACCTCATAGTTGAGACATAGCATGAAGTACTCAGAAGAATCCTGCCTCAGTAGTGGGGAATAATTAGCCATGGCTTTGGTCTCATCTAACAAATCTTAAAAGAAAGACTGGAAGGGATCAAACCATTTCCAAGTAACTTAACTGCATCCCAGAACAAAGTTCAAGAATATTTATAAGAATACAAAATGGTCAGTCCAAGCAAGTTATAAAGAATCTTAAAAATGCAATCTAAAATGAGGAGAAAAATCAATCAACTGAAACCAGTACAGAACTTACACAGAAGTTAGAAGTAGTAGATAAGGACAAGTTAAAAAAATTTAAGGAGAAACCTGGAAGACATAAAAGAGACCAAAATAAAAACTCTAGAGATAGAAACCTATAATATCAAAGACATAAATACACTGAATGGCATGAATAGCAGATTAGACCTTGAACACACACACACACAAGATCAGTGAACATGAAACACAGCAATAGAAATTATCCAAAATGAAACACAGAAAAAAGACTCAGTAAACACAGAACCAGAGACCTCTGGGACAACTTCAAGAAATTTAATATATTTATGATTGGAGTCTCTAAAGCAATGAGAAAGAGGGAGAGTTAGAAAAACATATTTGAAGGTAGTGGCCAAAAATTTTCCAAGTTTGAGAAAACCATAAATCCAGAGACCCAAAGAAGCTCAGTGAATACCATGCACAAGAGAAATGAAGAAAACTGCACTAAGGCACATCTTGATCAAGCACTCAAACCCAGAGAGTAAAGACAGGTTACTTGCAGAGGACCAAACATAAGGGTGAGAGCAGATTTCTCGTCAGAAACAATGCAAGTAAAAAAGGATAGTATGACAAAATATTTAACATATTGAAGTAAAAAAAACTACTAACATACAATTTTATGCTTAAAAAATCTTATCCATAAATACTTTTTTTTCCTCATATGAAAGCTGAAAGAATTAATCACCAGCACACCCACACTGTAAGAAATGTTATAGGGAGTGCTTCGGGCAGAAGGAAAATGATACCAGATGGAAATAGGGAATCTACAGAAAGGAATGAAAAACACCAGAAATGGAAACTACATAGATAATACAAAAGTTACTTTAAAAAATGATTGAGGGAGAGAAGGAGATTGGTTCAAGATGGCAGAGTAGAAGGATGTGTGCTCACGCCCTCTTGCGAGAGCACTAGAATCACAACTAACTGCTGAAGAATCATTGACAGGAAGACACTGGAACTCAACAAAATAGATACCCCACATCCAAAGACAAAGGAGAAGCCTCAGTGACATGATAGGAGGTGCGCAATTACAAATAAATCAAATCCCATAACCGCTAGATGGGTGACTCACAGACTGCAGAACACTTATACCACAGCAGTCCACCCACTGGAGTGAAGGTTCTAGGCCCCACATCAGGATTCCCAACATGGGGGTCCGGCAATGGGAGGAGGAATTCCTAGAGAATCAGACTCTGAAGGCTACTGGGATTTCATTGCAGGACTTCAACACGACTGGGGGAAACAGAGACTCTACTCTTGGAGGGCACACACAAAGTAGT
The DNA here is from genome assembly GCF_026419965.1 of Kogia breviceps. Taxonomy (NCBI): domain Eukaryota; kingdom Metazoa; phylum Chordata; class Mammalia; order Artiodactyla; family Physeteridae; genus Kogia; species Kogia breviceps. The sequence continues at coordinate 57,387,682 of NC_081323.1, forward strand.
ATGTGCATCAGGACACAGGGGAAGGAGCAGTAACCCCATAGGAGACTGAACCAGACCTACCTGCTAGTGTTGGAGGCAGGGTGTGGCTCTGACTCACCATGAGGACAAGGACACTGGCAGCAGAAGTTCTGGGAAGTATTCCTTGGCGGGAGCCCTCCCAGAGTCTGCCATTAGCCCCAACAAAGAACCTGGGTAGGCTCCACTGTTGGGTCGCCTCAGGCCAGACAACCAACAGGGAGGGAACCCAGCCCCACCCATCAACACACAAGTGGATTAAAGTTTTACTGAGCTCTGCCCACCACAGCAACAGTCAGCTCTACCCACCACCAGTCCCTCCCATCAGGAAACTTACACAAGCCTCTTAGATAGCCTCATCCACCAGAGGGCAGACAGCAGAAGCAAGAAGAACTACAATACTGTAGCCAGTGGAACAAAAACCATATTCACAGAAAGACAGACAACATGAAAAGGCAGAGGGCTATGTACCAGATGAAGGAACAAGATAAAACCCCAGAAAATCAACTAAATGAAGTGGAGATAGGCAATCTTCCAGAAAAAGAATTCAGAATAATGATAGTGAAGATGATCCAGGACCTCGGAAAAAGAATGGAGGCAAAGATTGAGAACATGCAAGAAATGTTTAACAAAGATCAAGAAGAATTAAAGAACAAACAAACAGAGATGAACAATTCAATAACTGAAATGAAAAATACACTAGAAGGAATCAGCAGAATAAGTGAGGCAGAAGAACAAGTAAGTGTCCTGGAAGACAGAATGGAGGAATTCACTGCTGCGGAACAGAATAACAAAAAAAGAAAGAAAAGAAATGAAGACAGCCTAAGAGACCTCTGGGACAACATTAAACACAACAACATTTGCATTATAGGGGTCCCAGAAGGAGAAGAGAGAGAGAAAGAACCCGAGAAAATATTTGAAGAGATCGTAGTCAAAAACTTCCCTAACATGGGAAAGGAAATAGCCACCCAAGTCCACAAAGTGCAGAGAGTCCCATACAGGATAAACCCAAGGAGAAACACGCCAAGACATGTAGTAATCAAATTGGCAAAAATTAAAGACAAAAGAAAAATTATTGAAAACAGCAAAGGAAAAATGAAAATTAACATACAAAGGAACTCCCATAAGGTTAACAGCTGATTTCTCAGCAGAAACTCTACAAGCCAGAAGGGAGTGGCATGATATACTTAAAGTGATGAAAGGGAAGAAACTACAACCAAGATTACTCTACCCAGCAAAGATCTCATTCAGATTTGATGGAGAAATCAAAAGCTTTACAGACAAGCAAAAGCTAAGAGCATTCAGCACCACCAAACCAGCTCTACAACAAATGCTAAAGGAACTTCTCTAAGTGGAAACACAAGAGAAGAAAAGGACCTACAAAAACAAACTCAAAACAATTAAGAAAATGGTAAAAGGAACATAACTATCAGTAATTACCTTAAACATGAATGGATTAAATGCTCCAACCAAAAGACACAGGCTTGCTGAATGGATACAATAACAAGACCCATATATATGCTGTCTACAAGAGACCAACTTCAGACCTAGGGACACATACAGACTGAAAGTAAGGGGATGGAAAAAGATATTCTAGGCAAACGGAAATCATAAGAAAGCTGGAGTAGCAATACTCATATCAGATAAAATAGACTTTAAAATAAAGAACGTTACAAGAGACAAGGAAGGACACTACATAATGATCAAGGGATCAATCCAAGAAGAAGATATAACAATTATAAATATATATGCACCCAACATAGGAGCACCTCGATACATAAGGCAACTGCTAACAGCTATAAAAGAAGAAATCAACAGTAACACAATAATAGTGGGTGACTTTAACACCTCACTTACACCAATGGACAGGTTGTTCAAAATGAATGTAAATAAGGAAACAGAAGCTTTAAATGACACAATAGATTTAATTGATATTTATAGGACATTCTGTCCAAAAACAGCAGATTACACTTTCTTCTCAAGTGCACATGGAACATTCTCCAGGATAGATCACATCGTGGGTCACAAATCAAGCCTTCGTAAATTTAAGAATATTGAAATCATATCAAGCATCTTTTCTGACCACAACACTATGAGATTAGAAATGAATTACAGGGAAAAAACCACAAACACATGGAGGCTAAACAATCCGTTACTAAAAAACCAAGAGATCACTAAAGAAATCAAAGAGGAAATCAAAAAATATCTAGAGACAAATAACAATGAAAACATGACGATCCAAAACCCATGGGATGTGACAAAAGCAGTTCTAAGAGGGAAGTTTATAGCTATACAAGCCTACCTCAAGAAACAAGAAAAATCTCAAACAATCTAACCTTACACCTTAAGGAACTAAAGAAAGAAGAACAAACAAAACCCCAAGTTATCAGAAGGAAAGAAATCATAAAGATCAGAGCAGAAATAAATGAAATAGAAACAAAGAAAACAAGAGCAAAGATCAATAAAACTAAAAGCTGGTTCTTTGAGAAGATATACAAAATTGAAAAAGAGGGAGAGTACTCAAATCAATAAAATTAAAAATGAAAAAGGAGAAGTTACAACAGACACCGCAGAAATACAAAGCATCCTAAGAGACTACTACAAGAACTCTATGCCAATAAAATGGACAACCTGGAAGAAATGGACAAATTCTTAGAAAGGTATAACCTTCCAAGACTGAACCAGGAAGAAATAGAAAATATGAACAGACCAATGACAAGTAATGAAATTGAAACCATGATTAAAAATCTTCTAACAAACAAAACCCCAGGACCAGATGGCTTCACAGGTGAATTCTATCAAACATTTATAGAAGAACTAACACCCATCCTTCTCAAACTTTTCCAAAAAATTGCAGAGGAAGGATCACTCCCAAACTCATTCTATGAGGCCACATCACCCTGATACCAAAACCAAAGATACTACAAAAAAAGAGAGAAAATTACAGACCAATATCACTCATGAACAAAGATGCAAAAATCCTCAGCAAAATACTAGCAAACAGAATCCAACAACACGTTAAAAGGATCATACACCATGAACAAGTGGGATTTATCTCAGGGATGCAAAGATTCTTCAATATATGCAAATCAATCAATGTGATAAACCATATTAACAAGTGGAAGGAGAAAAACCATATGATCATCTCAATAGATGCAGAAAAACTTTTGACAAAATTAGACACCCATTTATGATAAAAACTCTCCAGAAAGTGGGCATAGAGGGAACCTACCTCAACATAATAAAGGCCATATACAACAAACCCATAGCAAACATCATTCTCAATGGTGAAAAATTGAAAGCATTTCCTCTAATTTCAGGAAGAAGACAAGGATGTCCACTCTCACCACTATTATTCAACATAGTTTTGGAAGTCCTAGCCATGGCAATCAGAGAAGAAAAAGAAATAAAAGGAATCCAGGGTTTCCCTGGTAGTGCAGTGGTTGAGAGTCCGCTTGCCAATGCAGGGGATATGGGTTCGTGCCCCGGTCCAGGATGATCCCACATGCCGTGGAGCGACTAGGCCTGTGAGCCATGGCCGCTGAGCCTGCACGTCCGGAGCCTGTACTCCACAACGGGAGAGTCCACAACAGTGGGAGGACCGCATACGGAAAAAAAAAAAAAAAAAAAATTAGGGAATCCAAATTGGAAAACAAGAAGTAAAACTGTCACTGCAGATGACATGATACTATACATAGAGAATCCTAAAAATGCCACAAGAAAACTGCTAGAGCTAATCAATGAATTTGGTAAAGTTGCAGGATACAAAATTAATGCACAGAAATCTCTGGCACTCCTATACACTAATGATGAAAAATCTGAAAGAGAAATTAAGGAAACACTCCCATTTACCATTGCAACAAAAAGAATAAAATACCTAGGAATAAACCTTCCTAGGGAGACAAAATCCCTGTATGCAGAAAACTGTAAGACACGGATGAAAGAAATTAAACAAGATATGAACAGATGGAGAGATATACCATGTTCTTGGATTGGAAGAATCAATATTGTGAAAATCACTACTCCCCGAAGCATTCTACAGATTCAAAGCAATCTGTATCAAATTACCAATTGCATTTTTTATGGAACTAGAACAAAAATCTTAAAATTTGTATGGACACAAAAGTCCCCGAATAGCCAAAGCAGTCTTTAGGGAAAAAAAACTGAGCTGGAGGAATCAGACTCCCTGACTTCAGACTATACTACAAAGCTACAGTAATCAAGACAATATGGTACTGGAACAAAAACAGAAACATAGATCAATGAAACAAGAGAAAGCCCAGACATAAACCCATGCACATATGGTCAAGCAATCTATGACAAAGGAGTCAAAGATATACAATGGAGAAAAGACAGTCTCTTCAATAAGTGGTGCTGGGAAAACTGGACAGCTACATGTAAAAGAATGAAATTACAACACTCCCTAACACTATACACAAAAATAAACTCAAAATGGATTTGAGACCTAAATGTAAGACCGGACACTATAAAACTCTTAGAGGAAAACATAGGACACTCTTTGACATAAGCCACAGCAAGATCTTTTTTGATCCACCTCCTAGAGAAATGGAAATAAAAAGAAAAATAAACAAATGGGACTTAATGAAACTTCAAAGCTTTTGCACAGCAAAGGGAACCATAAACAAGATGAAAAGACAACCCTCAGGATGGGAGAAAATATTTGCAAATGAATCAATGGACAAAGGATTAATCTCCAAAATATATAAACAGCTCATACAGCTCAATAGTAAGTAAACAACCCAATCCAAAAATGGGCAGAAGACCTAAATAGACATTTCTCCAAAGAAGACATACAGATGTCCGAGAAGCACTTGAAAAGCTGCTCAATATCACTAATTATTAGAGAAACTCAAATCAAAACTACAATGTGGTATCACCTCACACCAATTAGAATGGGCATCATCAGAAAATCTACAAACAACAAACGCTGGAGAGGGTGTAGAGAAAAGGGAACCCTCTTGCACTGTTGGTCAGAATGTAAATTGATACAGCCACTATGGAGAACAGTATGGAGGTTCCTTAAAAAACTACAAATAGAACTACCATATGACCCCGCAATCCCACTACTAGGCATATACCCTGAGAAAACCATAATTCAAAAAGAGTCATGTACCAAAATGTTTATTGCAGCTCTATTTACAATAGCCAGGACATGGAAGCAACCTAAGTGTCCATTGACAGATGAATGGATAAAGAAGATGTGGCACATATATACAATGGAATATTACTCAGCCATAAAAAGAAATGAAACTGAGTTTTTTGTAATGAGGTGGATAGACCTGGAGTCTGTCATACAGAGTGAAGTAAGTCAGAAGGAGAAAAACAAATACCGTATGCTAACACATATATATGGAATCTAAGAAAAAAAAATGTCATGAAGAGATTAGTGATAGGACTGGAATAAAACACAGACCTACTAGAGCATGGACTTGAGGATATGGGGAGGGGGAAGGGTAAGCTGTGACGAAGTGAGAGAGTGGCAGGGATGTATATACACTACCAAATGTAAATTAGATAGCTAGTGGGAAGCAGCCGCATAGCACAGGGAGTTCACCTCTGTGCTTTGTGACCACCTAGAGGGGTGGGATAGGGAGGGTGGGAGGGAGGGTGACGCAAGAGGGAAGTGATATGGGAACATATGTATATGTATAACTGATTCATTTTGTTGTGAAGGAGAAACTAACACACTATTGTAAAACAGTTATACTCAAATAAAGATGTTTAAATCTGAAAAAAAAATACATGAAATTCCTAAAAATCTTATATGTTCTGGTATAATGTTATAAGTCATAATTCTAGTTATTACTTTAAAATGTATATCTCAGAAATAACTAAAAAAAAAGAAAAAGAAGAAGTTACAGTGGACACCTCAGAAATACAAAGCATCATAAGAGGCTACTACAAGCACCTCTATGGCAATAAAATGGACAATTTGGAAGAAATGGACAAACTCTTAGAAAGGTATAACCTTCCAAGGCTGAGCCAGGAAGAAACAGAAAATATGAACAGACCAATCTCAAGTCATGAAATTGAAACTGTGATTAAAAATCATGAACAAACAAAAGTGGAGGACCAGGTGGCTTCACAGGTGATTTCTATTAAATATTTAGAGAACTAACACCCATCCTTCTCAAAGTCTTCCAAAAAATTGCGGAGGAAGGAAAACTTCCAAACTCATTCTACGAGGCCACCATCACTCTGATACCAAATCCAGACAGAGGTACTACAAGAAAAGAAAATTACAGACCAATATCACTGATGAATATGAGATGCAAAAATCCTCAACAAAATACTAGCAAACAGAATCCGACAACACATTAAAAGGATCATACACCATTATCAAGTGGTATTTATCCCAGGGATGCAAGGATTCTTCAATATATGCAAATCAATCAATGTGATAAACCATATTAACAAATTGAAGAATAAAAACCATATGTTCATCTCAATAGATCCAGAAAAAGCTTTTGACAAAATTCAAGACCCATTTATTATAAAACCTCCCCAGAGAGTGGGCATAGAGGAAGCCTACCTCAACATAATAAAGGCCATATATGACAAACTCACAGGAAACATCATTCTCAATGATGAAAAACTGAAAGCATTTCCTCTAAGATCAGGAAGAAGACAAGGATGTCCACTCTCACCACTATTATTCAACATAGTTTTGGAAGTCCTAGCCACAGCAATGAGAAAAGAAAAAGAAATTAAAGAATCCAAATGGGAAAAGAAGAAGTAAAAGTGTTATTGTTTGCAAATGACATGATACTATACCTAGAGAATCCTAAAGATGCCACCAGAAAATTACTAGAGCTGATCAATGAATTTGGTAAAGTTGCAGGATACAAAATTAATGCACAGTCTTGCATTCCTATACACTAACAATGAGAGACCAGAAAGAGAAATTAAGGAAACAATCCCATTCACCATTGCAACAAAAAGAATAAAATACCTAGGAATAAACCTACCTAGGGAGATAAAAGACCTGTACTCAGAAAGCTCTAAGGCACTGATGAATGAAATGAAAGAGGACACAAACAGATAGCTATATACCACGTTCTTGGATTGGAAGAATCAATACTGTGAAAATGACTGTACTACCCCAAACAATCTACAGATTCAATGCAATCCCTATCAAATTACCAATGGCTTTTTTTACAGAACTAGAACAAAGAATCTTAAAATTTGTATGGATACACAAAAAACCCCTGAATAACCAAAGCAGTCTTGAGCCACCGAAGAAAACAGAGCTGGAGGAATCAGGCTCCCTGACTTCAGACTATACTACAAAGCTACAGTAATTAAGAAAATATGATACTGGTACAAAAACAGAAATATAGATCAATGGAACAGGATAGAAAGCCCAGAGATAAACCCACGCACCTATGGTCAACTGTTCTATGACAAAGGAGGCAAGGACATACAATGGAGAAAAGACAGTCTCTTCAATAAGTGGTGCTGGGAAAACTGGACAGCTACATGTAAAAGAATGAAATTAGAACATTTCCTAACACCATACACAAAAATAAACTCAAAATGGATTTGAGACCTAAATGTAAGACCGAACACTATAAAACTCTTAGAGGGACTTCCCTGATGGCGCAGCGGTTGAGAGTCCACCTGCCGATGCAGGGGACGTGGGTTCATGCCCCAGTCTGGGGAGAAGCCACATGCCACGGAGTTGCTAGGCCCGTGAGCCATGGCCGCTGAGCCTGCGCATCTGGAGCCTGTGCTCCGCAACGGGAGAGGGCACAACAGTGAGAGGCTGGTGTACCGCAAAAACAAAACAAAACAAAACAAAAAACCTCTTAGAGGAAAACATAGGAAGAACACTCTTGGACATAAACCACAGCAAGATCTTTTTTGATCCACCTCCTAGAGTAATGGAAATAAAAACAAAAATAAACAAATGGGACCTAATGAAACTTCAAAGCTTTTGCACAGCAAAGGAAACTACAAACAAGATGAAAAGTCAGCCCTCAGAATAGTGGAAAATATTTGGAAACAAATCAACGGACAAAGGATTAATCTCCAAAATATATAGACAGCGCATGCAGTTCAATATTAAAAGAATCAACAGCCCCATACAAAAATGGGCAGAAGACCTAAATAGACATTTCTCCAAAGAAGACATACGTATGGCCAAGAAGCATATGAAAAGCTGCTCAACATCACTAATTATTAGAGATATGCAAATCAAAAGTACGAGGTATCACCTCACATCAGGTAGAATGAGCATCATCAGAAAATCTGCAAACAACAAATGCTGAAGGGGGTGTGGGGAGAAAGGGACTCTCGTGCACTGTTGGTGGGAATGTAAATTGATACAGCCACTATGGAGAACAGTATGGAGGTTCCTTAAAAAACTAAAAATAGAATTACCATATGACCCAGCAATCTCACTACTGGGCATATACCCAGAGAAAACCATAGTTGAAAAAGACACATCCACCCCAATGTTCATTGCAGGACTATTTACAATAGCCAGGTCATGGAAGCAACCTAAATGCCCATTGACAGACGGTTGGATAAAGAATTGTGGTACATATATACAATGGAATATTACTCAGCCATAAAAAGGAACGAAATTGAGTCATTTGTAGAGATGTGGATGGATCTAGAGAGTGTCATACAGAGTGAAGTAAGAAAGAGAATAACAAATATCATATATTAACACATATATATGTAATGTAGAAAAATGGTACAGGTGAACCAGTTTGCAAGGCAGAAATAGAGACACAGATGTATAGAACAAACATATGGACACCAAGGGGGGAAAGCAGCAGGAGGGGTGGTGGTGGTGGGATGAATTGGGAGATTGGGATTCACATATATACACTAATATGTATAAATTAGATAACTAATAAGAACCTGCTGTATAAAAAATAAATAAAATAAAATTCAAAAATTTAAAAAATAAATAAATTTGACAATTCAGAAAATGTAAATAAATAAATAAATAAATAAATATCCCAAGTACCCCCAACTAAGATCCCAAGTGCTGCAACTAAGATCCGGCACAGCCGAATAAATAAATGAATGAATGAATGAATGAATGAATGAATGAATAAATAAATAAATAAATATATTTGAGTGTTTAAGTAAACGTAACAACAGCATGATGTGGTGATTATAATATATGTAAGAGTATAATGTATGACAGGAATAACACAAAGGCTAGGAGGAGAGAAATGGAAGTATGCTAGTCTTAGGTTTCCATAGTATATATGAAGTGATATAATGTCACATGAAAGCAGACTGCTATAAATTAAAGGAGTATATTATAAACACTGAATCAACCACTAAAATAAAAAAATCAAAGAGTTATAGTGGATAGGCCAACAAAGAAGATAAAATGGAATCATTAGAAATAATCGAAGTATTTTTGGTGGAAAATGAAGTCACAAAAAGAAGGAAAGTGAGAGAAGAACAGATGTAACAAGTAAAAAACAAGTGGCAAGATGGTAGACCTGAAGTAACCATATCAATAATCACAATAAATGTAAATGACCAAAAACACCCCAATTAAAAGTCAATGTCAAACTATATGTGTTCTATAAGAAACATACTTTGAATATTAAGATACAAATAGAATAAAAGTAAAAGGATAGAAAAAGATACAGAATGCTAACAATAACAGAAATAAAGCCAAAGTGCTTATATTAACATCAGAAAACATAGATTTCAGAGTGTTGATTATTATCAGGTATGAAGAAGGCTTTTTAAAAATGACAGGTGGTCATTTCATCAGGAGGACATAAGAATATTAAATTTTTATGCCCCACATAACAGAGATTAAAATGCATGATGCAAAACTGATATAAGTGTATGGAGACATAGACCAAAGCTGATATAACTGCAAGAAACAGTCAAATTCATAATTACATTAGTATATGTCAATACACCCCTCACAACAATTGATACAAAGAGTAGACAGAAGATCAGTAAGAATATATAGGCATATATCCCCAAAGGAATTTGTCCTTTGGACAAATGGACAGATTCCTACATATATCCCCATATACCCTCCCTCTTGCATCTCCCTCCCACCCTCTCGTCCCACCCCTCTAGGTGGTCACAGAGCACGGAGCTCTCCCTGTGCTATGCGGCTGCTTCCCACTAGCTATGTATTTTACATTTGGTAGTGTATATATGTCAATGCCACTCTCTCACTTTGTCCCAGCTTACCCTTCCCTCTCCCCATGTCCTCAAGTCCATTCTCTACATCTGCATCTTTATTTCTGTCCTGCCCCTAGGTTCATCAGAACCTTTTTTTATTTTGGATTCCATATGTGTGTGTTAGCATACGGTATTTGTTTTTCTCTTTCTGACTTACTTCACTCTGTATGACAGACTCTAGGTCCATCCACCTCACTACAAATAACTCAATTTCGTTTCCTTTTATGGCTGAATAATATTCCATTGTATATATGTGCCACATCTTCTTTATCCATTCATCTGTCAATGGACACTTAGGTTGCTTCCATGTCCTGGCTATTGTAAACAGTGCTGCAATGAACATTGTGGTACATGACTCTTTTTGAATTATGGTTTTCTCAGGGTATGTGCCCAGTAGTGGAATTGCTGGGTTGTATGGTAGTTCTATTTTTAGTTTTTTGAGGACCCTCCATACTGTTCTCCATAGTGGCTGTATCAATTTACATTCCCACCAACAATGCAAGAGGGTTCCGTTTTATCCACACCCTCATTTATTGTTTGTAGATTTTTTGATGATGGCCATTCTGACCAGTGTGAGGTGATACCTCATTGTAGTTTTGATTTGCACTCCCTAACACCACACACAAAAATAAACTCAAAATGGATTGAAGACCCAAATGTAAGGCCAGACACTCTACAACTCTTAGAGGAAAACATAGGCAGAACACTCTATGACATAAATCACAGCAAGATCCTTTTCCACCCACCTCCTAGAGAAATAGAAATAAAAACAAAAATAAACAAATGGGACCTAATGAAACTTCAAAGCTTTTGCACAGCAAAGGAAATGATAAAGAAGACGAAAAGACAACCCTCAGAATGGGAGAAAATATTTGCAAATGAAGCAACTGACAAAGGATTAATCTCCAAAATATACAAGCAGCTCAATATCAAAAAAACAAACCACCCAATCCAAAAATGGGCAGAAGACCTAAATAGATATTTCTCCAAAGAAGATATACAGATTGCCAACAAACACATGAAAGGATGCTCAACTTCATTTATCATTAGAGAAATGCAAATCAAAACTACGTTTACCTATTTTTAAAAATTAAATTTGTTGTTAAAAATCTTCCCATACCACCAAGAAAACTCCAGTTACAGCTGGCTTTACTATTAAATTCTAACAAATATTATAGGAAGAAACAGTACCAATTCTACACAAACTATTTCAGAAAATTGAAGAGGGGAGAATATTTACTAATTTATTTTATGAGACCCAAAGTACCCTGATACCAAAACATACAAGAAAGGAAACTACAGACCAATGTCCCTCACGTTTATGGAGGAAAATATTTTAAGCAAAATTTTAGCAAACCTAATTCAACAATGTATTAAAAGGATAATGCATCATAGTCAGGAGTGACTAGAGTATGTTAGGTTATGGTCTGTTGGTTTAACGTGCAAAAGTCACTCAATGTAATCCACCATGTTAAGAAACAAAATGTTGAAACATATCATGTCAATGGACACATAAAAAATATTTGTGAGACTCTAATATCTATTTATGATTTTTAAAAATCCTCAACAAATTAGGAATAGAAGAGAATTTCTTCAACCTGATAAAAGGCATTTATGAAAAACTTCCAGTTTACATGATACTTAATAGTGAAAGACTGAATGCTTTCCCCCTAAGATCAGGAATGAGTCAAGGATGTCTGCTTTCAATACTACTGTGGAATAAGTCACTATAGTAAGATAAGAGAAATAAATAAAAGACATCAGGATTGGAAATGAAGAAATAAATCTGTTTATTTGCAGGTGACATGTAGAAAATCCAATGAGATCTACAAAAAAATTTAGCAGAACAAATACATGATTTTAGCAAGATTGCAGAACAAGATCATTATACAAAAAGCAATTGTATTTCTATATGCTAGAATTGAACAATTGGAAATTGAGGTAAAGGATACCACCTACAATAGCATCAAAGAATACAGAAACTTATTGATAAATTTGCCTAAATTTGTATCAGATCTGTACACTGAAAAACTATAAAACATTTATGAGAGAAATTAATGAAGACCTAAATAAATGGACAGATGTTATTGTTAAGGTGTTAGTTCTCCCAAATTGATCTATAGATTCAATGCAATCCAAATCACAATCTCAACAGGTTTTGTATGTTTTTGGGTAGAAATTGGCAACTGATTCTGAAATTTGTATGTAAAATGAAAGACAGAATAGCTAAACTTTGAAAAAACAAGAACAAACTTTGTTGGCTAACATTACCTGATTTTGAGATTTATTATGAAGCTATAGTAATCAACAGTGTAGTATTGGCATCAAGACAGATAATTAGATCAGTGGAATAGTAAAGAGAAAGAACAGTCTTTTCAACAAAAGGGGTTGGAACAATTCGATATCCACATGTAAACAAATGAACCCCAAACTATACCTTGCAGTATATACAAAAATTAACTGAAAACGTATTTTACATCCCAATGTGAAACTTAAATCTATGAACCTTCTAGAAGACACTATAAGAGAAAAATCTATATGATTTAGACAAAGATTAGGCAAAGATTTCATAGATGTGACACCAAAAGAAGCATGACCCATAAAAAATTGATAAATTAAATTCAAAACTCTGCTTTTTGAAAAACACTGTTAAGAGAATGACAAGCCACAGACTGGCAGAAAATATTTGCAAATTGTATATCTGATAAAGGACTTGTATCCAGAATTTATAAAACACTCTCAAAACTGAATAATAAAACATGTAATAAAACAATGATAAAATATTTTGACAGACTTCTCCAAGTTAGGTATAAATGGCAAATTATCACATGAAAAGGTTTTCAGCATAATCAGTTATTAGGGAAATACAAATTAAAACCACCATGTAATACCACTCTATATATAGTAGGATGACTAAAATTAAAAACACTGACCACACCAAGTGTTGACAAGGATGGGGAGAACCTGGAATTCTCATATGCTCCTGGGGGGGTTGTCATAGGATGTAACCACTTTGGAAAACAGTTTGGAAGTTTCTTAATTAAACATACACCTACCATGTGATCTAGCCATTCCACTCCTAGGTACTTACCCAAGAGAAAGGAAAGCATATGCCCGAAGATGTATGCATGAATGTTAATGGTGATTTTATTTGTAATCACCAAAACCTGGAAACAACCCAAATGTCTGTCAAAAGGTGGGGGAGAAGAAACATTTGTGGCACATGCATCTAATGCAATACTATTGTGCAGTAAAAAGGAATGAACTATTTATATGTGCAGTGACATGGATGAGTCTGAAAAGCTTTGTGCTGAGTGAAAGACACCAGATGAAAAAGACTCCTTACTATATGATCTCATTTATATGAATTCTTAAAAATGCAAACTAATCTGTAGGGACAGAAAGCAGATCACTGGTTGCCCAGGGTGGGGGTGGGAAAGGGTGGGAGGGAGGGATTACAACAGGGCACAAGGAAACTTTTGGGGCTGATGAATATGGCATGGTCTTGAATGTGGTGATGGTTTCATGGATATATATATATATATACATATATATATATATACATATATATATATATGTATAACTTTCCAAGTTGTACACTTGAATACTAAATTAAGCCCTCTGTCAGTGAAAACACCGATTCTCACCTGATATCAGGGATCAGGTGAGAATCAGCCAGGAAGAAGATGGAGGTACCACATGGGTGCTTTTGCCAGATGAAATGCCCTCCACATTGTACATCTTCTCTTTGCTGTTTCTGAAAATTGTCTCTTATTGATAGCAAATCGAGGGTGATTTCATTTACAATGGATTCTGAAAGAGCTCTGTGCTGGTCTCAAAGCGTTGCTATGTAGATCCTCTCCTGAAAAGGGAGATGCTCTTGAAGGAACCTGGCATTCGAGGATTAATTTGAATGTATTTGTTTTCTCCTCTGTCTGCGCGTCGTGGGTGGGTTGTCCCTGAGGTGGCCATAAGCAAGTGGAGAAATTGTTGAGAAGGAACTGAAATGCAATCAGTGTTTGCGAGAGCCGGGATCCCCATCTTTCCAGCCCCTAACATCTCTACTCATTGTCACATTCTCTGAGCTTGGCCATTTGACCTTTCTGGGGTAAACTCTGCCCTCTCTGCTGGTAACATGGTTTGCTTATGGTCACCCCCATAACCACGGTCTGACGGGTAATACTGATCAGAAGGAAATTTTACTGTATCAGAATTTAGATAAGTTAATAGGTATAAGAAATGTATTTTGTAGGTGGTTCTATCTCTGAGAAAACCATAATTCAAAAAGAGTCATGTACCACAATGTTCATTGCAGCACTGTTTACAATAGCTAGGACATGGAAGCAACCTAAGTGCCCAAGAACAGATGACTGGATAAAGAAGATGTGACACATATATATGGAATATTACTCAGCCATAAAAAGAAACGAAATTGAGTTATTTGTAGTGAGGTGGATGGACCTAGAGTCTGTCATACAGAGTGAAGTAAGTCAGAAAGAGAAAAACAAATACCGTACGCTAATACACACATATGGAATCAAAAAAAAAAAAAGGTTCTGAAGAACCTAGGGCAGGACAGGAATAAAGATGCAAACGTAGAGAATGGACTTGAGGACACAGGGAGAGGGAAGGATAAGCTGGGATGAAGTGAGAGAGTGGCACTGACATAGATATACTCCCAAATGTAAAATTGATAGCTAGTGGGAAGCAGCCACATAGCACAGGGAGATCAGCTCAGTGCTTTGTGACCACCTAGAGGGATGGGATGGGGGGGTGGGAGGGAGACACGAGAGGGAGGGTATATGGGGATATATGTAGACGTATAGCTGATTCACTTTGTTATACAGCAGAAACTAACATGACATTGTAAAGCAATATACTCCAATAAAAATGTTAATAAAAATAAATAAATGAAGTAAAAAAAAATAAAGTTACACTTACTGGTTACGAATACTTGGAAATACTTTGGTAGAAGAGATGACTTAGCCGGCAAGATGCTTAGAGTTGCAGAAGTGATAACTGGAAGATGAAACAGTCAGTTCTGCTGTCACGTGACATGTGTGTTCCTAGAAGTCATTGTGCTGTATAGAATTGCACAGTAGAACTGTGTTGAAGCACATCGTTCAAAAACTTTGTCAGTGAGACATTAAAAAAGGTAGAAACCTAATGAAAACAGTAGCACAGTTTTATACATGTTAAATGATTAAGAAGTAGACATAGTCTACAACAAGTATCACACTTTACCTTGAAAAAAGACGTGCAGTTTGGTTGGAAGTGGGCATTGGAAGGAGTGTAGTTTGCAAGTTACTGATGATGAAAGCAGGGTTGTTTGAAATCGGAGGGAATGTTGTAACCCAGGTGTGGATAGGTGTGGCTCCTAACACAGGCACTGAACTGAGGTAGCTGCTTCATGTTTGAGTTTGTGTGTGTGTGTGTGTGTGTGTAAGTGCGTGTGCACATACCTGTGTTTTCCATACTTCCAAGTGCTTCAGTTCACCTGGTTACAGCTTTCTACGTTTATCACGTGTTTCTCTCACAGATAAAATCATGCGTGAGCAAATACAAAATATGTGTTATGCTCAAATTGTTCCCTGATGGATCAGTTGCATTGGAACAAATTCACATTTTCAAAACAAGCGTTATTGCAGAGCTCACTGTGTCATGGTGACAGAGGGGCTGTGTGCAGGAGCATTTGAAAGGAGTGTTGGCAGAGACCAGTGACTGAGTTTACATGGGAAAGGCTCGAGGGTAGGACTGAGCCTTAAGATCTCAAGAGCACTGAATTGTGGCATCCGCCCTTCGTTTTGCTGTTCATAAGCCGAGAGTCTGTGAGCCATGTTTCCTTGTCTGCCCTGCCAGTGTTGCTACATGGGAGGGGCCAGAAGGGGCAGCTCATTCTTCTGGTAGCTACTGAGTTGACCTGATGTTATTCCCAGACATTATTTTAGACCGATATCATTTAAAAAATATTGAAGTCACTGACCTAATTTTGCCAAACGAATTAAAAAAAATATTGATATATTGAGTACCAACTGTGTACCAGGTACCATTCTAGGCACTTTGACTACATTAGCAAATAAAGCAGACAAAAATATCTATCCTTGTGGAGTTCATATTCTGGTAGGACAGTCAGATAAATGATGTTTTGTGTTTCCCAATGAAGACATAAATATTTAAAAATTATCAGTAACGGGACTTACCTGGTAGTCCAGTGGTTAAGATTTTGCCTTCCAATGCTGGGGGTGTGGGTTTGATCCCTGGTCGGGGAGCTAAGATCCCACATGCCTCGTGGCCAAAAAACCAAAACATAAAACAGAAGCAATATTGTAACAAATTCAATAAAGAATTTAAAAATGGTCCACATCAAAAAAATCTTAAACAGAATTATCAATAACAATAAAAATGCATCCCTTCATTACAAAAAATTAGGGAACTTTATTTTCAAAGGGCTTAGTTACACCGAATGCACGGGGCTGAGATTATTTCAGAATAAAGGGCTGGTCCTTCCAGAAAATGTTACATCCATGTATAGGCTCTTGGACACCACAGCTGCAGAGCAAGGAATGGTTAGGCCATGAGAAGGACCCCAGTGGGTGTCTTGTTTCTGGCCTGTAGCCTCAGAACTAAACTATATTAAAAGCTTAGAGAGCTGATGTGGGCCATCAGTTGTGGAAACACCTCTGGGTTAAAGTACATTCCTAAATACCCACCCCCTGGTCCTTACTTGCTGGGCACTTTCTCTTGCCAACCTTGCCTAAATTTCCCCTCTGAACTCTTGAATGTTGAAAGTGGCTTCCCTTCTGGTTTTGGGTAAGCAGCTGCCTCTGGAGCTTTAACTCCATCTCAAAGGCGAGTGACTTTCTCCATCAAACACTTTCCTTCCCCATGCTGAAAATTCAACAATGGCTATTTTGAGGACATGGTACAGAGATGTCGTTCCCTTGAACAGTGTTAGTCTTAAGAGTGGATGTTTATGGTCCCAGATTGTGCTGGGCCAGCCTGACAACCAAATCTTGGAAGATAGAAATGCTCACGTTTCTTTAATAAATTATTTTGGGGGGTCCATCTTTTAACTCTTAGTTTTATTTTTTCTCATTGAGAGATAATTGACATGTAATTTACTATTTTGTGTGTTCGTGACTTGTGGGCTTTCTAAAGCGCAGGCATAGCATAGGAGCCCCTCTTTCCTGGCTCTGTGGGGAGTACTGCCCACCCCTTCACCAGCTGCCCCCATTTCCCTCACTGTGGATTTGGTGGTTTCAATTCAATGGACAGAATAGAATTAATAGAAAGGAGTTTGAAAGTTACTGTAATTCTGGAGCTTGTTGCCTATTTACATAGGTCTCTCTGGGGTTGGGCTTGCCCTGGGATGTGCTGTCCATGACGGGGGGCTTCATTTGCTGGCCAATAAAATCTCCTCCGATTCTGTTGGTAAAATGATGTATCTAATTTACAATTTCAGGAGCTCATGGGGATGGGGTATGGCTTGGATATGGGTCTTGGATAGAACAGTATGTAGAACAATGCTGGGCATATGCGTGCTGGATGCTGGTTGGATGGATGGATGGATGAATGATGGGTAAATGAGGAAAATAAGTAAATCTCCAGAAATACTTTGGATCTGAGATTTTATTACTATTTAAACAATAGAGGGTACAGAGGGATCCCCAAATTGTCTTTATAAAGACACTTTATGCCTCAGAATATTGGTTGGAGGGGGACAATGGTTTGTAGTTAAGAAAGTGCTGGCTTAGTAATATGGGAGTGAACACGTAGGATATAGATGAAGAGCCACCCTGAAGCCAGAGGTACTACTTGGCTTCTGTTGGGTCCTTCCTTTTTTTGTGCTGGGCACATTGGTAATAATGAATCCATACAGCAGGACCCATAGCATGAAATCAGCCCAGCTCAGTGGAAGTACATATAGGATGGGGTTGAGGAAAGGCCCCTTAAATGCACAATGTGAACCCTGGTAGATGGAGATCTTACCCTTGAGCCGACTTCATCCCCCTTCTGTAGCCAAGAGGCTGTTGGTGGCCAAGGTAAGCTGATCTCCATGGTTTGAGACTTGCGTTGGAGGCAGAGGGCTGTATACACATGATACATGGAGGGGTCTCAAGTTTTTATAATAAAATTATTATTTTTAAATTTTTTTTATGTTACACGGGCCTCTCACTGTTGTGGCCTCTCCCGTTGCGGAGCACAGGTTCTGGACGCGCCGGCTCAGTGGCCATGGCTCATGGGCCCAGCCGCTCCACGGCATGTGGGATCTTCCCGGACAGGGGCACGAACCCGCGTCCCCTGCATCGGCAGGAGGACTCTCAACCACTGCGCCAACAGGGAAGCCCTTTTTAAATTTTATTTTATTTTTTTATGAAATTATTTTATAACATTGTACCTTTTCAGTGCAATGGAGGCAGGCTCCTAGTTGTAGCTCTTTTTGAAGTGATGGTTGAGGGTTGGGAAGTTTTTGACCAAGTGTATTCCTTAGAAAGACCCTCTCCTTCTATGCTGCTCCTATGATTTATGCCTAAGCCAGAGTTTTAGAATTTATATCAGGGAAGAATGAACACATGTTAGTTAAAGAACACATCTCCCTCTTGTGGTTGTGTTGGTAGAGTCTGCAGAGGGTCCTCGTCATATTAATGCAGGGTTTGCTTTGCCTGAAGAATAATTCCAAGCCTGCCATCTACAGAGAGTGTTATCAAAGGGATCACAGTGTAAACGGTGACATTCGTGACTGGCTGCGATGGGAGCTTGCCCACCCTCCCTGGTAGCTGCTGAAATTGAGCTGTCAGACAAGGAAGATGAAATGCTACTTTGTTCTATGGCTTCAGCTCCCAGCGGCAACGTTTCCAGGTCATTTGACATTAGTTCAGAGAATGGGAAACTATTTATCTTTTCTTCCCCTTTTTTTCTAAAGCTTAAAAAAATGTTTTCTGCTTGTTAGTAAGTAGGAAGTGACAGCTCTCCAGGTTGGCTGCCTGCATATTTGAAGGGAGACATTTACCAGGGCGGCTGGTGGTGCTGGGAGAGGATGCCAGCCTCGCCCCTCCTGGGCTTACGTTCCAAGCCTCAGTGTTCAAGCACCTCACATACTGATAATCTTAAAGCAATGTTTCCCGAAGAGTGTTCCTTGGGATATTAGTTGCACAAGATGTTCCAAGGAAAGAAAAATGTCATGAAAAAGAAATGTTCTGTGGCCAAATGAGTTTGAGACACACTGCATACTATATTTATCCCCCTCCTGTTGACACACAACTCATATTATCAATAGTATTTGAAGTCTCTGAGGATTCCTACAGGCAAGAAACTTGTTAGGCTTTGTTTAAGCTGGAATTTCCCACATTTATCTGAATTTTTGAAATTTTCTAAAAGATTTTTGAGTTTCTGTCATGTGTCTGGCATAGATATTACAATGGTAAGGAAGGCAGATGGGACTTTTTTGGCCACATGGAGCTTACAGATAGATAACAAACTGGTAAACAAACAAGACAATGAACAATTATGCATTGTGGTACATGAAATGAATGAATAAGTGGGGTACTGCAGTAAGGAATAGTGGGAGGTCTGGATCTGGTGGAGGACAGGGAGGGACACTCCAATAAGGCGACTTTTAGTTGATAACCAAAGCATGAGAAGGAGACTGCCTATGACATATAGGAGAAAGATTGATGGGGAAGCATGTGCAAAGGCCCTGAGGTATCACACACTCTTGATCTAAGAAATGCCATTTGAAGATCTATAGCCTTTGTAAACTACCCTGTGACCAGAGAAGCTCTTAAGATCTTTATAAAGGGACTGGTACAATATATACAACCCGTGTGGAATTGGTCCCCTCCCTTCCTTTGTCCCCGAGATTCTGAACATGGCCATTGAGAAAGGCCTTGCTCTTGGGCAAGCTCCATGGCTCTATGCTGCATCATCTTAGGCTCACTTAGCAGTGTGTGGGGTGGGACTCTGAGACTGTTGTCCCCCTTTGAGTGGAAAGGGTCAGTCTTTGTAGCTCTCTGGCCAAAGCCCCCAGTTCACACAAGCCATATAATTTATACTCCATTTGAGGTGCAGTAATGAGAGTGCAAAGGTATTAGACTTCTAGAGAGGAGTTCTCAAACATCAGTATATGAAAGAGACACCTGGAGAATTTGTTACAATGCACAGTCCACGGGCCTACCCTCCTCAGACCTACCTAGGATGCTTTGCACACCTGGGCCCAAGACTTATTGATTAGGCTCACAGCGTTCTGATCCCTATTCTGGTTCTGGGATGTTTATGCACAGTTTGTATATTTTTTGATTTATAAACTCCATTAGGTACATCTTAAGGGCCATAGTAAACTTTGATTTAGAAGCCATTCTGTTTGTAATCTAGTATGGCTATGATCCTCAAATCTGAAATATGGCAGATGGTGGGATAATAAATCAGGAAACAGGCTTATCTATGTAGTCTTAAAACAAGGAAAACAAAGCCACAGAGTTTCTGCAGGTAAATGAAACACACACTGAGAGGTCCCAGCAGGGTTGGGCCTTGGTCATTTGGGGCAGGGAAGGGTGGTCTACACCTTGTTCTTTGAACCTGATCTGATTCTTTGTTTTAAAGGGACCCTTCCACCTGTGATCTCCCTTCTCCTGGAAGTTGCTCTTTCAGTCTTCTACTTCTTTTTCTTTTTTCCTCTTGGTATATAAATAAACTACGGCCTTTCTCGTCCTAGGAAGGAAAACTCCCCCTTGACTTCGAATCTTGTTCTTGCTACTCACCATGCTGTCTTGCACGACTCCAGACCTCTTCAGCGGTGAATTCATCCTCTTATATTGCTGTTAGCCGGAAGCCCAGCTCCCTAATATGGCTCTGTGTAGACTAGCCCTGCCTGCCTCTCCCAGCTCGCATCTTCCCTGAACTCCTTTCATTCTGCCCATTCCCCACTTGTGCCTTTCTTAACAGGATCTATTTGTGTCTGGATGACTGTGTTTGTTTATTGTCTGCCTCTCCCTGCCTAGAATGAAAGGCTAATGAATTTGGGAATCTTATCTGTTTCGTTCCCTGCTCTATTCCAAGCATCTAAAACAGTACTTATGTAAA
This sequence comes from Kogia breviceps, assembly GCF_026419965.1. Lineage (NCBI taxonomy): Eukaryota > Metazoa > Chordata > Mammalia > Artiodactyla > Physeteridae > Kogia > Kogia breviceps. Next base: position 57,408,976 of record NC_081323.1, read on the forward strand.
TGGACAATAAATATTTATTATTTAAATGAATACATTCATTCTCTTTCTTCTGGGTATTTGCATACACTGTTTCATTTACCTAACAATCTCTCTTCTCTTATCCCCTCCAGATGCACACTTTGCCTGCTAACTCTTCCTTATCCTTAAATTCTCAATTCATAGGTCACTTATTCCAGAAGGCATATGCCACTTCCTCCAGGAAGTATATGCCACTTCCTCCAAGTCACCATGTGACTTCCCAAGTTAGAGATGGGTTTCTCCTGTGTCTCCCACAGTACTTATTACACTATTTACAATTGACTGTTCATATGTTTTATTCCTCTGTAGACTGTAAGCTTCAGGAGCACAGGGTCCTTGTGTACCTTTGACTCTTAAGCTCCCTGCCATAAGGTCTAATATAGTGCCTGTACTTGGTAGGTGTGCAATTAATATTGATTGAATAGTGAATTTTAACCCTCTGTCTCTTTTCTCTCATTTTTATCCAAACATCTCAAGAGTGGTCTATACTCAATGTCTTCTTTTATCTCAGCCTACTGCAAGTTGACTCTTGGGCCTGTCATTGGACTTCTCTGGGGGAGATGCCTGTGGATTCTATGCTGCCAAACTCATCAGATACCCTCCAGCCCTAACCTTATTTGTCCTCCCTGTGGCACTTCATACCACCAGCCAGTCCTCCTTGACACTCTGTCTATAATGGCAACCATGGTGCCCAGATCTTGCAACATGCAGGCAATGCAGGGGCGTTTTGGCTAGCGGAGAACAGGAGATTTTGTTGGCTACTGGCAAGGCCCTGTAGCGTGAGAATGGGTAATGCTGAGACCTAACTTCCTGCAAAGAATGGGAATTTCATCAAGGTTTTATTATAATTTTGGGGTCTGTAAATTCCCACATTCCTTCTACCAATTCTGTCCTCTTCTCAATACAAAACTGTGACTATTCTTAGGGCTGGAAAGGTGGGAAAATGCATGGAAGCAGCTTGCTGCCTATCCTTAGTTTCTGGAGGTGGGGGGGTGGGGGGCTTTCACATTAACATTTCCAGGAGATCATAAGCATTCTCCTCTGTGGCCTGTGGTCAAAACTCAGAGATTCTTAATTCTGTTATTTTGAATACCACATGGTGGGAAACAGACATTTTCCTCCTTTTATGCCTTATAGACATTTCTGGAAGCAGGTCTGTTTAACAGAAGTATTCTAACTCAATTAGCTGGGAAGAAAAAGTACAAAAGAAAGCCATTATGCAAATGTCAGGCCTTGTGGGACACCAGGGAAAGGGTGACAGTATAAGCTTTTGAATGTGTTTCCAATTCTATTTTCATATTAGGCCTTTGTGTGATAACTATTACCAATAATATGTCTTAATGCCCTTTGCCCTTGGGATGCTCTTGGTTCTCTTTTCTCTAGGAGGGTCCCAGGTCCTCTATGCTGGATAGCCTTCTCCCTTCTTTTAGGGTGGGAGGGTCACTTGTTCTACCTTCATATGTATTTCAATAGAAATTACTTGAGGACCATGGCCTTAGTTTTTTTACAACTTAAGTTTAGGGTTATGACCCTGGAATTTGTGAGAATTTTTTGCCCCCAATGTATCACATCTATTGAGTCCACCCCATACTATTCTTTCCAGGACCTCATTCCCCTTGTCACTTGTTCATTCACTAGTTAATGTGTTCATTCATCCAATATGATGCTGTGGCTATGAGGACACAGAGAAGATGATCTTTTATTGGCTGTCTTTTATTTCCAGGGTGAGAAGCTTTGAAATCCCTGGCACTATTTTTGTCTCTAGCTCTAAGGCAGAGTTCTTCCTGAGCTCATGGCAAGGTTAGAATGACCTCTCATCATTCAGGAAAAAGAAAGATTTGATGGAACAGATGTATTTCTGTTCCATCCAAGCTTATTTCCAAGGACACCATCCGTGGCAAAGTGTGGTAATTGGGGATCTGCAGTGATATGTCAAGTTGGATCGGAGCCTCTAGCAATTTTACTTAGAGTCTGTGAAGGCTGCCTTTTTCCTAGATACTGGAACTGCCAGGGTCAGGACTCAATGAAAGAACCTTTTGGTCTTGTCACCTTTGGTTATGCATTGGATCAAGGCTGTGATGGTCGATTCTGGTGCCAGGAGCTACTATGAAACACCTGGAGGGTACAGAGCAATTTTTCAGGGTCAGGAGGAGAAGAAGCGGAGAGAACTGGGGGACGAAAGAAAACTTCAGGGGCAATTGTTCTTAGAATCAGAGGATCAGACATGCTGGCACCACTGGGCTCTTTTCCTGGGGCAGATAACAAGGTCCTCAAACTTTCAAGGGCTGGGGAACCTGCCTTTGTGTTCCGGGTGCAAGGCAACCGATCTAGTGGACCGCGGGCCACATTCCGCTGCTCCCGCATCTGATATACCTACAGTACAATATCAAAACCAGGAAATTGATGTTGTACAATATGTGTATGGTTCTATTCCATTTTCACAGATATAGGTTTGTGTAATCATTTATTTCCCTTTCTTCTGACTCTAGCAATGTAAGTTTTATTTTTTTAACATCTTTATTGGAGTATAATTACTTTACAGTCGTTGTTAGTTTCTGCTTTATAATGAAGTGAATCAGCTATATGTATATATATATATCCCCATATTTCCTCCCTCTTGCTTCTCCCTCCTACCCTCCCTATCCCACCCCTCTAGGTGGTCACAAAGCACCGAGCTGATCTCCCTGTGCTATGCGGCTGCTACCCACTAGCTATTTTACATTTGGTAGTGTATATATGCCAGTGCCACTCTCTCACTTCGTCCCAGCTTAACCTTCCCACTCCCCGTGTCCTCAAGTACATTCTCTACGTCTGTGTCTTTATTCCTGTCCTGACCCTAGGATCTTCAGAACCATTTTTTTTTCTTAGATTGCATATATATGTGATAGCATACAATATTTGTTTTTCTCTTTCTGACTTACTTCACTCTGTATGACAGACTCTAGGTCCATCCACCTCACTACAAATAACTTGATTTCGTTTCTTTTTATGGCTGAGTAATATTCCATTGTATATATGTGCCACATCTTCTTTATCCGTTCATCTTTCGATGGACACTTAGGTTGCTTCCATGTCCTGGCTATTGTAAATAGAGCTGCAATGAATATTGTGGTACATGACTCTTTTTGAATTATGGTTTTCTCAGGGTATAAGCCCAGTAGTGGGATTGCTGTGTTGTATGGTAGTTCTCTTTTCCTCCATACTGTTCTCCATAGTGGTTGTATCAATTTACATTCCCACCAACAGTGCAAGAGGTTTCCCTTTTCTCCACACCCTCTCCAGCATTCATTGTTTGTAGATTTTTTGATGATGGTCATTCTGACTGGTGTGAGGTGATACCTCATTGTACTTTTGATTTACAGTTCTCTGATGATTAGTGATGTTGAGCATCCTTTCATGTGTTTGTTGGCAACCTGTATATCTTCTTTGGAGAAATGTCTATTTAGGTCTTCTGCCCAGTTTTAGATTGGGTTGTTTGTTTTTCTCATATTGAGCTGCATGAACTGCTTGTAAATTTTGGAGATTAATCCTTTGTCAGTTGCTTCATCTGCAAATATTTTCCCCCATTCTGAGGGTTGTCTTTTCTTTCTTTTTTTTTTTTTAACATCTTTATTGGAGTATAATTGCTTTACAATGGCGTGTTAGTTTCTGCTTTATAACAAAGTGAATCAGTTATACATATACATATGTTCCCATATCTCTTCCCTCTTGTGTCTCCCTCCCTCCCACCCTCCCTATTCCACCCCTCTAGATGGTCACAAAGCACCGAGCTGATCTCCCTGTGCTATGCGTCTGCTTCCCACTAGCTATCTGTTTTACATTTGGTAGTGTATATATGTCAGTGCCACTGTCTCACTTTGTCACAGCTTACCCTTCCCTCTCCCCGTGTCCTCAAGTCCATTCTCTACATCTGCATCTTTATTCCCATCCTGCCCCTAGGTTCTTCATGACCTTTTTTTTTTCTTAGATTCCATATATTTGTGTTAGCATACGGTATTTGTCTTTCTCTTTCTGACTTGAATAACATTTTTATTGAAATATAACTCATACGCCATACAATTCACCCATTTAAGGAGTACAATTCAGTGGTTTCCAGGATGTGCAGCCATACTCACAGTAAGTTTTAAAACACTTCTGTCACCCCCAACATCCTCATACTTATTAGCACTCACCTCCCACTTCCCATCCCCCTCCCCGGCCCCCGTCAACCACTGATCTGCTTTCTGTCTCTTACCACAATTTATAAATGTACATTTACGTGTGTGTGTGTGTGTGTGTGTGTGTGTGTGTGTGTGTGTGTACTGTCTCTCACTGCCAATAGACTGTGAGCTCCACGTGGGTTGGAGCCACATCTGTTTTATCCACCACTCCAAGCACACAATACACATTTGTTGAAAATAATAGAGAAGGGAGTTTCTCCTCCCCCCTACCCACAACTATAATGCATCACCTTCTCGACTTGATTATGCTTCTCTCTGGATTAAATTTTCATTTCCTCCCACTGAATCTGTCCTTCTGGCTCTCTTCTTGGATTGTTGCATTTCTTCAGTCTAATAAGAAATGATAATAATAGCTTTTATTTGCATAACGTGTCTGTGTTTTTTTCCACCTTTATTGAAATATAATTGACATGTAACGTTGTGTAAGTTTAAGGTCTACAAGATAAGATTTGATATATGTATATATTGCAAAATGATTATTACCACAGTGAAGTTAACATCTATAATCACCACATTTTTTTTTTTTTTTGTGTGTGTGTGTGTGTGTGTGTAGTAAGAACTTTAAAAATCTACTCTCAGCAACTTCCAAGTGTATTACAGTTCAGTGCTGTTCACTGTAGCCACCATGCTGTTCACTACATCCCCAGAACTGTTCATCTTATAACTGCAAGTTTATGCCTTTGACTACCTTCACCCATTCCCCCCACCCTGTGTTTGTTCCCGGGTCTGTACAAATATTTCTATTCAATTGTATGGGCTTTCTCTTCTGATTTCTTCCTCTTCGCTAAGGAAATGAATCCTTCTTTGGGGTTTATTCCCTCCTTTCTGTGTCATGTGAGGCCATCTGTGGCGTTGCCAGAAGCAAAAGGTGCAATCCCAACTGCCTGTCACTTAAAGAATAGATTGATCATTTATGACCCCAAGAAGACTTGTTATGGGGTGAAAACCATACATTTTGGACAAAGGACCAACTGTCCAATAAATTTTGGGAATCCATCCCAGTGTTCTTACTTCTCTAGTTGATTCACAATCAGTCGTCTTGGTCATCTCACTTCCTAAACAAAGAATTGGAGACAGGTGTCCTGTTGGTGAGATGCCATTGGATCAGACCTTGACCTTGGCAGCCACGACCAGTTTCTTATATGGATTGTTTTTGTAGCTTCTGCAGGTTGAAGGATGGCACTTGAAATAGTTCCAGTCACCCAGACCCAACAATTGCTCTACCCATCATCAGGAAGCAGGAGGCAGTGTTGATGTCAGGAAAAGGTATCTGGGGTTCGTTACTGTGGCTGCAACCTTAGGGGGAGACACTGGGTGAGAAAGATGACACAGATCAGCCGAATAAACAGGGCTCAGAGCAAACAAGAACTACCTCTTCCTTGTCCTTTGCTGAGCTACCTCCAAGGCATTCTGGGGTTCAGAAGGAAAAGTGGTACGTGTGTGTGTGTGTGTGTGTTTGTGTGTGTGTGAGTCACTCTGCATTAGAATTTGGAAGTCAATTTTCCTCTTTTTTGACAACAACCTATGGAATCTCATCTGTAAGGAGTTCTAAGATATTTTCCAATAGCCAGTCTGTTTAGGCTGGTGCCACGTGGAAATGAGATCTTGGACAGGCTACTGGGGTGGGAGTCTTAATCCAGCCAAGCCTGGTCTTGCTCCTCCCGGTCACTCTCAGTTTTTATACTGAGGTTAATGTGTGAGCCTGTTTAGACTGGCTTATGGCAGCTCTCCAGTTGCCTTCCACACACCAGGAAGATAGACAATAGACAAATAATCAAACACAAAAATATCCATTTGCAAAAGGTGGTGCAGTATGTAAAGTGTGTCATGGCATTTACTTTAGATGGAGTGGTTAAAAATAAAAATTTTGGAGTTGGAGTTCAATACGTGCTGACCCACTGCTTCTGGTTATTACATTTTGCTTCTGGCTGATTTCCTGGTATTGGCTGATTTTTTTCGTAATGTGTCCCATTTCCTAGAGATTGCAGGAAAACAAGAGTAAAACAAAAATCAACCGCAATATGGAGAAACCACCTGAATGGCTTTAGAATGCTTTGAAACTGTTTATTTTTTGTTGTGTATTGGACAGGGAGACACTCACAAATGAGCCACAAGACAATTCACCTGCAGACACTCCACATTGACTCAATCCCTTCTTGTGTATTTAATCAAATAGCAGCATAATAAATTAGCAGTGATTCATTTGGACACCAAATACCAAGTTGTTCTCCTAAGTGACCTGGATTGATTTCCACGTGTCGCAATTCATCAGAAGGAATTGGCTTCACCGCTGGGAGTCCAAATACTCTAACACATTTTTGGTCTCACTTTCACTTTAACGGGCAAAAGACATTTGGTTTTCTGCCTTAGATGGTAAGCCTCACAATTAGTGAGACTGGAAATGCCAAACAAAGGCCCTCAGATGGATTGGCTTTCCCAGAACAGAAAGGCCTTGGGAGCAGCTGGGGGAAACCAGATGGAACTTGTACTTGGGAGAGGAAGGATGGGCCGTCTAGCTATATCCCACATCCTGTGGCCTCATGGATATGTGGGCATGCGTGGCCCCAGGGCTACATCACTTTGGAGTGGTTGTGAGTTATACCACACTTGTCCGAGTAAAAGCTGATGTCAATAGCTAACATATATCGAGTCTTTACGATGCAACAAGCATCCTTCTAAATGTATTACAAGTGCTAACTCATTTAATCTTTACAACCACCCCACGAGGCAGGTAGCACTATAGGTTCCACTTTATAGAGCAGGAAAATGGGCATCCAGAGGAAAAGTAACCTGCCCAGGGTCCCAGAGTGAGATGGTGGTGGATCAGGCTTCCTATAAAGAATGGGGCTAATTTCTATGTCTGTACATGGAGGGGAATCCAACTCAAATGGTAGTAGTGGAATATTCAGATTAACAGCAAAAGGGCCTTGTGGTTGGAAGGACTCTGTCTACGTTTAGGTGAAATCACCATCTAAACCACTATCGTCATCTCCACTTATCGTCCACCACTTATCGTCACTGTTTTTTGTCAGTAAATTCGTTGTCCCTGTTGGTGGAGATGGGACAGGTAGCAGAGCAAAGTTTGTGGGGATAAGCACACAGTACTTTGGAATTTAAGAGTTAGGTACATAGTTATGTAGGGATGGGTGAGTGTTGTCACTTTGTCAGTTTTTGTCATCAGTAGTGAGCTGGCATAGTTTGGATAAATTCTATGGTTTCCTGAAGTTCCTTTTCTGCCCACTGTCAGTGTGGGTATGTCCTCTCCTGTGCTTTCTCTCTCATCATACTCTCCTCATGTCCTCAGCTTTGCTCAGTGATGGCCTTAAGAACCCATGTTTTTCTTTTTTAAATTTATTTTTGTTGAAGCATAGTTGAATTACAATGTTGTGTTAATTACTACTGTACAGCAAAGTGACTCAGTTATACATATAAATATATATATATATATTCTTTTAAATATTCTTTTCCATTATGGTTTATCATAGGATATTGAATATAAAAGAACTCATGTTTTGAAGTCTATACCTAAGATGTTTGATTTTTCACTCATCCTGCCAAATAACTGGGTTGGAAAGTCGTGGCACCTCTTCTTCATGTGTCCTCGTGAGGGGTTGAAACCTCTCACCTGACTCAAGGCATTAGTCAGGGAAGGTAGACTATCTCTTAAGGGTTGACTGCCCCAGTGTGGGTGTCCTTGGAGTTAAGTGAATAGGCTTTGAAAACAGACACATTTTTGAAACCTGGTTCTGACTATGCCTCACCTTGGGCAGGTCACCTATATCAGCTGATTTTCTGATTACCTCTCTGTAAAATGGAAGGAATGATATTCCCTTCAGAAACTTTTGGTAAGGAGTAATGATAAGAGTTAATGTTCCTTTTGAGCACCCCCTATATTTTGGCCACTGTGTTAGGAACTTAAATTTACCATCTCATTGGATACTCAGAACAGCTCCATGAGGCAGGGACTTTATCATTCCCATTTCACAGATGAGGAAACTGAGGCTTAGAGGGATGAAATAAAATGCCCAAAGTCAATGAAATGGTGGGACCTGGAACCTGTATGACTCCAGAGCCATTTCTCTTAACCTCTCAGCATGACAGAATGGGTCAAGTATTCAATGACTCTCCTTTTTCCCTTCCTCATGGCCCTATGATCTTTATTTTGGGCATCCTGTGTGGGGATGAGAAATAAGGATTATTTTTCTCCTCTTTCTTTCTTGATGTGGTTCTGTCTGTTTGGGGTTCATCCTGTTCTGTCTCCTACATAAGAGGATCCTAGTAAAAGAACAGGACATTATGTCAGTCATATTGCAGATATCATAAAGATTAAAAACCCGGAGTGATGGCAACTCGACAGTTAAGGGAGAATTTCCACATTAGGACTGGGGTTTAAACTTTATCAGCCTTTTCATAGCACCAACACGTGGTGACATTCACAGAGGAGCATTTTATAGGGCATAGAAACCCAACACATGGTGAGGCATCTGGGTGTGTCCTCCTGACCCACCGAACACAGGACCAGGCCTCAGAGCCTCTCATGGCTGCTCCTCTATCTGTTCCCTCTTTTTCCCTTCTAACCCAAAGTGTCACACACAGCTGGGTTTGCATACACTATTGGTTTGAACCAGAAGGTCTGGTTTCTAATTCTGACTTTATCACTTCCTCACCATGTGCTCGAACCTCCATTTCCTCATCTGTAAATGGGGATAAAACTGTTGTCATGAGGTTTCAATGTGAATTAGTACGTCAAGTCCTTAGAATAGTTCCCAGTCCCAGGTGAGTCTTCAATAAATATCAGCCATTTGACCATTCTGAGTGCTTAATCACCAGTCAGGCCAGGTTAGCCCCCATGCGCAGACTAATGTTGGACATCAAAAACATTACCTGTATTATGCTTATTAAATATCTTGGAGACCTTAAAAAAAATTAAGACAGTGAGTTCAGAACTCTAAGAGTCAGAGATCAGCCAAGGGTGTTTTCTTCTTTGTGGACCAGTGATGAAGCAACTCATCTTCTACTTTCATAAGTAAGGTGCGGACCCTTTCTTATTTCTAATAGGAATATTACAAGACACACCGTATGCATCTCTCATGGTGCAGAGCAAGCCTTTGCTTCACATCTCAGATGTGTGCCCTTTCCCTTGTGGAACTTAAGTAAATGGTTTCTTGGGAATAGAAGGGTTTAATCCAGGTGGTTCCATGGACTCCCAGGAATCTTTCACCAAGTCCATCCTGTATCAGAGGATGGAGACTCTAACGTGGCTCAGAAGCTCCCCAGGCCTTCTGGGAAGGCCCCAGTCATTTATTTATTCTTTCACATCTTTTGACAAAATTTATTGCATGGATACTATGTTCATAGTGCTCTTCTGGGCAGTGGGGACACAGCAGTGGAGGAGACCAACAAAAATCTCTGACTTCAATAGACCTTATATTCTTGGCAGGATTTCTCAATCTTGGCACTATTAACATTTGGGTCCAGATGATGTCTCATTATGGGAGGCGGTCCTGTGCTTCGTAGGGTGTTTAGCAGCATTCTTGGTCTCTACCCACTAGAGGCCAGTAGCATCCCCTCCCACTGTTGTGACAAGCAGAATCTCTCCAGGCCATGCCACGTGGCCCCTGGGGGGCCAACCGCCCATGGCTGGGAGTCATTTTTCTATGGGGAAGGAGATGATGACCTGTAAAACAGCATCATGGAGAACAACTAACAGGGAGAAGGGGGGGGCCCAGGGGAGGGGTTGGCTATTCTACAGAAGGTACAAAGCAAAGCCCACTGAGATGACGTCTGAGCCAAGATGTAAAGAGGTGAGGGAGCGAGCCTTGTGGACATCCAAGAAAGGGCACCAGGGGGATGAGGCCAGACGGGTAACAGTGGTAGGAGCTAGGGGAAGATGGCTGCTGAAGGCTCTTACTCTGAGGGAGGTAGGAGGTGCTGAAGGCTTTAAGCAGAAGAGCAGCATGACCTGGCTTTTTTTTAAAAAATTCATTTTATTTACTTATTTTTGGCTGCGTTGGGTCTTTGTTGTTGTGCGCGGGCTTTCTCTAGTTGCGGTGCATGGGCTTCTCATTGTGGTGGCTTCTCTTGTTGCGGAGCACAGGCTCTAGGCACACGGGCTTCAGTAGTTGTGGCTCACGGGCTCAGTAGTTGTGGCTCGCGGACTCTAGAGCACAGGCTCAGGAGTTGTGGTGCACGGGCTTAGCTGCTCTGCGGCACGTGGGATCTTCCCTGACCAGGGATCGAACCCGTGCCCCCTGCAGTGGAAGCACGGAGTCTTAACCACTGGACCACCAGGGAAGTCAACCTGACTTATGTTTAGGAAGGATGCCCTGGCCGTACAGGGCAAGGGCAGGCACAGGGAGGATACTGAGGAGGCTGCTGTAATGATGGTGGTCCAGACCAGGGTGGTGGAGATGGAGATGGTGAGACTCTGGTTGTTGGCTGTGTTCTAAGGGTGAGGCTGGGAGGATCTACTGATGGATCAGAGATACAGTGGGAGGGGAACAGAAGTATCGGGGATGATGCTGAGGCATCCGGAGTGAGCAGTGGAAGAAAGGCATTTCAGAGTTCCCCCTGGCAGCTGTTGGAAACGCTGGTCCTTGTCCCCAGCCTTGGGTGGGGTGGTGAAGGCCATAAAAGTGGTTCCTCTTCAGTTTTCTCATCACTGCTTTGGCCTGAGCTGTTCCACAACCCCTCCCCTACCTGCATCACAATCACCTTTGGGTGCTCTTAATATGCAGATTCCTGAGCCCCACCCAAATATACTGAATTAGAATTACTAGGGGTGGAGCCTGGGAAACTGCATTTCAGTATATGCTCCAGATCATTTGGACATGGCTTGTTTTGAGAGCTCCAGCCCCAGGACATGCACCAGGAATAGATTGGAGCTTCCTGAAGCAGAGCCTTCCTTTGCCTGGCTGTGTCCCTGGTCCCAAATCTTGGCCCCTGTATTTATCCTTCCCTGCCCCCTGCCAGGCCTCCCAAGGCTCCTCTCTATGGAACAGGCCTGTCCTGTGCCACATCCTGTTTATCATTCAGCTTCTTCACTTTGCCCACCTGATGCCATTCTTTCTGATGAGATCTTCAGGTTTTCAGATTTTATTTTGGGTGAAAGGCTGACAACAAGCAGAGTTATAATCTTAGAATGGTAGAATTTCATACCTGCAAGGGACCTGTGAGGGTATCACAATCGTTTCATTTTCTTCCAGGTGAGGAAACTAAGGCTCAGAAGGAGAAATAATTTTGTGCAGTTTGACCCAACAAGTAATGCTGCTAGCTGCTCTCGCTTGGAAAACATAAGATTCAACCGTGTTGCATCAGAATCTTTCCCTTTGCAGCCCCTGTGAAGGCTTTTCATCCCCTCACAAGCCTGTCCTGCCACGTCTCAATTGCTGTTTTTATTTGTAACTTAAGAAAATGATTACATATTTTGAGTGGAGTGTCAGCACTTTTCTAATTCCTCCATATTACGGTCTCCGAACCCTCTGAACTCTGGAAAATCAGGAAATTGGGGAAACTTTTAGGAGAATCGGAGGCTGTAAGTAAACTCTTGAAATTCATGATTTTGCTTTTTTTTTTTTCATTTTGCAAGAAAGTATTGTCTCCAGAAGGGGAGGCTTCACAAAGCCAGACCTGAGCTGTAAAGACGGTGGGAGCCCAACTGCCCTGCAGAGAGCCTGGCTTTTCCAGTCCTGCTGCTTGAAAAATACTGCGCTAAATGGCTTTGGCCCCATCCCCCTGACTACTCAGATAACTAATGGATACTTTAATAACTTTGTGATAATAAGGGTCATTCACCTTGTGGTACAACCGCCTCTGCTGAGGGATTTCACGTTGGGGTTATTTTATTATCATGGAAGCATATTTGCTTTATAATTTCATCACAATTATGAAGCTTCCTTTACCTAAGAACACCCTAAATTGCTCTCTCTAAATAGGCTGTTTCTTAATTTTAATTCTGAGAAGTTGGATATTGAGGAATGGATGAAATAAAGGAAAAGTAAGTCACCATCATCATTAGCGTCACCATCATCGTCACCATTATATCATCACTTTCATCATCATTGCCATTATTGTCACCACTATTGTAGTCATTTTCATTGTCATCCCCATTACCGGTGTCATCATTACCATCATTTTCATCATCATCATCCTTATCAGTACAGCCACCATTTATTGGTAACTTGTCCTTCCTGTGTGCTAGCTCAGATGATCACCCTAACAGCTCTATGTCAGGCAGGTACCACTTTTCTCATCTTATGGATGATACACCTAGAGCTCAGAAGAGTCAACTTCCTTGTCCAAATCCTCTCTGGAAAATGGCAATTTCTGGCACCACATTCCCTGGCACCTACTCTTACCTGATGGGTGTGGAACACACGTCCCATGCCAACTATGGTTGGAGCAACCTGTCTCAGAGGTAAAACTTCCAGAGGCACATGGAGTAGTCAGAAGTGCCACATGGTATAGACCATGGGTCCCCAACCCCCAGGCCACAGACTGGTACCAGTTCGTGGCCTGTTAGGAACCGGGCCACACAGCAGGAGGTGAGCAGTGGGCAAGCGAGCAAAGCTTCATCTGTATTTACAGCCGCTCCCCATCGCTCACATTACTGCCTGATCTCTGCCTCCTGTCAGCATCATGGTGAGTTGTATAATTATTTCATTATATATTACAATGTAATAATAATAGAAATAAAGTGCACAATAAATGTAATGTGCTTGAAACATCCCGAAACCACCCCCCACCCTGGGTCCGTGGAAAAATTGTCTTCCACGAGACCGGTCCCTGGTGCCAAAATGGTTGGGGACCACTGGTATAGACCTAACCAGTAAATAATCAACTAACCTCGATTGACCTAATTGGGCTGATCACCTCTCTGTCAAAATAGGAAGAAGTGCTAACTCCGTCTCTACTTGGAATGCGATGTAACCTCTTCATGAGCTGGAATTACCACCCAGAGAATCTGGTGCCAAGATACCCAATTTCCCCTCATTTTTAATAATAGCATCAAAAGCTGGCATTATATGAAGTTTGTAGTAAATGGATCACCAGTGTTTGCACTTTGAAGTGAGGTCGTCTGCTCATCTGGGCTAGGGCTACTAGGGTTGGAAGCTTTACAGCCATTTCTTCTCTTGATGGAGTCCTGTCAAGATGGACTTGATGTTCCTTCTTCCTCTTTTCCTTTGTTCCCTCCCTGCTTATCTTTCTGTTGAGTCCAAAGTCCATATCAATCACGAAAATAGTTTTCAAAATCAAAGCAAATAGCCTCCACCCACCCACCCAAGAGAGGAACTAAATAAATTTTTTTCCATTTGTCAGAACTGCAAGTCCGTTAATTGGGTACTGATAATTTCCCAGATGAATCCAAAAAGATGTGCATCCTGGCCCCTTTCTCCCAAAGATCCAGATGACATTTTGCATTAACAGGAACTAGGAGAAGGGCCAACATCAATTTTAGGTTGATTTTGGAGATACTGCAAACATGTTGACTCATTTGTCTCTTTGGTCCTTTTGCTTCTCCATTATGGGGAGTTTCCATCAAAGTCCATTTCTTAAAGGTGCACCTTCTGGGTTGATATGTCAGGAGCTGCCCTGTTGATAAAGAAATTCAGGTGCAAATGCAGGTATTCTGGGGAATAAGGAGCTGCAGTGTCTGAGTGCTGGAGAACTAAATAAATATAGGGAAGGGATATTTCAGAGCTGTTATTGATTGGATGCCGAGGAGTTATTAAGTTCTAAGAATAGCTTATTACACCGCTTGGGCCAAGATTAAAGAGGAGTTAAGCCATGGATATCCATTGGGAACCATATCTACAGTTCAGAGCCCTCTGCTGAAACCCCTTCCCTCCTGACCTGTGTCTCCTCCCCCCCATCCCCTGCCTTCCCCATCCCCTCGCCTCCAGGTTGTCTGATATAAGACACTGTCAGGACCTTTTCCAAGTTGGTTTATCTCTCTCAATTGAACACCCCTAGGAGCCCCATGTGGGATGTCTTTATCAAAGCACACATTTCCCCAACTTAACAAAAACCATTTTCCAAGAGAAAAGAGCAGTGGAATTATTTCGTGGGGATCTGAAAACAGGCAGACTTGGGATGTCAGGAACATCTTATTAGGCTGATTGGCTCTTGGTAGCTAAATCAGGGGTTTCCTTCACATTGGGGGTGTTAGGGAGGCATGGACCTGTCTTGGGGGTAGGCTCACCCCAGCATTGTGAGGTCAAAACAGTGTGGGGCTTCAACAGCTAAAATTGAGTGGGAACAGTGGTGCCTTATCTGTATAATTAGCATTCATGTGCTCTTTTTCCATCCTCATTCCCAGTGAATCATCTGATGTCCAGTCCCTTGCAACACAGACCATTCCCCATAAATAATTTTAATGACTTCTATTACTACAGGTTTGCAAATCTGTAGTAATAGAAGTCATTAAAACTTCTAATGGGGCCAGGTGTGGTCTGGGGCCAGGTGTGGGGGCCAGGTGTGCTCTGGAATTCATCGTTTTTCAGATTTTAGAAAGGCTCTGAGGTGCCTATGCTACACATTACATCATACCTCCAGTGGTGCCTGGGGCAGCACTTCATAACCAAACACGTGAATATTTCTGCAAATAAGCCAATATTCATACTAAGAGGGATAAATAAATACCATTAGGCTGATGAATGGCTGTTCTTTAGGTCATAAACAGTCCAGTTGAATACGGGAGATTTCTTTTGGTCCAACCTAATATAAAGCGTCTCATGTTAAGTCAGGGGAGATTTCCCACCAGATGAATCTAAGTCAGTTTTAAGAAGAAAGTTTCTGTTTGCAAAGAGGTTTTGGGTTTTGGAATTTCTGATGAATGACCTGGGTTTTTACCTACTTGCCCTTGTTTGTCAGAAGGAACACTGGCCTCTGTTCTTCTGGGTAACCAAATTTTACTTGTTGGAGGGTGTGTGTGTGTGTGTGTGTGTGTGTGTGTGTGTGTGTGTGTGTGTGTGTGTGAGTGTAAGTATAAATGTAAATGTAAGAGAGGGAGGATGGGAGAGAGAGAGAGAGCTCTCTCCCTCATCCTTCCTGCATCTCAAGAAGGACCTTGGATCCCAAACCCTGCCAGGAAAATCCTATCCATGGTCTGACATTTAGAAGTTTATTGACTGGAATGAAAGAATTGTCAATTTCAAAACATGAAAAGCCACTGGGAGATCAGGTGCTTTCTGCAAACATTCCCGCACAGTGACTCATGGCATGAAAAAAAAGAAAAAGAAAAGCTGCCTTGTTTTATTAATTTAGTTCTGACAGCTGTTAGTTCTGAGGCCTTCAAGGTTCTCAGCAGATATTAAAGAATCCTCAGGAACCCCTCTGTGAAATACCAATAATGAACCATGTAGGAAGTGGAGGTTAAATGAAGATTAAACCCCACCCCCGGGCCAGGTTGTTTCCGTCCCTTCAACCCCAGAGGTCCTGGTACACAGAGGCTGCACATGCCTAATTCCCCAGCGAGGTCAAAATGGAACCTGGCATCTTCTCCCCGACTTGCACTTCCACGGGGGTCTCTCAGCTCAGGGAGCAGCACAGATGGCTGCCCAGGTGCTTTTACAGAAACCCTGGAGTCATCCTTTCCTGTACCTCCCTCACTCCCACACCCCTTAAATTCTCCTGTCCTAGGAAATCCATCCCCAAACACATTCCCCTCCACCTCCCTCTTCTGTCCACTTTCCCAGCATCTTGGATTCTTGGATCCTCCTGCAGCCTCCTCCTGCTTCCTTCCTGTCCATTCCTGCACCCCCTTAAATCCAGAGCAGTCTTTTCGAACACACCTGACCTTGCCCAAACACCTGCTGCTATCTGAGAATGGTTGAAGTTCTTAGCATGGCCTTTAAGACCCCGAATTTCCTGTCCTGCCCACTCCAGTGATACTAGTTTGGCTTATAAAGTGCCAGCCTAGGGTCTTTGCTGAGGCTGCCCCCTCTGCCAGGATTGCTTCCAGCCCCACTTCTTCCGCCAACTCCTGTCATTCTTTGGATCTTTATGCACTGGGGAGATCTCATAGCATCCTGGACTTTTCCTTTCATGGCTCTTCTCACACCTCTCACTACCCAATTAATTCTGTAATTCCGCATTTAACATCTCCCACAACAGACTCTAAGCCCAGAGAGGGCAGGGACCCCGCCTGTCTCCTCTGCAGCGGCCTCCCCAAGTCTACCGCAGTGATGATGCAGGTCTAGCCACAGGTGGGTGGGTGAGGGTTGTGCCTGGAGGGGCAGTGAGTGCAGTCTTGCTTTTCTGGGTTCGCGTGAGCACTGGCTGATTGGATTCCACTCTGATCTGGGAGCAGCTGAGGAGACTGATTGGTAATGGAGCTTGTGGGAAAACATCCCCAGCTGCATGGGTCTCAGCTTCGCCTGGCACCGCTTCCCTGGGATAAGTGCCGACTGAGCTTGTGGATCTTCTCAAGGACTGGGAGGAGTGGCTCCCTCCCCTCCTCGCCCCCCCCTCCCCCCGGGGGGAGGTACAGACTTTTCACTTCATCACCCGGCTGACTTGGAAGCTGCCCATGCCAGGCTGCCAGCAAGGCGGGCATTAGACCAAGGCCAGGGCTGCTCGGCTGGGTTGCCTCCTCCAGCTGGTTCCGCTTCAACACTCATCATTCTCCCTGGGAGGTGCTGAGCCTCCAAACATCTGCTTTATGTGGGCTTTGAGCTCCCCACGCATGCCATCTTTGGGGAGTGGATGGAAATGTTACCTTTTGTGGTATCTGGAGCTGCCCTGGCTTTGCTTGTGGGCAGTGCCTCCAGATCCTATTGCCTGCCTGGGGATGGGGGAATCCTACAGTCAGGTTTAATTAAAGGTAAACTGATGGGATTTCAACCAAGGGCAACCCAGGGGCAGGAATCTGTTCAGCAGATGACCTTACATTTATGTCATAACCCGTCTTAATGATCCCATTCCTCATTGGCGAGGCGAGCCTGGAACCATATGCTCAGAGGCAGGCACCTCCCTGCCACTTCCCAGTCTTACCAGGTGGGGATGGGGAGGTTTTGAGAACAGGTCAGAGCTCTCCTGGGACAGGCCAAGCAAGGGGCATTTCCTTCATCTTGACTCCTCCGAGCAGGAAGTCTTCAGGCTGTGAAAATGCAAGGAATGTCGGTGTGGGCAGGCCTGGGATGTGTTCTTAATGAGATGGAAAGGGTTGTCTGTCTTCCTGCATGAGTGCAAGTACCCAAGCTAAGGGCCCTCAGAGACTGTACTTGACTGGATCCAGAGGAGGATGGGGAAAGGCTGCCCTGGACTCATGTTTGCATTTTTCTGACAAAAATGAAAATAGTAGCTAAAGCATGAGGCTGCTTAAAAATGCTGCCAGTTCAGACTGAGCACTTTTCATGTGCTAGGGACCATGCTAGGTTCCACAAGGAACCGAAATATGGCTAAGACCCAGGCCTTACCTTGAGGAGGTTGCGCTCATTAGGGAGAATAAACCATTTGCATGATTAAATACACTCAGCACATATGTAGTGATACCTTCTATGTGCCAGTGGGGACTTCACTGGGGGTAGAAAAAGCAGCATCCATGGGACACAGATGGGGTACAGTTCTTAGGGGAGACAGTTATCCACATAATTATGCAAATGATGCAAATTAGTAATCTCAAGCTTTAGGAAGTGCCATAATGTACATGATGCTGCAAGGGTACGTCACAGGAGTTTCTTGCCTGGTGTGGCACATCACAGAAAGCTTCCTGGAAGAGGTGATGTTTGGACTGTGGCCTAAAGGATATGTAGGAGTTCAACAGCAGAACCAAACTAGCTTTCCAAGCAGGGATGACAACAGGTGTAGCTGGAGCTCAGAGAGTGAGAGGGTCAAGAGTGGAGGAAGAGAGTGAAGAAGAGAGCTGTAGGCAGACCATACACAAGGCCTTGTTGACCTAGGTAGGGTGTGTGGACTTGACCCAGGAACAGGGAGAAGCAGCCAGAGGTAGGAGCGATGTGAGATTTAGGAAAGGAGGTGAGGATGCTCTAATGTAGACAAGAAAGTGTAGTTGAAAACAGAACTGAGACACTCATTTGGGGTTTGTGCACGAGGCAACGATTACATTTAGGCAGCAGTTGTTGCGAACAGAAGGTGGCTTCTAATTGCAGTTGTTGAGCGTGGAATCCACATTCAAACTTGCAATTATTTCACTGTTAAAAGAGCTGACAGTTCCCTCTTCTGCAGGAAGGCAGTCCCAAGGGAATCCTAATCCCAGGGATTTGGCTTTCCCGCGGCCCCCTGAGTACCAGACCACACTCCCACGAAGTTGTTCCTGTTGGCTGGCCATGGAGACAGATGCACGTGGGCCACAGGGTAGAGTTGGGCTGAGGAGGGGGAAGGGCCATCTTAGCAAGGACTCTGGATGCGTTCAGAGCAGCTGAGTGAAAGGAGGCAATGACACAGCTTAGTAAAATCAGTGTCTCTCCTTCCACACAGCATTGACTGGAGCCAGCAGAAAGCATTGATGTTACCACTTATCGAGGTTTCGATGTGCTATTGGGGTCCCCACCCCCCTGAAAAATGAGGACACCAAGACAGACAGGTTAAACAACCCTCTCTGGTCACATGTCAAAGTGAGAGCAGAGCTGGAATTTGAACCCAGCCTTGTCAAGGTCTGAAGCACACTGTCTTAACCTCTATGTCGTGCAGTGCCCCAGGAGGGGCTGGGAACTTCCCAGAAGAGGCAGTCGCCAGTTAAGCCCTAAGTGCCTACTGAGTGATGCAAAGGAAAGAAGAGTGATATAGTCAGACAGACTCTATCCCTTATCAGCTTAGTGCAAATATAGCCAAGCAAATGCTTGGGCAACTTGCTTACCCTCTCTGAGTCTTGTTTGTAAAATGAGCTTATATCAATGATAATCTTGATAGTCACACTTATGAGCATGTGCCAGGCTCTTTTCTCAGACCTTTACACATAGTAACTCATTTAGCCTTGCAATGGCCCTCTAGGGAAGGTGCTACTATGATCCCCTTTATATCAGAGGAGGAAACCATGGCACAGAGAGGTACTATAACATGCCCAAGGTCACAAAGCTAAGGAGAGGTCCAGTTTGGCTCTCATAGGTTGTTCTAGAGGTCAATGATATGATTTATGCAAAGTTCTTGCTGCAGGATGCCACACACACAGCAAAAGCCAATACGTACGTTAAGGACATCCATGAATGTTATTTAGCTCTCCTGGGCCTCAGTTTCCTCTCTGTGAAATGGGGATGATAACAGCTATGATTTATTGGGCTTTTTTTGTGAAAAAAATGGGGAATTTAATAAAATAAACAAATATAAATTGACAACACACTTCCTCCTCTTAACCAGAGCTGTATACAAAGAATAGGTAATTCCCTAAGTAGTATGATTTATAGTGTTTTAAAAAGATTGTATTGGGCTTTTATTATCATCTCATTGAACAGTCTCCTGTGATGAAAGCTGTTATCCCATCCTACAGATGGGAAAGCCGAGGTTCAGGGAAATGGAGAGAGCTGTTCAAAGTCATGCATCTATTAAAAGACAGAGCAGGGTGCTTGAATGAGAGCCCATGCTCTTTCTTAACTTCTGTAATGTAGCGGTTCACTGGCTGGTGTCCTTTTCCTTCTCAGGGGCTTGCCTCCAGGTTTGGCCCAGAGATCTCAGGCTGCCCCAGGCATCTCTGGTTCCTCTGAGTCCGGTCCACATCCCTCTAATCAGCCTGCCCAGTGCTCCGTGCTCCTAATGTCCCATTTCTGCAGAAATGGCCCATGATGTCATGTGGGTTACTGACAACGTCTCTCTCAGGAACCCTGAAGAAATCCTGGGCAGATTGGATAAAAAGCCCTTGTCAGACATCCTAATTTTAGTGTTCTCCCTAGTGATTCCATTCAGGAAGTATTTATTTAACACTCCACTTGTTTTGCCATTCTCCCTGACTTCATTTTGCAAAAGCTCCTGTAGTAACCCATGTCTCCTTCACCAGTGCCCCCGCTGCTCTCGTCCTTGGGAAAACTTCAGTGCTGTGTTCAGCATCTCGAGCCAGATATATGTCTGGGTTTCATCTTGCATCACGAATGCCCTCCTTTATCTCCACGCAGCATACCCCAGCATTTTTGCCGGGACTTCTATATGTCCCGTCTCCCCTCATCTTATTAGATATTGTGGCCCACGTGCCAGTGGACACTTTTCCTGCCTTAAGTTTCCTCGCAAGGGCATGATGCTGAATCATTGCTTCTCTCCCAGACTCATTTTTATCATTCCTCCCCAGCTTCTACTTTCAAACTCTCCCCTCACATGGCAGCATGAATAGGTCGGCTGTCCTCTCCTGAGTGTCAGGTACCCTCGGAGGTCAGAGGCCATCCCTGCACCACAGATGGGCAAGGAGGGGGAGTAGTTACCCGCACCTCACTCGTTCACAGGAGACTGAGATTCTCCATGCGTTGGGGGGACCACAGTTCTGTTCTTGCTCATGCTTGTTTCTTGATTCAGTGAGTCGGTAAGTCTGTTAGACATTCCTGTTACAGATCCTATTAATTTTAATGGCTTTAGAGATTAATAGAAGAGAAAGCTTCTCTTGATTGTACAGATGTATGTAGAAGTATGCTTTTATGTATTTATTTTTATTTGGAAAGAAATATGGTCAAGGCAGCAAAAGAGAGACGTCTGGGTCTGTTGGGACTTCTTTGGTTCTTATTAAGAAATAAAAAGAGGTAAAATTTACATAACATAAAATTAATCATTTTGAAGTGAACAACTCAGTGGCATTTATTGTGCAACCATCATCTCTGTCTAGTTCCAAAACATAATCATCTCCCAAAACAAAACCCTGTATCCATGAAGCAGTTATTTCCTATCCCCTTCCCCTCCCAGCCCCTCAGAACCCCTAGTCTACTTTCTGTCTCTATAGATTCACCTATTCTGGACATTTTTATATCAGTGGAATCATATAATATGTGACCTTTGTATCTGGCTTATTTCACTCAGTATAATATTTCCAAGGTTCACCCATATTGTAGCATGAATCAGAATTTCATTTCTTTTCATGGGTGAATAATATTCCATTGCATGGATGGACCATGTTTGTTTATCCATTCATTCCTTGATGGGCATTTGGGTTGTTTCCACCTCTTGGCTCTATTTGTTTGTTTGTTTGTTTGTTTTTAACTTTGCAGACATTGTCTGGGATCTGTGGCTATGCTCTGCACTTAGCTGGTTTTTTCTTTGTGAATCTCCTATGTCTCAACACACTTGCTTCTCTCTGGAAAGAGCAGTTAGAGGTTTAGGGGCTGCTGTGGTAAATGAGAACTACAGAATCTCACAACTGGGAATCTGGCACGGCTAGTTGCGCATGTCCTGCCACCCGATGGGGTAACTTTGACTCCTCAAAGGACAGCTCCTCCAGAACCACCAAATCCTCTACTCTGGGTTTAGACCCATAGTTCACAGCCTGGCAGCATATTGTCATCATCTGGGGAGATTTAAGAATTACTGAAACTCCCACTTCACTTCCAGAGAGCCTGGCTTGATTTGTGTGGGGTCAAGTCCTGGCACAGGACTGTTTGTTGCAAATGTTGAATAGTGGCCTCCAAAATGTATGTCCAGGTCCTAACCCTCAGAGGGAGCCAGGACAGAAAGCTCTGAGGAGGTGCTGTGACACTGCCCCATTGGTTGCTTACCTGTAACAGACAAGCCCTGGCTACTGTAGTATAAGACATTTTTCAGAAGCTACTGGACAGCCCCAGATATTTGCCAATGATCTCTCTGATAAGGGACTTGTATCTAGAATATATAAAGACAATAACCCAATTTAAAAATGGACAAAGGATCTGAATAGACAGTTCTCCAAGGAAGATACACAAATGGCCAGTGAGCATATGAAAAGGTGTTCAACATTGTCAGTCATCAAGCAAATGCAAATCAAAACCACAAAGAGACCCCACTTCACATCCACTAGGTTGGCTATAATCAAAAACAAAGGTAATAACAAGTGTTGATGAGAATGTGGAGAAATTGGAACCCTCATACACTGTTGATGAGAATGTAAAATGGTACAGCTGCTTTGGAAAACAATTGTTCCTCAAATGATTAAACCATATGACCATTATGCTTTGCCATATGAGTTACCATATGACTCAACAATTGTACTCTTAGGTGTATACCCAAGAGAGTTGAAACATATGTCCACATAAAAGCATGTACACAAATGTTTATAGCAACATTATGCATAATAGCCAAAAGGTGGAAACAACCCAAATGTCTATTAGCAGATTAGCAGGTAAACAAAATGTGGTCTGTCCGTACAACGGAATATTTTTCAGCCATGAAAAAGGAACAAAGTTCTGATATATGCTACAACTTGAATCAACCTTGACAGCACAATGCCAGTCACAAAAGGCCACATATTGTATGATTCCATTATTTGAAAGTCCAGATTAGGGCAATCCGTAGAGACAAAGTATATCAGTGGTTGCCAAGGGCTGGGGGTGATGGAGGGATAGCGAATGATAACTGAAGGGTACAGGGTTTCTTTTTGAGATGATGAAAATGTTCTAAAAATGACTGTGATGATAGTTGCACGTATCTGTGAATATACTAAAAACCATTGAATCATACACTTTATTTTATTTTTTTTTATTTTATTTTTTTTTGCGGTACGCGGGCCTCTCACTGTTGTGGCCTCTCCCGTTGCGGAGCACAGGCTCCGGACGCGCAGGCTCAGCGGCCATGGCTCACGGGCCCAGCCGCTCCGCGGCATGTGGGACCTTCCCGGACCGGGGCACGAACCCGTGTCTCCTGCATCGGCAGGCGGACTCTCAACCACTGCGCCACCGAGGAAGCCCAAATCATACACTTTAAATGAGCAAATTGTATGTTATGTGAATTATATTTCAATAAAACTGTTTTTAAAGAAAATGGCTGGGATCTGTGGTACAGAGCCCAAGTCCCCTTTGAGCTTCTAACAGGTAACTAGCTGTGCCATTGTATATTGAAGCACACGGTAAATGCTCAGTTAACTGAGTTTTGTTTCTTTAGCCTTACTTCCCAGGAGGTCCGGCACTTCCTCTGTAGCTGCACCAGCACTAGCATCGTCATATGTGGTCTGTTCGGTGTCTCCATGACGGAGTGACCTGTTAAGGAGGCAGACCTTGATGCGTCCCCATGTAAACGATGAGCAACACTGTGCAGTGTTCCCATGACCCTGGCCGAGCGGTGGGGGGAGGAGACTGGAAGGGTGTTTAAGTGGGAGTGACACAAACCGATTTACACTTGAAGACAATCCCTCTGGCGTAGAGAATGGACTGTAGGGGAAAGTGGAGTCACGGAGGCCCTACTTAGTTGGAGCCACTGCAGTGAACATGATCTGAGTTCAGGCATGAGCATCGGGGCTGCCATAGTGAGACAGGTTTCCCACAGGCGGAAACATTTCAGTGGTACGGCTTGGGAGCTGATTGGATGGACAGGTGGGAATATGGGGCTGGCTTATATAGAAACAGAGAGGACGGTTTGGTGCCTCTTGGCTATCCTGGCTCTTAGGGGCACATAGATGTAGCCGAAAACCTGAATTCCATGTGAGGCTGTGGGTCAGGTAAAGTCAGGACCTGGGTAGGAAGAAACCTGTTGGGACATGTCCCAGTGATGGGCTTACCCATCTCTTGGGTCCTGGACCAGCCGTGGGGAGCTGCTGACCCCATTCTGTGACCTCTTCACGAGTGGTGAAATGGTGGTTTCGGGGTGGTGGAGGGAATGGGCATGTGCCATGGAGAAGCCTTGTTCACCTGCAGGGTTTTCAAGAGGAAGAATTGTGGGAACTCCAACCACGTGCCTGAGGTTCTGGGGTTTATGTGGTGCCTCATCCACCACAGGGCCAGGTAAACCGAGAGGCAGTGTTCCAGGGCCGGGATGTAAGAGGCATGATGGCCTGGGGCAGGGGTTCCAGGGTTCAGACCTGAGCTGCTCTCCTACGCTGGGTGACCTTGGGCAAGTCTCAACACCCTGAGTCCAGTTTTCTCCTCCACGATACGAGTGTGGTAGTTCTCTCTTTCTAGAAATGGGTAACGTCGTTACTCCCAACTTCCAGATGAAGAAACTCAGGGCCTAGGAATTAAATATCTTGTCCAAAAATCAAGTAGCTCACAAATGAAATTGGGACAGTTTGGATGCCAGCAGTCACACTCCAGAGCCTATTTCCTTAATTGCTATGCTACTGTGTCTCTTGATGAAGGGTAACTACAAAACCCTGGGCATTTAACCTTTGATAAACTCCCCAATGGACTGGGTTGATGGGTCCGATAAGATGACCTAACCCTCATTTTATTTTCAGCGTTTTAAAAAGTAATTTTACAGGTATAGATTCAGAAGCTCAGAGAGGTTAAATGACTTTCCCAGAGTCACACAGCAAGTCAGCCAGATTCCCTCCTGGAACCCAACTTTACCTGACCCCCTTTGCAGCCCTCCTTCTACACCCCTGCCCTGACCTGCAGAGGATAGTTTATCTGAGTCCTGTTGACCCTATCCTTCCCAAATTCACCCTCAGAACCATTGGGCCATGAGGCCAGGGTCTCCCCTGCACTGCTCTGACTGATGTGAAACCCAGTTTTCCATAGCTGCATATTGATGCCTTGGACAACAGCCTAACATTTCATAGGAGTTTTCAGGTTACAAAAAAGGGCAGCAGGTGTTATTTGGGCTAAATTGACCTTGAAATTGATTTCTTTATTTTATGACTTACTGAGAGGAGATTAATACTTTTTTTTCCCTGCAGTCTGAAACAATTTACATGGTAATAGAAGGCATAGTCAGTCAAATAAATTGCTGGAAGTGGTTGTGTTCCAAGGGAAAAAAATACGGAGCTTACTCACATTGATTTCTTTGCCCTGGGGAGAAGCAGAGATTTTAACATCTGGGAATAGGGAGCTAAATTTTATCTCTCATTTTAAAAGCAGAGGCCTGGAGGGCTTAATCTGACATTTACACGGAATTTTCTAAGTTGGGGAAAATGAGGGAGCCCGAGTTCCTTACTGAAGGTTAACCAGCGTTTACTCAGAAGGGCTCTGGCGGTTTGATTCAGGGATGGTAGGTGGGGCCCAGGTGACATTTTCAGAAGATGGGCCTTGGGAAGCTGGCTGCCTCGCTCCCACCTGTGGGGGATCCGGGGCGCTGAGAGGCGGGTGACATAACCTTGTGCCCAGGCCCAGGTGGGGTTGCTGAGGAAACATGTGAGCAGAGACCCTGCTTCCAGGTTTCTGGCTTCGCCCTATGGCTGCCCTACCAGGGATGGAGTTTGATTTCAGCCGGCGTGGCAGTGTGCATGGACGGGGTAGCATTTCTGAGTGTGTTGGGATGGATTCTGAGACTGCATTTGGGCTCCGCAAGAAAATGCAGCACTCGATTAGCACTGTCTGCCCTGGAAACAGGATGGGGAAGTGTAGCTTATGTGCCACATACTTGAATTTCCTGGTAAAAAAAACCCTTTAAAATATCCCCCCCAATGCCAATATTCCTGTCTTCAGACCACGTTGACAGGGCTGTTGTCCTCCAAAATGACCCCAGATCAGTCGACACATCATGCAAGCTAAATTACTTTTCAGAAAATGTCTAGAAATGGATACCTACCCAAAGGGCTCTGATAGTATTGCTGCATGCTATTCCCTTAAATTATTTTCTTTTCAAAATAAAATTAAAATTTTAAAGTTAAAAAAACCCCATCCTAATTGATAATACATGCCAGAGCACACAATTCAAGAGTCAGAAGAATAAAATTAGTTTCTCTCCTATTCCATCCTGCTCAGCCAACTCTCTCTCAGTTCCTCTCTCCACAATCAGCTTTTTGTTTTGTTTTGTTTTTTTTAAACCAGTTTCTTATCTATCTTCTGGAGATTTCAGTGCATGTGATACATATGCATATATTCTTAAAACAGGGAACAGATTGTGGCATGCTATACATACCTCTCTGCATTTTACTGTTTTTCCCTTCATTCTGTATTGAGCTACCTCATTATCTTTACTGGGGGTGTCTGGATGCACCATAACTTATTTACTTGGTCTCTGAATAATGGAAATTTAAGTTGCTCCCAATATTTTGTAATTACAAAAAATTGCTTCAATGAATATCCTTGGCATTGGGCATTTCCCACAAGTGCAGCCATTCTATAGTAGAGATTCCAAGACATGGGATTGCTGGTTTAAATATTACCAGCTTTTAAAGTTTTGCCCGATGTGTAATTCCACTATATATAAGAATACCTGTTGCTCTACATTCTTATGAGCTTGATACTTTATCCAACTTTTATCTTTGCTAATCTCAGTAAAGCAAATAATACATCATCCTAATTTGCATTTTGTTTATTATGTGTGAAGTCAAGGATCTCATAATGTCAGTGACAGACATTTGTACCACCACATCCTTTGTGAATTTGCTGTATGTCTCCTTTACTTGTTTTTTCCTTTGAGTTATAATTTTTTCATATTATCACTTGTTGTCTTTCATTTTATGGTATTATTTTTCATGCATAAAACTATTTTGTTCAAAAATTTTTATTTTATGGGTTTGGGGTTGTAATGAGAAAGGTGTTCACCACTCTGAGATGATAAAAACCTACGTGATTGGATTGAGTATGCTGTGTCCTTTAATTTGTCCACAAATTAAGGTGTTATCTTGATTTTTTTTGCTTTGGAAAATGCAGTCTTTGTGGGCTGGTGAAAATGTGTGTTGTCTGGGATCACCTAGGGGCCATGATCTGGCCTCACAGGCTCCTCAACCCACCCTGTTTCTCTCGGCATCCAGACTTTTCAAAGAGCAATCGTGGTCAGGATGTTTTAGGGTGTAATGAGACGGGGTAGCAGACATTTGGAGAACTGACCCCACCTGTCTTTCACAGCCGGGATCCCTGCAGGTCTTTACTGGCTCCATCCCTGGGACCCCACCGTGGCCCCGACCCCTCACCTCCTGTCCATTACTCAGGAGGCTTTAACTAGTCATGGTCTCGGCCTTCTGTTAACCTGAAAGATAAACCCTTTAAAGTTCATTTTTGTGCAGGGAATGTCACATTCTAACGCTGCCCACCACTGCTCTCCAGGCAGTTCAGTCACACCAATTCATGCCAAATCCCTGAGAGGGTGATGCTTCATGGTTCCACAGGCTCTCTGCCTTGGTCATTGTTTAAACTGGCTCAGTCCCCACTGCTGGTGATTGGCACCCAAGCCTCTGAAAGCTGTAAACCGAGTCACAAAAGGGCAATAATTCCAAGGGCAGAATACTAGACTTCCAAGGAAGGGGTGAGGCCCAGGGAAGGGGGCAGCTGCACTCGGGGCAAAGGGAAGAAATGGGGCGACACCCAGGGAGACAACCAGTTTAGGGGCTGCTCTGTGACCCACGAAGGGGAGGCAGTCAGATCTTCTCTCTCCTTCTGAAAAATCACACCATGATTGACCAGCTTGAGTCGGAAGCTGTGGATGTTTATAGTAAGGACTGAGAGGGACAAGCGAGGCTTTCTGGGAACGAGAACAGTGTCAGACAGCTGCTGCCTCCCCCTCTCTTTGAGAGACAACATCTCTTATCTCGTCTCTGTGTCTCCAATCTGGCATAGAACCTATTTCTGTGCTTCTCACTGTTTTCAAGGTAAGGAGGGAAACAGGGACTCAGGGGCTTGGTGTACAGCCGGCTGCTTTGCTCAGGATCATGCAGGGACTGTGCTAAGCAGGGTGGGGGCTGCCAGTTTGGGCAGGAGCGTGAACCATTGCAGACGTGAGAAGGTCTGTAAGAGGTGGGCGGGGCAGAAAGAGTCTTCGGAGGATGGCAGATTGAGTTGGTACCACCTCCATCTCCTTGGGGTGAAGACTCCTCTGCTCCTGCTAACTGACCTGAGAAGAAAGTAAGGCACAGTGAGGGGGAGTCAGTTGAGTAGAGCCTGGGCCTCTGGGACCCCAGGCTCAGGCATGTGGGGAGGGTAGGCCCCCAGCTGGTAGAAGAGAGTGGGAAGTGAGGATGGAGCAGAGAGAAGGAAGAGGCTCTACAGGGGAAGCTGGATAGGAGTTCCTTGGGAGATGAAGTTCCCAATAAAATCATACTTGATCATACTTGAGTATAAGTAAGTTGTCTCTTTCTAGGCCCAGGGATTCTGGCCATTGCGAGAGGAACAGCTCACCTGGAGTTTTTCTCCCCTTCTCTTACAACCAGCTTCCTCTGGGAGGCTCTTAATTTTGGCTTAACCCCAAGTTCATCTTTCCAGAGCTAGTGGTTGCCATGAACCCACTGGCTTTGAATGAAAGTGACTTGAAGCCCTGGAGCCCAGCGACCGTTTCCATCTGTCTTGGTTCCTGTTCCTGAGAAAGAGCCTGTGACTGGTGCTGCTTGGGCAGCTGGGCATCCCTAGACCAGTGAGAAGTGGAAGAGGGATGGGTCACCTTGCACAGCTGTGGCTGCAAGGATGGCACAGGAGACAAGGGTCCCAGGGGATCTGTTACACTTGGATCTTGTCTGATGGTTGAGATCTGCCTTTGGGCTGAACTCATCACTCAAGCACAGATTTTACTTGGCTCATTTGTAAAACGAGGCCAAGAAGGAAGCAACCAAAACCAGCCATTCTCAGGCCAAAGGACACCTGTCAAAGGAGAATCGGTGTATCTG
The DNA here is from genome assembly GCF_026419965.1 of Kogia breviceps. Classification (NCBI taxonomy): domain Eukaryota; kingdom Metazoa; phylum Chordata; class Mammalia; order Artiodactyla; family Physeteridae; genus Kogia; species Kogia breviceps. The sequence goes on from NC_081323.1 coordinate 57,437,806, forward strand.
TCAGAAACATCACCCCTTTGGCAACATCCTGCCCCTTGTCTCCTGCTCAGGCTGCTGCTTTGGGCGGTTGCTGGATGGGGTCCTATGATTTAAGTCCATCCCTCCCTCCCTTCCTTCTTTCCTTAATTCATTTTTGTAACCTGGGGGTGGCATGAGGACCAATCTCTGTGTAGAGGGAGGAGAGGCACAAACACAAGTTTGATTTTCTATTGTCAGCTTTTTCTGTGACCACTGACTATGGGAAAACTGCAAAAAGGGAAATGAGAAGTAGTGTCTGTCTTCTCCGTGCAAGTTCAGAACTATTTACAGAAGCGACGCTCTCAGGACTGTGTGGGGGGGTGTGAATAACTGTGGCTGGTCCGTTCCTTCTCTGTCTCTCTCTCTGTCTCTTTTAATCTCTGCGTCTCAGTCTATATTTTGATCTCTTTCATGCATGAACACACATGCACACACGCACGCACACCCACAGATACACACGCTCCTCTCTCTGCCCAGGAGGTTTAAGGTGTGACTTGAGGTAAAACTCCGATGACTTAAATGAAAATTTGGAGCTTCAGGCACTGCTGGCATCTTCTGGGGGGCCCGCTCCCCAGACTTGTATGGTGACTGGCTATGGCAGGCTCCCATTTGGTGAGCATCACGGAGAAGTGGATAAAGGCATCAGGGGGAGAATGTGACCACAGTGATTAAATCAACACCCAACCATTAACACCTTGGTTCAAGCCCTGGCTCCGCGGCATCCCTGCTGAGTTACTTTGGATGAGTTCTCAGCCTCTCTGTGCTTCTCCACCTGTAAAATGGGGCTGAGATCAAAACCTCCTTCTTATATCCTTGTGAGGGTTAAAGAAGAAAATGCTTGAAGATCACTAAGCACACAGCATCCCAGGTGCTCCATAAACATGAGCTGTCACTGGAGTGAAACAGTGGAAAGGAACAGAGCAACTGGGTGTGGGTCTGGCAGGACCACCTGTATCCTCAGGCTAGGATGGAGTGTCCACACTCAGAAAAATCTAGACCAGCACTGCCTAATAGAGATGTCATGAGGGCCACGTATGCAATTTAAATGTTTCTAGTAGCCACATTAAAAAGTAAAAAGAAACAGATGAAATTAATTGTAACAATATATTTTATTTTAAATATTCATAATATATATATTTAAATATACTAATGTGCTTTATTTTATGTATTATTAAATATTATCATTCTAACATGTAATTGATATAAAAATATTAATGAGATATTAATATTAATAGGATATTTTACATTTTTTGTTTTTTCTCATTGGTGTCTCAAAATCCAGTGTGTAATTTGTACTTCCAGCACATTTCAGTTCAGAATAACCATATGTGTGGGGCTTCCCTGGTGGCGCAGTGGTTGAGAATCCGCCTGCTGATGCAGGGGACGCGGGTTCGTGCCCCGGTCCGGGAAGATCCCACATGCCGCGGAGCGGCTGGGCCCCTGAGCCATGGCCGCTGAGCCTGTGCATCCGGAGCCTGTGCTCCGCAACGGGAGAGGCCACAACAGTGAGAGGCCCGCGTACCACACACACACAAAAAAAAGAATAACCATATGTGGCTAGTGGCTGCTATATGGGGCAGTTTGGGTCTAGAGCCCCTCCAGGAGAGGGGGGACAAAGGGGGCGGGGCGAGTGCACTCGGTGGTTCAGTGTGGTGAGAGACTCAGCTATCATGCTAAACTGGGTTACTCCAAATCAGAATTTTGTTCCTCAACCTGGTCCCCCAACCTATTTTTGTCTCTGTTTTTGACAGGACTACTCATCTGAAAATTCAGCCCTCCTCTCCAGTGCCAAGAACAGTCCACAAGACTCAGTAAGTAGAAGCACTTTGCTGAACAGATTAGAGTTTGAAACTGCTTTTGCATCCTTTTTAGCCTCTTTGGTCGCCGTCATCAATCACCAGGAGTGGTTTTTACCTGAAACTGATCTTGCTGGAGAAGTAACTGGGTTTGAGGGAATAAAGGTTCCCAGGCACTCGCAGAATTTCTATTAGGAAATACCTGGGGCCAGAGTCTCAGCTGCGGTACATGATATGAAAGATGAGGACCTCCCTCTGAGGAGGGCCAGGTCCACTGGGGAGCATCTAGAGGAGCAGCGACTGGGGGAGGGGCCACAGGCTAATCTCTTTACTTCTTGATGTGAGGATGGACCCCATGGTGCTGGGAAAGTAGGAAGGAAGTTTAACGTCATTTGATTGTCCCCACGGTAAAGATAGGGATGCTAACTGAGCGCTTTGGGGCCCCACACGGTGGCGGTGGACTTGGGTCTTTAGGGCATGTGACTGTGGATGGCGCCAGATGTGGATCCTGTGCACCCCTCAACTGACATCCAGGTGTACAGCTGCAGAGATGCTCCCTGCGCTTACAGTTCCAAAATCACTCCTGCCCAGCCTCTCCAGGATGTTTAACTGTGTGGTGCATTCCCCAAGTGCGGTCTGCTTGTGTACTGGTGGGGACCCTGAGATAATTTCAAGGGTCACACGGACTTTTGTTGTTGTTGTTTTGCATTGATCATTATTATTTGGTTTTATGATGATTTTCTCTTTATAGCAAGTGATACTGGCTTTCTATTTATGGTAGTGATCTGAAATATCTTTTGAAAATATTTAAGTGTAAAAAAGATGAGTTGACTTAAAGAAAAAAATGGTACGGGAAATGAGTATGGAAGGAATAACAATGCAAATTATGGCAAGACATTATGGTAGTGATAAGTGAATGGCTGAGAATAGATTCTTTTATCAGAGATGTTCGCATGGCCCTGGGCAGTGTCCGTGTGTGTGCTCTGATTTGGAATGCTTCCCTCTTATGCCCCAATCATGCTGATACTTTGTACAAAGCTGGACTCTCCAAGGTCCCACCTTTTGGCCTTTGTCTATTCCCCCTAAAAGACTTTTGAGGTTGGGTTTTCTATAATAAACCTCATTGCTGGATCACCTGAAACAAGAATTTATCTGAGATGCCGAGAGGAAGAGGAAGAGGAGGAAAGATGATGAGAAATGACAACCACACAACCGACTTTCTTGTCCCATGTTGCAGTTGACCAGACATTTCTTCTTTGTTCTCGCTAAGTCCCCTCAACAACCCCGTAAGGTAAGTGCTGTCTCAGTCTTCATTGTACAGATGAAGAAACCAAAACTCAAGTGCAGTAAATGTACCCCAGAGCACAGAGCCTGGATCCACCCTCTGACCCACTCCATCACTGGGGCACAGTTTTCTGGCTTCACCCCAAGTCTGTGAAATTGTCTCCCCATCTTGTGGATGCGAAGATGGTTAATGGAGCAGGAAAGTATGATAGTTACCTCTTGTCACATAAATAACTAACCCTGGGCCTCAGTCCAGGTACAAGGACAAACATTTATGATCTCATAGTACCTGTGGGTCAGGAATCTGGCTTTGATGGGTGGTTCTGGCTCATGGTTTCTCATGAGCTGCGGCTGCCATCATCTGAAGGCCTGACTGAGGCTAGAGGATCCACTTCCAAGATGGCTTAGATCATTATTGTCAGCTGGCCTCAGTTCCCCCCGTGTGGAAGTCTCCATAACGCTGCTTGGGTGTCCTTATCACATGGCTGGTAGATTCCCCCAGGGTGAGAAATCTGAGAGAGAGCAAGGCAGAAGCCACGATGCCTTTTGTGACCTGTCCTTGGGAGTCACATGCTGTCACCTCTGCTGTACTACTGGGGACCACTTTGGAGGTTGGCTAGCACACTTTTCATAATCTGAAAATAACCACGTCTTATGGTTCCACACAAAATTCTTGTAACCTCACACCAAGTCTATGAAAAGAAAACATAAAGATCCTAAACACATTTAGCAGATGGGAAAATGAAGCCTGAAGCAGGAAAGTGACTCACCAAAGAGTCTTGCAGTTGGGGGTGCAGTGCAGAAGCTTTTAAGGAGAAAGTAGTTGGAAAAAAGTGGAGAAAACTCTCCACCTCCTATGCTCACTGTTCACAGTAAGACCAGTGGTGGCTGAGATCTCCATTTTCCATGAGCTTAGAAGAGCACCCCCTGGATTTTCTGCTTTCTTGGGTTGGGTTAGGGATTCCCCAACCACCAACCTCACCTCATGAAGTCTGACGGGTTCTTTTTACTGGAAGCAAAGATACTATCCTGCTTGTTGCCCCTTGGAGGCTGCAGACTTTTAGAGGTTTCCTGAGATTCAAGCTGTGAAGATCAGAAGACCCTAACCCTCCCGTCCTTCCCCACATTTGACCTTCACAGTACCCTAGTCCGGGTTCTTCTGGCTGGAATCCACAGGTCAGCCTCCCAACCCAACATGGCATAGGTAGCAGCAGTCATTTTTGTGACCTCCATTGGTGGCAGCATATGGTGAACCAACCATTCTGGGTGGCAGTTTGTCTCACATGCCTCAATGTGCAAAATGTGTTCACTCTTTGATCCAAGTAATCACATTTCTAGGAATTTACACCCTGGGGATGATTATACGAGTGTGAGAACCTGTGTTTGTGTATTTGCTGAGGAATGATTGTATTAGCAAAAATAATAATAAAAAGATACACCTTCAATATCCACCAATAAGGAATTATTTCAGTAAATTATGTGCATCCATAAAGTCTAATTCTAAGCTGCTGCTAGGATTTCATGGTGAGGATTTATATTTATTGACTTGGAAAGATGATCATGACATATTGTGGAGTGAGAAATGCAGCATATATCATATGATTCCAATTATGTGCAATTATATTCATATATTAATTTTCTCTGAAAAGCAGAGAGATGTCAGAAAGGCAGATGGGAAATTCAACTAAACGGTGGTTTTTGCACATTTTTTTACTCTTCAGATTTTATTTCTTTTTTTTTTTACATTAAGCAATTGTTTCCCTTGATAGTAGAAATAATAATAGTAATATTGATAATGACTATTTTTGAAATTAAGCAGTGAGTTCTGGGCTGTTAAGGGAGATTTCCAGGACAGCTGATAGCATTTTAGTAAAGTTTCATTCTCAGTTGTCATAGAAATGCTGCAATCCCTTTGGAGAGGTGAAAATGAGGTTTACCAGACTGAACCAGGGCCCAAAGACAGACTTTTTGGTCCTTGGCTTCCCCAGGAGGCAGGATGCCTCCGGCCCTGGCACCTTTCCACTCACTGCCCTGTGGTGCTATCCAGCTCTGCAATTTCTGACCCCAGCTTTCCACTATAGTGCTGTCTTCCAGAAAGGGCCTTTTCTGGACACATTAGGTGCCCACTTGCACCCAGAATAAGGAAATAATAATGATTGCTAGCATTATTAGGCACCTAGGAAGTACCTGGCATTGTGCTCGGTATTTCAAATGTATTATCTCATCTATCCCTGGAGCAGCCCAGTGAGGGAGGAACTATCCCTAACCCCATTTCACAGGTGAGGAAACTGAGGCTCAGCAGAGAGTGACTTACTGAGTCTTACAGCTAATGGGTATTGGATCTGGAATTTGAACCTAGATTGGGCTGTTTCCTGAACTGAGGATAAGGTCACCTGGTTCTGTTTGGTGTTTCAGGGAGCATTTCTGGGAACATCTTAGATGTGGGATTGAGTCCAGAGTCAGTAAGTAAGGCAAAAATCACACCTGGTCAAAGTTACCTGCTAAAGATCCCATAGGAGGATGCCAGACTGAGACCAGCCTTTCTGCCCCTCCACACGTCTGAGACAGCCATGCTTTCCTCGAACAGTAGAACAGACCAGAGTCTTTGCTTAGGCACTAGGTGAAGTGCCTGTGTTGAGGTCATCACACTGGATGCCTGGCATATGCCTGTCTTTAAACATTGGGGTCACTGCAGTCAAATGGTCATGTGGTGAGAGTCGCTTAGGAAATGAGACAGATCCACACTCAATTTGGGGGTTCGCTCTGGAGTGAATGCCTCCTAAAGCAGATGGAGGTGACACTGCTGAGCACAAATAACATTCTGCTTGAGTTTTTCTCTCTTTCTCGATTATCCTGGAGATGTAATACAGTTAAGTAGCAGAATCCAAATTTCTACTTTGTTTTGCCTCATTCCAGAGCCAAATTTCATAACCCCTATATATTTCTGTAACAGATATATACTGTATTCACTTTCTTTTGTTACATAAAAAAATCACCAGAAACTTAGCAGCTTAAAACACTTGTTTGTTATCTCACAGTTAACATGTGTCCAAGGCCCAGGCCTGGTGTGGCTGGGTCCTCTGCTTAGGGTCTCATGAGGTTGCTGTCAAGGTGTCAGTTAGGGCTGGGGTCTCACCTGGAGCTCACTGTTGTTGGGAGAAGTCTGTCCCTTGTGGATGGAGGGCGGTGGACCTCTGCTCCTAGAGGCAGCCCTCAGTTCCCTGCCACCTGGCCCTCTCATGGGCAGCTCCCTGCTCATGGCACGTGGGAGAGTCTCTGTAGGGCACACTAGCAAATCGGAGCCTTAGGTCTATACATCCTAATGGAATCATGCGAGTGGTATCCCATCACCTTTGCTGTTGATTAGAAGCAAGTCACAGGTCCTGCCCACACTCTAGTGGAGGGGATTATAAGTGGTGTGAACAGGGGGCAACCCTGGGGTCTGACCACCACTGAAGCTGTGCTATGAGAGTCCTAAGATGAATCTAAAGTTCTCCTTGTCTTGGGGTGCAGGGTCTTTCCGTCCAGTATCCTCCCTTCCTCTCCCAGGAGAGGGCTCACAGCCCCCCATCAGTGCTGGACCCTCCAGTCATCCTGACCCCTGCCATCTAGCCATCTGGGTGTCTTAACTTCCTCCCCATGTTAATTATGTGGGAGGCTCCCTGCTGCAGCCTCAGCAGCAAATGAATATTTAACGGAATGCTGCCACCTTTTGGAATTTAGCAAAAGTGATCTGTGTTGTGTAGAGGGATGGATGTGAAGCTGTGGGAAGAAAACGTGATCCCATTCCCTTTTACACCCATACCCGCTTGCCCAGCCTTTATTCTGCTGGAGTTGACCAAGGTTTGACACCAGATTCTAGAAGAAAGGAAGAAAAGGAGCCAGTTTCTTCGTGAGGCAGGTTAGTTGGTCGTTTCTTCTCTGGTTCATAGTTACTATTAGTGCTAACAGGCCTGTGCCCTGTTTGACATTCCAAGAGGCAGCAGGACATACAAGAAAGAGCTTTGGTGCTGTATTTCGTCTGCGGTTCTGCCACCAGCTCATCTGTAAAGTGTGGGTCCACCAGGCTCTTTCAGCTCTCCACCCCGAGATTCCCCGTTGTGGTGCCTGTGACCAGGTATGGGAGACAGGTAACTCCCCATTTATAGATGCCAGCCAATGGGCATAGAGCTAAGGCCACTCCTGTCCTCAGCAGGAAGGAGTGGCACCTTCCATTATAATGATTGGTCATTAGTGGGGAGTGGCAGCCCAGGCACCGTGCCAATGCCAGGTGGCTCATGGAGACTCGCAGCAGCTGACTCGGAGCTGCCTGTCTGCCCGCCTCCACTGTTGGTTCTCTTCCTGTACATTAAAAGGCATTGCCACCCTCCTGTCCCCTGGCCTCCTTGGTGTTTCCCTCTCTTACTCCCCATCTGAAGTCAGCAAAGCTTATCCATTCTCCCCTCAGTACATCCCTAGTGGACCCACTGCTCTGGTCCATGTCTTCCTTACGTTGCGTCTGGATTTTATAACCAGCTCTACCCAGTCCTCCACTTCCAGCTCTTCCCTCTCCAACTGGTCAGCCTCACTTGTTTGACCAGGATTCTCTCCTTTTCATCATGTTTCAGTAGCTCCATGGGATGTGTGAATACAGTACAAACGCCTCCGATTCCAAGTTGGGCTTGGGCCCCGTCCTGCCACTCCTCCAGCCTGGGTCCTCCCGTCTCCATGCGCCATCTTCCCTGACTGTGGACCCTGGCTCAGTTTATCCCCTCTGCTCGAGGTCACCCCCACTGCCAAATCTAACTGTCCGGATTTACTCACCGTCCTTCAAGATCCATCAGAAAAACCTTGCCTCCAAATTCTTCCTAAGTCTCTCTGGCTGCATTGAGTTTCTCCATCCGCTAGATGCCCTCCGCCCTCCACTCCCCCTTCCTTCCTCACCTGCTCTCTTGCTTACCTCCCCTTCTCATCATCTATCCCTTCCTCCACTCCCCTCCCCTTAAACAAACTCCGTTGCAGTCAGCGCTAAGAGTCCGAAGGTACAAAGGTGAAAGAGACCCAGACCCTGCCCTCCAAGGGCTTGCAGTCTAGGAAGGCAACAATGAATACAAAGAAACCCATAATTGAGGCACGATCTGATTGCTCCTCAGTGGAGGCAGAATACAAAATTTGGTAGTGACACAAGTAGGCAGTCAGAGAAGGCTTCCTGGCAGAGGTGACACAGAGGGACAGCGTGGGCATGGGCTTCATTCTGGCTAAGGTACTGGAGGAGGGGCTGTTGGAGATGAACAGGAGGGGCGAGCACACCCCCGTGCTCCACAGTAGGCAAGGGGTTGGGTTTTTGATGTGGTTGTTGTGGGGTCACTGGAGAGTTTTAAGCTCATGATTGCCTTGATCCAATTTGCATCTTAGAAAGAGCTCCCTGGGACCTGGCTTGGGAGCCGCGGACCTGGAGGAAGCCTTGGTCCTCCTCAGGCATTCTGCGCTCCTGCACCCCACCGGAGCTGGCCTCCGGAGCAGAGGTGTCACCGGCTTGACACCCAGGCTTCCAGGCACGCTCCGCTTCTCATAGCTAATATGCCTTTCCATAGCGTCTGCTCGGCAGAACACCAAGTGTGAGGACGAGATAACAGCATTAAGAGCGGAAGGACAAAGCTGATGCTCGGGGCAGTGAGACATGGAGGCTTAAATTCTTTCCCTTCAGAATGTCTCACATGATTTTGGCTACGTGGTTCTGATGAAAGCAAGCCAGGCTTGCCAGGATGAAATGCTAAGTGGTGCTCACGACCTCAGGCACAGCAAGTGCAGAGGTCTGCTGCTCTCATGAGCAGCCATGCCATTTCTCCCCACCGCTTGCTGCCAGATAAAAGGGGGGAATCTCTTTGGCGATGTTCCCATATCCCTGAGGATGGCTGTGCCCCCTGGAGACACAGGGATCCTGATAGGTTTCCAGCACGAGCATCGCACTTCTGGTTGGTAACGTGCTTTCTCCCCACCTCCTGAGGGAGTGTCTAAAATACAGTGGGCGCTCAATAAATGCTTGCTGCTGAAATGAATGAGTGAGCGGTAGAATCAGCTTTACTGATTCGGGGCACCGCCAAAGGCTCCCTCGTGCCTCGTCCAAGTCAGGATTACCTCTCACCAACTATCCTCCTGATTTTTATCACAAGGTTGATTTTGCTCATTTGTGAACTTCATATAAATGGACGCCGGCAGTATATATGCATATACCTTCTTTCCTTCAACATCATCCCTGGGAGATTCAGCGACATTATTGCATGTATCAGTAGTTGTTCTCTGTAAAATTGTTGAGTAGTATTTCATCATTTGCTTATACCATAATTATTGCATTCATTCTCCCACTGATGAGCAGTTGTTCTCAGTTTGGGGCCACGCACCCTCGTGTACCTGCTGTTTGATGGACATATACACCCATTTCTCTTGGGAATCCACCACTGGGTATATTTGGTTGCAGAATAGATACATGTTTAGTTTTAGTGGATACTACTCCAAACTTTTCCGAAGCAGTTGTACAAATTACCATTTCCACTATCAATGAATATGAATCCGCTTGCCTGCTAAGCCCTTTGAAATAGTCTGCTGTGACTCGTCATAATGCCCCAGAGTGGCAGATGTGGTTATTATCACCCTCGATTCACAGAGGGACACACTGAATCTCTGCTAACTTGGTGAAGGCCATTCAGGGAGTCAGTGATGGTGGGGGGCTTAAAGCAAGGACTCTGCTTCCAGAACAGCAGGAACTCTTAAACCAGCATCGTGTACTGTGGACTCTGGGCAACTGGGCTCTGCCATGGAGATGCCGGGGTCCAGGAATGGCTGCGAGACAGAGGGCAGGATGGTGGAATGGTTACGTGCACAGACTCAGGAGCCAGTCTGCAGGCACTGACTTCCAGCTCTGCCACTAACTCCAGAAGTAAGACTGGGCAAGCGGCTGGACCTCTCTGCACCACACTCCATGTCTGGAGTTGATAAATCAGGTTGTTGTGAGGATTAAGTGAAATAATATAGGTAAAGCCTTAGGGGTGGGCACCAGGGAAGGGTTAACTCATATTATTATTGTTGTTGCTGTTATTTTCAGCTTCTGCCCACTTTAATTGCTGGACTTAGCTTTTGGGGAAGAGGGCTGCAATCTCAGCAAGCTCTAATAGTTGTCAGGCAGGCTGCATAATTCTCAACCCCTTCCCCTACCTTCTGAAGGTAGCTGACCTTCCGGATGAAATCTGGAATCTAATTTTGAGCCCTGATCATTGGTGTCACGAAGCCTGCTGGGGTGCAGTCCGGCTGGTCGTTTCTGAAATGAGTCTCTCCTCTTTAGTGCCCCTGATAAGAAATGCAGTCTGTTTGCTCAAGGTTTTCCCCTTTATAGAAATGGTCAGATTCCTTTCTTTCCACCATCTCCATCCAGCAAATCCATGCCAAATATTGATGTTTGGTAACTACAAATATCACACATAGCTTTTAATCAAGAGAGACAGAGGGAAGATAAGGGAAGTAAATATGTCTCTGTAAGGTAGTTCAATATTCTCAGTAATGATTTTGCTAAGAAATAAAATGACTGGAGTGAGGGGAGAGGCTCTGTGATGTGCATTGTAAAATGGGCTGGACCACCTGAAACAGGCTGGACCATGTCTGGACCCTTACTCCCAGCCCGAGGCTTTGATTTAAGTTAGATGGTTCATTACCCGAATCGGTAGATATGATCTCATTTACAGGAGGGAGAGCTGTATTTTAAATGTGAATTTCCAATATGCCATCAGTCTCTTCCATTCCTAGCAAAACACATCGAGCCAACTTCTGTCCTCCGTTGTCGCTTGTCTGAGACGGGAATGGAATGTGAATGTCGTGTGCCCCACTCTGGAGAGAAGTCAGCCTGCTGGAGGCTGAGGGGAGGTCAGCCTCCAGGCTTTTGCCCAGCAAGATTATACTTCTTTCATGTGGGGACAAAGGGCAGTATCTCCTGGAAGGTTGGCAGGTGTCACACATCAGGAGATGTTTGGCCAAGGTTGATCCAGGGCTCCCCCAGGCCAGTGAGTGACCAAATCAGGTGAAACCCCATGACTTGGAATCAAACCCTGGTCCTCAATGTGGGCCCCAGTAGCTCACTGCAACCCAGCATCATCCCAGTGCCTGCATGTTGGAGGAGCTTAGCACATTCTGAGTGAGTGAATGAATGAATGAATGAATAAATGAATGAATTGGTGGGCTTGCCTCCCCACCGGCATTATGGCTGTTGTCTTCTTTGGCTTCTACTTTGGCTTTTCTCACCTTTCAGTAGCCTTTGCTTTGGATTTTGATTTCTTCAACTTCTTTTAGCTGATAAAAACGACAAATCTCAGAAACCACTGTCAACAAAAACCAGTGATCCATCCATCCACCCATTCATCCATCCATTCATCCACCCAGTTTTGTGCACCACCATGTGTCAGGCCTGTGTAGCTGCTCAGGCTATAGTCATCAGCCAAGACATGCCGAGGCCTACCCTCCTGGAGGTACAGTCTAGTTGGAGAGACAGAGTAAGCAGATAAACAGTAAAGGATGTCTACAGATGGAGGATGTTGCCCTGGGAGGGCCTGTTACAATGAAACCCGGCCCAGACGGTGGGCATATCTGGGGTCTCCCCAGGAGGGAGCTCATGAGCTGAACTCTCAAGGAGGAGAACAGGATCAGGGCAAAGGCAGGGAGTAGAGCCTTTCAGACAGAGGGGGCAGTATGTGCAAAGACGCTGTGGCCAGAGGGGCGTGGTTATTTCTAGGAACTGTCAGAGGTCTGCCAGGGTGGCTGTCTCCCAGATGAGGCCAAAGGGATGGACAGGACAGGGGTCAGCCCACACAGGGCTCCCCAGCCATGGGAAGACACTGGTCTCTATCTCAAAGCAATGAAAGGCCTTGAAAGGTTTTGTGGGAGGTGATTCAATTTGCATTTTGTGATGATCCCTCTGGCTCCTTTGAGGGGCCTCACTTGGAGTAGGGGGCAGAACTGCAGAGGCTACAGAAGGAAAAACATCTGTTGGCATGGCAGTGGTCATCTCCTCAGGCTCCAGGAGGACATCTACCTGCCATCCAGGTGGACTTCCTTCTAAAGTCTTGACACATATGCCCACACTACACTTGCAATTGCATAGTTGAAGATGGATTCCCCAACATAACCTTCTGGATTTTTGGCAGAGGGGGAGTAAGTAGATATTTCTATACTTGGGCTGCAGCATTACCCCCACCCCACCCCATGCATATGAGATCTTCTGCTTGCTTTTATGCTTTTATGTCTGCCCAGCTGCTGATGGAGCCTGGTGACAGCCCAGAATAGGACTCCCAGAAGCTGAGGTTAAGTTGTCTAAAAATAGGGGACAGGGGGAGAATGAAGGAGGCATGTCCCAATCAGGAATTTTCATTCCTAGATGTCTGTGAGATGATAGCGACCCCAGAATATCAGGTCCAGGTCATGGGACTGGTTCAGTCTATCATTTTGCGGGAGGAAGCCTTCCAGTGCTGGGGCCAGGCTGAAGTCATGGTAGTGGGGCCGGGGTCCATCACTGAGTGGCAGGGTTGTAAGAGTACTTGATAAGCATGTGCTTCTATGCCTTATCCTTATTTTATTACTCGAATCAAAGAGGGTGGCATTTTTTTTTTCCTGGCTGTCATCTGATGGGTGGATTCATTGGTGGGCCTCAGAAGTCCTTCCCTCTGATCTTTCTCATCTCCCATTCTCCTCATCTGGGGTCCCCTTGGACTTTTTATCTTGCCGCCACCCTCTAGGGTCCCAGTCACCCATCAGTTTTCCCCTCGTGGTGATGTGGGAGGGAGTGTCACATCCCTTGGGAGCCCTGAGAAGAAAGTCCAGCCTTTTCCTTGCTAAGACTGGCCAACTCTCTTGGAACACTCTTGTGTATTCTCACACTCCCCAGGTGTCTTTTCTACCTTATCAAACACCCTTCTTGGTTGGGAAGTGGGGTCGGGTGGGGGACCCTGTTCTGTTACACACAGCCTGGGACTTGCATTTTTCTTTCAACAACTGGGACTGCAGACATTTTTAAACTAGAAGGAAAAAGCCAGTTTGGGCACAGATTAGAAACAAACTCCATCACCTTCCAGGTCCGCCGGGGACTGTTCAGGAGGGCTCCAGACAGGTGGGGTTATTTTCAGTGCAACTTTCATCTTTCTGGTTTTCCTCCCTGAGTCCACAGGGATTTCATAAACATTATGTTGCTCAGTTTCAGTTCAATGTCACGGAGTCATTCCAGTGTGTTCTAATTACTCAGACATAAATGATTTCTGGTACACTTTAAATGATTTGGATGCACTTTTGTCTCTCAGGCTGCTGATTTATACCTCCCTGGGACTTTGATGTTGTGCTTCATTGATTTCTTTTAAGGCTCTTCAGAGGTATATTGATTATAGATGAGGCATTTCCCTGTTCATTTGCTCTGTAATTCTGAAACACTCTCATTTTCCAGTCGTCAACACTCCACCCTTACCCCCTGCACTTATGCTGTACCAACAGCAAGAAGACACATTTATTGAGTGCTTACTGAATGCAGATGCGGGTACTAGAGGCTATGGGTGAGTGGAAATACACAAATTACATTAAATACACATTCCTTCCAAGGCATCCTTATCATTTAGACAAAGGGAGAACACACACACGGACTCATGGGACACGACAGGGAGGCCATGGGGGTTTGGTCCACAAGCTGCAAAGGATGCTTGGCAGAGAAGAGGAATGAGAGATGGGTGGGGCCAGATCTCTGTAGTGATGGTCTGTTGGCGTGGTGCTTTAACAAGGCAGCTGGGTGTGGTCGTGAGGATGTGGTGGGAGTCCCAGCTCATTCCCATGATCATTGTCTTGAGCTTACCACTTGACGTTCTTGAGCCTTAGTTTTTTCATCTGTAAAATGGAACACCTTCATCTTGTCAGTTAGCCAGCCGCTGTGGGTTGAGCACTTAGTATGTGCTGGGCAGGGGCAGAACCGTGTTTTGTGGGAACTGAAGCTTAATTTTGGGGGGCCCTTTAAGAAAAAGAACCCCTAGTTATGAATGTCTGACTGGGTTTCTGCCCTATGGTGGAGCCCACTAGGGTTAGCAGCAGGGTCTTCAATGCTTTTTAAGCCCTGGACTTGTTTTCCTCCCAAATTATTTGTTGCATGGATGTCCGGTGTGTAAAACAAATAATAGCGGAGCTTCTGCGTTTGGGAACCCTTCCTTTCCTCGAGACTGGGCTGTGAGGTGCCTCCAGGAAACGTGTTCTGTGACTGCTCTGGGGGTGGAGTCAGGATCAGGACTCAGCCCTCCTCCCCCCTCCCCACTCAGGATGTTTCTTGGGGAGCATCTCTAAGGCAAGCCCCGTCTTGAGAGGGACAGCATGGACCCACTGAATGGGCAGAAGGTGAGACAATCTGGCCACCACAGGCTGCTCTGCCATACTCCGGGGCTGCCTGCAGGTGTCCATCAGTGGCCAGACCCTCCCCTTTCCTGAGGTGCCAGCCCTCAGGATCCCACAGCTGAGACCTGCAGAAGGGAAGATGCTGAGCACCCGCCACCTAGTGACCGTTTTCCAGAGCTGCCACTCCCAGCACCACCTGGGAGGAATCTTCTCTCTGGGCAAGAATGAGGTGGCGGAGGCTGGTCAGCAAGGTCCCCAGGCTGCTCTTTGAGAGGACATGGCTCAGAATAGCATCTTGCTGCTGCCTTAGAGCAGGAGTGACTCATGTCAGATTGCCCCGATTCTCCCATGGAGCCTCTGCCACTGTGAACATGGGCTCCCAGTAGTGGCACCTCCCTGCCTCTTCTCCCCTTCATCATCACTGTTCTCCCTGTCCTCCCTCTCTTCTCCTGCCCTCCCTCCCACCCCTTCCTCCCTTCCTCCCCCTCTCCTCCTCCTTTCCAGTCTCCTCCTTCCCCTCCTCCTCCCTCACTCCGTATCCTCTCCCCGGTCCTGTCCTCTTGTTCCCAATCCTTCCCATACTCTGCCTCCTTCCTCCCCTCCCATCTCCTTCCTCCCTCTTCCCGTGGCTCAGCCAGCCTTCCTTTAACTAAATAGATATTTTTGGTGGTTCTGCTATTTGGTCTAGGTGGAACGCAGGTCAGTTGTTGAGTTAGAGGCTAAGCCACGAGCCCTAGCTGTGGATGCTGAGGGGTTAAGATTTCCCTCGTTCATTCATTCATTCGTGCAGATGTGCATGCATGCACTCACTCATTCACGGAAGCATGCACAGATTCAATAAAGACATTTTTGAGGCTAACTGTATGTCAAGTATCATGCTTGTATCAGTATCAAGTATCAGTATGCAAGTATCATGTCAAGTATCAGACCCCATTTCTGGCTTTGACCCTGGATGTACAGCACAAGGTTTTTCCTCTCTCTTCTCTGCCTGGAAAGCTCCTACTCACCTTCAAGTTCAGATACAGACTAGGCTGTGAGAACTCACTCCTCCCACCCATTAGCCCTGGGGTTTTTTGAAGAGTTTACTGCTTCTGTCTCCTCCAAACCCAGTCAGTCCAGGGTTGCCTAGCGGTCAAAGCCAGCCTGACACTGAGTTACCTCAACGCCAACCCCCCTCCCGAAGACACCACTCTCATCTG
Organism: Kogia breviceps; assembly: GCF_026419965.1. Taxonomy (NCBI): domain Eukaryota; kingdom Metazoa; phylum Chordata; class Mammalia; order Artiodactyla; family Physeteridae; genus Kogia; species Kogia breviceps. Next base: position 57,453,482 of record NC_081323.1, read on the forward strand.
AGGATAATGTCCAAATGCCGGTGTTTAAGCTCTGGTACAGTAGGTACTCAATAAATGATTGGCAATTTTAAAAACCAGGGTATAACTTACAGATCATAAAGTACATATCTTAAGTGGCAGCTCCATGAATTTTCACACGTGTGTACACCTGGGATACCACCATCCAGCTCAAGATCTAAAACATTTTCATGCTTGGAAGGTTCCCTGGTGTCCCTCAGAGTCAGAGCCACCCCGCCCAGAGCCTCCACTACTGGCTCACTCCCTCTTTAGATCAATTTTGTCTGCTTTTGAACTTCACGTAGATGGAAGCCTGACTTCTCTCACTCTACATTATCTGGGAGCGTTGTCCATGTAGCAGATGGTTGATGAATCTGAACTTGCTTGTTTAATTTATTGTCCATGCTTTGGACTTCTCATCCTGGGTTGAGTGGAAGCCATCTCAGGAGGGTGAGTCAGGTTAGTTTCAGCTCAAGTTTGCTTCTCCTTATCTTTAACATGGACTTTACTGAACCCAGCACCAGCGAGTGTTGGATCTGTCACCCAGCCTCCCATTGCTGCTGGGTGGGATCATGGGATCCTAAGAACCCGGTATGGGCAGGGGACATTGGGTCACCGATGGGCTCTAATTCCTCCCAGATACCCACTCCCTGTGGTTTCAGGGAGTCTGGGCTCTTTAGGTGTCCTGGACCGGACACAACGCCTCATGTATCTATCGTCGCTGTAGCTCATGCCCGATTTGCGGCAGTGCAGGAGCCTCAGGGGGACATTGGCTGGTTTACAAGCCACCCCGAGGGGTCACCTGTGAGGCCGTAGCTCTGAGGCTGTGTTTATTCTTGGAAAATAGCATAGGCCCCATTCTCTCCCCACTGATAAGTCTATAGGATGCCCAGTGACAGGCCTTTCAGGCTCCCGCTGGACACCAGGGTGGACAGCCAGCCTGGGACGGATGGCCTGAGTCCCTGGACAGGAACTGCCGCGGAGGGACATGTTGAACATGCGATTAACGGGCTCTGGAGGGAGGCTTGGGGACCTGGGGCTCGGACTAGATTGCTTTGCGAGGTAAGCTCTTGATGTCATCATGACCTCTTCTCTCGCCCCAACCTCGAGACTTCACTCACAATCCAGATTGTTAACACGGAGAGATCTTATCCTCTTAGCCTTTCGCTCAAGAGAAATTGGATTGAAAATCTTGCCAGACTGCCTCTGGACAGAGCTTTTCCATCAGCTGTGAATGACCCTCTGGCATGGAGAGTTGTTTTCCTTTATACACTATTAGCAGGTGACAGAGGGGAGGGTGTCCCTCTGTCCTGCTGCCTTCAGAAACTCTTGGAGACAAGTTCCGGCAGGGAGCTGCTGCATGACCCATGGAAAGATGTGGGAAAATCACCTCCCCTCTCTGTGCTGGAATCACCCCACTACATGTGTTCATCCCTCAACAGTCTCAAATGAAGACAGTCACACCTGGGTAAGTCACCTGGGGACATGGGAGTCAAACCCTTCTCCAGGTGTCCCAGGTGCCTCCCAGGGGCCTTAGGGAGGGGCACATCTGCTCTGCTACACCCATTACTTTTACTGTGCCCATCCTGCTTTGTATTAAATCTCTGTGTGGTATGGTAGATTCCTGGGCTACATTTAAAAATTCTTAAAGTTCCCCAGGATATGAACTCATGATGCCCCCTGTGTTGGTGTCCCCCATCTCATTGGCTTGGTATACTCTCCTGGTCCAGGAAAATGTAGCAGTGGCTCAAGCTGGAAAATGATGCTCCAGCTCTGCCCCTCTGGATATCCCAGACTTGGAAAAATCAAGTCAGATTTTATCCAGCCAGGTGGCCTGACAATGGCTTGGGTTGGCCGCCATGCTTCCAGAATCCTGCAGAGCAGCTGCATTTTCTGAGCAGTTACTGTAGCTCAGGCGCTGGGCTGGGTGCTTTGTGCTCATTTTTGTGTGATGCTCACATTATCCTTGCATTATCAACATTTTGTGGATGAGGAAACTGAGCCCCAGAGGGATCTGACACACCCAGTCTGAACTCAGGTCTGTCTGATTTCTAAATGTGTTCCCTTACCTACTTCACTGCATTGCCTCTCTGCAGGGTGGCAACAGCTAACATCTACTGAGGCTTTTTCTTCCAAGTGCTATATTAGCTTGCTCAGGCTGCCGTAACGAAGTTCCACAGACCGAGTGGCTCAAACAACAGAAATACATTTTCTTACAGTTCTGGAGGGTTGCAGTCTGAGATGAAGATGTCGGCAGGGCTGCTTTCTTCCGAGGTCTTTCTCCTTGATTTGCAGATGGCTGTCTTCTCCCTGTGTCTTCATAACATCGTCCCCCTGTGCATGCCTGTGGCCTAATCTCCTCTCCTTTTTTAATTTTTGGCCACGACCCGTGGCTTATGGGATCTTAGTTCCCTGACCAGGGATCAAACCTGTGCCCCCTGCAATGGAAGCGCAGAGTCCTAACCCCTGGACCACCAGGGAAGTCCCAATCTCCTCTTCTTAAAAGAACATCAATTGTGTTGGATTAGGGCCCACCCTAAAGAGTCATTTTAACTTAATTACCTCTTTAAAGAGCCTACCTCCAAATAACAGTCACATTCTGAGGTACTGGAGGTTAGAATCACCTAAGCAGTTGCTTAAAATGCATCTTTCTAGGCTCTTCTGCTGGTGATTATGGGACAGGCCCAGGAATTTATTCAGTCATTAATTCAGCAGATATATACTGAGCACTTACTATGCCAGGAGCTATTCTAGGGGCTGGGTATACCCAGTGAACAAAACAGGCGAAGTCCCTGCTTGTACGGGCTTACACCCTAGTGAGAGAGCACTAAGAATCATCACACACACATACATCCCTGAGCAGGGTGAGTGGTGATAAGGTCCCTAAAGAAGGGAGAGCAAAGCTGGGATTACAGACAATGACAAGGGGCGGCAGAGAAGGCCCTGCTGCTGTGGCAACATCTGAGTGGAGACCTGAGGGAGACAAGGCAGAGAGACTGCATGGAAAGAAAGTCAGGGAATGGAACCTGCGTCCTTACACACTCCCTGGATGGTGCCGTGCAGGTGACCATGGAAGACCACACTGTGACGGCCGCTTTCTTATGTTCTCTGAGAAGTTATTCGCAGGGTCTTCTTCCTGTGTCCCTCTCAGTAAGCTGGTGACTGCCCCCACCCCCCAGCTACTTGTAGTGTCTTTCTCTATCCCGCCACCTCTCCCTCTGTCCCAGCTCCCCACTGCATCCGGTTAAGAGCTGACTTGAAGTCCTAGGATGACAGGACTCCTTTACAGTTTATAAAGGCTTTTCTTTTCTTTTTAATAACAGCTGTATTGTGATATAATTCACATACTATACAATTCACCCATTTAGACTGTATAATTCAACGGTTTTTAGTATATTTATGGAGTTGTGTAACTATCACCACAACCAACTCTAGAATATTTTCATTACCCCAAGAAGAAATCCCATACAAAATCTTTTGCAGACTATTTTCTTTTATCCTTGCAGAACCCCATAAAAAGAGCAGGACAGTTTCCACCCCCATTTTACAGAAGGGCAAACAAAAGTCTTGGGGAGTTTAATGATTGGCAGAAGAAGCTTAGGGGAAAATTTTAGGTCCGTTTTAATACTAGAAGGTGTCAAGGGAGTCCCTAAAAACAAGCATGTGGAATCTCTGAGCTCCCAGGGTTTCTTAAGCTCAGGCTCCGGTCCCTCACCCGCCACCTGATAGGCACAAGGACAGTGGTGGTGATGGCCTGGGTAATGGGTCCAGGCTGCCAGCCACTCTCTGAAGGGCTGGCTCTGCCCTGTCTTGCATATGCATCAGGCCGGCTGGCCTGAACACAGCCACCAATGAGGGGTGACAGGGCCCCGGGGCTCGCCTCAGGGACCCTTCAGGGACCTCATACGTTGAGTGCTGGGTGGCACCACAGAACTCTTATTGTGGGACAGGGAGACCGAGGGAGTCGCTTGCTGAGTGGCTCTGGGAGAGGAGACAGGCCTGTTGAGACCATCAGGTAGGTTTACCTGGAGCCAAACAGCAAAATACACAGACATCTGCAAGGTCTCTGCCCTGATTTGGGGAACTGTGATTGAGGGTGACTGTGGTGCCAGAGAGCCTGGCGGGAGAGAATATTAATGTCACCCGTCTTGGGCTATTCCAGATTATCTTTAAAATGGGTTTCAGGATCACTACATATAGTGCACTGAAATCGACCAAGCATTAGAATTTTGCATTTAAGCCGTCCTTCCCTTTCTTACTAAAGGGCCCTTATTATAATTATTAGCTAACCTCCACCAGAAGATCAGCACTGTAAGGTAGGATGTTTTGTCAGTATCCTCATATCTAGAGCAGTTCCTGGACACCGTGTGGGCTCAGGATGTATTTGTGGAATGAATGAAGCAATGAATTTGCTGAGTGGTTCCCCTGGGTCAGGTGTCACTCTACTTGGATCCTGACTGCAGTTCTCAGGTCAAGGAACTGGCCACGGGTCACAGAGCTCCTCAGTGGTCTGGTTGGTACTTGAACTTGGGCATTCCCTCCCAGGCTGGTATGCCTAACCACTGTGAGGTCCTTCCTAACCAGCCAAGTCATAAGGACTAGTTTGGGTTTACTTTGTAATTTCTCAAGTCTTCCAGTTTATCCTCTGAGGAAAGAATGATTCAGTTAATAAATCTGCTTAATTCATCACTGGTACAGTGATGCTGAAATAAACACAGACTCTGCTGTCAGTGGAGTCTCAGTGTAACTGGAAGAGAAGAGACAGATTTTGTAGGCTAGCCAGGATATCCAAGACCCTGCATTAGTCAGCTAGGGCTGACATAGCAAAGAACCACAGACTGGGTGGGTTAAACAACAGAAATTTTGTTTCTCACAATTCTGGAGGCTGGAAGTCCGAGATCAAGGTGTCAGCAGGGTCATTTTTTTCTGAGGCCTCTCTCCTTGGCTTGTAGATGGCCATCTTCTCCCTGTGTCTCCATTTGGTCTTCCCTCTTGTTTGTGTCTGTGTCCTTGACTCTTCTTATAAGGACACCAGTCACACTGAGTGAGAGCCCACCCTAATGACCTCATTTTACCTTAATCACCTGTTTAAAGACCTTATCTCCAAATACGGTTAACATTCTGAGGTAATGGAGGCTAGGACTTCAACATATGAATTTTAGGGGGTTATTGCTCAGCCCATAATAGACCCTAATCACAAAGGGTCAGGAATCCTACTTCTAAATTCCTGCAATAGCATTTCTGCCCTCAACCCCCCTGCCTCTCCCATGGGAATCAGATGTCAAATGTTAACATGACGCCCATATTTGCCAATTCTAAATGGCTGGTTATACTCAAATGTTTAGGTGGAAATGAGTTCCCTTATTTTCTTGTGATGGATCTTACTTGTGAATTGAGTGGAGGTTTCAACCAGAGGTTAAAAAAACCCCTCAACTCTCCTACTTTCTTCAGCTCCCTTCTGAACACATTTAAGCAATCATTTTATCTGTCATTTTTTTTCCATAAGAAAGAATTTTGCTTAATTGGGTCTCATTTCTGTTTTCCCCATAACAACCAAGTGTCTACATTTCTGTTAGGATTGAAAGCCTCAATCAGTTCAGATAAATCAGCTTCCTTTTAAATTATGATCTTGGAGGAAATAATGATCTAACTTACTTTTTGTTAATTACTTTTAGGTGAATTAGACATCCTGACTTTGCAGTCCCTTATTTCCTCAGAAGTATTTAAGCCCTCAAATCTATTTAAACCTTTCTTTTACTCAAATTAAGATGCTGAAAAACTCCACCATTAGAAATAATTTAGGTGTTTTTTTTTTTAAAGTTCAGGTTCATGGCTCTGTAGTTTTAAATAATTTGAACTGAAAACGATTCTATTACATCCTATGTAGTGGCACCAAATTACTATTTTTCCCTTCAAAATTGTCTCATGTTATTGATGTGTCAGACTCAGTAAACAAATATCAATAAATAGAACAGAGAGGTAATGAATAATACAATTCATCAGGTAGAATTGCAAAACATAAACCAAATTGTGTACCCCACAGATAGGAACTATGACTTTAACCATAGTGTGTGTTAACCGTGTTAACACATACCCCTTTAACCATGGGGTGTGTGTTTCTGTGTATTACCAAGAAAATAATCAATTGTAAAGGACAGAAAATACAATAGGTTTAAGCACAAAACAATAGATCTAAAAATGAATGATTCAGCTTTATTATACAAAAAATTCTAAACCTTTGGAAGTAAAGCAGTAAGCTCAATAATAACAAAGATATTAAGAAGTGAATTAATATTTCACAAGAGAAGAAGCACATAATTAAAACATAGTGAGAAGTGGCCAAAGAAGTACTTAGAGGCATTCTCATAGTCTTAGGTTTTACCATCTCTTCTGTCATCTGAGAGAGGAATTTCTTATATTTTGAGTACTAAGTTAATTAGTGTAAGCATGGTGGTCTTTCTGCCTCTGCCACCTCCTTCCCAACCAGTATGGACTTTGTACAGAGTTTCAGTCTTTGGAACAGTTTAGTGTTTGGCACTGGGTAGCGGCCTTCATATCAGATAGTTTATTGATAAATATGGTGCAGTCTAGTGTCTGAATTAAGGATTTGGGGATGAAGGAACCCAAGAATTGAAGTCTCCCTCTACCATGCAAAATGATGGTCTTATCTGTGATGCCAATTTTCATAAACAAAATTCTTCTTTCTCTCTTTTATTTCTGCTCTTTATTGCCCTCTCTGGATCCTGGGAACATTCCCCATTGGGAACCAAATCTGAAGGAACTCCTGAGTTCTGGGGACAAGGAGCCATTGATATAGTTTAGGTTCCCAGTATCTGGGCTGAAAAAGGAATGCTTTAAGCCAGTTTTCTAGTATTTTACTCTAGAAAGGATCCCAAATCTGAGGCCTGAAATCTCCTGGTGTTACTGCTCTGTCTTAATCCCCAGTGAGAGGGGAGACACTCCAAGAACTTTCAACTGACTGGGATAAATGATGGAGGAAACCTTGATATTATGGTCCTTGATAGCCAGCCAGGGCCTGCAGAGCTGTCTCCCGTTTCTCACCTGCCAAGTTCCTACTAGAGCATTTCACATTCCCCAAGAAATGCCAAATCTGAGCAGTTTCATGGCTAAAGTGAGATTCCGTGGGGCCTGTGTTCATCCTTTGTCAGAATGCCTCTTCTCCATGTGCTGTAATGAGTCCTACAGCATCTGACCAGTTAGTCCTCACCTTCGTCAGATCAGGCACAAAGGAATCTTGTACCTTTGTGTGGCTAGCATGATGTGCTGATGCCAGATGTCATCAGAGTAAACTGTGAGTGTGATCAAATGCCTTCCCAATGATGCTGTCCAGGCCCTAAGTACCCATCGTAGAGCAAGCAATGCTCTGGAGCGTCAGTAAACACTAAAGAGAAAAGACAAACTCATGATCCAAAGGGAACAAGCTACTGTACTCTACATTCTCCGAGAATGCAGGACTAGAAGACGCTGTGGTGACAGGGGTGCCGCCAGGACCTGAATTCAATCCAAAATGATCCTGCGAGGGCCTCCTTCTATCCCCACTCTTTGATATTTTAAGGAGGTACCAAGGTAATATTCAATGTTTAACAACCCACAGGGCTCAGATACCAATCAATACAAATAGATGCAGCAACTAAACAGAGCAGATTCAGCTATAAAGCCTGTACAGCAGTGCCAGGTGAACCAGCTGACTAACAGTGGTGTACCACGCCCTCTGTTGTATCTTTAGCACTTTGTCTACAAATTCTCAGATAGTCCCCAGAGACTCAAAGCCATTACCCAAAGAGGAATGCATAGGCTGCATAAGCACTGGAAAACTCAGTAACAAGAGAAGAGAGTGGATAGTGTCTGAATAAAGACTAAGAAGCCAGTCCAGCTGAGGGCCGATGCCACAGCTGCCTCCTTTTTCACACAAACGATCTCAGCCTTGGCACCTGCTTGGGTCCTGGAATGACAGTGGTTCCCTGAGCCTTAGTTTTTCTGTCCTCACCTGCCTGCCTTCTGGCTTAAGGTTATATTTATCCAGCTGTCCATTTCAACAGGAGCACCTGGGCTAAGTGGTTAGCGCTGTGCATTCGGTTGGAGGCAATAGAGCAGATAGGTTGAGAGGGCAGGTTTTGGGGTCCATTAGAACTAGGGTCAAATCCTGACTTCTTACAAACTTAGTTTCAAGTCTCATTTTCTAAATCTTAGTGATCCTGAAAGTACCCATCTATGGCATGGTATGATTCAATAAGCAAATGCTTATGAAACACTTAACTCTTAGCAGCACTCAGCACCTGGTAACTCCCCTTGTTTGGTTGGGGATAGGATCTCTCTCTGTCCTGGGACTGTTCCTTGCAAGAGGTCAGTGCAGATGCATCCCAGGACCCTCTGTTTTCCCTTCTCTATCTCCATCCATCCCTCAGAGATCATTTGAGGCTCAGAGCTCAGGGATATGGTGCCTTCTGCAGGAGGAGGGAGCGAGGAGCAGGCATCCGGACTAGACATTGCTCCTCATCATCTGATTAATAATCAACATGTCTACAAAAGTTTTTCAGGCTCTGTTTATGGATTCCCCTTAAGACCTTTAGAGCATTATTGGGCAACTTGCATGGCACTCTCCATGGACAGGACTTGGGTCTCTCATTATTGGTACCAGTGCCCTCATCAGCCAGCAGTTCCCAGAGACGAACCCACTCCTTACTGCCTTTTCCATCCTGATGAGGGACAAGGGCTTGTCATTCAAACCTAGGCAGGATCTAGGGGGCTGACCTTTAACTCTCATGTTGTTAAAGCAAGTTGTTAATTGTTGGAGGAAAGCCTGTGTGGATGAGGATGTCATTTCAAAGAGGAGCAACCTGAGCTTTACATTTTTTGGTTGCTGATGTTTAACGACCAAATATGGTTTTCAGATGGATTCTGATGTTATTTTCTCCATTTATTGCAAAACAGCTGTAGAATGGCAACAGTTGACTTCTAAGAGGGGGAAAGTAGGGCAGTGAAGTTATTTCCCTTGGAAAGGTCACACTTGCATCTGGAGGTTGTCCACAATAAATGGCCAAACCAATTTCCCAAACTGTGAGTGTAGACACTTGGAGGTGCTGAACCTGTGTTTAAAAAACAAAGGAAAGAGAACAAAACTCTTCTGGTTGTTAACTGTATGTCAGAATTTGCTCTGATGAAGTTGATGATTGTGATGATGTTGATGACCCATGTTACTGGTTAGGCTCTCTGAGGCTCTTCCTAATTCCCCCATATGCATTTTAAAGTCTCTCTTCTATGTACCCATTTGCAGCTTTTGTTTTACTTCTATTACATATAATTTATCACATGAGCTTTTCTCTTGAGGAGCCAGTTTTGCCAAAGGCATCTCCCAGTGCGGGATCATTTCCTGGGGTGGATACTGGGGTGACAGACAGGTGAAATGGCATCCCTGCATTGCAAAGAAGGGCTAAGCCTCCACATATTTTCTCTCCATAAGCTTGTATCCAGAGATCTCAAGAGAAGATTGGGCACCTGAGATTTCTTTTCCAAGGCTACGTATGTTTGGGAGCCAGGGAGGGCATGGAGTTGCCAGAGGTCTCTTCGCAAAGGACACAGAATGCAGATCAGCCACCTATCATGACACCTGTCACATGTACACAGTCAATACATTATTATTATTATGTTATAATTAATATTATTTTATAGCACAGAAGATGTGAGATAACTCAACTAGCCATGATCTAATGTTTGAGAATAGGATGGATTTCTGATGGGTTCAAATTCCACATCACTAACTGTGTTCCTTGGGCAAGTCATTGTACCTGAGTTGTCCTGGCCAAAGTTTCTCCCCTGTGAGATGGAGACAATTATACCTATCCTGTATTTTGTGGTGAAGATCAAAGTAAGTAGGTGAAATGTGCCTAACATAGTAATGACTTGGTGAACGAGAGCCATCATTTTTGTTATTGTTGTTATTTTATTGTTCAGAGAGGCAAGGGCTTTGGTGTCTTTTAGGAATAGTTGAATTTTGACATTACACATATCAGTGGTGATTCATCCAGAAATAACAATCACCTCCAGTCTCTGGCCACAAGGCACCTAACCCCACCTGTGTTTATTCTGTCTTCTGCTTTCAGAACCTCTGAGGGAACAGTGGGAGGGGTGACTATAGTAAGCACTATAACTGTGCTTTAGTGAGCACTTACTCTATGGCAGATACTGTGCTAATGCTCGACAAAGATGGTCTTGACTTTGTCCTCTCTTCATTCCTGTGAGGTAGGTACTATTACCATTCTTCTCTAACCTGGGAGAAAATTGAAGCACATAGAAGTTAAGTAATTTTCTCAAATATATCCAGGAAAATGCAGAGCTGGGAAACTACTCACTTATGGTTGCTTTTCTCAACCCAAAGCATAGATAGATGCACATTTTACAGCCAGTTCCTTACCATTAGCAAACCTGCCATGAATATAATGGTGTATAAAGAGTTCCCTCTGCTGCCACCTATGCGCTTGAACTTAAGTGATAAGTGGTGTGTTGTTGCACAATTTCTGATGTTGTCCAACTTTCAAATGACCCTCATTCTTTATCTGTTAATGAATTAACATTTTGGGTTATTGCATGCTGGTGCTGCCTGATAGCTACTGGTTCAGGTTTGGCAAAGTCTGCAATTTTGTCCTTAATGCAGTGTTAGTGCAACCATTTGACTATTTCCTTCCGCTTTCATCCTTAATATTTTACAAAGAGTGGAAAACAGGCAAATTAAAATGCTCATATTAGTGATAAAAAGCAGGGACCTCAAGGACAATTGAGACAAAAATAGAGACTATTTAGCTTTAATTGGATACTTACTAGATTTAAACTAATTAATCATTTTAAATTGCAAAGGAGGAAAAACAAAATCAAAGCACTTGCACAAAATGCTAAGTATTCATTATCAGATACCTAAGTGTGATTAAAGATACATATCCATCCTTTCTGTAATTGAGTACAAGTCAGGATGTTTTCGGTGACAAACACTACTTCAAATTGCTTAAGCCAAGGGAAATTTATTGGCTTACATAGTTGGGAAGGATCCTAAGTCCAGAGAGTTAAGGAAGAATTGTAGGACACAGGGAGTTGGGATGGAGACCCAGGAGTAAGGACCACCGTGCTCTTTCCATCTATCTTTCATTTCTGCTCATTTCAGATGGGTTTCATTCTGCACACAGACTCTGTCCAGATAGCATAGATGGCGGGGAACGTATCCACAGCTCCTTGGCTTTGTAACCGCATATTTAGCAACACCACAGGAAAGAGAATCTTCTACTCAAAGCATTTATATATCAATCCCAAGACAGATTCTGATTGGCTCTCCTTGGATGCTGCATCCACCCCTACACCAATCATTGTGTCCAGGAGAAAAGAGTTACCATGATTGGTCGGGAGTGGGTCACATGATCATTCATGTGATATGGAAAGCCCAGAGTCTGTTACTGGAAGAAGGAAAATGGAGGAAAAATATGCCACAGCTAACATTACAGTCCATCACTGAACCACACTCCCTCCCTATCTTTCTTTAATATTTCACTTTTGACTTTTGTGCAGTTTCATCACATTTAAAAGAAAGGGACTGATTGTATTGGTGGTCAGCCATCTGACAGAGTCCCAAGCTATTCAGCTGTATCAACCTCACCGCATAAATTGAATAAATAATTTACATTCTGTACAAATATCATACAAATAGTTTTGGCATAGTGGGAATTTGCATCCTCTCCACCCATCCCTCTCTCTGAATGTGGTTCCCTAGGCAGCAAAGTAGTGACATCTGTTTTGAACACCTGGTGGCCTCCATCCTTCAAGAAGGTAAGCTGAAAGTTAAAGAGAATGGAAATGGGGCCAGGGACTGGAGGGACTTTGTTGAGTAGAGCCTTCTGGCTTTGAGTGACAAATGTGTTGAGATGTGAAGGAGAGAAATACATATCCCATACAGATTTGTTTTTCATGTAAATAAGTGTTTTAGCCTCAAACTTTCTGGCATTTCATTATGCAGGTGACTTAGTCATTGACATGCATGCAATTTGCATTTTCCCACTTCTTTGCCAAAAGGGCAGGGACTGTAACTTGGCCAAATTACACATCCTGGGTGCAAAAACAGACTGCCATCTTGGCTGCATTTGTAAATACGGAGGGATAGACCCAGCCAGAACAGGACTGACTCAGATCCTGTTGATTTGTAGTAATAGGCTTTTCTAGAGGATTTTATCCTATTTGATTGCTAACATGTAGCCCTTTCTCATGTTAAGGATGTTGCTACCAGACATGTCTGGGGCTGGGTATGGAGGGATGATATTAAAAATATTTAACAACCAGTCAGGTGTGGACACCAGCAGATCAGAGTGGATTCTGGCCAGAGTGCTGGAATGGGATCTGAGGACCTTCAAGATGCCAGACATTAACCCTCTAGTTGCTGGGTCATAGAGAGGTCGAGAGGGTGATCCTGGGCCATTTTGCAATGTCAGGGCAACCATTATTTACTAACTGGTATGGAAAGGTGCCAGTGATTTACCAACTGGTCTCACCACTCTGGTGTGTACGGGCTGACAGCCAACTCTTGTAAGTGTGCAGGCTTATGGACTGGCAGACTTGAGATCAAACCCTGGGAGAGCTGCCTAAGGAGACCTGGGTCTCAGACCAGGCAGGATTGCGGGCCTGCCTCCTAGGGCTGCTGCAGCTGGTTCTCATTTTCAAATGGGAATTTGATTTAGGACCGGCCTTTGGTTTCTCCCAGACCTAGGAAGTAAACGTTTCTCGTTCTCAAAACCCACAAATTAATCATTTTTGCAAATCAGAGCTGAGCTCTGAGCCTCTGACCAGGAGGCCTGAGCCTGCTGGCCTCAGGAGCCTGGATTTGCCAGCGTGCGCTGCTAATACATATGCATTTGTTCTTCTTGTGGGAGCTCGGGCCCGCCGGCTTCAAGGGGTGAAGCTCTGCTCACTAATCATAATGCAATATCAGTGTTTTCTGCAAATCCCCTTATTATCTCTGCATCATTAGCAGTTTCTGAGCTTGTCTACAACTAATTTCACAGTGAATCTTATTTCTACCTGGTATTTTAAGTAAGCTATCATGCCGGGCAGCAGCTGACACGCCGCTGAGAAAGAAGCAAATCAACCTAAAGTGAGTTTTCATACTGCCTCAAACAATTGAGCATTGGGTCATCATCCAGAGTGGGAGAGGGTAGCAAGTTTCTTAGAACCCCTGTCTCTGACTGCAGTATATTTAGTCATACCTTACTCATTAGAGAGGTGATCTCCAGAGCCTGGTTTCCAGGGGTCTCATTTCTGCTCTGCTGCTTCCTTCAGGTGACTCTTAGTATGTAATTTTACATCTCTGAGCCTCAGATGATAAAATAATATCTACTCATAGGTCGTGTGGCTTAATGAGCAAATGTTTATAACATGTTTAATGTAATGTACCTGGTATATTGAGCACCTTGTGTGATCCATAAATGTGGCCTTTATTATTTTTCATTCCTTTATGAACTATTTAATGAGGGATCACTTTGTGCCTTGTGCTGTACAAGGTGCTGACACCACTTGTCCACTCTCCACTTCTGGTCAACCCAGTAGGTCACTGAGGAAGCTGACAGGGGAGAATCCTCTGAGGGTCGAGACAGGTTTGTACATCCAGGCTGCAATAAGAGAGAACTTGTGTTCCGTGTTGAAGACCTTCTGTCCCTGGTTGAATGGTGGGGAAGGAGGGCAGCTAGGTTTATACCCACTCTGGGTTCCAGGGACCTCTCCCACCTGCTAAGCTATGGACGGCTGCTGTGCCCTGGAGGAAACACCACCTTTTCCTTGGCTGAGCACCAAGACTCTGTAGGAAAGTACCAAGAAATCCAGTTTTCTGAGATGTTTCCTCTCTGAAGGTGTAGGAAGTCCATGGCTATTCTGTCCTTTAGGTAAAATGGGCTATGCTCCCCCATCCCCCTGCCATCCATATTGGAGCTCCTTTTCTAAATAACTGAAAGCAACAAGGAATTAATCATAGCAAATGTTACGGAGAATTTACTGTTCCTGTATACAGTGCTGAGCACGGTACATATGATTATTTAATACCCACTATAGCCCCATGGAGAGGGTACAGTTATTACTGCCACCTTATAGCTGAGGAGAGGGGACTTGGTAAGGTAGTGTAATATGCCTCCAACCATCCAGATAGTAGATGGAATAGCCTAGAGCCCAACCCAGACATTCTGATTCTGTCACCACCATCCTACCCAACCTGTGGCATGGCTTTAACTAAAGATGCTAAAGACTGTTTGGTCAAGATGGTTTGTGAGCAAACAGCCTGGACACAGGGTCGGCTGCTGATTTTGTAGGCTGGAGTTTACAGGGGCTTCCATTCTATCTACCTTCACCTCTGCCTATTGCTGCCTGGAATAATCCCCCTGCCACACCCCTGCTCCTCTCAATAAACATACTGCTCCCCTGCAAATGATCTAGTCTGATGTCTTTGGGGTCCGAAGGAGATATGAGAAAGTGGGATTGTAGGACTGGGATTGTGTCTTCACCTCCCCCTCTTCTCAACATTAACATCTGCGATTGATACTTTTTTTACTTCCTGTAGTTTCTAGATGGGGAAGATTAGAATGGGAGAAGGAAGGGAATAAATTTTCCATTCACTCTTCCCATGGATACTATGTCATAAAGCTTCAGTAGGACACTGCTAGTTTCAGAGGCATCCAAGGAGGGGAAAAAAAAAAACAGAGTTAGATTTTGGGCTGAGTGGGCTCAGAGAAGGCAGGAAGAGAAGATGCTTTGGCACTTGTGGTTCCTCTGCACCATATCCTTCCTCTGAGTAAACTCATACACATCCTGTAAAACCCAACCCAAACAGCTCCTCCATTATACCCTCCTTGATTCTTACAGAAAATGCCATTCCTTTCTACAGCAGGTTGGAGGAAGGAATAGCACACTTGCTCAGGAGAACTGGGCCTCCTAAGAATGCTGAGACCAATTCTGATCCCCTACACTCACCTCGCTCTACCCCATCCTCTACTCATCTCTATCTGTGAGATCCCTACATTCCTCTAGGCTAGAGACTGAGCTCTGTTTGTATCTAATCCCGAGGCAGAGTGGGCTTTCACTAACCACTTGGTCCTTTCCTTGGCTTCCTATCACAGAAGATGTTCTAGAATTGTGTGTGTGCACTCATGCATGTGTATACAGGAAGTGCCCTCATTAAATGCACAGTTGTGCTGATGAAGAACTACATAAAGGCTGGAACTTCAAATATCTAAGCTCTTATTCTCACTAGTGTGACCTATGGGTGTGTCTCATCCACAGATGTACTTTATTTGCTTGCAGAGTTGTCAAAATTTTGGATTTATGTGTCAGTGTTTCAAAATGAGGAGGTTTAATAAGAGTCTTGATAAATCAGAGGATCTGGTAACGTTGGGTCCATATCCCAAAATGATGCTAGTC
Source organism: Kogia breviceps (assembly GCF_026419965.1). Classification (NCBI taxonomy): domain Eukaryota; kingdom Metazoa; phylum Chordata; class Mammalia; order Artiodactyla; family Physeteridae; genus Kogia; species Kogia breviceps. The sequence continues at coordinate 57,468,932 of NC_081323.1, forward strand.
AACCAATCAACAGCTGCCCCCTTTAGAAGGAGCATGAACTGTTTGCCACAGTCTCCACCACTCTCTATTGCCCCCCAACACCAAGGATCTGGGTGAGTTTCCATTCATCATCACTCTGATGCTGCCACCTTTATCTGTCCTTCTTCACTCATGTATATGTCCTGTCAGGCTATAGGTCCTGAGGCAGGGGCTTGATCGACGTGTGAGTGGAACCAGATGACTGTGTTTACTTGGGTGTTTGGCAGAGTGTAGGCATGGTCTCTAGTCCCCTGGGTTGGTGGCACTTTGGTCTCCTTGTTATGATTGTTGATTCATTCACCTTGTGCCTTTGAAGCCACACAATGTTTGGTTATGAGCTGTTTTCTGCTAAAGTAAGAACCGTTATGTTAACCAGACAAACTAAGCGTCTCTTTAACCCCTCCTGCAGAGAGCCCTGCTTTCTAATCAGTGGGGTTCACCAGGCATTTGACTATTTCTTGCCATGGTGTTGGGTGCTGCATTTGATGGCAACTAAGTGGGTCACCTTTGCTTTATGCACAGCTGAGGGAAATATGAAGAATATAAAGGGGCTTATGTAGCAGCTGAGGGACAGAAGTGGCCTCTTGCCTAGGTGTGGGGACACTTTCCTTGGCATTGAGCTGGACCACATCACTCTCTGAAAACTGCAGAAATGAAAGGAGTTGATTTACATGGAAGTGCAGTTTATCCATCAGTCCCAAGTTATTGTGAATCAGGGGAGAGAGAATATTTAACCTTATACATGCACACACACGTGTGCACATACATTTTCATGCATGCACACATGCAAGCACACATTGTGCACTAGTTATTAGATAGGCTCTGTTCTAGGTGCTGAAAGTTCAGTGTGTATGTGTATGTGAGGGGGTGTGATGGCAGATACAAAGTCCCTGATTTCATGGAGAATGAATTCTACTAGAGAAAGACAGGCAATAAACTACATAAGGAAACAGATATATGATGTGATGTCAGGTAGTGATGCGTGCTATGAAGACCAATAAAGTGGGGTGGGGAGGAAAGAGTCACAGAGGTTTTTTAAGCTAATGGTGAGCAGGGAGTCTTCTCTGAAGGGAGGGCACTTACCCAGATCCTTGCACAGGGCAGCCATGCCACCCAGCACCTGGGGACACCGTTCATATTGTAAGCTGGAGTTGAGCCACAGGCGGTGCCATTTACGTCCACGGCCACATGAATGGAACCCCCTGGAAGTGTTCCCAGATGTGGCTTGAGGAAGCACACCTGGGCAGAGAGCACAGTCAGAGCAAATGTTTTGAGACTGGAGAATGTATGCTGAGTTTGACAACAGCAAGGAGGCCAGTGAAATAGGGTGAGGGGACGGGTCCCATGTTCAAGAGGTGGTCAGGGGTCAGTTCATGAAGGGCTTTAAAGACCAGAGCATCTCAAATTTTAACGTGCACACAAATAACGTGGAGATTTGCCTAAAATGCAGATTCTGGCTCAGTAGTTCTGAGGTGGGGCTCCCAATTCTGCGTTTCTAATGAGCTCCCAGTGATGCTGCCTCGTCCACACTTTGATGTGCAAAGCTGGGTTCTGTGGTCTGGATTTAAGAAAGCCACTGGAGGGTCTCAAGCTGATAGTTTATTCTGCTTGGCTGAAGAATCATTCACTTTAGAGTCTGAGCATTCATCGACTGACCGCGAGGGAGCGTTTTTGATCCCTTCACTGCCCAAACGGGCACAGAGAGGCTGCCGGGAGAGATAAGGAAAGGTTTATTTATGTAGCTACTTGAACTTGGGGCTGTTTATAGTCGATGAATATCTGTCTTTAAGCAGCTGTGTGAATTATCCAAAATACATGAAAGCAATCCATTCAAGATCAAAATCCTTAATTCCAGACTTTTCCAGGTTGATACGTCTTAAAAGAGGGAGGTTTGGTAACATTGTTGAACATTAATTAGGTAACACTTGTGCGGGACTTGGAGGATGAAAAGCCTTCTGTGTGTAAGTGCTTGGGAGCATTGCTGTGAAATGGTGCAATCTGAGGCTGGGATTGAAAAGAAAATTTCACATAAGCAAGTGCTCATCCCCGTCAGGTGCGGTGATTGGAGATTGTGCGAGTTTGAATGTGCCTGGCCGCCCCCGCCCCCCCCAGCAGCACAGCCTCAAGTCCTCCCTGAATAGAAACCGGCATGCAGATGAATGGGAAATTTACTAGAGGTAATTACAGATGGAGGGAGGGAGGCCCCACGTGCTCCGGGGAGGGGAGGGCTCTTTCTTTTTCTTTGTCACAAAGGACTGTTTCCTGAGATGGTGTTCTTGTAGCCTGTGTTCTACCCATGACTTGGTGAAGAGAAGGTATCAGAGGGAAGGTGCTCTTTGGTGCCACCTGTGGCCCCCTGGAAGGGGTCTGTATTCAAAAGCACACATTCCATGCCCATTTCGCCTGTCCCTGCCTGTGTGGCCAGCTGGTCTTCTTTTTCAGTTCCACCCAGGGCTTCCAATCCCAAGGGCAACATGAATGGAACTCCAGGGATGCGGTTCCTCTGCTGCCCTGTGTACCCATTCCTCATCCAGCAAAGCCCACTTCAGTGCCATCCCCTGACCTGAAGTCTCCATTGATGCCCAAGGCAGGGCATCCACTGCCTCTTCAAGGAAGGACTTCTTGGAGCCCTGGCGGGAAGCCAAAAGATTATGTCCTCACGTTAGTGCCTGATCTGTTCCCTCTCCTGCAGGTCATGTGACATGGGGAGGTGCTCTGTGTTACTTCTGGAAAGGACTCAGCAACAACCACACCCTGTGGGAGATCACCATCTCCACTGTAGATATGAAAACAAAACAAAATGACATCCGGATAGGGATAGTGAGGAAACTTGATTCACCTTCTTTGGCACTGAGTGGCGTGCCTCACCGTTAGCCCAAGACTGCCTCTATATTAAGATGTCCGTGCCTTCTTGGCCACCCTTGGTCCTCCTTTTGCTGGGGCATGTTGGCCTCTGCTCATTTCCTTGGGCACTTGGGAAGGTAGCTGAGCCTCTGGCAACATTTCCTTCTCAGTGCTTTTGTGCATGTGGACTTGGCCCTGTGCCCTGCCTCCCCCCTCCACCCACCAAAAAAAAGCACCAGAAGGCTTCCTAAAAGCACCATGTAGCGTTGCTCTGCCCCGAGGTATAGAGATGCTGTGTATCTGACTTCACAAACCCAACCTAGGGTTATCGAGAAGTACACCCCTCATCAACTGGGGTGGTGAATATTTCTCAATTTATTGTTGTCAGGCACTGTTGAATCACAGCAAGATATTTTTAAGTACAGGATCCCCTGGCAACACTTAAATAATGATTTGATGTCCCCATGCCTGCTTTACCCGAATCCTGAGTCTACTCAGATGTGGATGATGGCACCCTCTATTTTTTCTTTTGTTGATTCGAGACTCCCCATTCCACCAATGCTTGTGGCAGAACCTTTCCGTCACTGGTGTCCCGGAATCATAAGTTCAGCCGATAATGTGTCAGATGCAAGAAGGGATTCATATGGAACGGAGCTCACCCTGCACGCACGTAAACAATATGAATAAAAATTAACTTAAAAATCTTTTCTCCCTCCTTCACAATGACATTATACCAATGGGGCCACTTAATTTCTTACATTTGTACCTTTTCAAAAGGGCCCGCTGTTTTACGATGTCAAATGTGACCTTTACAACAAAACGTGCAAACTGTGTTGTACACAGAGGACTCTTCAAAGCTAGTAATTTTCATGATGCAAATTTCAGAGCAGAATGAGTCCATTAACCAAATTAGCAATGCATAAAAGCAAAAGTTCATGGTCAGGGAACAATCGCGTCTTTTTGTAAGGTATAATTTTAGCCCATTGTAGAGTTAAAGTGGGTTTTCCCCCCCTTAAAAAAAGTTAATTAGGACTCTAATTAAATAGGTTAAAGCTATATATGAAAGAGAATGCAATTTATTTTTCTTTTTTCTTTTTTTTTAACATCTTTATTGGAGAATAATTGCTTTACAATGGTGTGTTAGTTTCTGCTTTATAACAAAGTGATTCAGCTATACATATACATATATCCCCATATATCCTACCTCTTGTGTCTCCCTACCACCCTCCTTATCCCACCCCTCTAGGTGGTCACAACACACTGAGCTAATCTCCCTGTGCTATGTGGCTGCTTCCCACTAGCTATCTATTTTACATTTGGTAGCATATATATGTCCATGCCACTCTCTCACTTCTTCCCAGCTTACCCTTCCCCCTCCCCCTGTCCTCAAGTCCATTCTCCACATCTGCATCTTTATTCCTGTCCTGCCCCTAGGTTTTTCAGAGTCTTTTTTTTTTTTTTTTTAGATTCCATATATATGTGTTAGCATACAGTATTTGTTTTTCTCTTTCTGATGTACTTCACTCTGTAAGACACACTCTAGGTCCATCCACCTCACTACAAATAACTAAATTTTGTTTCTTTTTATGGCTGAGTAATATTCCATTTTGTATATGTGCTACATCTTCTTTATCCATTCATTTTTTGATGGACACTTAGGTTGCTTCCATGTCCTGCCTATCATAAACAGAGCTGCAATGAACATTGCGGTACATGACTCTTTTTGCATTATGGTTTTCTCAGGATATATGCCCAGTAGTGGGATTGCTGGGTTGTATGGTAGTTCTATTTGTAGTTTTTTAAGGAACCTCCATACTGTTCTCCATAGTGGCTGTATCAACTTACATTCCCACCAACAGTGTATGAGGGTTCCATTTTCTCCACACCCTCTCCAGCATTTATTGTTTGTAGATTTTTTGATGATGGCCATTCTGACTGGTGTGAGGTGATATCTCATTGTAGTTTTGATTTGCATTTCTCTAATGATTAATGAAGTTGAGCATTCTTTCATGTGTTTGTTGGCAATCTGTATATCTTCTTTGGAGAAATGTCTATTTAGATCTTCTACCCATTTTTGGATTGGGTTGTTTGTTTTTTTGATATTGAGCTGCATGAACTGCTTGTATATATTGGAGATTAATCCTTTGCTATTTGCTTCATTAGCAAATATTTTCTCCCATTCTGGGGGTTGTCTTTTTGTCTTGTTTATAGCTTCCTTTGCTGTGCAAAAGCTTTGAAGTTTCATTAGGTCCCATTTGTTTCTTTTTGTTTTTATTTCCATTTCTCTAGGAGGTGGATCAAAAAGGATCTTGCTGTGATTTATGTCATAGAGTGTTCTGCCTATGTTTACCTCTAAGAGTTGTAGAGTGTCTGGCCTTACATTTAGGACTTTAATCCAATTTGAGTTTATTTTTGTGTGTGGTGTTTCTAATTTCATTCTTTTACATGTAGCTGTCCAGTTTTCCCAGCACCATTTATTGAAGAGGCTGTCTTTTTTCCATTATATATTCTTGACTCCTTTACCAAAGATAAGGTGACCATAGATGCGTGGGTTTATTTCTGGGCTTTCTATCCTGTTCCATTGATCTATATTTTTGTTTTTGTGCCAGTACCATATTGTCTTGATTACTGTAGCTTTGTAGTATTGTCTGAAGTCAGGGAGCCTGATTCCTCTAGCTCCATTTTTCTTTCTCAAGATTGCTTTGGCTATTCGAGGTCTTTTGTGTTTCCATACAAATTGTGAAATTTTTTGTTCTAGTTCTGTGAAAAATGCCATCAGTAGTTTGATAGGGATTGCACTGAATCTGTAGATTGCTTTGGATAGTACAGTCATTTTCACAATGTTGATTCTTCCTGTACAAGAACATGGTCTATCTCTCCATCTGTTTGTATCATGTTTAATTTCTTTCATCAGTGTCTTATCGTTTTCTGCATACAGGTTTTTGTCTCCATAGGTAGGCTTATTCCTAGGTATTTTATTCTTTTTCTTGCGGTGGTAAATGGGAGTGTTTCCTTAATTTCTCTTTCAGATCTTTTATCATTAGTGTATAGGAATGCAAGAGATTTCTGTGCATTACTTTTGTATCCTGCTACTGTACCAAATTCATTGAATAGCTCTGGTAGTTTTCTGGTAGCATCTTTAGGATTCTCTATGTATAGTATCATGTCATCTGCAAATAGTGACAGCTTTATTTCTTCTTTTCTGACTTGGATTCCTTTTATATATTTTTCTTCTCTGATTGCTGTGGCTAAAACTTTCATAACTATGTTGAATAATAGTGGTGAGAGTGGACAACCTTGTGTTTTTCCTGATCTTAGAGGAAATGGTTTCAGTTTTTCACCATGGAGAACAATGTTGGCTGGGAGTTTGTCGTATATGGCTTTTATTATGTTGAGGTAAGTTCCCTCTATGCTTACTTTCTGGAAGGTTTTTTTCCTAAATGGATATTGAATTTTGTCAGAAGCTATTCCTGCATCTATTGAGATGATCATATGATTTTTCTTCTTCAATTTGTTAATATGGTGTATCACATTGATTGATTTGCATATATTGAAGAATCCTTGCATTCCTGGGATAACCCCACTTGATCATGATGTGTGATCCTTTTAATGTGCTGTTGGATTCTGTTTGCTATTATTTTGTTGAGGATTTTTGCATCTATGTTCATCAGTGATATTGGCCTGTAGTTTTCTTTCTTTGTGACAACTTTGTCTGGTTTTGGTACCAGGGTGATGGTGGCCTCGTGGAATGAGTTTGGGAGTGTTCCACCCTCTGCTATATTTTGCAAGAGTTTGAGAAGGATGGGTGTTAGCTCTTCTCTAAAGGTTTGATAGGATTTGTCTGGGAAACCATCTGGTCCTGGGCTTTTGTTTTTTAGAAGATTTTAAATCACAGTTTCAATTTCAGTGCTTGTGATTGGTCTGTTTGTATTTTCTATTTCTTCCTGATTCGGTCTCAGAGGTTGTGCTTTTCTAAGAATTTGTCTATTTCTTCCAGGTTGTCCATTTTATTGGCATATAGTTGCTTGTAGTAATCTCTTGTGATCCTTTGTAGTTTTGCAGTGTCAGTTGTTACTTGTCCTTTTTCATTTCTAATTCTATTGATTTGAGTGTTCTCCCTTTTTTTCTTGATGAGTGTAGCTAATGGTTTATCAATTTTGTTTATCTTCTCAAAGAACCAGCTTTTAGTTTTATTGATCTTTGCTATTGTTTCCTTCATGTGTTTTTCAATTATTTCTGATCTGATCTTTATGATTTCTTTCCTTCTAACTATGTTTTTTTTAAATTATTCTTTCTCTAATTGCTTTAGATGTAAGGTTAGGTTGTTTATTTGAGATGTTTCTTTTCTCCTGAGGTAGGATTGAATTGATATAAACTTCTCTCTTACAACTGCTTTTGCTACATCCCATAGGTTCTGGGTCATCATGTTTTCATTGTCATTTGTTTCTTGGTATTTTTTGATTTCTTCAGTGATCTCTTGGTTATTTAGTTGTGTATTGTTTAGCCTCCATGTGTTTGTATTTTTTACAGATTTTTCTCCTGTAAGTGATATCTAGTCTCATAGTGTAGTGGTCGGAAAAGATACTTGTTATGATTTCAATTTTCTTAAATTTACCAAGGCTTGATTTGTGACCCAAGATATGATCTATCTTGGAGAATGTTCCATGAGTACTTGAGAAGAGAGTGTATTCTGTTCTTTTTGGATGGAATGTTCTATAAATATCAATTAAGTGCATCTTGTTTAATGTATTATTTAGAGCTGTGTTTCCTTATTTATTTGCATTTTGGATGATCTGTCCATTGGTGAAAGTGGGGTGTTAAGTCCCCTACTATGATTGTGTTACTGTCGATTTCCCCTTTTATGGCTATTAGCATTTGCCTTATGTATTGAGGTGCTTCTATGTTGGGTACATAAATATTTACAATTGTTATATCTTCTTCTTGGATTGATCCCTTGATCATTATGTAGTGTCCTTCCTTGTCTCTTGTAACATTCTTTATTTTAAAGTCTATTTTATCTGATATGAGTATTGCTACTCCAGCTTTCTTTTGATTTCTGTTTGCCTAGAATATCTTTTTCCATCCCCTTACTTTCAATGTGTATGTGTCCCTAGGTCTGAAGTGGGTCTCTTGTAGACAGTATATCTATGTGTCTTGTTTTTGTATCCATTCAGCTGGTCTGTGTCTTTTGTTTGGAGCATTTAATCCTTTTACATTTAAGATAGTTATCAATATGTATGTTCCTATTGCCACTTTTGTAATTGTTTTGGGTTTTTATTGTAAGTCTTTTCCTTCTCTTGTGTTTCCTGCCCTGAAAAGTTCGTTTAGCATTTGTTACAAAGCTGGTTTGGTGGTGCTGAATTCTCTTAGCCTTTGCTTGTCTGTAAAAGTTTCAATTTCTCTGTGGAATCTGAATGAGATCCTTGCTGGGTAGAGTAATCTTGGTTGTAAGTTTTTCCCTTTCATTCCTTTAACTATGTCCTGCCACTCCCTTCCGGATTGCAGAGTTTCTGCTGAAAGATCAGCTGCTAACCTTATGAGTATTCCCCTGTATGTTATTTGTTGTTTTTCCCTTGCTGCTTTTAGTATTTTTTCTTTGTATTTAATTTTTGATAGTTTGATTAGTATGCGTCTTGGTGTGTTTCTCCTTGGATTTATCTTGTATGGGACTCTGTGCTTCCTGGACTTCATTGTCTCTTTCCTTTCCCTTATTAAGGAAGTTTTCAATATAATCTCTTCAAATATTTTCTCAGTCCCTTTCTTTTTCTCTTCTTCTTCTGGGACCCCTATAATTCAAATGTCCCTACATTTAATGTTGTCCCAGAGGTCTCTGAGACTGTCCTGAATTCTTTTTATTCATTTTTCCTTATTCTGCTCTGTGGTAGTTATTTCCACTATTTTATCTCCAGGTCACTTATCCGTTCTTCTGCCTCAGTTTTTCTGCTATTGATTCCTTCTAGAGAATTTTTAATTTCATTTATTGTGTTGTTCATCATTGTTTGTTTGCTCTTTAGTTCTTCTAGGTCCTTGTTAAATGTTTCTTGTATTTTCTCCATTCTATTGCCAAGATTTTGGATCAACTTTACTATCATTACTCCGAATTCCTTTTCAGGTAGACTACCTATTTCTTCTTCATTTGTTTCATCTGGTGGGTTTTTACCTTGCTCCTTCATCTGCTATGTGTTTCTCTGTCTTCTTATTTTGCTTAACTTTCTGTGTTTGGGGTCCCCTTTTCACAGGCTGCAGGTTTGTAGCTCCCATTGTTTTTGGTGTCTGCCCCTAGTGGCTAAGGTTGGTTCAGTCGGTTGTGTAGACTTCCTGGTAGAGGGGACTGGTGCCTGTTTTTTGGTGGATGAGGCTGGATCTTATCTTTCCGGTGGGCAGGACTGCCTCCAGTGATGGTGTGTTTTGGGGTGTCTGTGACCTTATTATGATTTTAGGCAGCCTGTCGGCTAATGGGTGTGGTTGTGTTCCTGTCTTGCTCGTTGTTTTGCATAGCGTGTCCAGCACTGTAGCTTGCTGGTCGTTGAGTGGAGCTGGTTGGTATCATTGAGATGGAGGTATCTGGGAGAGCTTTTGCTGTTTGATATTACATGGAGCTGAGAGGTCTCTGGTGGACCAGTGTCCTGAACTTGTCTCTCCCACCTCAGAGGCACAGGCCTGATATCTGGCCGGAGCACCAAGACTCTGTCAGTCACACGGCTCTGAAGAAAAGAGAGGAAATAAAGAAGGAAAGAAAGTTAGAAAAAGAAGTAATACAATAAAGTATAAAAAAATTAGGGGCTTCCCTGGTGGTGCAGTGGTTGAGAGTCTGCCTGCCAATACAGGGAACACGGGTTCGAGCCCTGGTCTGGGAGGATCCCACATGCCGCGGAGCAACTGGGCCTGTGAGCTACAACTACTGAGCCTGCGCGTCTGGAGCCTGTGCTCCACATCAAGAGACATCGTGACAGTGAGAGGCCTGCGCACCATGATGAAGAGTGGCCCCTGCTCACCACAACTAGAGAAAGCCCTCGCACAGAAACGAAAACCCAACACAGCCAAAAATAAATAAATAAATAAATATTTTTTAAAAACCTCACTCACAAAAAAAGATAAATAAATTAATTAATTAAAAATGAAATAAAAAATTAAAAAGTAATTTAAAAAATGAAAAAAGAAAGAAAAAAATAAAGAAGAGAGCAGCCAAACCAGAAACAAATCTACCAATGGTAACAAGTGCTAAAAACTGTACTAAAAAAGAAAAAAAGGACAGAGAGAACCGTAGGACAAATGGTAAAAGCAAAGCTATACAATCACACAAAGAAGAATACACATACACACAAAAAGAGTAAAAGGAAAAAAAATATGTATATATATAAACGAAAAAGGAAGAGAACAACCAAATCAATAAACAAATCTACCAATGATAATAAACTCTAAATACCAAACTAAGATAAACATAAAACCAGAAACAAATTAGATGCAGAAAGCAAATCCCAATTCTACAGTTGCTCAAAAGTCAACCACCTCAATTTTGTGAAGATTTGTCATCTATTCAGTTATTCCAGAGATGCAGGGTACATCAAGTTGATTGTGGAGATAATCTGCTGCTCCTGAGGCTGCTGGGAGATCCCTTTCTCTTCTTTCTTCACACATCTCCTAGGGTTCAGCTTTGGATTTGGCTCCGCCTCTGCATGGAGGTCACCTGAGGGCGTCTGTTCTTCGCTCAGACAGGACGGGGTTAAAGGAGCAGCTGATTCAGGGACTCTGGCTCACTCAGGCCGGGGGGAGGGAGGGGTATGGAGTGCAGGGTGAGTCTGCGGTTGCAGAGGCCGGCGTGACATTGCACCAGCCTGAGGCGCGCTGTGTGTTCTCCCAGGGAAGTTGTCCCTGGATCATGGGACCCTGGCAGTGGTAGGCTGCACAGGCTCCCGGGAGGGGAGGTGTGGAGAGTGACCTGTGCTTGTACACAGGCTTCTTGGTGGCTGCAGCAGGAACCTTAGTGTTTCATGCCTGTCTCTGGGGTCTGCACTGATAGCCGCGGCTTGTGCCTGTCTCTGGAGCTCGTGTAGTTGGTGCTCTGAATCCCCTCTCCTCATGCACCCTGAAACAATGGTCTCTTGCCTCTTAGGCAGGTCCAGACTTTTTCCCGGACTCCCTCCTGGCTAGCTGTGGTGGACTAGCCCCTTCAGGCTGTGTTCACGCAGCCAACCCCAGTCCTCTCTCTGGGATCTGACCTCTGAAGCCCGACCCTCAGCTCCCAGCCCCCACCTGCCCTGGCGGGTGAGCAGACAAGCCTCTCAGGCTGGTGAGTGCTGGTTGACACCGATCTTCTGTGCGGGAATCTCTCCACTTTGCCCTCTGCACCCCTGTTGCTGTACTCTCCTCCGTGGCTCCAAAGCTTCTCCCATCATCCCCCGTCTCTGCCAGTGAAGGGGCTTCGTAGTGTGTGGAAACTTTTCCTCCTTCACAGCTCCCTCCAAGAAGTGCAGGTCCCATCCCTGTTCTTTTGTCTCTGTTTTTTCTTTTTCCCTACCTAGGTATGTGGGGAGTTTCACGGCTTTTGGGAAGTCTGAGGTCTTCTGCCAGCATTCAGTAAGTGTTCTGTAGGAGCTGTTCCACAAGTAGATGTATTTCTGATGTATTTGTGGGGAGGAAGGTGATCTCCACGTGTTAATCCTCTGCCATCTTGAAGATGTTTCTTAGAGAATGCAATTTATGTGCAAGAAAGTGAATAAGTGATTCATAAGAAGCCAAAGATCCTTGATAGGGGCATAGTAACACTACTCCAAATGTGAATGAGTGGTTTTGGCCGTTGTGGAGGGAAACACTCATGGCAGTGGTGGTGGAGGAAGGGAGAAATCCGTAAGGTCACATTAAAGGCTCTTGGGTTAGGTGCAGGTTGAGGTTGGACTGTATGGAGTGGAGGCAGAGTTCCACCCTATACTCCATAACTACCTGCGCAGGCCCGCTCGGGGATGAGTGCCTGGGAGTTGGCCCAAAATACTCATGTTTTCAGGGACTCAGCCGACTTTGAAGCAGGTAGGGCTGGGCGACTTGAGGCTGGCAATGTTGCTGATAGTCTATATTTTCCTCCAACAACTGGGGAGATAAAACCTGATGCATCCCATCAGTCTCTTTCTGATGATTCACTGAAATCATATACATGAAAAGCCCCACGTATGGCTGAATAATATTCTGTTGTTTGTTTATGCTATCTTTTGATTATCTGTTCATCAGTTGATGGACATTTGGGTTGTTTCTACCTTTTGACTATTGTGAATAGTGCTGCTGTGAACAAGTTTTTGTTTGAATCCTTGTTTTCAACTGTTTCGGGTATATACCTGGGAAGCATGAGGTACCGATACATGTCACAACGTGAATGAACCTTGGACACGTGATGCTCAGTGAAAGAGCCCAGACACAGAAGGCCACATAGTGTATGATTCCATTTCTGTGAAATGTCCAGAATAGGCAAATCCATAGAGACAGAAGGTAAATTAGTGGTTTCCAGGCACTGGGCGGTTAGAGCTATGGGGAGTGAGTGCTTAATGGGTTCAGGATTTCTTTTCAGGATGGTGACTGTTTTGGAATTAGAGGTAATGTTTGCATAACACTGATTGTACTAAGTTCCACAGAACTGTTCATTTTAAAATGGTTAATTTTATGTGTAGGTAGATTTTTATGTTGTGTGATTTTTGTCTCATTTTTTTAAAAAAGCCCCATGTAAATTGGAACAGGCTGTACAAGTTGGCCTGTTTGTGTATTGTGAGCTTCCCTGGGACAGAAGCCATGTTTACTTTATTTTGAAATCCTTGTTTCCAGCAAAGTTTGGCAACTCATAGGCTCTTGGTTAATGACACCAACTACTGCAATAGTTACCTTGCATTAAGAGCATGTGACATGCTGGATACTGGACCAAGAGTGAGGAGATGAAGAGTTCGTTCTCCTAGTTTCTGGAGGTTTTGTTCAGGAATAGAGGAACATGCAGAGGGGGGCCTGCTCTTCTGGTAGGTGGCATGGCATGGGGGAGGGGAGGGGCATGCCAGGGGGCTGGGCCGACAGGGAGAGACCAGGGTGACGGCAGAAAGACAGCATGGAGAAAGAAAGGGCAATTGTGAGGGGCTGCTGTAGAGGCTGCGAGGGAGGATACAGATGCAGATGTTATTCTGATGTGATACACTGTATAACTGTGCTCCCCTTCCGAGAATCCCTTCATTGTTCTTAAATGCTTTATGTTTCCAAAAGCGGGGTCTGGCTGCACCCGTGCACCCGCTCTAAAGCCAATACTAGAGAGGCAAGGTTTGTGGAAAGGAAAGTTTGCTTTATTTTGGAGGCTGGCAATGGGGGGTGGGGTGGAGGCGGAGGAAGGCAGGCTCATGTCCAAAGGCCACCCCCATACCGACAGTCATTTGGCAAGAGCTTTTACAGGGGAGTTTCAGGGGTGCACAGGCAGAGGGAGGGGCTACAGGCAGAAACAGCACAGTCAGCTCTGACGGTCATCTTGAAATTGGTTCTGCGGTGGTCTGATCAGCATCATCTTGATGGTTTTAAGTACAGTTAGTCTTCATTTCCAAGGTTGGTTTGTTTCCATTTCTTTGAGACCAGTTCTCGGAATTGTGGCAGCTTATGTCATGGCTGCAGTCTTGTTATCATGCAGTTAACATCTTTCACCTGGTGGGGGTTTCAGTGTCTACAAAACAGCTCAAAGGATACGGCTCACAATATTATCTACAGCCCTTGAGGAGGAACTAAATGTTTTTGACTTTGTTTAATGACTAATCTATTATTATTTTGTCCTGTTTGACTGCTTTCCTTTGCTTATGCATTTTCTTACTTCTCTGATTAAATTTATTCTTTGGCTAAAGTTTTTCCACAGACAAAAGGTAGGCAGAGGACATGGTGTGGGGAGGACCATAGAGTCCTGTTCCGTTTCACTTATGGGGTGTGTGTGTGTGTGTGTTTGTGTGTGTGTGTGTTTAATGCATCAGTGGACAGAATTGGACCTCAAGGCAGCCCAGTTATATTTGGGTTACACATGTACCGTTTCATTGACTATAATCCTCTCTGGGTTTATAGATATAAAGAGTGGGGCATAGGGAGGTGAGCTCATTCACCCAGGTTCACGCAGCTTTTAAATGGCACAGCTGGGATTTAATCATATTATACTGCCTCAGAGGAAACTGGATTTTAGAAAACGCAGAAGGCCCCTTTTACTCTTCAATGTGCCTGCTGTTGCCACAATTAAATATGATTTTTTGGTTTTATGTTGTTTCTTCAGAATGTGAAACATGAATACTATTGTCTCATTTGCAGGACTATTATGTAGTCAATAGGATAGATTATTGAAAGCTCAGGGCAAACAGTAGGTGCTCAGCAAGTGTTATTCCCTTTCCCCAAACACCCCTCTCTCCTCTCTTCCCTCCACCTCCACTTCTTCTGTATTGTGGGGAGGGGGAAAGAAGAGTGAAAGTTAGTAAGAGTTGATTCTCTGATTGTTAGGGTAGGAAAGATGACACTTGGCTTATCATCAAGAAACTGAAGGCCCAGGTTCAAGACCACATCCTGCCCCTACTCAGCTACAGGGCCTGGCACAAGTTGCCTGGCTTCTCTGAGCCTCAGTTTCCACATCTAGGCAATGGGATAATAACCCCACCTCCATGAGTGATGCAACTCAAAACCAACCTAAGAAAATGAATGCAGATATCCTCAGAAAACACTAAAGTATATGCGTGTGTGGCACACCGTACCAGAGGAGTGAAATAGAGAGTTTCATTTAGCCAGTTCTCGGTTCTCATCTGAGAGTGATTTCACTCCAAGAGGGCATTTGTCAATGTCTGGAGACATTTTGGTCATCACAGCTGGGGGGTATCTGCTACTGATGTCTAGCAGGCAGAGGCCAGGGATGCTGCTGAACATCTCACAGTGCATAGGACAGCCCGCACCCCCGCCCCCCCTACCCAGTAAAGACTTATCCTGCCCTAAATGTCAGCAGTGCTGAGACACTGACCTAGAAGGAAGAAGGCAACACATGGAGATTTGGACAGGAAACCATTGAGGGTATAGAGATAGTTTTTCTTTTGTCCGTGCTCTGTTTTTGCATATTAAAAAAATCAGATGTAGTTTTTTTTTTTTTTTTTTTGCGGTATGCGGGCCTCTCACTGCTGTGGCCTCCCCCGTTGTGGAGCACAGGCTCCGGACGCGCAGGCCCAACGGCCATGGCTCACGGGCCTAGTCGCTCCGCGGCATGTGGGATCTTCCCGGACCAGGGCACGAACCCGTGTCTCCTGCATCGGCAGGCGGACTCCCAACCACTGCGCCACCAGGGAAGCCCTCAGATGTAGTTTAAAGGTACATAAAGGTACAGTTAATGTCATAAAATGGAAAACAAATAAACCATGTTCTCACCACTCAAAATTGGCTCTTATATGTCTCTTTAAATATTTTTAATAAAATTTTAAAATATCACAGGTAAGCTACCCCATCATCTCCCTTTCTCATTTCCCTTTCCTCCTCCAGAGATACAGCCTCTATCATGAATTTATCTTTATCTTTTCCATCCATTTTTTTTTTGTATTTTACAAATATCAATAGCCATGAACAAAGTATTGTGTGCATTTACATTTTATTTTAATGAATACAGATGGAAAGGTATCACCTGCAACTCGCTTTTTTTTTTACTCAACAGTGACTCATGTTGACAACGTGTAAGTGGGTTGGATTTTTTCTGGGTCCCTATAGTCTAGTTGATTGCCTTTGAATGGAGCTTGTTAGTCCTTGATAATGTAGAGCAAAGTGAACTGTTTCATCAGCGTGGGGTGGCACTCATGTTCCCTAGAATCCTCTTGGTTTGGTACCTCCCATGGTGGGAGATGAGCCCATGAGATTAGATGAGAGTAGATGCCATGCACTTACCATGTCTCTCTGCGTCCACTTTCGGCCAGTGGGCTGTGTAAGCAAACACAGGCTTTGAAGGCAAATTGGGGTCCTTATGAATGAGCTACCACATTATTTTTGCTCTCAACAACCCCTGTGGTTTGGGCAGGAACTCCACAGCCTCCAGCCCTGTACTCCTGGTGAAATGGCCTCAAGACGAGACTCTTGATCTTACCTGTACAAACAGACTGATGCTTGTGCTGGAGAGGTTGACGCTGATGGCATCACAAGATGTGAAGAGCCCCTCCTGGGCTTTCTGGCCACTCTTATTATGCTCTTCAGAGGCAGCTATGGCCGCAGTGATTTAGGGGAGAATCAGGCTGCCCTGTTGAGGGGCCCCTTCATCATCCTGGCATCCTGCTCTCAGTGGGGGAGAGGCGAGGTGAATGCCCAGTCTGCATTTTTAGAGACAGAGATGGAAAATAAAGCAGTGGCTTCCTGCTATTAAATGGGAGTGTGATTAGTTATAGGAAAATCAATTCATTCTTTGGCTTCGGGGAAGGCTTTTAAGTGTGAAAGGGGATGCTAATCCCCTGGGAAATGTTTTTTTAAGCAAAACTGCCTTTCTGCCAGCCCCTTAGGTAAACACCAGAGGGGAGGGGACAGCTTGGCTTTTCTCCCCAGATAACAGGGGTTCCACAGGAGCCTACCTTCCTCCTTCTCTCTACTTCTTTCTTTCCTCCCTCCCTCCTTCCTTCCATCCCTCCCTCCCTCAAACATTTATCGAGTGCTCACTATGTGCCTTGACCACAGATAGGAACTGTCTTTGCTCTCATGGAGGCTGGGGCAGCAGGCAGTGGAGACAGAAACCTAGCGAATCCATGGTGTAGAGAGAACGCCTCAGGGCAGTGTTGACTGCCCCCACTCCCCTCACCCCCACCTTGTTCTTTCTTATCTTTCACTCCTTCCTTTCCCTCTGGTTCATTTCTCTCCCGTTCCTTTCCCCAACTGACCTCCTTTGCTGTCACTTCTCCCTTTCTCTTCACTCCCTTTCTCCCTCTGTTCCCTGGGGGAATCCTAGCATCTTCACAACCATCTCTGAAGCAATCTGCAGAGTGTTGGTTGGAGGACATAGTGAGGGCCTCTGCAAATCACCCCATGCAGAGACACACAAAATCCTGCCCCCGGCCACTCCCAGAGCTGCAGGACCCTTTGGGATCTGTATCAGTTTCTGCCCTCCCAGGGCTGTCAGGAGCCAGCATTCCTTTGGGGAAGGAGCACCCTTTGTTCTGTTCTGTGCATGGCCTTGTTCACCACCACTCAGCTGTGGTCCTCCATCTACTGCACGGCGCTCCTAGTGTCCCCCCGTGAACCATTTCATCCTGCTTGTGTCTACACTGGCTCCCATCCCTTCCTCTATCTTTTGTGCTTTCCTCTCTGGATATACATGGGGAGTGCTGGTTACATAATTTCTTCTAATCAGTCTTGCACAAACATTAGCTTCATTTGCATATCAGTGAAAGTGTATAATGATAACAAAATATTTTTAATAATGATGATGATGATATTTACAGAGCTAACATAGCCTGAGAGATTACTGGTCATCAGACACTCTGTGGCACTTCATATATTCGATCTCATTTAAGTTTTACAACAGCCTCATAAGGTGGCTGCTATCATCAACCTTTATTTTTCAAATGGGAAAACTGAGGCTCAGTGAGATTAACT
This sequence comes from Kogia breviceps, assembly GCF_026419965.1. Lineage (NCBI taxonomy): Eukaryota > Metazoa > Chordata > Mammalia > Artiodactyla > Physeteridae > Kogia > Kogia breviceps. The sequence continues at coordinate 57,486,380 of NC_081323.1, forward strand.
AACTCACCCAGAAGACCAGATCTGGGAGGTGAATGCAGAGTTGTCTGACCCCAGAGCCTGTGCTCGTAATCAATGGCTTTCCTACCTCTGTGGCATGGTAGGCACAAGGGTAGGAGCCACATGTTGTAGGAGGCTAAGAGTAAGTTATTATTTTTTAGCAGAGTCCTCCCTCAGCGGGAGTGGTGACAAGGCCATATTTGTGTAACCTTTTCATTCTTTGCCAAGACCCTACAAGCTTGACCTCCATTCCACAGGTCTTTGCACATCCTGCTCCAAGCCCTAGCCAGCCACCCAGCACTCAGAAACTTAGCCAGGACCAGTGGGTGTGGAAGGTGTCCTGTTTCCCTTTCATGGAGGTACAGAGGCAAGAAGATAGGATTTAGAATCAGACAGGCTGGAACCCAAAGCCCTGTCCTGCCACTTCCTAGCTACAGGACCTTGGATAGATTACAGATCTCCTTTTCCTGGCTCAGCTATTACATCTGCAAAAGATTTCTGAGTCACAGGTTAACTGCAAGGATGGGTGGGTCACTGCGTGTAATGTACCCAGCACGTAGGTGGTTGGCATCACCCCTATCTTTTCTCAAGTCAGGGTAGGAGGGAACCCTCCCTCCCAGGCCTCTCTCTGCTCCATCCTGCACATGGACATGAGCTTGCCTGTATGGTGAAGTTGGAGTACTGAGTTCTGTGACGGGCTTGGGGTGACTGCCTCTTGCCTATGTCCTTAGTGAATCCCTCCCCTAACAGAATAACTTTTGTGCCTCATAAATAGCTGCGCTACTCTCTTTGGAATGCTTGACTTCAGGGACAGGTGTCGACTATGGGAGAGATTATTCATTTTCCAAAAGTGCTTAGAATTGCTCATTTCCACAGGCTAGGGCTGGGGTGGCTCAAGCCCAGCTGGTTTACCTGCAGCCACTGAGTCCAGGCCATATGTGCCCTCTCAGAAAGGATGCTGAGTTCAGGGGGCTGTGCAGAGTCCATCCAAAGCTGGTAGGCAGGGGGGCTTCTCTCAGCTCCTGAAGGGTGAGGGGATAAATCCGGTGTCTGCTCATCTATCTTGCTTCTCACTTTGTGGATGTTCTGGGATCCCATCTGGTTGGTCACTCACCCAGCAGGGTGGGCAGGTGGGAGCCCAGCTGGAGTGAGCTTTTGGTTGATGAGTTTGATGTTAAGAGTTTGATGCCTGCGGTGGAAAGTGCATAGACTTTGCAGTGGGATAAGTTTAGGTCAAATCCTACCTCTACCATTCTCTTGCTGTGTCACTCTAAACAAGTCAATTTATTCTCTTAGCCTCAGTCCTCTCATCTGTAAAATGGATTCACAATTATAACTCCCTAGCATTGTGACTGTTCGTTGAGATAAAGCATGTAAAGTGCTTCAAGCCATTCTTTGTCCCATAATCAGTGACGCGCTAGTGAGCCTGCCCATATTAGCTTCTAAGAGCCAATTATTAAATTTTTAGGAATCTTGCAAGCCAGTGGTTAAGCTGCTGTAGCTTGAAACTGGCCATGCCATAGTGGGAGTATTTACACCATGGGAATCAGCAAACACTACAAATCAAGCCTCCCCTGCCCTCCCTGGAGCCCACAGGACTGTGCATGGAGGTTACTAAAGGATTGTTTGTTCCCTTCCTTTTTCCCCCCTAGCTATATGGTCTCCTCTCCAATCAGAACCATCCCCCAAGACTCAAAGTACAGATATTTCTGGGCCAGCCTGGCCTGTACTGGATGTGAAAACATACTACTCCTTTCCTGCCCAGCCCCTCTGAGCCTCTCAAAGCCCGAGGTTCTCTCACATCTCCCTCACAGGCATGGGGGAAGGTGCAGTCTAGGCCCCCAAGGATCCTACTGCCTGGAATGTGCCCCTCCTTCCTGCAGCTCCTGTAGTTTTCATTCTCTTCCTCCCTCCCTCTCTTTCATCACTCTTCTGGCTTCTACTGTGTTCTGCCTTTATTTATAGGTCCCGGAGGGTAGAGTCTCTTCCACATCTTGGCACCTCTTTCCAGTCAGCTGAGGCTCTCTTGCCATGGGTTATATTTTACACTGTATTGCATTGCACTCTGTCCAGCCTGTACCTCCTACCCCAGACCAACCTTTTCAGATCCAAGTGAGGATGCACTCACTGGGCCTTATCTTAATGCCAGATCCAGCACAGTGCCTAGGACATTGGCTAGAACGATGGTTAGTTCTCATAAACATTTGAATTAATGAATCATCTGCAACTCCTTTGTCTTCTTTTAATAAACCTTTAGAAATAAAGCAAGAATCAGATTAGTATCTCTTGATTTGATTTTGTTGGAGTGGAGAAGTACAGTTGTATGGCTGGAACATTCAGTAGATTATAGAATTTTCCTTTCTATTATGTGAGCATCATGCTCTTCCACAAAGAACTAGAGACCCAGGGACTTCGCTGGTGATCCAGTGGTAAAGAAACCACCTTCCACTTCAGAGGAAGCGGGTTCGATCCCTGGTGGGGGAACTAAGATCCCACATGCTGCAGGATAACTAAGGGCGCGTGCCACAACTACTGAGCCTGTGCTCCTCAATGAGAGAGCCTACATGCTGCAAACTACTGAGCCACAACTAGAGAGAGAAAAATCTGCACACCACAACTGGAGAAAAGCCTGCACACCGTAACTAGAGAGAAGCCCACACGCCCAATGAAAGATCCCGCATGCCTCGATGAAGATCCCGCGTGCTGCAATTAAGACCCAACGCAGCCAAAATAAAAAATTTTTAAAAAGGACTAGAGACCCAGACTTTGATAGAAGTTTTCAGGAAAAATTGAAAGATCCTAATAATTCCTTTCTCAGGAGCTCAGAGATCTTCCTACCACCACCCTAAATGGTAGTCTCTACTCTATCCCAAACTTCGGGCTAAAAAAATAGGAAGAAAAAACCAAATGCCAGTTACTTTGAGTCATTTACTACCAAACCCTATTCATTTTGGAACCATCCTGATAACTAATATATGGCTAATAGGGCTAAATTTTCATTGAGTGATTGTTTTGTGCCAGGCTCAGTGTTCTACGAGAATAATTTTTCATCACCGTGTAGTGAACATGACTATTCCCTCTTTACACAGTGGGATGCTGAGGTCCAGAGAAGTGAACTAGCCAAGGTCATTTGGTTAAGGAGAAGCACAGCCTATGTCTGTGCACACGTAATCTTATGCCAGAGCCTGGCTGTTTAACTGTTATGATAACTTGCCTTTTTATTATATTTTTCTGACATCTAGAAGATATTATTAATCAACCATAGACAGTCTGGTTAACCAGTATTTGGGACCTATAGGTTCTTGTCCAGTCCAAATGACTTGCTCCTGTATCTCGTGTTAGGGAGAACTACATTCATTGGGTACCCACCATGTGCCAGGCACAAACCTGGACATTTGGATACTCTGTTGCCTCCTTTAATTATCCCTACAATATTAAATATTAAAGACTACTTAATTCTGTCCATTGTCCAGGTGGGAAAATTGAAGCTCCTGGCATTTAAGTAACTTGTCCAAGGTTGTACAGTTATGTCCAAAAGTCTGAGCCAGGGTATTTATCCATGCGTTGAGCGACTCTCCATATTTTTTGTGCCTTGTTTTGTAATCTAAGAATATTCTTAAACTGCCTGCTCTTGGGAAGGGAGAAAATGTGTGATAGGTATAAAAGAAACAGCAATATGGTAAATAATGTGTGAAATGGGTATTAAATCAATTGAACCAGGTATAATAGTTGAATATGTATTTAATTGCTGCCATGTGCTAGGCATTAAAGTGGGTTAATAAACACTACTGTGTGGATAAGAAGGGCAGAGAATTTAAATGAACTTCAGAAAAGGAACTCTGGGCTCCTGTTTCTCAAAGGACTGTGAGGTTGGAAAGGCTTTCAGAATTTCAACCTTGGCCTCATGCAGAATGCCCACTACAATGTCCAAAGACTCCAAATGAATACCTCATGTATTCCAAACTCACTGTATTCCATTCCTTTCCCAGATAGCTTTAATTATTAGAAAGGTCACCCACACAATGCATTTCAGGGGTCTCTTGTGACTCCATCCATTGCTTCCCAGAGTTTGAGTTCCATGATAGCCCACACCATGTGTGTCTTGCTCTCTACTGTTCCTCCAGCACCTGACACAGGTCTGGCTCATATTAGGTGCCCTACAAATATTTGTTGAGCAAATGAGTAGATGGATGATGAATTATCCTAGTTCTGCCCTGAAAACCCAGAATAAATTTGATCTCTCCGCCTATACCATTTCTTTCAGTATTTTTGAGTTAGAAACCATATTTTCAATGGGAGACTCTTCTATCATCTGTTATTTTATGTGTGGAAGGGTATGGGGAAAAGATATAGATGAAGTATTTTCTTTGTGCCAGATGTGTTAACTACTTTTCACGTATTATTTTATTCCATCCTCTTGCCATCTCAGTGAGGTTGGTAGTGGGACAATTTCTACTTTATAGGTGAAAAAGCTGGTTCATTGATAATTTGTGTGGGTTACCCAAGACTGCACAATGGCTGAATCTCCTGATAAACTCATGTATCTCATGAACCCTTTTAATGCTCCTCGAGTAATTGTGCTTGAGTTCACTTGAAACTTGGGGTTTTCCCAACATTTGATAACAGTGAGGAGAAATTCAGGCCTTGAATCTTCCACCCTCAGAATCAGAAAAGAAATCATGAATAACAGGAGATCTGCATTTCCTGTAATGACCTGGCTTCTGTAATTATGAAAAGTACTGTTTGTGATAAAATTATGAGGTCAAGGACTATTGATGGGAAAACGTGTTCCATGAATCTTTTCAGTATAGACTTCGTGATAGTTTTTTTTTACTCATTTCATGGGGTGAGATCGGTGTGGAAAAGATGGTCAACAGTCTTGCTGTCTGAGAGCAGAAAGACCTCGAAAGTTGCAAACGTTGTCCTGCTGGTTGGGATTGGAGGTTGACTGAGGCTTTTTATGAACACATCTGGCAGAAAGTGACATCTGTAGCAACAGTTGCTGCAAAAAGACTGCTGAAGAGGGGGTGAGTCCAGGTTCAGTGATGAATAGTGCTTTAAATTCCTTCCCAGAATTTCCCAAAGCAAGTCCTGTTACAGCTACAGAGGGAATAATTGGGTGAGGAGCTGTCACAATTGTCTTCTGTACGGCAAAGTGCCTTCTATGTCCTTGTTTAAGTTTTTCAGGCAAATGAAATGAGTGTGCATTTTGTGCTTTATCCACATCTCACAGGCACAGCACAATCCTTGAGGGGGTTGGGGGTTGGGAGTGGGATTCAACAACTTCTAGGAGCTTGAGAATACACCTAAGCCTTAGCTTCTAAGCAGTATAAATTAGTAGGAGGTGCCATCAAAGATCTCATATTGGGCTTCCCTGGTGGCGCAATGGTTGAGAATCCGCCTGCTGATGCAGGAGACACGGGTTCGTGCCCCGGTCCGGGAAGATCCCACATGCCGCAGAGCGGCTGGGCCCGTGAGCCATGGCCACTGAGCCTGCGTGTCCAGAGCCTGTGCTCTGCAACGGGAGAGGCCACGACAGTGAGAGGCCCGCAAACCACACACACACACAAAAAAAATCTCATAGTATTTTGATTTCTCCTTGGAGTTACATTTTACACTGAAAACTATTTTAAAAGTATGTGTAATTTATTGACTAGGTATTGCTGTAATCTAGTATCTCCAGATTTTGAGCTCCAGGACAGGGGAGGGATGGTGTCCATGCTGTCTGTCTTGTCCACCACTCTGCCATCAGCCATTTTCAGTGTCCAGCTTGTGGTAGGTGCTCCATAAGTGCTTACCGAGTGATTAACTGGGAATCACTGTTCTAGAGTAAAGAATAGTAATATCAATTATTATCAATAATAGCAAAAATATTAATAACCTGAATGATTTGGGACCCAGGAAAAACTGGATTCAAATCTTTGCTTCACTATTTGTGAAGTGGGTGTGCTCAGGCAAATCATTTTGACTCTGAAGTTTTGAGTATCTTAGTTATTTTATAAATTGTGAACAATAATACCTGCCTTAAAGGGTTATTGTGAAAGCTGAAAGAAATAATGCATCTCAAGCCCTTGGTAGAATGGCTAACGTACAGTTAAAATTGTTCTTTGTTGTTGATATAATTTCATTATTTGTGTGTCTTGCAACTCTCTCACATTCATTTAAAAGTGCTGGTTGGGAGAAGATTGCGTTATTATTATTTTTTAAAATTTATTTATTTTATTTTATTTATTTTATTTTTGGCTGCGTTGGGTCTTCATTGCTGCACGCAGGCATTTCTCTGGTTGCGGAGAGTGGGGGCTACTCTTCGTTGTGGTGCACGGGCTTCTCATTGAGGTGGCTTCTCCTGTGGAGCACGGGCTCTAGGCGCGCGGGCTTCAGTAGTTGTGGCCCACAGGCTCAGTAGTTGTGGCTCACGGGCTTAGCTGCTCTACGGCATGTGAGATCTTCCCGGACCAGGGCTAGAACCCATGTCCCCTGCACTGGCAGGTGGATTCTTAACCACTGTGCCACCAGGGAAGCCCACATTATTATTTTTTTAAACCACTTTATTGATGTATGCTTGAGATAAAAAAAAAGCTATATATATTAAATATATATAACTTGATGAGTTTGGAGATAAGTACATACCCCAGAAACCATCACTGCAATCTGTACCAAAAATCTATCCATGACCTCCAAAAGTTTCCCTCTGTGCTCTTATTAATGATGATGATGGTAAGAACACTTAACATAAGATCTACATCTACTATAGCCACCACCCGGTATGTGTGGTTTATATCTCTAATTGAGGACCTGTTTACTAACTTTTCTTTGGGAATGGCCTGTTTGAGTTATAAACCTCTGGTTTCACCAACTTAAGAGCAAGCTCTAATGGTCTTAAGAGCCATAATTTTGTAACAGCAACAACACTAATATAACAGCTAACATATAAACACTGTATGACAAATGCTTTGCAATCTTTCTCATACTTAATCCATTAACAAGACCATGTGGTGGATCCTTCTGTCTCCATTTTACAGAGGAGGAAATTGAAGCTGGAGTGAATAAAATACCCACAATCATGGGGCCAGTCGGTGGTGGGATAAGAATGTGAACCCAGACAGTCTGACTCCAGAGTCTGAAATATTGACCAGTGCACTCCAGTTCATCTCTCACATAGAGATACTCTCAGCATTCATTTGTTGAATAAAGGAGGAGATAGATTGAGACTTGCAGATTCTTGATCCCATTTCACTATCTGGACTGTAGGACAGAGCTGGAGAGGAAGCCTGCTCTGGGCTACAAGTCGGTTATGCACAGAAGCAATGCCAGGATTAACCCAACAAGTTGGGTGGAGAGAGGGGATGAAGAAATGCCAGCAGACCTGGGGTGTTTTAGTCTTTTTAACTGTTTGAGAACTTAGGCAAACAACCTTCTAGGAAGCTTAGACCCCAAGACTAAGACATCATTTAGAGTTGGAAAGGTATCCTGATACAGCAGAGCAAACTTCTCATTGCAATCCAAGTTCGGGGCTGAAACGAGCTGACAGTAACCAGGCTGTACTCCTGGACATGAGCCTTAAATGACTTTGTTGTAGGGTCACCATCTAATTATGATCATCACATCAGGACACTTGATTTACTTGGTGAAACTTGGACTGGTGCTTCTTGATTCTGGACAAACTGCAATGAGTTTCCAGTTCGATCACTCTGTTGATGGATCATCCATTCTCTGCTGTTCCTTCACTAGGACAGAGTTTGACCATGGGTATTACATGGAGGGGAATTCTGGGCCTCAGCATCAGACTGGAAAAGCCAACTGGACATTTTTGCAGAGGGGGTAAAAGTACACCTGCAATCATAAATATCAAAAATATAAAGATTAGTATGCCCATCCATCCACCCATCCACCCATCCATCCATTCACCCATCCACACACATACTTATCATTCCAGACAAATGTCCATCCATCCAACAAATATTTATTGCGTGTTTCTGTATATTGAGCACTGGGAGTATGGAATGAACATCAAAGACATGGTGCCCTGACTTCAGAAAGTTTACAGTCTTAGGGAATGAGGACCTGTAGCCTCTAGTGGTTGGGAACTGTGTCTTTTATCTTTGTTTATTTCAGGCTTGAAACCCTCCCTGTTACCCCAAAAAATGTATGTTGGATGAATGAATGAACAAACCACATAGACAGTGTTAAAAGAATGAAAGGTCAGGGAAAGAGGAAGCCCAGCCCAGTTAGGGAGACAGGGCATGAGGCTAGGAAAGAAGGGAAGCATCAGTTTTGAGCCATAGGATGGTAGGGCTAGAAAGGCAGAGACAATTTCAGAGGGTGAGCCCTGGGACCAGAAATAAATCTTCCTCCAACTGGCTATGGTTTGCAGTAACCATGGCCTAGATTCCTGAAGGTTCTGGAGCAGACATTTAAAAACTGAGATATGTGGATAGATTTCAAGGAGTCGGGCTTCCCTGGTGGCGCAGTGGTTGAGAGTCCGCCTGCCGATGCAGGGGACACGGGTTCGTGACCCGGTCCGGGAGGATCCCACATGCCGCGGAGCAGCTGGGCCCGTGAGCCATGGCTGCTGAGCCTGCGCGTCTGGAGCCTGTACTCCACAACGGGAGAGGCCACAGCAGTGAGAGGTGCGCGTACGGCAAAAAAGAAAAAAAAAAAAAAAAAGAGAATTCAAGGAGTCTGTGAACTTGGATGTAAAAAAAAATGACATCTTTATTTACATTCACTCTAACTGCAAAGCTAGCATTTCCTTCAATTATGAATGTAGACAGCAAACTACAGTGGTTTTTAGCAGAATCTGTGAGCGTCATCAATCGAATCATGGATCTTTTCGTCTCACATTACAGCTGTTGCTGATATCCCCAAATATTATTTATGCACATGATTCACTACTTGGAAATTATGGTAGTTATTAGGTCTACTGCTAGATCTTGTTATTTATTTTTAACATCTTTATTGGAGTATAATTACTTTACAATGGTGTGTTAGTTTCTGATTTATAACAAAGTGAATCAGCTATACATATACATATATCTCCATATCTCCTCCCTTTTTCATCTCCCCCCCACCCTCCCTATCCCACCCCTCTAGGGGGCCACAAAGCACCGAGCCGATCTTGCTGTGCTATACGGCTGCTTCCCACTGGCTATCTATTTTACATTTGGTAGTGTATATCTGTCCATGCCACTCTCTTACTTCATCCCAGCTTACCCTTCCCCCTCCCCGTGTCCTCAAGTCCATTCTCTACATCTGCGTCTTTATTCCTGTCCTGCCCCTAGGTTCTTCAGTATGTTTTTGTTGTTGTCTTTTTTTTTTAGATTCCATATATATGTGTTAGCATACAGTATTTGTTTTTCTCTTTCTCACTTACTTCACTCTGTAAGACACATTCTAGGTCCATCCACCTCACTAAAAATAACTCAATTTCATTTCTTTTTATGGCTGAGTGGTATTCCATTGTGTATATGTGCCACATCTTCTTTATCCATTCATCTGTCGATGGACACTTAGGTGCTTCCATGTCCTGGCTATTGTAAACAAAGCAGCAATGAACATTGCGGTACATGACTCTTTTTGAATTATGGTTTTCTTAGAGTATATGCCCAGTAGTGAGATTGCTGAGTCATATGGTAGTTCTATTTTTACTTTTTTAAGGAACCTCCATACTGTTCTCCATAGTGGCTGTATCAAGAAAAATAATAAATAAATAAATAAATAAATAAAAATACTTTGATAACTCTATTGCAATAGTATTGCAAAACATTCTGAGAAGAGATTCATGGTCTTCATTAGACCAAAAGCATTGAAGGCACACACACAAAGTAAGAACATCTGGTTTAAAATACAAATGCCTTTTTCTGCATTTGGGGAGCATGAGACTCAGGCTGATTGGGGGTGTGGGAGGATTGAGGTCAGGGAAATGATGTTTACAGCCAAGGTCTTTTGGTTGACTGGCTGGTATTAAATGGTATTCCCGAGTGCCCTATTGAGAGAGAGTAATCTCGTGCAAACTCTTGACTCACTACTGAGTTTTTATGACCAGATTTCCTCAGGACCAGGAAAACCTCACAGAGCTTCCTTCACTGCCCCCTAGTGGGCCTCCGTGGCAAAGCCCATTCACTAGAAAGAAAACCTCAGCCAAACACTTTACACCTAGAACCCAGAGGGAGGCAGGCACTACCCTCCAGATGCTTGTACCAGACTTTCGAATTTGTTATCATTTCAGTGTGAGTAATATATGCCATGTGTTGTGCGATGTGTTCCTGTAGGTTTATTAAACCACCCGGGTGCCACTCCAATTGGGTGTTTTCATCATCTCTCGAAGAGATATGCAATTTACGGTTGCAGTTTGCTCTGTTTAGATAATTTTGACATTTTTTTCCTTCTGCACCGTTCGTTATTTTTTGGTATTTGCCATAGAAGTAAAGTACTTAAAGTAACTAGTTTAGAGCTAAGCTGATAAAGCTAACAGATCCATAAATGGGGCCATGAATGATCCTTCAAGATGCCTGCTGTTCCTGAGAGGCGAGCCTAAATGGGCTGGTGGTGGATGAGCCAGTGTGTCCCGAGACAGAGCAGTAGATGGGGATGAGAGTCTAACGTAGAGCAGCGAGGGCTCTGAGCTGGTTTCAGTCGCTGCCACAGCTGCTGTATATGCAGATTGAAACTGAATTGTCAGTGCATCCAGGAGGGAGTCCTGTCCCTCCAGGAATGGCTTGACTTAGGGTTGAGGAGGTGAGCACCATGTTGAATTAGCCCCAAGTTTTGTCCTGATGTGCCCAAGAGCCATGGCTCAATGGTGTGTCCATCCAGTCATGGGCTCACTTTACCCCTGCCGTTTTCCTTGTGAGATTTAGTTTTGAGAAATGGAAAGGCCTCCTGTCTTTCTTCACCATACTTCTCCATGACTCAAAGTTGAGCCTGTTTTTCCAACTTATTTATTGTTAAACACACATAGAATTTAAGAGAATAATATAATGTAGGCTCATACCCACCACCCAGATCCAATGAACATTTGCAACTTTTGCTATGCATATATGTGTATTAAACTGTGTGTGTGTGTGTGTGTGTGTGTGTGTGTGTGTGTGTGCGCGCACCACTGTAAGATGCAGGTATCAGCCCTAAAACCTTCAGCCTGCACCTTCTAAGAATAAGAACATTCCCCTTCATAACAACGATTTTCACACACCCAAGAAAAGTGAACAATAATTCCCTCATGATATATAAAATACAATAAATATTCAGATTTTCCCAGTTGCTCCCCTAAATATTCATTTAAGTCCTCTTTTAAAAACCCAGGATCCCATCAAGGTTTACACATTCCATTTGACCATTGTACATTTGAGTTTCTTTAACTCTAGAGCAAAGGTTCCTAATCTTTTTGGTTTCAAGGTCCCTTGACACTCTTAAAAATATTGAAGAGATTTTTGTTTAGGTGGGTGCTATCTGTTGATACTTACTGTGTCAGAATTTGAAGCTGAGAGCTCTTAAAGCACAGGAATACATGACCACAAATTCCATTATCTGTTACAGCAGTGATATCATCACATACTCTGTGATATCTGGGAAACTCCACTGTGCATTCATGAGAGAGGACAGTGAGGGAGGCAGATAACATCATAGTCTTACCATGAAGCAGTTTTGACCCGGAAGATCTCCTGTAGGAGTCTTGGGGGCCTAACCACCCTTTGAGAACAAATGACCTGGAGTAATCCCCTGTAAGTTTTATTTGCTGACAGTTTTTTTTTCTTTCTTTAAAAATTTGGTAATGGAAATTTAAACACATGAATAGTAGAGAATTACATGGAATTCTTTTGCATCTTTTCAATACACTAGTCCCTAGTGACACAGGAAGTGGGTGGAGTGGTGAGAACTAGTACTGGTTAGAGCTGGACAGTTAGGTTCAATGTCCAGCTCCACCACTTCTGAACCTCTGTTTTCTCATCTGTAAAATGAGCATAGTTGCACCTATCTCACCATTCTGTTGCAAAGATTAAATAAAAAGTGTATGTCATATGGCAAAGATAGTGCCTGGCATATAATAACTGCTGGATAAATGTTACTTATTATTATCTATAGCAGTGGTTTTCATGGGTGAGTGATTTTGCACCCCACCCCAACCCTGGGAGGATATTTAACAATGTCTGGAGATACTTTTGTTGGTTGTAAGTGGAGGGAGGGGATGTGTTATTGGAATGCAGTGAGGAGAGGCCAGATGTCCTAGTCTGTTCAGGCTGCCGTAACAGAACATCATATTTCTCAGTTTTGGAGGCTGGGAAGTCCAGGATCAAAGTACTGACAGATTCGTTGTCTGATGAGGGTCTGCTTCCTGGTTCATAGACGGCCGTCATCTAACTGTGTCCTTATGGCAGAAGGGGTGAGGAAGCTCTCTGGGGTCTCTTTTATAAGGACACTGATCTCGTTCACAGGGCCTCCACCCTCATGACTTAATCCTCTCCCCAAAGCCCCACTTCCTAATACTATCACATTGGGGGTTTGGTTTCAACCTGTGAATTTGGAGGAGATGCAAACATTCCATAACACCAAGGACACTGCTAAACATTTGACAATACACAAGACAGCCCCCCGACAACAGAGAATTATGCAGCCCCAAAATACTAGTAGTGCTGAGGTTGAGAAATCCCTGTCTATAGCCAGCTAAAATGGGTTTAGTCAAGTTGATCTCAGTTGAGAGCTCAGGAGATGTGATCTGATTTTTGATGCTAGCATCTTCCAAACCCAGTTATGTATTGATTTTAGTCAGTAATTACAAAGCCCCTACTCAGTGCAAGGCAGTATGCTTGGTGCTGTAGGGGATGCAGCCGTGTAGAATGCTGTGTGGCCAGCCAGCGTGAAAGCAGCTGGAAAGCTGGAGGAGCTACACCGTATTCTGGGTCACTATTTGCCTGCACTTATCCTAGCCGTTTGTGCTTTCCACGTCACAGACGATCAAGAGGCAGCTGTGGGTCTTAAATCTCTTCAAGTTGGTAGCTGAAACTTGTGGAGGAGCCTGTCTTGGATTCTTCTATTTTTCTGCTTCAAGTGAAGCAGGTGTTCATCAGTGGGGAGGTGGTAGCCTTCTCTTTAGGGACCAGCCAGCACTCAAGATGTTCCACAGGCTGTGAAATTCCTCGGCATGTGGGCATCAGAGATGCGCCCTGGGACCCCTTACATTGAGGGGACAGGTGTTTTTGGCACGCCGTTTTCTCCCACGGATCCCACCCTCTTGCATTCATCTTTTCGCCCTGACTGTCTGCCTGCTTTGTGCTTCATTTCTTTCAGTGGCTGACTTTTCAGTCGTAACACCTTGGAGGAACATCTTTGCTCAGGGGTTCTCAAGCCAAGCCGTCCATAAGATTCAGTCATTATCTAGTTAAAAACACAGATTCTGGTGTCTCCTCCCAGACAGTCTGCGACAGGACTCAGTAATCTTGATGTTAACAAGTTCCTCTAAGGGTTCTTGTATTCGAGGTGGAGAATATATGACTTTGTCCCAGAAAATGTGCTTTACATGTCAGAAAATGAGAATTCCACTCCTGGGAAATGCTGCTACTGGGTGCTTGTGGCCCAAGTTCCTTTTCCGTTTTTTCCTAATTCCTGGGACCCATAGAAGGATAATGCTGCTCTTAGTTTAAAATCCTCCTTTGGTGTCTGAATGTCTTCAGAGTAAAATACCCCCAGTCCTTTCCTGACGTACAAGCCCTGCACACTCTGCTCCTTGTCCACCCCTCTCATCATCCTGGGCTGCTCTCTCCCTGTTCACTTTGCTCCAGCTGCAGTGGCCTTCTTTCAGTATCCTGGACAAACTGTTTCCTATCTCAGAACCTGTGTACCTGTGAGCCATCCCCTCTGCCTTAACTACCCTGACTCTTGCTTTCCAGGCAGCTGGCTGCTTCTCCTTCAGGCTCAACTTTAAGGCCATCCCATCAGGCAGGTTGTTTCTGAGCACTTCACTGCTAAAAAAGCATACCTTCTTATCTCATATACCATTCTCTTCCTTCCACTTCTAGCAATAGTACCAGTGACATAATATATGGGATTGTGTGTTTGCTGTCTCCCGAACCAGTGAGGGCAACAGTGGGAGGGAGCTTTGGATCAACATCGTGGACCCAGCGTTTGGTTCAGTGTTTAGCATATAGTTGGCACTTAGTCAATATTTGGCAGATGAATGTATGAATGAATGAATGGGTGGATGGCTAGACTTGCTTTAGCTGTTTTCCTGTGTTTGCCAGGTGCCACTAATCTTAGAGCAGATCCCAGAAAACTCAGGCTGGGTAGAAGGAGAGGTTCTGCCCCAGCCCCTCGGGCCTTCACGTGGGGTCCTGGACCTGCGTTCAGAGACCTCCCGTCCACATGCCTGCAGAGGCCAGACAGGGCCACACCATGCCCCCAGGGCCCACAAAAGTGGGGGCTGGTGTCAGCAGGCCCCCTCCTCTCAGAGGCGTCTGCTGAAAGCAGTTGTTGGTGTGAGTGTCGAGAGAGAAGCAGAGCCGAGGAAATGTCAGAGGGTGAATGGGATAATCAGGCCCCAGCCGTCAAAACTGCCACCCACTCAAGCCTGTCAGACTCTACAAGAGAAATCTTCCAGACATGTCAGCTTCTTCCTGTGTCTAATGGCTGAGAAAAGGGTGCACCCAAGCAAGGCTCACGGGGCCAGTGCCGATTGACTGCAGCCTTCTCAAGCCCTGGCCGGGCAAATCCAACGTGGGTATGAAGACCATTCAGAGGGGGAAGCAGCTGGAGAGGAAGGGAATGGGGTTTTATCTGGAGTGGGGTGTCTGATTAAGTTCCAAATGTGTGAAATAAATGCTTCATTGAGCCTCATTATCTCATTTCCATTTCTCTTCTCATATCTTCCATGTGGGTGCCCATGAAACAGAACAAAGGCCCAGCAGTCCCTTGGCACAAAAAAACAGAACTAAGGGGAGTCTTCAGTAATATTGCATATTATTTTCATGACTCCATTTAATTAATTATCATTTAATAATTAATTAAATGCATTACTCCATTTAACTATTATTTCATGGCTCTCTCAGGTATTATAGAGAGTCTGGGGGAGAGAGCAGCAAACAAGACAAACCAGATCCATCCCCTTAGAGCCTGAATTCCAGGAGGGACAGACACAAGCAATTAAGATACTTATAGACTATGATAAATTTCACAAAAGAAGGAAGTGGGTGATGTGACAGGGAGTGGCCTGTGGGGTGGGGTGGAGGTGTCTACTTTAGATGGATGAAGAAGCTGGAAACCTGAAAGATGAGTTATAAACCTGTTTTCCCACTTTAAATTTTTTTCTGATAAAGAATAGGTCTCTATTTCTCCTGTTTAAAGAATCAAAGATAAATCGTGATTTGAAAACGTCAGGCTGACAGAGATGTTATGTTTGTGAGCTATGCCAGGATTTTTCACTGAGCCCCTGGAGGACCAGTCTTGATTTCACCATGGCTCACTTTGTGTGGATTAAACATCTCTCAGCTTGTGGCCATAAGTGTTTCATTTTACCTCCTAATAAAACATATGGATGAAATGGGGAAATGTTTACAGACGTGTGGCTCTGGGGGTTTGGCTTGTTCTTCTAAGGGCTGTTCAGGGTCCACCCCAGTGTTAAGTTGGGGTCAATAAAGATGCCTCTGCCTCCACCTATGTTCAAGAAAAAGTGTTACCTATTCTGCTGATACTTACAAAGTAAAAGCATTTGGCTTTATTGATATACCCCAGTGTTTTTATGGTGGTTGTTGCTTGTTTTGTTTTCTGGTTACATTATCAGTTGCTTTTAACTTTAGTAATTATTTACTTATATTTTCTTTGGGTTTATTTCATCCCCTCCCCACCCCTTTCTATTTTTTTGAGTTGAAATCCTGGTTTAGTTAATTACTTTCTTGTTTTCTAATACATACATTTAAGGCTATACATTTTCCTCTGAGAACTACTTTGGCTGTATCCTGTCATTTTTGCTTTGTCAAACCTTGTCATTCAGTTCTACATAGTTTATAATTTCCATTTTGATTTTCTCTTTAAAAGTATTATTTTAAATTACCAAGTGTATACACACATATAGATAGAGAGTTGGGGGGCCAGTTTTGGGTTTTTTATTTCTAATTTTATAGAATTGATGGAGTGAATGTGCTTCATTAACTGTCAACTTAAACGAAATCTTGAGATTTTTTTCTGCAGTCTGGTTCATAGTCAATTATAAAAATATGTACTTGAAGATCATAAGTATCCAGTTTGTATTGTTTGGGTTGATAAAATATTCTGTAGCTTTTCTTATTTTCCTGCTAGATCTTTTAATTTATCCTTTTTAGTTGGCATTTCTGTGAGGAAGCTCTTTTAGGATTAGTTTTTCTTCTTGCCTGGCTCTAGCATCAAGGCAGAAATTACAAAGTAACAATAATTAAAAGAAATAACCCCTTCATCACCTCTCCAGATTGGTCAAGGGAATGGGTCTGACAATGAGACTTTATAATGAGCTTATTGATGCATTAAAATTGCCCATGTCAAAGATATTTCTGCAGAGACAGAGGGATCTGCCTCTGGACTGCTTTCAGGGGGTGGCAGTGGTTGTGTTTGTTGGCTTCTTAATGAAGCATTTCTAGAAATGCAGCACTTTGTCCACCGGGAGGGAAAAACATTCTAGCAACCACATCATCAACCAGCACACTTTTAAAAAAGGACTTTTGAAAAGGACTGGAAAAAGTATAAAATTAAGGTCATCTCTGAGGTCTTTGGCTGAGCTGAATAAACCTTGAAGCAAAAATCGTAACTTTTTCTGAAGCTTAACACAGAGCTTTAGAGATCTGTGAGAAAGAACAGCACTTTGAACATAAGGCTTGATTGGTAGCATAAAGCACTAGAGATGGCTGTAATAACTGCAGGGGCTGCTGGAAAGTACTTCTAGAGTGAACAGTGATACAGTTGTACATTCCCAGGTGTCTCCACAATCCCTTATCTGGGAGGATAAACAGGCTGGATCTAGGCTGGATCATTTTTTCCTCTTCAGATTCAACTGTAGCCTGTGAAGGGTTTGGGGAAATGACAGGTAGGTGGGTGTGCATAACTCTTCATTTAACCAAACCAGCAGCCTCTCCCTCCCCTTTCCACTGTTATAAAGATGTCACTGTTCTTCCTTTGTGTGTGGCAAAGCTTTTGACAGCAGGCTCCACCTCTCCTCCCTCACACTTCTGTTTTATATGCCTCTTTTAACACATGAGGTCATTCACCATTATCTTGGAAATGTGTCTGTCTGGTCTGAAGACACTGGACTGGTAGCAGATGGAGCACACTTTTGATTCTTCCAATGTGTTAGATACTCCCTGGCTTATTTATCTCATTCAGTTGCTCTGGGGCTGGTTGTCCATGTTTTGAGTAGGGGAAGCATTACTGCAACAGTTAGTCAGGGTTCTCCAGAGAAACAGAACCGAAAGGATAGATTATATAGGTATATAGATACACACACACACATTCAGTTATTATAATGAGTTGGCTTATGCAATTATGGAGGCTGAGAAGTCCCATGATCTGTACTTGACAAGCTAGAGACCCAGGAGAGTCAATGTCAGAGTTCTAGTCCAAATCTAAATGCCTGAGAACCAGGAGAACTGATGGTTTAAGTTCAGTCTGAGTCTGTGTCTGAAGCAGAAGAAGACCACTGTCCCAATTTGAAGACAGCCAGGCAGAGAGACAACAAATTCTCCCTCACTCAGCCTTTTTGTTCTATTAGGTCTTCAAGGAATTGTGTGGGGTTCACCCACTTTTGGGCAGTCTGCTTTACTCAATCCACTGATTCAAATATTAATCTCATCTAGAAACACTCACATAGACACACCCAGAATAGTGTTTAATCAGATATCAGGGCACTCTCTTGCCCGGTCATGCTGACGCATAAAATTAACCATCACAGCTGCATAGGTAGTATTCATGGTACGTTACAAAATTTAAGTTCAAACAATCCTTGCCCACTCGATTCATCAGTATTGTCTGAGCATCCATATAAACAGTTGGACAACAACACCAAAAATTCTCAACTCAAAACTAAGTTCTAGGGCTTCCCTGGTGGCGCAGTGGTTGAGAATCCGCCTGCCGATGCAGGGGACACGGGTTCGTGCCCTGGTCCGGGAAGATCCCACATGCTGCGGAGCAACTAAGCCCGTGAGCCATGGCCGCTAGGCCTGCGCGTCCGGAGCCTGTGTTCCGCAATGGGAGAGGCCACAACAGTGAGAGGCCCGCATACCGCAAAAAAAAACAAACAAACAAACAAACAAAAAAAACTAAGTTCTACAAAACAAAATGTTACGTTACAAAACTGAACATTCTAGAGGGTAGGGTTTTCCTGTTGCCCTGATGGAATCTGGGTCCTCTAATGATGCCTTGAGGGATCTGTCTCATTTCACCCCTATCCTCTGTTTTGGCATCTTCTCAGACAGGCTCTGTCTTCTCAGTGGGCTGATGGCCACTAGCAGCTCCAGACTTGAGTTTTACCACCTTCACCCACCCAGCCCCAAGTGAAAGCTGAGTTTCTGCAAAAGCCCCAGGGTTTTTGTTCCTTGGGTTATCCCGGGTCAATTATCCATCCCTAAACCAGTCCTGTCAAAGAGGGTGAGAGTAAGCCAACTGCCTGAGGTCAAACCACAGGGAAGGATCATGAGGAAAGGGTGATTCTTGCATAGAAATGTAGGGTATCAAAACTAGAAGTTAAACTACCATATGACCCAGCAGTTCCATTCCTAAGTTCATAGACCCACACAAAGACTTGTACTCAAATGTTCATAGCAGCACTACTCACAATAGCCAAAAGGTGGAAATTATGTCCATCAATGGTTGAATGGATAAATAAATGTGGTATATCCATACAATGGAATATTATTCAGCCATATAAAGGAATGAAGTACTGATACGTGCTACAAGGTAGATGAACCTTGAAAGCATTCTACTTGGATGAAAGAAGCCATACACAGAAGGTCAAATATTGTATAAGTCTACATCTATTAAATATCTACAGTAAGCAAGTTCACAAAGCAGATATATGGTTGCTAGAGGTTGGAGGAGGGGAGATTGGGGAGTGACTGCTTAATGGGTTTGGGGTTTCATTTTGGGGTGATGAATACATTCTGGAACTAGATAGTGGTGATGGTTGCACAAAATTGTGCATGTACTAAATGTTACTAATAGTAAATTTTATGCATATTTTGCCACAGTAAGAAAATAAATATTAATCCATCTTGAATTAGAAAAACTAGAGGAAGCAAAATAGAAATGCTGAGTGGGTGAAATAATTCTACAGCCCATGTCCATAGGAGACTCATCAAGAGCAAAACCAACGCCAGTAAAACTAGTGATTATGGGGTGAGATGTGGAAGATATGGAAACATCTATGTATACAACTCTAAAGCTGCAAGGTCTAATTTTCATTTGCAAGTTTCTGCTTTTTGATACTGTCTGAGGTCCTGGCCATCTGCAGAAGAGGCAGCTGTCACTCCTTACAATGTGAGCCCTAGACTCAACCATGCTCCTTTCTTTTTTATTTAAATACAATTTAAAGTCCTGGGCACCTCACAGAGATGTCTTTCTTATTGGTTCAACCATATGAGTTTATTGAGTTCTTATTAGGTGCCTTGTACTTTTCTTAGACATATCAACCACACTTGGGTGTATGTTAATGGTAAATCTAATAACTAAGTTTAATTAGTACTATGTGTCAGAGTCTCTGCTAAAGACATTATTTACTTTCTCATTGGATTCTCAGAACAGCTCTCTGAGATAGGTACTGTCATAATCTTCACCTTACAGATAAGAAAATTGAGGCTCAGAGAACTTAAGGAAATGGCCCAGCTGCTAGATGGCAGAGGCAGGATTCAAAACACGGAGCCTCCTAATGCCGAAATCCCAGCTCTAAACCATCCGACATAGTAAATGTGTACATCAGCAAATGCTGGGTGCTCTTAGCCCCACACAAACCAGAAAAAGATCCATTAGAAAGCACAAATTAGACCATCTTGCTCTCTTCTCTGGATTCCCTATTTATAGAGTGCCCAGTGGATGCTATTTCTAACTTAAGCTAGAAGGTTTTCTTTGAAAGTTTCAATCTGCAACTTAAAAGCAAAGCAAGAGAAGAAAAGAGCTGGGAGTGCACTTCTCCAAAAGCTGTTCTGAAATCTAAGAGCAAGGACACAGGAGGAGAAAGATTACCATCTTATTAGCGTAGGAGGATAAAGATGATCAGGCAGGAATGCTCCATTATTTATAGGAATCCAGCTCTTTTCTATACACTTCACTGAGGCATTTGATATATTTGTGCTGGAGATTAACACTGATGTTATTTTCTTTAATGTCTGTTTTTAGTGTATGCGATGCATGTTGGCATTCAGGAAATTCAGCCAGAGGAGAAAAACAATAGTATTAATTAGGAATGTCAGTCATGGGTGTTATGAAATTCAAAACTGCCAAGTTTCTGGAGTATTTAGTGGTAATTATAATAGACTGTGGAGACAAGCTGTTCTTCGTTTCCTATACAGAAATGCACAGTTTGATGGGCAAGTGATCAAAGTGCTAATGCAAACCTTTGTGAAAGGGTGCCTCTTTCACCCTGTTATTTTTAGGACTCAATGCTTTTGGTAATTCAGAGCTGCCCAGAGAGAGGAGACCATCTAGTGAATATAAGACTCCTTGTCTTTTTATAATTTAAAATTACTACTTAATTTTTTCCAATATCTCCACACAAGTTGGAGTGTGTGTGGGGGGGTATAAATGATACCACCCCCCAACCTGGCAGAATATTCAAATTTAAATCATAGCCATAGCACTTTTCCAGGTAAAGTCACACATATAATCAGTTTTGTCTCAAAGTGATGAATAATAATAACCCATGCTGTGTTCTTTGGATAACCCAGTTAAATAAGTAGAGAGATTTGCATTTTTGAGAACTGAAATAAAAGAGGTGCTACTTCTCTGGGTTTTCTCAGGTTTCTAGTTAAGTTTATGGTTTTTTATTTGTTTTGGAGTATTCGCATCAGCCTAGGGACAGGGAATGGATGAGGTGGAACCATGGGGATGTAAGGATTCCACTGTCGGTACCCTAATTCCTTGTATTACCTTGTATGAGCTGGAGAGTGGCCCTTTGAGGCTATCTGGGCAGATCCCACCCCACCTGATGAGGAAACTCAGTTTCAGAGATCAAGAGACTTGCCCAAGGTTATTTGGATGCAAAGTATCAAGAGGGCTCCTGTCTCCATGCCTGGTGCTATCTGCACTTCCCTCTACTACTTCCTGCCATTTCTGGACATGCCACGGGGCCTTTGCACATGCTTTTAGCTATAACTGTTATGCTGAACCTCTTGAGTCTGGCTTTGGGCACATTTCTTTCTTAAAGAACATGTACTATTCTCTAGACTCTAGAAAGGACCCAACTTATAGGAAAGGGTACGTGTGCTATAATTACCTATAAGACTGATATTTTACCTGATTTTAAAAAAAACGTCAAACAGGGCTCGAAGAGTAAGTCATATTGTCCTAGGAAATAGCATAGCAGTGGAAGAGCCAGAAACATCCATCTCTGAATTCTTTTTTTCATAATCACTAACTCCATTAGCTGGAGATAATGATGTCAAGAGGAGAAAACTCTGGCTGTTGTTAGTTTGCCTGTAATTTGTGTGAATTACAAGAAGCCTGACTAAATTCAGTGGTATCTGATGGTCCTGGCCAGATGTTTAAAATAAAGGAGGTATGTTAAGAGGTCCTTCGCCATTTTTAATAATTAATGGTAGGTCCTTCTCCATCCTGAACTTTTTCAGAAATAATTGGGGAACTTGGGGTTGGGCCAGTAATTGCAGGGCGATGTGCTGGCCGTGGACAAGCCTCCACTCTAGGGCTGGTACTTTAGTGGGAAGGCCCCTGCCTCCTCCCAGCAGTTTGGAAGATTGTCTAGCAGCATCTCTGCATCCCTTGGAAAAGCAGGGCACGTTTTCCTGCTGACACACACAAGCCTTATAATTTAGCATTAGAAAAGAAAAATGGTTTAGAACAAGAAAATATATTTAGAGCTCATTATTCAAGTAGGAGTCACAGAGAAGGGGCAAGGACGGAGCCAGTCAACGAAAAACAGCTCACATTACAGGGTCAGAGGAAGCATGTGCCTGACACTCAGAAGCCAGGCAGCAAGGGTGACAGGGTCACTATCAAGGTTGAGAATCAGTAAGGGAAGGTGCATGAGGTTGCCATCTCCCTAAGTAAACCCGTCCTGAAGACTCGGTCCAGAACTGCTCCCTTGCATGTCCCCTCCTCTCCCTGGCTCCCAGAAAAGGTCAGTTCACAGTGAATTTCCATGTTCCAGCCCCAGGGAGGCCTCTGCTTGGCATCCAAATATTGGCATCACCGTTACCAAGGCCAGAACTATTTGTTCCATCAAATGGAAGGGGTCTGTGACTCAGCTGTTCTGACTCGGTGAAGTCACACCTACCTTTGGGTGGGAGACAATAGCTGCAATTTCTCCCTACCTTTGAGTTGCATTTCTTCACCCTCCCTCTCGCTACCTGCTGTACCAGCCTGCCAACCCTCTGTCTCTACCCACTCTTCTACCTTATATATAAGGGTAGGGGGATAAGTCTCAATACAACCAGAGGAAGAGGAAAAAGAACTCATGCTTTTTGAAGACCTACTGTGTGCCAGGGACTGTGCTGATTGCTTATAAACATCCATTATAATACCATAATTATTTCTTGCTTATTCATTATATGTTTAGTACTGTTCGAGGAGGTAGTTATACAGAGGAAGACAGAGCAGTTTTATATCCCATTATCAAGGCTCTTAGAGTCTAGGACGGGGGACATGTAGTTAAGAAGGAATTATAAGCATAATAAGTGTTATATGAGTAGAAGCACAGGGTATTGTGAAAATCTTTAAAAGCAACCGGATTTAACTTGATTTAGGGGCCAGAAAAGGTGTTTCTGAGTACCTGATACGCTAAGACTTGGACAATGAATATGAATTTTTTTCTCTCATGTAATCTCCACTTTCCTCAAAAGTGGACATAATACTCATATATTTTTCAAGTGAGGGAACAGAAGTTTAGTGAGATGTGGTGCCATAGCCAGCTACAAGTCAACAGAGATGGGTCCAGGTTTATTTGACTCTAGAATCCACCTCTCTACTGCCAGATTCTGTTCTTCCTGGGGCTTTTCCATCACATGTGGTAAAGTCTTGACAAAGGGATTTAGAAAGCAAAGGTAGAAGGAGGCTTTCTGGCAGTGCTCAGGTTCTGTTCTGCTTAGAACCAGAAGCACCTTATAGTATGCACGGAGCATTATATAGTGGCAAAACATCAACTTTGGAGAAATGTTTGGATGCAGCTCCTGTTTGGAGACGTGTATAAATCTAATTTGGGGTCTTCCATATCTCCGTCCCTATGGTGGAAACTGGTTATACAGATTCAAAGACAGATGGGCCGGGCCGTAGCTCATGGTAGGTATTTGAAAACAGTGCGTCTTTGCGTCCTAAGGAAGGAGGAGAGGGATGAACAGCCCAGGAGATCCTCCTTGTAAGAGGTCTTTTACTACAGAATCATTTCTGGGCTTTGGACTAAATATGTTTGTGCTGGAAAAGAGACAAGCATCTCTTTGGGTTTTCAGCCAGGTGGCCACAGATGTGGACAATAGAGAACTTAGCTCATGTGCCCAATGGGAAGAAGACAATCGCTCCCCAAACACAGCTGCCTCCTTCTCAATTGGACCCAACTTTGCCAGATAATGGAAATACAGAAAACAAGGCACGGGAAAAGCAAGCTGTTTATGTTTAAACATGGCAATCGAACCTCAACACTGAGCCTTCTTGGATGGCATCCGGGTGTCATCTCACAGCCCGTGTGAGTGCTGGGCCCAGCCTATGGATTTCCAAGACTGTGCTGTGGCCCATCTGTCAGGGAGAGATGGGTGATTAATAGCATCTGTTCCCTCATCCTCTCTTGTTGGGGATGGTGTATGTGGGAACATTCTGCTCCCCTCATCTCCTCTAGCAGCCGCTGAAAGTTATAGACATTGCTTGGAAGTAAGCAAGTGAGTACAGAGCTCCTGTTGGATGCAGTTTTAGGAGACTAACTCCTGTTTCTGGGATCATCATCATCTGTGCATGAAGCCTCCATGGGCTAGTCCTTGTCTACAAAGCAGGCCATGATAGGGATCATTTAAAGGATAAAGATGTCACATCTTTCTGCCCACCTACCAATCTTTCCACTCATCCACACATCCATCTGTCCATCCATCTCTTATTTGTTAAAATTACATTTATTAAACAATTATTGTGTACCTGTCGCCATACATTATATAGATTGCACATAAAATTTAGGGAGATGTTAAGAGTTAAGGGGACTCTGGGACTAGGCAGCCTGCTTTGAATCCCAAATCTCCCTATTACTAGTTGTTTGACCTTGAGCAAGTCTCTCAACCTCTCTGAGATTTCGTTTCCTAATGTTTAAAATGCAGATAACAGTAATACCAGCCCAGTGGGTGGTTGTGATGTTAGAATGAGATTGTGCATGAAAGTGCCTAGAAGAGTGCTAGTTACACTTTAATATTCAATGCATGACTGTTTTTATTCCTAAAAATTTAAAGTTTAGGTATAATTGACATATAGCATGATATTAATTTCAGGTATACAACATAATGATTTGATAGTTGTATATATTGCAAAATCACCACAATAAGTCTAAAGTGTCCATTGATGGATAAATGGATAAAACACACACAGAGAGAGGAATATTATTCAGCCATAAAAAGAGTGAAATCTTGCCATTTGCGACAACATGGTTGGACCTTGAGTGCACTATGCTATGTGAAATAAATCAGACAGAGGAAGACAAATACTTGTATGAGTTCCCTTATATGTAGACTCTATTATTTTTAAACTTATACATTGATAAGTAACACTGAGGTAGCAGGATTGGATCTCAGGCCACAAACAGGTATAAAAGAAATATCTCAACTTTTTCTTTCAAAAAATTGTCTTAACCCTAACTCCAATTCCCCATCCTGCCAGCTTGGTGGGAAATATTAGCTCTGTCATTAATGAGAGCAAGGTCAAATGGCTAATGGGGGAAGAGTCAGAAGTTTAACCCAGGTCTCTCATTTTGCTCACTACAGTGGCTTCTCTTGGATAAATAACAGCCAGCTATTTGGTGCTTCCCTGTCCTTCTGAAAGGACAGTGGTGCTAGCTCTCTCTGGGCATCACCAGAGAGAAGATAGTCGCATAAAGAATATTCTCACTGAGAAAGCAAAGGTTCCAGTGTGAAATTCACCTGCACACTCATGTATTTGTAAAACTGTTTCATTTTTTGAGCAGTAAGGGCTAGTAAGAGGGAGCCAAAGAGATACTGGAGAAAATTGACTTCCCAAAGGTCCTTGTTTACAATGCACAGTGCAGCCCACTGAATCCAGGGAAAAGATGGCATAAATAGGCCAAATGGATAAATGAGCAAAGGGATGAAGCACAGACTTTACCTACTCTTCCTCTGCTTCCTGCATGTATTTTTATTTGATGTCAGGGTTGAGAGAAATTCATCAAACACATACATATTGAGCATTGACTATGAGCCAGAAACTCTATTAGTTGTTTGGATACAGCAGAGAACCATGAAGACATATTTCTGCGTTCATGGAATGAACACACAGGGCAAAGAGAACTTGTAAGATGGGCTCTCATTGGGGCCTGGAGGAGGTTCCTCTGAGTTCTGAGGTTGAGTAGCACGTATCTAGGGCAAGAATGTTCTCGGCAGAGGAAACCATGTGTGCAAAGGCCTCGTGATGAAGAAACCACTGTGTTCTGGAGGAATGCATAAAGGACTTGTGAAGATGCATTATACATGCAAGGGGGATGAAGTGAGAGGCACAGCAAGGGAGATAGGAGTTCTTTAAGACCAAGGTCTTCAAGGAGCTTTGTCTTTATCCTAAGAACCATTTGCTGAAATGAGCAATAGGAGGGTCATGCGTGGTGGAGGTGTATATGTGTGTACATTTTAGCTGCTCAGCATCTGAACTCCTTTCCTGTGTTTAGGGAATCATTGTTGTGTGGGTGTAATGGGAGTCAGGAAGCTAAAAACACCAGATACTCACTCTTCCCCTCTCCTGGCAGCTTGGTGTGGTCATGTGAGTGTGGGCCAATCCAATACTTTCTCTTGGCTCTGGAGGGAGGGCTTAGAGCCTGTTCTTGTGACAGTACCAGCCAGTCAGCAACCTCTGAAGAGGGCAGTGTGGTCCGAACCTGACTCTTCTGTGGTCATCCTGGCTGTTTTTATTCTTCAGCCTCCACGGCAAGTTGGTGAGCAATCCAGTATCCTTCCGACAAACTCCTTTTCTGATTAAACACATCCCCGCCAGTTTCTTTTGTTTGTAACCAAGAACTCCGATCAATACAGGAAGTGAGCAGGTCTAAGTGTGTGCTGGGGGTGGGTGGGTGGGGATGAGGATGAGGGAGTCATGATTATCTTTGTGACATTTGAAGTCAGACAGTGCTCAGTGGCTTCCCTGGTGGCTCAGTGGTTAAGAATCCGCCTGCCAATGCAGGGGACACGGGTTTGATCCCTGGTCCGGGAAGATCCCACATGCTGCGGAGCAACTAAACCCGTGCACCACAACTATTGAGCCTGGGCTCTAGAGCCCGCGAGCCACTACTGAGCCCACACACCACAACTACTGAAGCCTGCGCGCCTAGAGCCCATGCTCCGCAACAAGAGAAGCCATGACAATGAGAAGCCCGCGCACTGCAATGAAGAGTAGCTCCCACTCGCCCAACGCAGGAAAAAAAAAAACAACAAAAAACAAACAAACAAACCACCAGCGCTCAGTAGTCAAATAATCACAAAGAGGGAGTCCTGTCCATGGTGCTGAATGGTTACCTGGTTATCAGTGCTTTCTTCTGGGTGTTTCAATCCCTCCTCAAAAACCTATTAGCCACCAAAGGCAGGTGTAAACCTCAGCTGAGGTCTCTACTCTTCCTCTGGTACTTCCTACTGCCCATACATTCTTTGGACGTATACAGCATGGAGTTTGTCTACATTTGTGTTCTCAGAGGAAGGTGGTGACAATGTGTGCAGGATGGTGGTCATTAAAATCTATTTTGGGTCAGCCCCCTGTTCCAGTACAATTATATATGCTTCTCAAACCTCTCTCTTCCCTTCCTTATTTGCTAACCCAGCTCACGAATAAGGGTGGACAGATTCCTGGGAAAGAGCGATGGCTTAATTAATGGTAATGCAAAGGATGTAGGTGCCTCAGTGATTGGGGCTCCGTGAATGCAGAATTGGATGAAAGGCTGAGATGCAAAATGGGATAATTGAACTGTTAGCTGAACTGGAATTTAGCAGTTAATCACTTTTATGAAACCTGCATCTCAATTCATTATTCCATTTATGCCTTGTTGCAATACAGAGCTGTTCAGCTAATTGGTAAACAGGAGCCAGGCAGTGTACCCCGGAAAGGGCAAGGCTATCAAATGTACTGTGATATTTTCTATGAGTGCACATCTCCATTCCATCCAGCCAGGAGTTACCTATCAGCTTGGGCTCCATGCTCTTTCTCAGGTAGGCACTAAACATCATAGTGAAGTCATATTCTTACCTCCCGAACAGAACTGCTGACAGTCAATTCTGTTTCATGAAGTCCCCTACCCAATTAATACCTGGTAATGAACTTTTTAGTATGGTGATTAAAGTAATGGGTTTTGGCAGCAGAGTTTTCCAAATTGGAGATGGGACTCTACATAGATTCCCTGTGTGACACTGGACAAGCAAATCTCCCTTCTGAACCTCTGTTTCAGTTGCACCTACCTCAAGAGTGTTGTAGTGAGGATTATATGGGGCACATTTCATAATGAGAGCAAAGTGTCTACTACAGTGCCTGATATACAGTGTGCATGTTCAATCAGTGCTAGGTCTTACTATTATCTTTCACCTAGAAGTTCTATTTTTGTTGTTGTTTATTTGTTTTAAGAATAGGAGGAGGACTTCCCTGGTGGCACAGTGGTTGGGAATTCTCCTGCCTATGCAGGGGACATGGGTTCGAGCCCTGGCCTGGGAAGATCCCACATGCCACGGAGCAACTAAGCCCATGCGCCACAACTACTGAGCCAGCGCTCTAGAGCCCGTGATCCGTAACTACTGAAGCCCATGCACCTAGAGACTGTGCTCTGTAACAAGAGAAGCCACCGCAATGAGGTGCCCACGCACCACAAGGAAGACCCAACACAGCCAAAAATAAATAAATAAATTTATTAAAACAACAACAACAAAGAAAAGGAGGAGTAAGAAAAAAATCTCTCCCATTTGTTTATTAAATCAGAGACAGAAACTGAAGGGGGAAATTAGAGTAAGTAGCTGATTGATTTAAAAGAGGGAAGTTTATCAACAAAGACTTCAAAAAAAGGGAGACTTTCATGAGACTGACTAGGAACAAAGGAAAGTGTAAGGGGCATAAAGTTTGGATTGGAGGTATGGATATAGGACATCAATAAACCTTTCATTATTTTTGGAGGGGGTCTTAATGAAAATAGGGCCTTAGTCTCCTGAAGATCTACTTGTTTTGTTTGATGGAGGAATAAAGACGCCCCATCTGAAAAAAAGAAATCTTCATTTTGAAGCCAAGACTGTAGTGAAGCTTCCTTTCCTATTTAATTTCAGAGCTCTCTCTCTCTTTCCTAGAACACAGACATGAAACCATGGGGGATGGGGCTAAGTTGGGCACAAATCTATGTGAAGGACTCCACTGTATACTTGGAATTGCCTTTAATGACTAAAACTTTCATTTGTCAAGCTATAGGTTTTGGATTGCCTTG